>NC_031966.2:21840480-22481688 GCF_001858045.2 Oreochromis niloticus
TTACACACAGAAAAGTGGCAATACTACCTTTTTTTAGTTTTCATGTTAAGGATGGCACTTTCTTTCCATCCACCTTGTGTCATTTCTATTTTCTGTATAAAATTATCGATATATAAGTTGTAGTGGCTTTTCAGCCTGTTATCGTGTACACTTACAGGCCACAATATGAAAACAGGTGAGGCGAATGGCATGGCTCATTTTTGCACGGTGCAAAATTCTGCAAAAAAATTGTATTCAAGCTGACATTACTTTAACATTCAAGAAAATGTTGGATACCAGGAAAATCCAACACCCCGCACTACAGCGGCATTTTTTTCCCAATATCAGTGCCACCCACCCACACCGCAAAAACCTGAAGGGCTTAAGGCATTTACCTGGCCTCCAAAGTCCCAAGATCCTAATCCAATTGAGCATCCGGGGAATGCACTAGATCAAGGCTTATCCGTGAAGGCCCCACTCAGCAACCCACAAGACCCAAATGATCCGCTGCCAATGCCCGATACCAGAAACTGCAGCACACCCCCAGAGGTCCCGATGGGTCAGCGATGTTTTGCTCATAAGAGAGACCTACACATTGTTAGGCAAGTGTTAATAATATATCCACCTCTTCGATGGCAAATTCCTGAAAGAGTCTGTAAAGCTTATTTTAAACTTTGTAAAGCCTATAGTGTAAGTGGTCGACATCATTGCCATCATTTATGCTTATATGTGAATTACCTTGTGGTCATGTCTCTGTAATTAACATAAACTTTATATGCAGTGCCAGTTGATAGAAACATACATTTTTCTCCCTTCTGGGTCCCTACTCTTTGACGTGGTCAGTTTTTTTATTTTTATTTTATTTTCCAGGGACAAACACATTTTCCCCTCAAGATTTTTAATTTCTTCGCATATTCCCACATGTCCATTCTCATGGTTTTATCTTATCTTTAATCTTTCCAGGAATTTGCTGATATTTGTGAGTCCTTATATTAATGCAATGATTACCGTTTCTTAAATGGAAACAATGACTGCAGTTCAAAAACTGCAGGGAAAAAATAGCCAAACTTTGACAGGTGTAGTCAGCTATATTGAATAGGCTAATCACAATAGTTTCAGGCTGAATGAATAAAGTTACATTCATAGGGAGTTGCACATTAGGTTATGCTGTAGGTCAGGTTGTAGGGGTTTGCTGTTACAACGTAGCTATGGCATAGATTGTAGCTACATATATTGGGGTGGCTATAGCTCTGGAGGAAGACCCGGTCATCTACTAATTGGAAGCTTGGTGGTTTGATCTCTGGCTGATCCAGTCTGCATGCCAAGTATCTTCTTTGGGCAGGATACTGACCACTAGTTCCTCTGTGATGCATCCATTTAAGTATGAATGTGTGTGAATGTTAGGTAGGAAGCACTTCATAGACCTAGAGATGTTTATGTAGCCAAGACAATTAATCTGTCCTTGGTCTGCAAAAGGGTCTTCATTTTTAAATCCTACTATATTTGTACCCTATATATGTACATACCCTGTGGGATACTTAAACTCCTTGACTTGGAGCGGTGGAGTTGCTTTTTTAAAAACTTTTTTTCACATGTATCTTTAAAATAAGAAATACTAGACTTCTTGTCCTGGAATTCTTAACCTCACTTTGGTGCTACATGTTAAGTACATTTCAGTAAAGATCAACTCTGTGTCATCAAAATACCATTGTTTTTTATGGCTAGAAATATCAGGGCTAAGTGAAGACTCAGCCCTGAGTAGGGTGATCTGATCTCAAAAAAGAAATTTGGGGCACAGCAGTAAGATGTAGCCTCAAAAGTTGCCATGGTGTTCATGGCACTGGTCACATAAAAGATGTCTACTGATTAATTCCTTTACCAGCGTTCATAGCCTGGAATTCCACAAGTAAACTGTCAAAATATACCAGTGGTAGTATAAAAGTCTCTGTTTTGACATTCTTTGATATTTTCACATTTGAATATCACCATAGCCTTTGTTGTTGACTTTCCAGAAATATTCCCCAAAATACCAAAATGATATTGCAAAAAAACAGAACTATTGTTATATTTTTCATAGTGCTGTCAGCGTTAATCTTGTTAAAATGACGTTAACGCCATAACCACATTAACGCGGCAAATCTCCGTTAGCGAGTTAACACGGATCGCCCTGTGTAAGGACTGCACGGCGTCAACGAGTTAGCGTGGTTAGCTCTTTAACACATTAGTGCTGACCAGCCCCACGCAAGGGGCGATCCGCGATAACTCACTAACAGAGAATTGCCGCGTTAATGCGGTTATGGTGTTAACGTCATTTTAATGAGATTAACGCTGAGAGCACTAATTTTGCACTTATGCCATTTTCCAGAAAAAGACTTCCAGTGAGCGATCTAAAAATACCAAATAATGGCAACATGGAACTTGGAAACAGCCAAGGACAGTTCATAAAGGAATTTCTGCAAAAATTCAAATCTGGCATAGTTTAGAATTTTTAAGAACATAATCCCTTAATGTTGTAAATACATCTTTCCGTGTTTACATCTATTCTCACAGTTTGCCGTTCTTCTGAAAAGGTCCAATGCTCGATAAATAAAGTGCACAGAAATAGCAGTGATGGTGATATTGCCAGCAAACGACTCACGTGCTGTTTAAATGGTTTGGAGATTTATTTAGTTTAGCTTATGTATACTTAAGGAGTCTTTCTAAAAGTAGGACACCAGCAAGGATTTTTTTTTTTTGCTCTGTGTGTTGGTTTTTGTTTGTTTTTTGTTTTGTTTTTTTAATATGCATAGCCTACTTGTTTATTCATTCCCTCTTCTTTGCAAAATGCAGAAGGCAAGAAAACTAAAACCAGATGTAGAGTCTTCATCATCACTAAAGCTGAGGTCATCGTTCATTGTGCTCATCTTGCCTTGGCTTCCAATGAAAGCAGATGCTTTCAGAATCTATAAAAGACCACGTGTAAAAGTAGTGGTAGATTCTAGAACATAAAATAGAAGAGAGGTATAAAAAAAGAAAAAAGAAAAATGCCTCTGGGCAAATGTCTGTTTTACACAGGCTGAGCCTCTGGGTCGCTGCTGGCAAGATACTCGACAAATGACAGCACTTGGTTGGTTGTTTCGAGGCTTCGAGGCCATTTGCCTTCATGTGACAAGTTGTGTATCTTTAACTACACTCAAAAAGGAACTGGTTATAAGCTTGTTTTAACATTAGCAGAGGATAAGACGACATTTTGTACTTTTCCCTCTGTTTTCCTCATTTTGTGTTCGTTTTTTGCTGTCATTAGGTTAGCTACAGGCCTACAGAACGGTTATGCTATTTGATAGATACCTTTCATGACATAAATTTTCAGTTGTACTAGTAGAGAATACAGCTCCATTAACTGTGCCAGCAAGCAATGACAGTAACCCAGCATGTACAATATTAGGTCCTTCCCTAAGGGGAATGCAGTTATCTTTTAATATGCCTGTGTTTTCCCCATGATTACGTGTCAGAAATCTAAACATCACACTTTACATCGCATTACATTTCTATCTGTACCTTTTTAAACATAAGAAACATTCTGAACACAAACACAGCACCTGTGATGCCATGAAGAATCAAACATGATGCATTAGACTGCATGCTCAAATAGACAAATGCTTGAAAACACCATAGAAAGACAATAGCAGCTCTTAAATTGAAAAATCTAAGCAACAACAGTGACTATCCACAAGCAAAAAATGGAATCAGAAAGCCATTGTTCCTCAGAGAAACTCGTTCTGCTCCCGTGGTTCTGTCTTGCTTAGGACAAACACTAGATTTTATGACCTGGCAAAGATTCTGCCTTCTCTCCAGTGACTCATTTTCACCCATAGTATCTGCAATAAACAGGACAAAAAACATCCTGGTGCTGTATGGTAGTATTTTCAGTAATATAGCATCCCCTTTGTGGTTACCTGCAAGAATTCTAAAAAGATTTTTGGTTCTACATATTGTAAGAATGATTTTCTAACCTGCGTATTGTTTTAAGAAATAGCTGCATTGCTACAGTATATTGTATTAAAATTGAATCCATAATGTCCATAACATCCAAAAACATTTTCATTGCTTGTTGGAGATTTCAGAAAGCTTACAGAAGTTACATAGAGATTTACAGAAAGTTACATATTCACTATTTATTAGCAATCTAACATATAAAAATTTTGTTCCTTCTAAACAAAATTGTAGAATTTTCATTTTGAGTTTTATAATCATTCATTTCTGAAGGCAAGGAAGGCTCTTTTTTTGCAGACATTTTACACAGAGAGCACCTGCCAGAGTTTGGAGTTTGCTGGTAGTGGTGAAGCAGACAATGTGTTGTAGATAGAATTAGCAATATAGGGCTTTTATTTTGAAAATCCAACACCTTGAAATATGCTGGTAAATTCCTGTAACTAACTGACTTAAATATTCTGAAAACGTGTGCAAATACTGGATGGTTCAGGCACCCTACAAGGATGAACACATTTTCATGAAAAACAAGCAGCAGTTGGTAGAACTACAACTGGTAGAACTTGTTTTACAAATTTGCTAAAAAACATTGCATAATATGTCAGTTAGTTTATGTTTCATATACAACTTCAGGATCCCAAATGAGTAAACTGTGAAGAATTTCAGAGAGTACAAGAAAATATACCAATATACCAGACACAAGTAGGAAAAGGTTAAACTGACCTAAATATATGCAAAAATAGCATTGTGGTCAATGTATATTATTATAGTATAATAATAAGATTATATAGCTGCTCGATTGTAGCTCAAGCCTATACTTAGGCAGTCACCAATCGGCAGCCACCTGCTACTCAGAGTAAGACAGTACAGTCCACTCATTCAGAGAGGATGATGTACAATCTTGATTTTCCAAGCTTGTCACATTTCTGGACTCCTAAATGTGGATTATATGAGTAAAACTTGGGCATGCGCAAGTGCACGGCCAGGCTCTTGCACATCTGCATATAAAGAAGCAAAGAAAGACTAAAATTTGTTGATGAGGCAGATGCACTGTAGCCACTGTCACAGCTGTACACCAAGTCCCTTAGGGAGCGCTTCGCCAGCCACCCTGTAAAAAAACTGCTACAGCACATCTGGGTCACAGCAGGTGCTGTGTAGTCTCATGATAGAGTGCTGTTTGTCGCAAAACCTTTGGACTGGTGTCCTTGTGCGTCATATATGGAGCTTATGTTCAGTTTGCAATACCCTTCAAATATTGCAGTAGTATATAAAACTGAAGATAAGTTAAAGTACAGTACATAGACTACCTGCAAATAACAAGTACCAAGAGTAAGATACAATATATTATCCAAGAAAAAGAACAATCATCCTTGGAGATAACAACAGTTGTGATTGTGATGTCGCTGTCACAATTCCTGCAGGCCAAATGTCAATCCTATAACAACTGTATTCTATCACATATTGTGAGATTTTTTTTCTTTTTTGTTCTTTACACAGTTAAATATGACGAGTTGTCTCCTAAAAAACATCAGTGTAAAATTACATAGTGTTGCATCAGTAGTTCTCAAGTGTTTTAGGATAAACTGTAAATATTGTTTATATTTTAACTGACGATTGTGAAGGACAAAACAAGGATAGCCAAATGTCTGATCATGATTCTGTGGTGTCAGAGATAAGCAAGTGCAGTGTAATTAAAAAGATAACTTTCATTTCATCAAGCTCTGTTACTTGTCTGTGGCTCTTGATTGTAGATGTTCCCTTCACAAAGTAACTGACCTTCGCATCCCCTAGTCTTTATCAAGAAAACCATCAAAAAGATCTTGATATCTGTGAGCAGCAGTGATAAATGATTGATTAGTGTGTCACAAGGTCTAATTATGTTATATAAATATAGGGAAATAGGAACAAGCTTTGGGGTCACAAGCCAGAAAATGTGTTGATTAACTAAGGCTTACAAGATATCAAATTATCTTAAGTCATTTTTTGTTATATGTGCTGTCTGAGAAATGTTTCTCTTATGCTTCCTATATGTGAGTCTCGATCATAGCTGACAGTGATGCTGAAATTAAACATTTCCAATACTCATAATATAGTTAAAAGAAATTCATCAAATATCAAAGTGAAACCATTTTATACCACTTCAGGATTCACCCTTGGTAGAGCTTGAAAATAATGACTAGTAAAGCCAGAGCTTCCAGCTTCTTTCATGCACTTGCCTGTCATCAAACATGTTTATAAAAGACATTAAAATGGCTGTCATCAAGTTGACACATGAAAAAGGAAGAAAAAATCAGTACGCTTAAAAGAAAATGTTGATAAGTGAAATGACAACATTTGGAAAATTGCACTTCTGGCAGATGATTTTTCAGTCATGAAAGAGAAAAGTCAACAATAGTGTAGGTGTTTGATTTAAATACTGCAACGATCATTGGCATCAGTGCTGCTGATCAACTCCAGCAAAAATCCCCTATGGCAAGCTGTAGTGTTTTACTATGACTCTGGTGGCAGTGGGGTGAACGTGGGATAATATGGGATTTATATTATCCCACGTTCACCAGGATTTATGCCAATCATGGCATCAAACTTCTTCTCTATGGATTGTCAAACTGATGCTTGGAAGTTATTTCAAGGAAAACTAAAACTGGAAATTACAATAAGATTATATTAAAGAATAGAGCCCTCACAAATATCCTTAACGATATATAAAGGTAATCATCAATAATCTCCGATGCGAACTTGATAAAAATACATCTGACAAAATAATAATCTTAACAAAACAGAAAACAAAAACGTTAAGGTTTTTTTCATTAATTTGTTTTTCTTGTTTTGTTGATCTGTGAAAGAAATATTTCCTAATAAAAGGCGTCAACTCTGACATGCTAAGCGATGATGCCTTAAAATACCATGGTTATTTAAAAAACTGTCTTTGCTTGAAAGTCTTGAAACAATAATATTTTTGTTTTCTTTGAAGGGGGTACAAATTTGTAAATGCCTTTGTTGTTAACCTCATAGGTTTACATAAGCGGGTCAGTTACAGGCGAGACCTTTCCAGTTTGGGGCATAGCTCTTGTAAAAGACAGTGAGAGCAGGCCCAAGTTTGAAAACAGCTAAGTGGAATTTGATTTGAACTCTGCTCTTCCACCTCCAGGTCTTAGAAAAACACAACGCATGTTTGTGCATCTGAATCCTCACCCCTTCAACTTGTCTGGGCTTTGATTTCTTGACATACTCCCTTGCTGCCTTTTTGCTTCAATGCTCAGTGCACTGTGTTGTCTCCCATCTTCTTGTATCCATCTCCTATCTCATTCCACATGTGCTTGGCTCACAGTCTGCTTTCCATAAAGATAACATTGCCGAGTTAAACAGATGGGGTGTAAATGTTCTCTCAGTGATAAGTATCTGCGTCGACCAATGAGATAGAAAAAGATTTTTCAAGCGACTTAAATTTTCAAAAACTATATAGCACTCGGGGGTTTAGACAAGTGTAGAATGCATATCGATATGCAGGTTTCTTGTGATAAATGGGTCTCTACATTAATAATGGAGAATTATGTCTCTCTGAAATGTGTTTGTCATCACGAGCTGTCCCTTTTGTGAAGCTAAGAGCCTTGAAAAACATGACTCTGATTTGTGATCGGCATGTTCCTGGCAACAAACTTGCTAATTGTTTAAACAAGAGAACAAAAAATGTGACTAGTCTGCTGGTCTAAAAGACAGAAAACCCATCAGAAGACAGTTAAACTGAGCACACTTTAAATATGTGAAGGTAAATGCTATTTCAAGTGTATTTTAGGAGCTATATGAAACCATTAATCATGTTCCTCATTAATCATATCATCTTTTAAATCGCCCTGAAATGAGTCATGAGGTTGCACAAACACACACAGTGTCAGATTAGTTTCTTCTATGGTAATGTCCACATCTTGGTGCAGAATATGCTTGGTTGCATTCCATTTTATCCTGACAAAGCCGACATACGACTGCTTATTTTTTACATAAAAATACTGCAGAATTAGGACAGCTGTCATCTGTTTACTTTCCACCTCTGCTCATTTACAACTTCCCCTCACAGACAGCGAGAGAGAGATTGGAGGAGCCCTCTGTCAGGGCTGCATCTCCAGGTAGTGACCAGTAGTCACCAACCAGTATTTACTGTGGTACATTAATACAATAAGAATAATACCTACTAGTATATCTGTAGTCGATTAGCAAATATTTTTTCATTATTAAATATTTATTCAACTAGTCACGCACATCCCTAACTTCTGATGTTTTGTCAATGCATCTATGGAACCTACTTCTAGTTTAAGATTAGGAGTAGTGGAATGTCTTTCCAACAGTTGCGTGTACTTTCTATCACAAAAAATTCAACTCAGAATAGACCAAAAAAGAAACAGTATCAAAATTTAACAATGTAGGAACTATTTAAGTCCATGTAAAACTAAACCTTCAAGTTTCTTACTGTCCTAATCATTTAATCAAGATTAGATGGTTAGGATGTTGCTTCACAGATTTCACCTCAGATAAAACAGGCACAGGCACAGGTATTAAATATGTACAGTCTGTACAGAGACGACTGACCCAGCTGTCCCTCCCTAAATCTGCGCTGTAGTGGCATTTTTATTCCACCCTAGTCACTGCAACTTAATTCTAAGTGTTACTGAACTCCCTGTCAAACATTTTGTGTTGATAAATCTCCTAGTTATTCTTCAATCAATATAAGGGCAAGGTGGTGGGTGAAAAACCTTTATAATCCTTGCCCTCAGCAAGCCTTTGCACACAGGCCAATTTCAGTCTGGTTTTATCATTTGAGCCTGACAGTTTGCAGTATGTTGAGTGGATCCAATCCATATTGTTTGATACCACTCTTGGCTCACACCCATAAAGTATTCCAATGAAAGTAGCAGCAATGTGTTTTTAGTGTCAGTGGAAAACCTTGTTTGTTTATGCAGTTGTAAGATTTTCAGATAGAATATCAATGTGGGAGGCAATTGAGCAAGTGCTAATCAATTTCAACTACCATGAAAAATGTTGCAGTGGCCTACTTAACAGTAACAGTAAATATGCTCTAATTCACATCGGTTTATTTTAATTAATTGTGAGACATAATGCAAAGACACTAAAATAGGAATAATATATGTGACCGATCAATGATTAGATAACCTATGCAAATAACCTGTATATGATTTTAACCACCCAAGAGCACAGTCAAGAGCATGTTCATTTCAACACCTGCTTTGGATTTGTATTTTAACATAATTCTAGCACATAGTGCATTCAAGTAGAATGATGTATTTAAATGATGTATATTTAAATTCATGGTCCTGATACTTTAAGTGATATTTGGATATTATCTCTGCTATTTCCACAAGTTATATGAATTATTCATAAATATTTTGACATTTGTGCATTTGGTACCAACTAAATCATATTAAAAGTAATGAACAAATCCTGGTGTCACATTGTTAAGAAGTAGACTGCAATAGCAGTTAACTAGCAGGAATAAAAGCTTCTTTTACCAAAACACCCTTTATTTCCATCCTATTGTTTTTGTAAAAAATAAATAAATGAAATATGGGTTAAAGGGTGGGTTGTTCTGACTTTATCCACAGTAACACCAAACTTACCCCATAGGCAAAGAAATAAGTATGTTTCCACTGCAAGAAAAAAATACAATCATACAATTGATATGTGAAGGATTAAAAGGGGCCTTACATATTTCATGGGTCTGACAGAAGACAGTTGATCTACAGCAAGACAAAAGCTCTCTCGGTTGAGCAAATTGAACATGTCAAAATAGGGGGGGGGGAGGTTTTCACATTTCAAATACTGATTTGTGGTCAGTAAATCGAGTATATCACAGTGTATTGTGATACCCTTCTTATATTATCAACCGCTGATTTAAACCCTGTCATCGCTTCAGACATGAAAACATATGCAGAAGTATACAGATGGGGAATGTACTAAGAAAAGGTAATGCACTAAGCGCTTTGGAGATCCAAAAAACATTTACAGCACACATCACATTACGTGACAAACAAGACAGCGCTATCTTGCTAGATGTCAAATCGGGGAAATACTCCATCTCTTCTGTCTGATGCGCATTATTTGCAATTTGGCCGAGCAGGTTTGCATGTCTTCGAGATGTTGTACAGTACATCAATAGGACACCTCGTTAGCATTTTTTTCAGCTGAGGCCCATCTCACACGTTGTAAAAGACAGAAACAATCTTAAAAAGCTTCTGCTAGGCCGTGAGAAGCAACGTTAAATGAGTGAAGGGTCAGCACACCAACAGTTAGAGGGAAGCCTCGGGGACATGTATAAAATTGGATCTGCCATTTTCTGAAAAATGTGCTGTTGATTTGATACTTTTCGGGTCTGGGTTTTGTTCCTGAGGATGTCCATAACAGTTGATGAAGACAAATTACAGGTGCTTCCCTCTAAAGGAAAAGAAAGGAAAGGAAAGCAGAGGAAAGAAAAGGAGATTGCCCATACTGTACACAGACTGCTGGTCCATGGAAGAATAGACCAAGTAAAATGGCTTATTAAAAGGTAATGACAGACTCTTTAAGTATTTATAGATCATTTCAGTGTCCCAGGACAGTTCGTGTGATGTCTACGGACTTGCATCAGTCTTTCCTAAAGCTACACATCAGAGGCAGAACCTCTGAATTTGTGATGTCACTGCTGTGTAAAATTGGGGCCTGCTGATTTGCGGATGCTTACACTTTCTAAGTTCACAGCAAAATGAATTAAAATTCTAGCTCCGTGAAGCATATTATAAACCTCAATGAGAGTGCAAGTCTTATACACAAAGTTGGCATCCCAGTCAAAGTCAGCTTTTAACAAACTGTCCAAGGGCAAAAATTAATAAATAAATAAAATTAAATGAAAAATAACGTAACATATCATTTGAGAAGTTCAAAAACGTTTTTCATTCCCCTTAGAAAATCAAAACCCTAAAATTAGTTTGTTAGCTGCCGCATGCAGTTGAAAGGCGCCATAGTCTCTTTAAACTAGCCCAGTGAAAGTTAAAGAGAGATAATGCCTTTATGATACTGTAAGCTAAGACTGAGTTATTCTTCAGAAAATGATGCGTAGACTGAGCGCTCAGAAGTAAAAGCATATTTTTCTACTTGCGGGTTGTGTCATTTTCAGCACTGATGTGTTTCAGTGAAAGTCTGTGTTGTGTTGTAGTGCTGGCATACAGCCTTATTAGAATTTTCTATAGTTGTTTCTATGAGCTTACTCTATTAGAATCACAGAGGGCTTCCATCTAGTCAGCAGCAGCCTGCATGCAAAAGAAGAGTCCCTGGAGCCTCTGTTTACCAACCAAGTCGGATTTGCTGCTTTCTAACACAGCCAGGCTAAAGCTCAGCTACCCAGCAACCCCCCCTCCATACCCCCCACTCCCTCACCCTTCTGCTTGCCCTCACCACAAACAACCTCCCACCCCTACCCCACACCACCCTACACAAGCACGCACACACACACACACCACCCCCACCTTCGCTACCACCCGCTGGTCCTCGAGGCTTTCATTTTGTCGCTCATCCTTAGGCTACTTTTCGCCAGAATCTGTGCAAACTTTTCAGACTGCGAGCTGTTTATGTAAATCTAGTGGCACAAAAAAAAAAAACACATTGTGAAGCCATGGTTACAAGCCAAATCCGCATCCTTAAAAAACAAAAAAACGAGACACTTCAAACAAAATTGTTTAAGCCTCCAAATAAGAAAATTGAAGGAGAATTGTACTGCTGCTTTGACAAAATAGAGGGAGGGACTTCAAGAGCTTTTTAATAAACATTGAACACAAGCCCTTTTGCCTCCGTAAAAATGTCTTCAATCTGTTTTTAAGGCAGAACAGAAAATAGTTGTTGTTTTTTTTTTTTATTCTTCACTTCTTCACATGTTAGAGGAGTTTCAGCATCAGGCAAGTTTAGTTATGTGATTTCAAGACATTCAGAATTTTTGTTTTTGGCACTTTGATAACCCTCTTTCTCAGTAGGGGAGTGTGAAATAAACTGTCTGTAAGAATTGTTTCTTGGTGTTAAAGAAAGCAATCCAAAAATGCGGCTGTACGGGAGGGGGTCTTTCTCATCCTCACATTTCTTCAGGGGAACAACTTCTCAAAGTTGATGAAGTTAGTTAACAACTTTAGCTTCTCGTGATGGGAGGATAGCATATGTTAGCTGTTGTTAGTCTTTCTCAGACATGCTGCATGTGCTCGTGAGGATGTCATCAGATTTTTTTTCTTCACTTTTTTAACCCTCAACAGCCTGAAGAACCATCTTAGTCTGAGTCAGAGCATTAGCCTTAAGTAGCTGTTTTCTGCAAGACTTATCAGTCTCTCATATGGCTGTGCAGTAATTTTGCTCCAATCTTCTTTGCACATCATTGCTTCAGTTCATTGAGTTTTGTTGACATTTGCTCATCCACAGCTCTCTTAAGGTCCCACGACATCATTTCAGTCAGGTTGAGGTGTGGGTCATTTCAACGCTTGATTCTTTTCTTTCTCGGCCAGTCTGCTGTAGATTTGCTGGGGTATTTGGGACCATTGTCCTGCTGCAAGACCCAGTTTGTGCCAAGCTTTAGCTGTCAGACAGATGGCCTCTCATTTGACTCTACAATGGTCTGATATACAGAGGAGTTCATGGTTAACTCAATAACTGCAGGGTGCCCAGGTCTTGTTTCTTCGAAATTTGCAAACCTAAGCTTTTCTGCCATGTTCGCTTTTACGAGAGAAAAGTTTTTCTTCTGGAAAACCGATCAAACAAGCCACTTTTTGAACTTTTCTTTGAGCAACCAATTTATTATTTTATGTGTTTTTCAACCTACTTATTCTGCCTTTATCTGCTTCACCAGTTGTCTTTTATATATTTATTTGTTTACCTATTTAGTCATTCTACCTATTTAATTATTTATTTGTTTATTTATTCATTCAGTCTATTTTTTTTCTATCCATTTATTCATTTATATATTCGTATATTGTTTGTTCATTTTTAATATGGGCCTATAAGAGCTGGGTTAGGCTCCACTCATTTATTTATCTTTTTTCCTTTTTTGAATTTGGCGAGTCCCATCCTCCATAAGCATCATGATATAGAAAATTCCTCTTCTGAGTAAGCGTTATCATTTCTTTTTGGCAGCAAATATTTTGCATTTAACTTCAAAACACAATCTTGGCTCTCTGTTTATACATTCTGGCTTCCCTATTTGCCCTCATTATAAAAGTTTGACCTGCCAAAACACAGAAAACAATAAAAAGTAAATATCAACAGTCAGTAAGCAACATGGATGGCAGAATACCAAACACAAAAGAACGGGACAAAACTGATACTACCATTTTCATTATTCTTAGCTTTTTTTGCAATTACTTGGCAAGAAGATTAATTTGAATTTACACAGAGCTGCTGTCTTGGCATCAGCAGTTGGCAAACTGCCACAAACTTGGCATAATGCTGTCATTCTTCTTATCAGAAATAACATAGTTATGAGTTCACCGATGCTACGCTACTTGGCACCTATTGTTTGCATGACATTGTCAAGAAGAAATTATTTTCTGTCTTTACAATAAACATCTGCTTGATAGTTTCTTCCTGCACCTTCAAAGCTGTTTCTCTTTTAGCCTTTGTCTGTCACCAGAACAGAGCTGAGTCACCGACTGTCACTTCCAGCTGCAGTTTGTAGAATCTCCAGACATGAAATCAATACAACATTTTCCTTTTGATGGACACATACTGGGGACAGACAAATTCACCTTACCAAGACTGCACTTGATTGAGCCCCAGTTAGATTGTGAATGTAATTGATGGACTGACACAGACAGCTCTACAGGAAGTTACTATTCACTGACAGCAAGGAGATGTATTTGAACAATGTTAAATATTTTGCTTTTCCACTCCCTACAGTTTATTTTTTATTTTTTTACACCTGTCCACACCACGGGGCAGCAGATGCTTTGATTTAAAATCGCATGACGTGTACAGCACTGTATTTGTAAGGGGGAAGATTTAGCTTTGTCTAACTAGTAATGACTAATGATGAAACGACTGCACAAAAACACAAGTATTTGCTTGAAGAGAGTGTAAAATATATTGTTTAAAGTTCTCATCCAGCGTGAGATGAGACTGTTGCAATCATATCCTTACAGTGCATTTCAAATGTTTTTGAAAGATGATATGTTTAACAGTTTGCTGCTGTTGGGTTACAAATATGTATGAACAAAACAGCAGAGAAAGATGCGAGATAGATAATGTGTCCTGTTCATTACCAGAACACAGCTACAGTGAATAAAAGGGTTCTTTAGCTTAATATTTTTGTTTCAAAATACAGTGTGGCTTTTTGTTGTTTTGTTTTTTTTCTTTTTGGTTACAGGCCAGTAGTCTGCATATTTTGCAAAAAAAACCCAACCAAGATTACAGTCCTTTGTCAGTTAAAAGCAGCCTGTTGTTTTTAATTATTTTAAAGGTTAACCAAAACCACTGCTGCAATTTGTTTTGCACTTTCCATCCCCACAGAGACCGAACAAGCCTAGTGTTAAAATCATACTGCAAGAAATTACTGTTTTAAGTCGTTTAAAAAACACCCTACTAACAACGTCCACTATCGCTACCAGGTCTTAGAATGCCAAAAAAGTAGGTTAAAAATTCATATTCTCCATAATAAACAAGATTTTTTTTTATTACTTCTAGGGTTACATCATGTATTCCACCTGATTGGATGGTTTGAGGTTTAATCTCACACAAACCTTTACAAGAAAAAAAAAAGACCATGGGAGCTATAGCTTCAATTCTTCTGACTGATTCATATTTTATGTCAAATTTCACATATAAAGGAGCATTTTTTGTATGTATTCTGAACTGTCTCACCTTACATGTTGTGAATGCCAAATGCCAAGTTTGCCTGTGCTTTCCTGGAAAATGATCTTCAGACTGTGATACTGAAGAACACATGACAGTGTAATACTTACAAAGTTAAGAGCGTTATTGGTGCAGGTCACTGGGCTTATGTAATATTTAATTAGTATATATATTCTTAGTGCCATTTCACAGTAGATTTCATTTTGCTCTGAAACTTTAATTACAGGGCATACCACCACGTCCCTACAAATAAAAGCAATACAATACAGAAAGCAGAAGTGGCCCTGAAACAAGATGCTGTCTAACACAATAACAATCTATAAATGCCATTGGTGCACACAGATTTTATTCATTTACTCATCAATGTCCTGTCAGTGGCATTCAGGCTGCTGCCCTTCCTCTATTCTGTAACCATTCACTCCTCTCCCACTTCTCTTCTGTTACCTCCCTGCCATTATATCATGGCATACTAATGTTGATAGCTTTAAAAAAAAAATCCCTTTTAGGCTATATCTATTCACACAGATTGCATTAAACAACAAGGTCTAAGGATCAAGCTCAGTCATTCCAGTTTGACTTGTTTAACATATCCAACCTATTATAATTTTACTTGCAATTACATTACAAGAAAGACATCTCAAGTGAAGCATCTATAATATATCTGGAATGGCAGTAATTTGGCAAAACACAGATCTTTCAAAATGAAAGTGTTATGAAACACACAGAAGGGCAATAACAAAGACAAATTGCCAGAATGGAGATAAATAGTGCAAGGAAAAATAGAATCAACCATGTTCTTTTTCACCAAGACTATACCATCTGTTAAGCTCCACAGCCTTAATCACTCTGCTGTGTGGAGAAGATGTTGTAACTTTGCTAATAAAAAAAATACTTTCTTTTTTAAAAGACTTTTAAAGCTCCACGAACCAATGGACACTCTTAAGGTTTCAGGTGATTCTTATCTAACCTGCAAGATTTCTGTATTTGCCTTCTGTTCAGCCAATTGAGCTGTTTAAGATTGCAAATTTCTTACTTTATTGTAACCCACATAAAAATATGTGGGCATTAGAAAGTTAACTCCCTGCAAAAAAGAGACTGTTTTATCTTTTGATATCATGTCTGCTTACCACTGCTGGTACCAGACACCACAAAAGGAAAGAGAGCAAACATATGTTGGTATCATTTTGTAGTGTGCAGGGTAGTCTTATAGGATCATTAGGAGCTTCCAACATCTGAGATAGATGCCATAAGACTGCAACAACTGTTACTATTACTATAAAGTGTAACCATAGGAACCAAGGAAATGCTGGAAAAGCTCATTGCAAATGCCTTTTAATGTCCTTAAAATTCTGAAACAGAAAATATATCACCAGAAACAAAAGAATAAAACCAGCAGTCCTAGATAAAGCCCTAGATGGGTTCTACAGGGATGTCATATAATTGTGCCACCAATCACTTGGCCTAACATGTTGCTTTTAATCTTTAAACACCTTAGAAATTGCAGCTAAAGAGATTTGTATGTCTGAAAATGACATTAATGAGTTGCTCTTGGTTTCAAATATCCCAAGAAAGGGTTGCTGACCAGCTAGGAATGTGTGATGCATCGAGGAAAAACATCAAACTGACTTTATTCATTGACATGCACAGGATTCTACTGCCATGTTTACAATTTCCTGGCTTTTGTATAACAGAAATGATGCCAGAAGCTGCAAAAAAAACAGCTTTCTGGTGAAGTTTTTACAGTGTATTTGTGTCTAGGACTCAAGAGAGCTACAGTATAGGTTTCCCAGAGAATAATAACAAAATGAGGTCAGTGTTTAGACTAGGAAAGTTGTCAAAGTTGTTGTGCACCATCTGCTTGTTCATTAGTCAGACCAGGGAAAAGGTGGAAGTGGATGACCATTGTGGAATGGTGTTTTCTTTAAAATGACCATGCTAGTTATATTCCTTCCACCACTGAGGCCTGCTAGGCAGCTTACGGGGAAAAAAGAAATTCTGTTGTAACTCAGTTTGTGGCCACACACACAAAACCAAGAGCGTGGTAAAAGGGGCAGGATTATGCACAGTTTTGGCTCGAAAGCTATTGGTTGTCCAGTTTTGATGTAGACTTATAAAGCTTGGAATCCTTGTGGTGTTAATAGAGAAATGTATATAGAAAGAAACTTCTCCGTCTGGGATTTTACATTATAAAATATATATGCAGTAAGAACTCCCCCCCCCCATGCAATGCAACTGAATTTCATTTTTACCTATGGAAACTTTTCGATCATGTTGACATCTTATAAATTGCTCTTCTATGACTGATATTCCCTTTATTTAATTTCATTTGTTTGCTTTTTATTCTGTGTCTCTATTTGCATTGCGTTTAACTTTTGTTGTGAAACACAATGCATACAGGGAGTGCAGAATTATTAGGCAAGTTGTATTTTTGAGGAATAATTTTGTTATTGAACAACAACCATGTTCTCAATGAACCCAAAAAACTCATTAATATCAAAGCTGAATGTTTTTGGAAGTAGTTTTTAGTTTTAGCTATTTTAGGGGGATATCTGTGTGTGCAGGTGACTATTACTGTGCATAATTATTAGGCAACTTAACAAAAAACAAATATATACCCATTTCAATTATTTATTTTTACCAGTGAAACCAATATAACATCTCCACATTCACAAATATACATTTCTGACATTCAAAAACAAAACAAAAACAAATCAGCGACCAATATAGCCACCTTTCTTTGCAAGGACACTCAAAAGCCTGCCATCCATGGATTCTGTCAGTGTTTTGATCTGTTCACCATCAACATTGCGTGCAGCAGCAACCACAGCCTCCCAGACACTGTTCAGAGAGGTGTACTGTTTTCCCTCCTTGTAAATCTCACATTTGATGATGGACCACAGGTTCTCAATGGGGTTCAGATCAGGTGAACAAGGAGGCCATGTCATTAGTTTTTCTTCTTTTATACCCTTTCTTGCCAGCCACGCTGTGGAGTACTTGGACGCGTGTGATGGAGCATTGTCCTGCATGAAAATCATGTTTTTCTTGAAGGATGCAGACTTCTTCCTGTACCACTGCTTGAAGAAGGTGTCTTCCAGAAACTGGCAGTAGGACTGGGAGTTGAGCTTGACTCCATCCTCAACCCGAAAAGGCCCCACAAGCTCATCTTTGATGATACCAGCCCAAACCAGTACTCCACCTCCACCTTGCTGGCGTCTGAGTCGGACTGGAGCTCTCTGCCCTTTACCAATCCAGCCACGGGCCCATCCATCTGGCCCATCAAGACTCACTCTCATTTCATCAGTCCATAAAACCTTAGAAAAATCAGTCTTGAGATATTTCTTGGCCCAGTCTTGACATTTCAGCTTGTGTGTCTTGTTCAGTGGTGGTCGTCTTTCAGCCTTTCTTACCTTGGCCATGTCTCTGAGTATTGCACACCTTGTGCTTTTGGGCACTCCAGTGATGTTGCAGCTCTGAAATATGGCCAAACTGGTGGCAAGTGGCATCTTGGCAGCTGCACGCTTGACTTTTCTCAGTTCATGGGCAGTTATTTTGCGCCTTGGTTTTTCCACACGCTTCTTGCGACCCTGTTGACTATTTTGAATGAAACGCTTGATTGTTCGATGATCACGCTTCAGAAGCTTTGCAATTTTAAGACTGCTGCATCCCTCTGCAAGATATCTCACTATTTTTGACTTTTCTGAGCCTGTCAAGTCCTTCTTTTGACCCATTTTGCCAAAGGAAAGGAAGTTGCCTAATAATTATGCACACCTGATATAGGGTGTTGATGTCATTAGACCACACCCCTTCTCATTACAGAGATGCACATCACCTCTGTAATGAGTATGCTTAATTGGTAGTGGGCTTTCGAGCCTATACAGCTTGGAGTAAGACAACATGCATGAAGAGGATGATGTGGACAAAATACTCATTTGCCTAATAATTCTGCACTCCCTGTATATAAAAAGTAGTATGTAACTCATTTGTTTCTTTCTTTCACCTTTAGTGACCACACCAAGATATATTTAAGATCTAGACTTGAATGTGCCGATTTGTAGCACGCTGAGCCCAGACGGTGACTGGCCAGTGAGTCTTACATTTGAGCTGGTCTATTTTATGGATAGGCAACACAGGCACAATAGCTGTCCCAGTCACATGCTATCATGTTGTTAGCTGTGGCAGTTAGCAAGTTCTTCACTGTGAGTGAGGGCAATTCAAAATGTGCCAAAGTAAACAGTAGTGGAACCACTACCAAAATATCTGTAGCAACAAACTAAATAACACATTTAAATCACTATTGACCAACTGAGATCACCCAGACTGGAGAAAAGGGGAAGTGGCTAAAGCTAAAGCTAGCCAGAGTGTAGAGCCAGCTGCCTCAGTATGAGCTTAACACAATGCAATTACTAAGAAAATTATGGAGAGAAGCAGATATAAGAAAGAGGGAATACTAGAAACTGACATTTGGTTTGTTATATAAAGCTGTTGCACCTGCTGTTATTTGGTAAGGTAAAACATATCAGACAAAGGTGTGTGTACAGCACATCATTTTCAGTTAATTATTTATACCTCCTTCCAGTACCATAGCACTTTATTTTCAGAGTTGTTCAGCCGAGAGAAGATCCTGTAAGATAGTGCAGTTGGGGAGAATTGTAAAGTTTAATGATTTCATTTATTAATAAAATAAAACTCAGCACTGAAGAAAAGTTTATATTTGTTTGTATATGTCTGTATATGCTGTCAATTATAGTGCTCAGAAAGAAAACAGAAAACATAAAAAAATCAGTATCTCGGCATCCACCACATAGTTAATTGGTTCCCAGTTCCCTAGTCTTGTGATTTTGTTAATTCTTGAGTGTGCGCTACAGCAGCTAGTTTTTGTTGTACATAACTGTGCACCTGATATTTGCAGTCACGCTCTATCAATTCTGTACAGCATGACATCCATGGCCCATAAGGACATAAATTTGATTACTTAATACATATAATGGTTAAAACAAACAAACAAACAAACAAAAAACAACAAGAAGATGCTTTTAGAAGGATGGCCATTAAACAAAAAAAAAAACTATTTAATTTTAAACAATAGTATCTGAAGTGGAATCCACGAAATGTACCCTTTTCAAAGGGTTCCCTTTGAAGAAAAGGCCTGGGCTGCAACCAAGACAGTGAATTTTGTGTCTCCTGAGACACAAAGAAAAGGCTTGACATTAAAGTTAATGTGAAAAAGAATACCAAACCAGCAGAAAAAGGAGGAGGCAAGTGGAGGACAAGGACCACATGCACTGACAGCCCAAAGATGAGAGAATCATAAGTGTAACGGGGTACATAACAATGACAGTGATCACATTAGTCAAGAATGAAAGGTCATAATTTTGTGGTTATTTAATACATTAGGTCAATGCATTGCTAAATTGACTATTTTCATTTTTATTCATCTTTTAAATCTTTTAATAAATGCAGTTGTAATACTCTTGATTATATTTTTATATAAAATAATATATTTAATACATTTATATGTTTAAAAAAATCTTACGCGTTGTATGACAGCGTCTTCATCATTTCTGCTTACAAATTGTCTGGGGTAGTTTTAAAGGTATCCACATGAAAATCCAACAAAGGAAATATTCACATTACATTTGTACATACAGTTTATATACATATGTAAAAACCTACCATTTATCATTAGATCAGCTTATTTATCTATATCTAAGATCACTGATCACCTCTGTGATTCTTTTCCTTTTGAACTTCACGTAAATGAATCTATTGGATTTACAAGGCAGGTAATTTTAGGTTATTAGGCACTAATCGCTCATATATTCTTTCTATTGTTACTTAACTTTTATATGTTGTCTGTTATTCAGTCAAATATGATCATATGTCTTGCCATCAAAAAACTAAGTAAACTATAGATTGGGTTCTTTGCTTTAATTTTTTTATTATGAAGCCAACTGTGTTTGTATTTGCATTTACAGTAAGTTTGCATGTTTGCAATGGTGCAAACCCAGAAGAATAAAGCACTAGTGATTTATCTTCATAGATGCAAGTGAATATCCTAGGTTAGGTGGGATGATGGATGCACAAACACCTTGGGATTATATTATAGTATCACAATCCTCTAGAGCTGTGTTGGGCAATTAATTTTCCCAATGGGCCACATGAGAAAAGGGGACTGTTGTAGAGGGCCACACCAATAAGCTGAACTCAGTGCTGCTCAGTATTCATTTTATCTATTATTATTATTATTATTATATTTTTAATCAATATGACCCCAAATGAATGACTAAGCCCATAAACTAATGAAGAAAGTGTCAGACAGGAAGCAGCTTTCCCATAGACTTCTATAGACTCATTTTACAACCACAACTGTTGCCATCTGTTCCCATGGCCCAGTCAAAGTTTCAAGCTCAACTTGGCTGAAGTGCTGGGATGGGAGGAGAACAGTGGATAAATGAATGCCCTCAAAATTTAATGTATTTAAGTAACTCTGTAAAAAAGAATGAGCCAAGAATCCTCCACAATGATATGAGAGACTGATAAACTCACACAGAAAATATTTACTTTAGGTTATTGCTATTATAGGTATAAGCTATTGTATCTACAAACTACTGAATCATGGGCTACACATTTTTTATATGACTGCATAGACTCCTTTGAAAACGTAGTTTTTCACATGACTGTATGCACCATTTCCATAGTTTTTTCATCCCTGGTCTAGCCGTGTTCCTTAAAGCACAGTGTTGCAGCTCTATCTGTGGAGCCACTGAGTGAGAGCTCCCTATCATATTTGTGAGTCAAGCCTCAGTCAAGCAGAAAAGAACCCACTTATTAGCTATCATCATTTTGCAGCCTTAGTCACAATGTACAATGACCATGAACAAACTCACAATAGAAGTTTTTTTGTTTTTTTTTATTTAAAGGGAGCTATCTGCTCAATGGCGCTAGTTGGAGACAGAAATCATGACACATTACATGTATACATACATACATACATACATACAGACAGACATAAGTCTGCATAGACTACACACAGTATTGAGGACAAAAGAATCACTTGGAACTTTAATTTGTTTTGTTTTTTTCACCTTGAACTGCTTATTTACCAAGCCGAGTGCAGAAATGTGGTTGATGTGGTAAATAATAAATTTTATGTTCTGTTTTATGAGATTTTATACAAGCATTTTATGAAGAGTTTGAACCATTTTATAACATCTTTTCCTGTTAAACACAGATTACTCCTATATTACGTCAAACTGAAAATCACATATACTCACAATACTTTAGCTCACCTTGAAATTTTGATTAGGCTGATAACTGTGCAATACATTTTACCTAGTCCAATTCTGCACCAAGGTCACTTAAAGTAAACAGTGTGCATTCAGTAAAATCTTGCCTCACTGAACGACATGATGAAAAGATGTTATTGCTTATGATTAAACATACTGATTCCCTCCTTGCCAGTATCCTAAAAAAAAAAAAACCTCAGCTGTTGGCTCTATCAGTCCTCTTGAAGAAAAGTCTACACTGTAAATAAGCATACTTTCATGTCTATGTGACCTGGAGCAGATATAGCAGTGTAACTGTACTCACAAATTTGATATTTCTGTGTGAGTACTATTTTATTTCACAAATTTAGAGATTATCATTTCAGAAATGTTGTTTTCCATTGATTACATTTTTATCAACTCAAACAAAACCTACAAACATAAACACCATATGCTCATGCAGATTTTCAAACGTATTAAGGGAAAGGCTTCTGGAATAGAAGTACATAGTTAGAATAGCAACTTATTGTATTATATATCAAACTCAAAAATAGACTAAAATATATTTAAACAAATATACAGTTATAGCATAGTATGAACTAGGTCACTTTGTTTTGATTTGGTTCCTTATTTATTTGTTTAGGCTGTCCTGAATGACTTGAGGTATCATCCCCTTTGCCACTACATCGATTTTATGTGTACTTTTCAGTGTTGGAGTCATATGTTAAAGTTACATTTTGGCCCGAAATTCTGTTAAAGCTGTTGGAGTCTGGTACTTTAGTGTAGGATAGTATGCCCAGAATTTTAAGTTCAGCTGTGGTCTTGAGAATCAGTATCTTGGTAATGTTTGGATCAATATGTTTGCTTTTTGCAGATGATGCTGTCTTTCTGACTCTAGTGGAATTTGTATTAAAGCAGTTCGGAGCTCAGTATGATGAACTTGGAGTGAATGTCAGATCCTTGGGATTTTTTAAGCTAGCTGCAGACATTTGCTTCCATTCACCCATAAGAGCGCCGTGAGATCAAAAATGTTGGGCATAAAGCCCTGGCTTGCAATTGGTGTTCAAGTAAATCCAAATATGTCTTCTACAGTTGCAGTCAGGGCTCTAAAGACATCAGTGAAGCTCACGCTGGACTTCTCTTTGTGCACTGAGGTACTTTCATGTCAAGAGAAAAGGACTTTGTTTCTTCAAATTTGAGGACATTAAATTATTAAGGTGTTATCTTATTAAATTTGCCCCAGAACCAGACCACTAGCATTTAGGAGTATTGGGCTGAGAACCCCACTGTAGAAAAGGTGACTTTTCCAAAACCATCCAAGTAGATGTATTCTGTCTACATTTGGTTAACCAAAGTCTCAATGGGCTTCTTGGTCCTTGATGGGTGGATTTATGTATGGATGGAGTTTAGTAGCAGGAAGCTTATTGATGGTGACTATTAGTTAAGTTTGTGTTTTTAAAAGCACTCGCTTTTATAAAGATATCATTCCAATTTGATTACATTTACTAAATGTAAATGTAATCAAAGGAAGTGTTTATCAAGTGCAACTATCAAGAGCTATGACACGTTTTACACTTTCTAAAACAAAAAAGTTCTATTTTTGTTACAGTACTTTTTTTTGCTTCTCTTAAGCTTCAAACTAAGGAGCGTAAAGTCTCGAGAGTGCAAAAGAGATGTCTGCACACATTGTCTTTGCAGTGCCATGTCTTTGGCAAGGGGGCATCCACAGTTTACAAGGCTTGCCTTCAATTTTACTCATCAAACAATGGTTGTGTACACAGCCCATTCAAGGCAGGGAAAATGCAACAGAACGTGACAAGAACATCAAGCATTTGGCCATCTGGGGAGGAAGATTGCCAAATAATCGCTCCTTAGTGATCATGGAACAGTTATTCTTATTCGTGCCTGTCACACCTTAAAAATAGTGGATGAAAGAGAAATATGTGTGAGCACTGATCTCACCATGTGTTTCGATGACACTGGTCTCGTGTTGGGAAGCTTGCAATGTTCAATAGGGAGCTGAAAAAGCTATAAATTGAAAGAAACTGATTTTTAAACTCCTCCTCCAATCCTTAAATTACATCCATACAAATTTTTCACTTCCTTTTGTTGCCACCAAGGCCAGTCTTGTTTGTGACCTTACAAAGATTCACCATTAACCCTGAAATCTCTAAAAATGCATTTGAAATCAATTCGGTGACCTTCACAATGCAAAGGCAAACATGATGTCAACCCCATCCCAATGTCAGATGATGTGCTAAACAAATGTTGCATATCTTTATTAATGAGTCCTCAGTGAGTACTACAGAAGAGGTTAAAACTTCAACATGTTAATCTTTAGTTATTTTTATAAAAAGCTATTTTTTTCTTGCAGTTGTATCATCAACACTGTGCACAGGTTTTTTTTTCAATCAAGGATTTATTAGATTTTTCACAACTAGTGTGCAAAGAAATTAATGACTGCACAAATGTGCATGAATTTACACTGGGACTGCATACTGCCGACTGTACAGTATACAGCCAAGCAAACCACTCTCGTCTGACAGCGTTGCCCCGGGCTCTGTTTCACAGTAGACAGATGGAAGGAAACATCACCACAGCATGTACAATCGCCTTCATCAAACACACAAAGGGCGTTTTAACAGTCAGTTACTTCTTGAGAAAGGGAAAGCTTTCCAGGAAGCAGGAATTATATAGTTTATGCATCCATCTTAAAACGAGAAACATTTTCATACTGATCTGTTGACGTTCTGCAGGTACTGTTGAGCATTTGTAATTGGTGTGTTTATTTTCAGCAAAAAACTGACAGTTAAAAGTGAATAGGTGAAACGTGTTGCGCTACAAATTGATCTAGCACCATACTATGAAAAAAGCAGACGTGTGATGTTACCTGAAACAAAGCAGAGGTGCAAAACACTAGGAGTCTTTCATTAATAATGTAAACACAAAGTCATGTCAGTGTATGTTGTCATTTACTGACACACTTCCCACCTGTTCTTAATCATATGATAAGCCCTTTTAGTTAAATCTATTTATAACCTGGAATGCAGATCTTATTACCGCCGTGTGGTAAATAGGTGGCTCATAAATAATAAATAAGCACGACAGATTTCCTGTTAAAAAGCATTCTTCTTTTTTTTCCAGTCCTGTCAGTACCTCTTTGTGAAAATATGGCTATTCTTCTAAACATAACAACATTCTGATAAGAGTACTCTTACTTGTTAGGTTGTCAAAAGCAATTAACAGTTCAGCTGCTGTCAAGGACAAACTTGACATGATACATTCACGGAGAAGTCAGCCTAATCACTACAGTGCTTGTATGCAGTTAGTTTAATGCACAACATTAACTAAGATTTGTATCATCACTCATGTAATGATAATCTGTATCTCTATTGCATGTAAACAGCACGCCCACACACACACATACACACGCACATAAACACACACACATACATATATTAATTTGCCTGTGGAACATTAGGTGAGGACATGTAAATTGACAATAATGTGGTTCAAAGACTGTAGCCTAATTGGTGCATTCCAACTACATGCCACTCAGCGTTAGACCCTTCATTAGTTTTGAGAGTTCTTTGCTTAATGAATTCGGTCCTATTCTGCTATAACCATGCTTCAAACTTATCTGACAGGATATTAGTGACATGAGTTGCCTCAGCAATAGACTTTTCTATTGGTATTAGGCTGACTGTTTTAATCAAACCAAATGCAAGAGTTTTTATAAATAAAACTGTGCTTGCTAATCTCATTAGGACTCTTTCGCTTATATGCATGGAAATTATTTAGACTTTTGATCATTTATGATTTTAATTCAGATCTTTTAAACCACCAGCTGATGGGCCAAATTGGATGTTTTAGCTCCAGTTGGGCCCCAGTCACCTGTGCCTAGAGACCATATGGCAACCACTTTACACAAGGGAAAAATGTGTATTCCTTCTACAACTTGTTGGTGAGTGGTTGTTGGAGGTTGCTGTAGGAGAAATTGGTTGCAAGTTGTCAAACTTTATAAAAAAACTTTTTTTTTTTAAAATGTGGTGTAGACTGTAAATTCACCTTAAATGCAAACTTCATCTGTACACTTTTCAGAGTTGGTGTGTTTCATGCAAACCACAGGCAACACCTGAATCTGCTACTGACCGAAGCAGTCACAAGGCAGTTTTCTGTGCAGCACCATGTAGCTTTTTGTAACCACTTTCATCACTGCAACTGTCAGCAACTGCCTGCAAAACATTTGCCAACCAGTCAGAGATTACACATTTTGCCCTTGTGACCCGTGGTTTCCAGATTGTTGCCAGCTGGTCTTTAGGTCTGCGTGTCAGGGTTCCTCCCTGTTGGAATGTCAGTATGATTTACTGTTGGTGTCGTGCTGCTAACACCCCTAAACTGCAGAGTCTGGTGTGTGTGTGTGTGTTTAAGAAACACACAAGCACACACAGTGCTATATCACTATGCTTTAAGGGCACAGTGCTATTAAAGCAAAAACAGAAAACAAAGAGAAAGGACTTTAATTTAATGGTCAGTGTAAGTGAATTTCCATTTCTTCCTAAATCTCATCACCACTATGATAGCATTTGCAGTCTGAAGCAAATTCTGGAAAGTAAACAAAAATGCAAAGCAAACATAAAGTATGTGGCAAATAAATTATGCTACTTAACATGATGATTTTTGCCATCATACTTTTTGTTACAAAGAGCAAAGGCACAAAGTATAAAAGGCTGAAATGCAAGCAAATGTATTTTCATCTAATGTAGACTGATAATTCAGATTTTGTGTATGAATGCTAATATTCAGAAGTCTCAGGTGGACCCACTGCTTCCTCGTAATATTTTCTCTTTGATTTTAGCAATAATGTCGCAGACATAGTCTTTTTCTATATCTACTGCTCATTCATGCTGCATATTCATGCCGTATGGAACAGTTCAAATATTATTTCTTTCAGAGATTCTTTGTGTCTGTCCTGTGTTTCAACACTTTTAAAATTCTCTCCCGGTTGCCAATAAGGTAAAAGCAAATATTGAATTGTCCTCACTTCGTCCACTCCATCTTTCTCAAATCTTTTTCTTTCTCCAGAGATCCTTGAGAAAGTGGGAGAGAAAGACACAGGCAGGAAGAAATGAGGCAATAGCGATAGTTTCAACTCATTGTGGTAAATCTCAGTGGTTCTTGAAAGTTGCCATGGATACAAACCCAGCCTGTATGGATGAGGAAAAAAAAATGTTTTGTCAGGATGTATCAAACTCTTCAAAAATATCTTCTGTTTTTCTACAGACTACGCTTTAGACATATTTGCACCGCTTTCTTTCTGAGTGACATGCTGCGGGGTACTTTTTTTCCTACTAGAAAAACATACGGCGTTAACAATTTAAGCTCAAATGCGCAAATGTAAAGATTAAGTTATTATTTTTAATATATCCATGGCAACTTGTAGAGTGGTGGACAAAGACAATAGCATAGCAGGTACTTCACTGCTGTGTCTTTGGACAAGTTATGCTGTTTAAGCTGAAAGGATAATACAAAACCACAGAACAGTATTGAATCATGTATGGTCGGCAAAACCACTGTCGTCTCTCAGCACCTCTGAATGTTAACGCACGACGACCTTGCTATTTAACTCTGCAACCCATTCCTTCACCCATCGCTTTGCCCAGCTGTACCACACTGATAAGGTATATTAGTGAGTGTGCTCCTTCCATTTCTGCTACATGTGAGCATAACAAGTCATGGATTCACTGCGAGTATGATTAAAAGCAATGATGGGTAGAGTGTCAATTTGATCATATCTTTAAAAAAAAAAACAGAAAAGCAAGTTTTGCTATTTGAAAAATGTAAAAAATGTAGTTATAAGATTGTTGGAAATGACTGCAAAGTTCTATCTATCTATCTTTATGTAGATACACACACACATATATATCTGTCTATCTAGATAGATCTAGACAATACTTTAGTTAGTATTTTGTGTTAATACTTGCTTATTACTCAGTAATAAAGTTGCATTCTCATTAACATGCACAGTCCACAACTTCCCTGTCACAATAATACCTCTCCCAACTAAGAAAAGACAAAAATGATTAGGAAAAAAACACATTGTGGTTTGGGCGATTTGACATTACTCTGAACAAAAACCTAACAAAAAAAACTGTCGAGTGGACATTTAAGATAATCAGCTTTGGTTAAGCTGCTGCAACATTATAACTGAGGATTTCTTTTTGTGCCAAGAATAATCAATCAAGAAGGTTAAACAGAAATATGAACCAGTGTCAAATAAGTTTTACACCCATGGCTGTATTTCATGTTGAATTATATTACTGTGGGGATTCATCTTATAAAATTTGACATGAGGAATTATGTGCCTTCTGACAGATAATATTGCTTTTTGGCATTCAGATACTGCAAATACGTTCTTCAGAAATCCTCAGAGACAGTTAAATTAAGAAAACACATTGTGTATTATACAGTGTTTTCTCAATAGAAAGAAAATAAATGACTCCTCGTTTCATAGTGAATTAAGAAAAAACAGCAGCCTGTGGTTTTTTTATCCGCTGCTAAAAACAAGTATTATTTGGTCTAAACTTACAATGGAATCATCTGGTGAAGTCCTTGTCTTCGGGGATGAGGAGCACAACATGGAATCCTTTGAAGGGAAACAGTGAACAGGTGAGGGAAAAGCACATAAAATCATGCCA
This sequence comes from Oreochromis niloticus, assembly GCF_001858045.2. Classification (NCBI taxonomy): domain Eukaryota; kingdom Metazoa; phylum Chordata; class Actinopteri; order Cichliformes; family Cichlidae; genus Oreochromis; species Oreochromis niloticus. The sequence goes on from NC_031966.2 coordinate 21,869,255, forward strand.
GAGGCTAAACTTGTTAAAATGCAACAGCCATTTGTTGTATGAGGTGATGTCAGAGGGACAAAGGTAATTGGCGGTAACATGATGTTGGTCATGATGATTTGACCCCCTGTGACCATAACCCTTTTTGACCCCTGTAAAAGAATCTGTTAGAATCTACTGGAAGCTATTTAGGGACAGAAACCCCATTCATTTCACCACAGCAGGAAAGTAATAGCTTGGCAGTATGTGATTAGTAATTGGTAACATTACACTGATCCCCGTCTGACAATGAGACTTGCACCTGCAACTGTATTTGCTGATATTTTAGTTCTAAAGTTAAAGAAATGGCAATGCTTTGCTAATACCAAATAAATGTTCTGTATTATTTAAATTGGGTACTTTGAGACAAGGCATTTATATTTTTTTTAACTTTGTTTATTGTTATCTTGTCATTTCTTACATTTCAAGCATTCGAGCTATTCATGCTACTAAGATGGTCTGTAATACTCATAGCCCATAGTAATTATTTCTGTATTTATAAATAGAAGTTGTGAAAAATGAAAGCAAATTCATAACATACTTTTCATCCCAGAATATGTCTCAGCTTTTATATGCTGATATTTCAGGAATGTCTGAAAAGAATTCAAATCTCAGATCATTATACAAATGTGCCATTGTTACAGTAGTCCCTCACTGAAGGCTTTGTATAAAAGCGAACAGTGCCCCCCTCTTGCTTTCAGGTAGATTCCTGGAGCACTCTGTCTACAGCAAACAGCAGAGGCATCTGTGGTCCACGTATACCCCAACATCCACCTACTGTACATCTCAGTGCGAACATCTCTCCAACGCAGTGCGGCTTTAAGAGAACCGGGGCTCTTAAATCTGAGCTTGGCTCCTCCTTCCTCCATGATGTCAGTCGGAGGGAGAGCGAGAGGGAGAGAGGTGGGCAGCATTGAGGAACTGAGTTCATACAATACTACTGAGACATCTACAGCTTAGCAGACAGATACGGTGAACCGCCTATCCCAGCTCCTGTAAGTGATGCTGCACTGAGGCACACTTTGATCCAACTCCACTGGGGGGGCGATGCGCTCTCTGCATCCCGCATTTAAGAGTTTTTTTGGGGAGAGAGCGCGTACAGCCTCGAATCAGTCAAAACAAGTGGTTATAACATTAAAATAGGTTTAAGCTTTCACTTCTTCATCAGAAGTCTCTCTCTGTTTTTTTTTCGCCCTCTTGGATTTAAGTTTGATGTGCGGTTTAAGAGGCTTTTAACGCACACACGTGTAAGTTTGCTGCCAGCTGGCGAAAATAGGAATTTCAAGGCAAATTAGGCTAGAGAGACAAAGTTTATGTAAAACAAGCGTGGATCACTGCGTATCTCCGCCTGTGGGATTGTGAGCCCAATACATCCGAAGAGGAATTACAGCGTCCTTTAAGTTGATCGCTGTGCATGCCCTTTTTCTCTTGCACGCGAGGACCACATTTTTTTTTTTTTTTTTAGCACATGGATAAGTTTTTGTAGTGGATAACATTTTTTTTCTACGCTTCTTACCGATTTTGATGAGGATCCTTTCTGCCCGTTTCCCCCACTTCACATTAATTCATGGCACTTCTTTTTTGTGAATCAGTGATGTCTCTGCGCGACGGTACACACGGTTGATTTTTTTCATCTTATTCGAACGGAAAGGTAAGCTTCGCTGTTATATACTACTTTACTGTTAAAAACAAAATGCATTTTACTTTAGCGCTCTCTGAATATAGGCGCATATGACGGCTCTATCCTCTGTGCGTATTTGGAGAGCTCCATAGCCTAATTTATTTACTCTGTACGTACTGAAATCTCGGTAAGGGTGAGGACATGAAGTATATATATGTATATATATAATCAGTGACAACAAAATAAACTGGACGAAAATCGGGGACTGTAAAGCCTAAAAGGTAGTTCGATAGTGTTGCGACAGTGGGTCATTTTGACGCTGAGTGGGTTTTCCTAGAGCTGCTCCAAAGATATAACAGGCGTCCCCGTGAACCGAGTGTAAATACAAATTATCCATTTACACGGTGCATCGTGGAGCATCTAAGCGGAGTTGTCGCATTATGAATGTGTACCGCGTGGCTGGTCACGACTTCGGGCTTTATTTAGTCTTGCTCGTTGCTGATCGCTAGATAGATAGGCCTACTTTCCAAGAGCATCCAACAACAGGGACTTTTCAGCGCAGGTTTCTCAACAGCTTGGCCGCTAAGCTCGGTGCGTGGGTGCGCGGCAACAGCGCGCTCCTGGTCAAGCGGTTTAGCTGTCACAGACCATAACCTCAGGGGCTATCATCCTGTTCACACTCCGACTCGGAGGGAGAGGGGGAAAAAGCAAACACAGAGTGAATTTGTTCGAGGAATAATAGTTCAAATAGTCAATATGAATTCCACTTCTTCCTAGAATTAACCACCACGGTTGGCTTTTGTGGATAATTTGCTATACCTGACCCGCATGCATATTATTATTGTGGCTGTTTTAAGAGGCCTGTTAAACTCAGTATTTCGTGGAGAATAACTTCAAATGGTAATGTGAAGCTCCCCGAGATGTGCCAGATATTTTGGCAATATCCTCGGCGGTTTATATTAAAAAGGGAGTCACTGGGTGATGGAAGCAAGGTATTTACTTTATTTGCAAAACACAAAAAACTATTTTGTCATTCATATCCACATTTTAAAATCGCCAAACGCAATTGAACCAACTGACTGTAGTCTTTAACATCCTTGCATGACATGTTCGAAATTTGTTTTATGGCTCTTAGAGGTTGAACTACAGCACTACCGAGTGCTGAGTTTTGGGAGTCATTAACTTGCTCAGGGACACACTATGTGTTCTGAAGAGCTAATACAGTACGTAACTGTGCTGTCAGGGATTCTTACCAGGAATGGTGTCTTTCTGTATTTGCGTTCAAACTCCTTCCACAGTTATAATTAGTTTATATAATACAGTTAATTAAGGATTTCTCCACAATTTATGTTCATTCTAGTTCCTCTCTTGGGTGACTTTCTGATGACACACTGTAGCAGATAGCAGAAGGTGTCCTTTTCATTCTTCATCAACTATGACTTATTAAATTTGACTACCTGTATAAAATGTGTCTTTTCTGAAATGATTTCAGAATCCATAATGGAAAACTTTTGAAACATTTTGGCAGCGTCTTTTCACATCATTAAGAGAGACATTTATATTTTAGCACTTATTCATGATAGTGAATTTTTTCATAAGTTTTTCATAAGTTTTATTATTTTGATGGTTTCTCTATTTAGGTTTTAATTCAGGATTAGTCAACCCAGACCCATACATAAAAATTAAATGAGATTTTAAAATGTACTTACAAGTTAAATTTAACTCGAGAGATGACGTAAAACTGCACCAATCGAATCGATCACTGATTTAGCTTTTAGATTACATTTCCATGTATGGACTGCCCTCTTGAGGTCCATGATTACAACACTGAAATTTAGCTTGTCATCTTGGAAATAGCGGAGGTCATTTGTTTACCTGTGTAGTAAAAGTCTTCTTGTGCTAGTAAATCTAAGTATTAAAGTGATTCAGAGGTGAATATGCAGTGGCTCAGTCAGCCAAACAGCATTGCTTGAATCTACTTAAACATTATGCTAGATATTATGAATCAGAACTTTTTTTATGTAGTAGGTAACTCTCTTTTTTAGTTGAATTTCACTCTACATACATTGTCGGTATTATTTCCATATTGAGGATATTTTTTCTTGCACTGTATTACCTTGCACCACAGCTTAGGCAATATAGACATTGCTGAAGTTTCCCAAGAGAAAACAACTTTTGTTCCACCACCATGTGAAGAGAATTGGTCTAGCGGTGTGGACTAAAAAAGAACTGACTGATCATGACAGAAACCTGGTCTGTCAGGCTGTCAGCGATCCTTAAAGCTGTTAAAAGGGAAAATGCTCATGACAATCAAACGTATTCCATCTACCGGTGCCCTCTCTTTAAAATCTCTTTGGATCCACAGGCAATATTGATATACAACTGTGGTAAAAACCTGGCTTTGACAGTTAAAGGACTCCAAATGTCAGAGTAACTACACTGAAAGTTTCCAATAAGGGTATCTTTTAGGGGTGAAGGTAGGAGGTGGCAGTAGATGTATGTCTCCTCTCCCGCTGCTCCCTTCAGCGGTTGCAAACCACAGGAAGACCTGTCCATCACACTGTCGTGGAAAGTGATCTCGGGCCAGCCTGCTCCTCTTCGCTGTGTTTCCCAAGAGGGAGGCTTGAGTTTGCCTACTGGATTCAACCTGCTGTCTGGGGCTCAAAATAGCATTTCAGCAGACTAGTGAAATGTAAGCAAAGGAGACACTCTGACTGACACCTAGAATCCCCCTCCTCTTACTTTTTCCCCCTCCAGCACAATTCCTTTCTCACCTAGCTTATCCCTTATGGACAGGTTTTTAAAGAAGTGTGACAAGTGAAAATCACTGCAGTTGTTGGAAAATCATGGTTCAGAGAAAAGATCCCACATCAAATTAATAGAATACCAGGAGTAAATATGTTCAAGGGCAAGGTGTACCTCTCACTTGTTAAATAGTTAATATTGTAACTTCATTAGTTAAATAGCTACAAATGTATATTTATCCTAATGTATATGTATATCTGGAATAGAAAAAAGAGCACATTTGCAACACCCATTAGCAATGCAACGGTGTCTTGCTTATTACTACATTTGTACTCCTGCATGTACTGAATGAAAAACATACTACACGCCTTCATCCTGCAGCACATTATTGTCACTTACCAGAAAGAGGAGATCTAGATCATGCTTTGATCTTTTCTGTTTTTTCACTTCAGCGAATCACATCCCATTTAAGGATGTAATTTAAACTTCATTATGCGTCGTGCGAGCTCAGCCTTGGACTGCCTGGCGATCATCACAGTAAAGCAATTGCTGCTCACTCTAAGAAAGATGCACACTTCAAAGTAAAGTGTGTCACGGTTACTAATAGGATATATCTCATCGATATTTTGACGTGACAGTACAGCACTGCTAATATTGCACGTGTAGAATGAGTAACCCTCACACAGATCAAAGTCATCTCGCTTTTTTTTCCCTGCTCAACTGTTCTTTAATGAGTCTCGTGCGACTGCTTTGTGAAATGTGGGAAGTCTGTGTCTACACATTTCATGAATGCCTTGCAATTGTTGGAGATTCAAAACCAGCTTAATTAAATTCTTATTTTTAATCAATTCCCCTTTGTCAGCGGGCAGAAAGCTTCAATAGCTATGAACGCTGTTGCCTTGCCAATTTAGAGGACCCCTGTAGTGCAGTTTAGGTAGTCATACTTTTTCTACAGAATACTGTCCCACTCATATAAATGGATGGAAATTTTATAAAGTAGGTAATATTATACCTGGATCCCAACGAGTCGGGTATGCGTGCAAATTTAAAGCAGAAGCTGTAAACTGTTGTGTCGTGGCTGTCATAAACATTTGCCATCCTTCGAAGCAAATGTGTGTTTGATTTCAAGGCAGCCGCCTTGTGAATACAAATCGATATCTTGAGGATATTCATATAAGGTTAACAAACACTCACTGGGAAAGTTATTAGCTGTTAATTGTGGTGCAATGCAGATGGGTGGTTGAGGCTGTGGGGTGGGGGTATGCTTATATGACTTTACCCTTACATGTGGATTAAAAACAGACCATAATATAATGTTCTTGTTCCGCCAAAAAAAAATCTAGCAAAGAAGGATGCACTTTTGTAATAAGACTTAACTTCTGCCTATTAATGCATATGTGGCAAAACCTCAGTGGAGACCAGCACAACTGTGGTGACACTACGGAATACAGTCTCTTGAATAAATCCAAGAATGTTAAATGAATGAACTCATAGAAAATGTTAGCTAGCAAATCACATCACACACAGAGTAACTCACTTAATAACAGGTAAGGGTTCAGGGGGCAACGCGTATTTGGTGTCACTGGGCAAACAAATTCATAATAACCATGTAGTATATTAAATTAAAATGCCCTCACAGAGATCTAGTCTCCTTCTCCTCTCCTATCCTCTTTCTAGGTTTTCAAACAATAGAAAATTTAGCCTGTGACTGCAGACTTTAGTACGTTAGTAACCTTATTAGACCAAATCAGGTGAGCTGTACAAATTAGTATAGTGAATGGAAAAGCCAAGATAGGAGGTATAACACAGTGGCGTAATGTGATGAGCAGGAGTAAACAGGGTTTGAGTTTTTGTAGCATATTGACATATTTTTAGCTTGTAGTATGTGCATATGTCCATGTGCTCAGAACCGAAAGGGGGGAGCTGCAGGAGGGCTGCCGTTTTTAAAATCTGGCATTTTATTTTCCTGCAACCTTTTCTCACTTTCTGCCTACTGCAGCTTTAACCAGTGGAAAGCAGTCAATATTTATGCTACAGTATGTGCTGAATTGTAAGGTATTACTCAGTATCGTCTTCCGATGATCTACCTGGATTTTAGCAATCGAGGATCTTGCGCCTTGGCAAGCTTTTGTACTTGTAAAAAAGAAAAATGTATAACAGACTCAAACGAATTGGGACTCTGTGCTTGAAAAGTTATCAGTGAATATTGTTAACTTATGTGAAATCAGCCTCACTGTGTTTTAAACATTTTTGCCTCGCAAACAGCAAACTGTGTGCAGTTTAAATTTAATGCTGGAGATAAAACATTTGCTAGCATGTAATGAAGTTCAGATTAAATTTCTCTAATTTGACTAATGGTGGCTCCCGCAATAAATAATTTCACATTGTTGTTTCCTTCCACTGCTCTTACTCAAAACAATGCTTTTATCATACTGTGCTAGTTTACGCACACACAGACGTTCATGAAATATTTGAGAGCTCGATTGTTTACATTCCAAACAAATGATACTCTCCATTAATAGCTGCTGTCAAGCGGTACAACTCCAAGTGTCTGTGTGTGTGCATGTGTGTGTGTGCGTTCATGCATGGAAGCACCAGTGCTTAAGGCTCATTTCTGCTTTTTCCAAATGAGCCAAAGCCTGCGTGTGGATGCGCTTTATAAGGACACTACTGTAGCATATTGACTTAGACCGACTCATATATGATGACGGGACAGCAGAACGGTGGTTAGTACTGCTGCCTCAAAGCAAAAGGGCGCCTGCGTGGGTTCTCTCTTAGTACTCTGGCTTCCTCCCACAGTCCAGAGACATACAAGTTAGTTTAATTGGTGATTCCAAATTGGCTGTAGGTGTGAATGTGAGCATGAGTGGTTGTCTGTTTGTCTCTCTGTGTTAGCCTGTGATAGATTGGCGACCTGTCCAGCATGTACCCTGCTTTTGCCCTATGACAGCTGGGCTCCAACCCCCCACAGCAACCCTCAATTGGACAAGCGGTTAGGGAAATGGATGGATATAAATGAAGCTTTTATCCATTTTTCTGGTTCTTTTTTTTCAGGCAAAGTAGTTTGTTAACAAGCTTTGAAAGCAAACTATTTCATTGTAACACTGAACCTAACTGCTTTCATACTTCTCAATAAAAATATTAAATGGTTCATTACGGCGATGAAATGGATTGATGGAATGCATGAACTACTAACCTTTACGTGTCCGCTTGCTCAACGGATGTCATCAAAGGTTAATTGTGTAAAACTGCCATTAATTTGCTCTCAAAGACATGGGAAGGATGTTGGCTCATAACTAGTTAGGATGAAGAGGTCAAGTTGAAAACTCTCCATAAGGGAAAATAGTACTAATTACAGCAGAACTTGAATACCGTGTAATTTTCTGCACTGACATTGTGCGTTCTGTCTTTCTCTCTTCTTTTTTTCCCCTCTGGCTCGTCTGTCGTGACAGATTTGCTGCAGTGAAAGTGAAGCTCCCATCTACTCTTGAGTATGGACTTAGCAAGTCAGGCTCATGTGCTGGTGGTCTTGCTCACCTGTGTGGTCTTACAATGCCAGGCCCAGGAGAGGGACTACACAGTGAAGGAGGAGCAGCCGGAGAACGTCCGAATTGGGAATCTGCGCAAGGACCTGGACCTGAACCTAGACCCCAGCATCAGGCTATCCTCGCCGTTGCAGTTCAAGCCCGTGTATAAAACGGGCGATGTGCCTTTGGTGAGGGTGGAGGCTAACACAGGGGAGATCTTTACCACCAATCACAGAATTGACCGGGAGAAGCTGTGCTCCGGGGTCTTCAATGAGAAACGCTGCTATTACGAGATTGAGGTGGCAGTGCTTCCGGATGAGATCTTCAGATTGGTCAAGATCCGCTTCCTGATTGAGGATGTGAATGACAACGCACCCCTTTTCCAGTCCACTGTAATAAACATCTCCATCCCAGAGAACACAGCCATTAACACACGATACCCAGTGCCCTCAGCATTTGACCCTGATGTTGGGATCAATGGGATCCAACATTATGAACTAGTCAAGGTGAGGATTAAGCCTGTTTCATCATTGATATCTAAAAAGTATTGTGTTGTGGTTTTTGAAATCTTACTAATGTTAAAATGGAAAATCGAGTAAGGTGGTATTTCCTTATACATACAAACTTTCAAGAGATTATTGGAAGTATTGGAAGAATCAAGATTTTTAAATATCTGGTTCAAAGTGTATTTTATAATCAGCTTTTTCATTAATGAACCTGAAATGTTTAACAGACTTCCGACGGATCTGTTGCTTTTTTTTGGTTCTAAAATGATTTCGGAAGTTGAATTTGATTCTTTTACGAATTCCGATTTTGTTTAAACGTTGACTCACTGTGTCTGAGTCTCTAGCTCTAATGTATCCCTGTTTTGTTTGATATGTGCTGAACTCTCACCTGTAACAAGTTCATTAATAATCAAACACATCCAGGTATCAGAAAAGAATTTCCACGTAAAGATTTCTTAACTTCACTATAATACTCCATGCTGGCAGCCTAAACTAAATGCTGTTTCTTCCAAATTAAATGGAGTAGTAAGTGACTGAAAGAGTATGGCCCGAAGCACTGTGTTACTGGAACAGCGTTCAGGGTACACGTTTACTGAAAGGACTAAATAAAATAAATATACTTAATTGTCTGTTAGGTATATAACTTTCCGAGCAGTTACAGCCACACATTTGAGAGATCAAAAACGATTGTAGTAATTTGTTTTGGAGAAACACTTTTAAAGAACAAACACACAACAGAAAGTATGAAATTAATTGTCTGACTTTCTTCGAAGCAAGCACAATATTCAGTGTTCACATTATTGATTAAGCTGTGACAAACTCTTACGCCTGCAGCATGCCACCTGTGTACATCAGGTCTGAATAGCTGACTATTTTTTAATTAATGAGCTCTTACACCCTTTTTCTTTGTCAGTTTTGTAGACTTCATTTAATACGACTCAGATTCTGCATTAGTTGATTCTTCAAACCCTTTATAGTGATGTAGAGTATAGTGCTATAGTGTATATATGCATACTGCAAATGAATTCACAATTTGCATTGAAAATATGACCTACTTTTTCATACAGTGCAATATGTTGGAGAGTCTAAAAGATTATATACCAGCCATTAATATCTCCATATGTTTTTCATTAGTACAGAAGGCTGTAAAAAGGGTCTGTTTTCACTGTGTAATAACAGAGAACATGTAGCAGAAAGTGCAGACACAGCATAAACTGCATGTCCAATTTCCAGCAACAGGTTACATATGCTAAACATAGCACATTAAAGCAGGTGTAAAGGAATAAACTGTATTGTTGTAATATGCATACAGTACAGAACTAGAAAAAGCCTTTTTTCTGCACTGTAATATTCTTTGTTATCTAATGAAATCAGTTCTTAGTTGAGAAATGTAAGATATTATCATGCGTTCTTCATTTACAGTCTAGACAACACTTAAGGCTTTGCAGATAAGTAGTGAAGATTACATGACCACATAAAACTAAATTATATAACTGTAATAATAACAAATGCAAAAAAGTTGTTGTACTTAAGGGAACGGTGTGAGGCAGCATGACAAGTCCATCGTGGAGTCTCAGATGACGTTAACACTGTGTAGGAATGAACAGAATCATTGCTGTCTGTGTCTGCCTTGAATACCAATTTGCATTTTTAAAGAGTCTCCCCACTGCCAAGACCTCTCCAGTGCAATGTCCTGAATTGTTCATGCCTGGAAAATCACCAACCAAATGTTCTGCTCATTACGATGATCATTTGCAATAATTTTCTTTGCCCTTTCCACAATATGGAGCTTTCTAAAAACTGTACCTAGGCTGTGGTTGTGTTATCTTTTGCAGGAAAGTCTTCTTGCAGCATCCTTGGCTCCACAGCCGCATTTCGGTACTTCTCATTATATTCTCATTGTATTCAAGATTAATTTGCTTGTATCCCAGGTTCCATATGAGTAAAACGACGTAGGGTGAAGCATTAAAGTGAGTTGGATGCACTTTCAGCCTTTGGTATGTTTTATTTCAGCGGTGAAGTAGAAAGCCAGGGGTTTAGGGGGGAAGGAATGTGTAAGCAATTCCTAGAATAGCTCTTGGCCGCTAAGCCACCCTTGGACTATCTTTGTATGGTCCTGTGAGATTTGTCTCAGAAGCTCCCTCAGAATGATAGTTTGCCCAGTTTTTTTCTCGTGTTGTACAGGGCACAGTGCTAAAATTGCTTCCATTGTGTAGCACAATGAGCCATACTCAGTGGTGTGTCACTCCACATGTAACTTGCCTGAGTTGTCAATATACAGAAGAAATGAAAGAAACATGGTGGCCTTTTTTGTGCAACTTTCTTCTTTTTCAAAGCCAAGAGGGACAACGGGTAATTTCGTCCTACACAGTGCTCCAGCTCCACATATAATGGTTGGTAATCATACTTTGAGCGAAACTCCACCATCAGTGCAGCAGTGTGTTACGTCACCTGAATTGCATAGAAGTTGTCCTAAGAAATGGTCAAGGTCAGAGAAAGTAATCACATGCATGGCTGGAGAAGAATCCCCCACGAAGGGAGATTTGATCACTACATATTCACAGGATAAGTCAGGTCAACACAGAAACGTACTCAGGACTAAATGAGATTTTAGCGTTTGTTTTCCTCTTGCTTTTTACAATTTCAAAAGTTGGCACCGTTCTTTATTCCAGGGCTTGGTGCTTGACATGTGCCCTTGCATTCACGTCAGCATCTTTCAGTAGATTTAAAACGGAATATATTTTGTTTAATTTTGATTCTGTCACAAGCTTGACTATGTTCCACTAATAAACACAATGTCTGTATTTAGGGCATTTATGCTTAACCATATTCCAACAACATATTTTGTCTGAAGTTATTTCCAAGGCCAATCCACTATTTCTTTTTTACATTTCTAACTGAAATATACCTTAGATTTTGAAGCGGAGTAGTCTTTTTTTTTTTCTGGTACTCCAAGTCTGAGCCTGACCAAATTCATTCCCAAACTGATTTGAAGATGCAAAATTTATTCAAGCTTCATTCCCATGTAGCAAGAAAAATGTGATTAATTCATTGCATGGCGCCTATAGGCATTGAATATTTGGGTGGAGAACTCACTCTCAAGCATTTCTACTTTTCATTAGCATCCTATTTTGACACATTTTCTTCTTCTAGGGGTTGACAAAAAGAGGCAAACAATTCCTAGGTTCTTTTGTCTTAATTATATGCATGAGATCATGGCCAGGGGCAAAAGGGGATGAGGGATAGAGAGAAAGAAGGAGAAAGAGAAAGAAGGAGAGAGAGAGAGAGAGAGTTTCTATCCGCATTATAAAGAGGTGCTATAGCTTGTGATGAATACCTCTGCCTATTTAGTCCCATCCATGGGCATCACCGTGACTAGAGTCTTCCTGATATATTCACAGCCCAATCTGAGTCTCCTCTGAGTTTTAATAAGGTCATCAACTTGAGTGAAAGATGCATCTACTGATAATCTGAGGCACTGTCGGCAAAATGGGGTTCAGATTCATCCCTCCCTCATCATCTGCCACCTCTACTTCTGTCAGTGTCCCTCAATCATTTTCATTTAAATTAGCCAACTCTGATTAGATTTTGTACTTCACAAACTTCACATATACCGTGCTCTAATCCCCCCTTGGCTTCCAGAGAACCTGTGGCCCTATAATGTGGGATGAAAGGCAAGTCATCAAAGTTCAAGAAGACATGTACCTGTACGGAATATGTGAGGTGGCAGAGCGAGGCATGGTCTAATGTGCACACTTGACCGTTTAGAGAGCTTTGTCCTTCTCACTCAGCCTTAAGGTTTCCAGTGAGTGATTCATGCTAGTATTTGGCCTTTTCTTAGCCTGCCCTAGATCTTATCACAATCCACCAGACTAATTCTGCATTCAGGAGGATGCACAGCCTGAGAGATAGCTCTCCCCAAGTTATTGAAATGCGGTGAGTGCTGCCTTGTCAGTTGTAAAATTGTGTGGAAAAAAGACAAAAGCATAGAGGAAACGCCGGCTTATAAATCATTGTGCAGCATTCCCTTTGACACATGCTAACTCAACATCCTACTATTAACATCGGGCTTTGCGGAAATATCAGCGTGCAGCTATACTGTGCCGAATCTGCAAACTATTCAAACGACCGAGGATTGAGGAGATCTGTATAGCTCGAGTAGTGCTTAACAATACAGCCCCTAGAATGTTGTCTTGGACTTTTCAGTTAGAAATACTTCTGCTGGGTACATAAAGATTCAGCAGAGTTTATCCATAAGGCAATTTTTTTTCTGCAGTTCCACGCAGAGTTTTATATGCAATGTCTGCTTATCCCTATATGACTTTTGCTTGCCAGAAGGATGACAAAATAAGGTCTGAAAGATCATTGCTGCAGTGTTGGCTGTTTTAAGTAGTTCTGTCAATCACTGACATGTTGACAACATTCCCTCTGCAAGCAATTTTTCAGAGTACACAATAATTTACATGCTGCAGCTGCACGTTTTCTTGTGTCGGCTACAAAGCTATGTTGGCACAAGGACAGTTCTAGATTTTGAAACCTACTGAGGACTCTTGTGCTCACAATTTGGTTGAAGTGTTTCTCCCTTGAATAAGCAGAATGTATATATCTTAATCTCATTTGATAGCTGTGCCTAGACAGAGTAATCTCTTCCAACATTATGTGCAGCATGAAGCTTATCTCTTTAAAGAGGATGCTTTTTCTTGTTTTACCATGAAACTGCTTCTGACTGAAAGAGCTTCAAAGGGCTTCTTTGTTTCATAATGTGCATGCAGCTCATTCATGGGCTTGATCGTCTTCTTATTTCCTCCCCCTACTCTCTCTCTCTCTCTCTCGCTCTCTGTTTTTTTCCCTCTCTCTCTCATACTAGTATGCTATGGTATGGATCCATACCATGTATTTGTCAGGACTACGAAAATGATGAACATTAGTGCTAGTTTTTTTTGGGGGGGGGGTGGAACGCAATTACTCTTAACATTGAGTGCCAGGTCCTCGGGTTTATCATGTGGATTATTCATGTATTTGTTTTTATTATCCTCCAGCTTTACTTTTGCCTAGATTTAGCTCTTCCTGAGTGAAAAGCATTTCTAATATGCAGAATTTTTGATTGTCTTTCTTTTTATGTATAGAGATTTCTTGAGGCGTGTGCAAGTGCTTTATTGGTGTGTCTCTATTCTTGGCTGTCTCTCACTCCTATGTCAAACTTTAAATGTTTATAAAGATGGCTGTTTCATTTTAACTTGAGACTGTACAGAAAGGTTGAGTGCAGTCTGATTTTAGTGATAGTAGCAGAAACCGGATGATGAGGATAAAAAGGTAACCAAATCCCTTAAAGTAGTAGTTAGTCGAAACAGATCATTTACTAAAAAATGGTCATTTGAAAAGGATTTATTACCAAGTATTTCATATATTTTTGGGGATGTGTTTAGAAAGTGTCAGAAATGAAGAAAAGCCTGAAAAAAAGCTGATGATTAGCATGTTTGCACATTTGCAGGGACCCAACTGAGATGAGCAGAGCAGAGCAAAGAGCCAGCTGCCTTTGTTGAAGAATTTCCCAGGCTGTTTAACTTGACATTCATCAGAATGCATAAGAAGGGCTACAAAGGAACCTGAATAACCTAAGGAGAAACCTCAACAAGATGTTTGTTGTTATAAGATAATTGAAAAATCTGCAATTTAAGAACAAAAATGCCCAAGGATGCCTTGGAATTGTTATCACATGTTTCTTTGTTATTACCCAAGTCAAAATGTGATGTTCTTAGTTATGGTACTAATATATCAGTCGAGTCTGGTTTTATTGAAGTGGCTTAGCAATTTTTGCACCAAATGAAACTCACACTGTCTTGTGCCAGACAGTATAAGGGGTAAAGCCCCCAAAAAACAAACAAAGAAACAAAAACTTAAGGATAAAATACTGTGAGAAATGTCATTTAAAGTTAAAAACAATGAGTGGATATGTAAAATGCTATTTAACACTAACAAGCTGGTTTCATTTTATATCCATTATTCAAATAGGTATATAAAATCAACACCTACAATTAAATATATTGTCCTATCTTTGCAGAGTGTCAGTGAGTTTGGCTTAGACATCATTGAGACGCCTGAAGGTGACAAGTGGCCGCAACTTATTGTTCAGCAGAACCTGGATCGTGAACAGAAGGATACCTTTGTCATGAAGATAAAGGTGGAGGATGGTGGCAACCCTCCCAAATCCAGCACAGCCATTCTCCAAGTCACCATTTCTGACGTCAATGACAATCGCCCCATTTTCAAGGACAGTGAGCTGGAAGTCACAGTACCAGAAAACGCACCAGTGGGAACATCGGTCGCTCAGCTTCATGCCACGGATGCAGACTTGGGTTCCAATGCGCAGATCCACTTCGCCTTCAGCAACCAGATCTCTTCCTCGACCAAACGTCACTTTGCCATCAACAGCTCTACTGGACTTATCACTGTGAAGCAGCCACTGGACAGGGAGGTAACTCCTGTTCATAAACTCATTGTCCTGGCCAGTGATGGCAGCTCCACCCCTTCCAGAGCCACAGTGACTGTTAATGTAACAGACATTAATGACAATGTTCCCTCTATAGACACTCGCTACATTATCAACCTGGTTAATGGAACTGTTCTGCTGTCTGAGAATGCACCTCTGAACACCAAAATAGCCCTAATTACTGTTACTGACAAGGATGCAGATCTTTATGGCAAAGTAGCTTGCTACACTGACCATGATGTTCCTTTTCGATTGAAGCCTGTCTTTAATGATCAGTTTTTACTAGAGACAGCTGCTCCTCTAGATTATGAGACGACTCGAGAATATGCAATTAAGATAGTGGCCTCGGATAGGGGGACACCTCCTTTGAACACTTCAGCTATGGTCTTAATTAAAATCAAGGATGAGAACGACAATGCGCCCATCTTTCCCCAGCCAGAAATCCAGCTTTCCATACCGGAGAACAATGACCCCTCTACACAGTTAATAAAAATAAGCGCCACTGACGCAGACAGTGGACATAATGCAGAGATTATTTATACTCTCAGCCCTGATGCACCTGATGGGTTTAACATTGACAGACGGTCAGGAATTCTCTCTGTTGGCAAACGACTGGACAGAGAGAAGCAGGAGAGGTACTCATTCACTGTCATAGCGAGGGACAATGGCTCTACATCCCTGCAGAGCAATGTCACTGTCAAGCTAATTGTCCAGGACCTTAATGACAACAGCCCAACTTTCACACACCCTGAGTACAACTTCTATGTGCCTGAAAACCTGCCTCTCTATGGAACTGTTGGCTTAATCACAGTAACGGATGCAGATGCAGGAGATAATGCTGTTGTAACTTTGTCCATTTTGAATGGGAAAGACAATTTTATCATTGACCCCCAAACTGGCGTGATCAAACCCAATATTACCTTTGATCGGGAACAGCAAAGCTCCTACACATTTATGGTAAAGGCAGTTGATGGAGGACAACCTCCAAGCTCCTCCTATGCCAAGGTCACTATCAATGTAGTCGATGTGAATGACAATCGCCCTGTGTTCGTCATTCCGTCCTCCAATTACTCATATGACCTAGTGCGAACCACCACCACCCCTGGTGCTGTGGTCACCAGAGTGTTTGCCATTGACAATGACACTGGTATGAATGCTGAGCTGCAATACAGTCTTATTAGCAGCATCATCATTACCTCTAGGGTCTCCCCTCGAGGTCTCTTTGCCATCGACAAAACAACGGGTAACATAACACTGCAGGAGAAAATAGTTGCAGCTGATCAGGGGCTGCACAGGCTGGTAGTCAAAGTCAAAGATTTAGGCCAGCCGGAGTCATTACATGCTATTGCACTCGTTCACTTGTTTGTAAATGACTCTGTGTCAAATTCTACCTTTATACAAGAGCAACTGCGAAAAAGTATGGAGACACCATTGGATCGCAACATAGGGGACAGTGAGGTAGCGCCTCAAGCTAACGGATATGTGATTGTCGTCATAGCTATCATAGCAGGGACCATGACTGTCATCTTGGTGATATTTGTGACCGCTTTAGTGCGCTGCCGACAGACACCCAGACATAAAGTAGTGCAGAAGGGCAAGCAAAGTGGAGAGTGGGTGTCACCTAACCAAGAAAACCGTCAGATCAAGAAAAAGAAGAAGAGAAAGAAGCGATCTCCTAAGAGCCTCCTCCTGAACTTTGTGACCATAGATGAATCCAAGCCTGACGACCCCACGCACGAGCATGTTAATGGTACACTGGATCTCCCTGTGGAGCTAGAGGAGCAAACCATGGGGAAGTACAACTGGGCAACCACGCCGACCACCTTCAAACCTGACAGCCCCGATTTAGCCAAGCATTACAAATCTGCATCCCCTCAGCCTACATTTCAAATCAAACCCGAAACACCAGTGGCCCCAAAGAAACACCACGTGATCCAGGAGCTCCCCTTGGACAACACATTTGTGGTGGGATGTGACTCACTCTCCAAATGCTCATCGACTAGCTCCGACCCATACAGTGTCTCAGAGTGCAGCTGTCAGGGGGGATTCAAGACTGCGGGGCAAAGCACCAACCGACAGGTAATTCATGACTTCCTTTTTAAACCCACCCACACTAGTCCCCACTCACGCTCCCCTTGCTGTCCTCTGGTAGGTGATGTTAAAGGGGGTGGGTGGGAGCATGAAGGAAGGGGATTTACCTACACAGACCATGACCATGTCTTCATGAATGTCATTTCCACCTAAAAATGGGAAGAAATGAAACAAACAAAAATGAAAGAAAACGTAATTTGTTGCAATTAATGCAGCAAACCTTCCACTGTACTGTTGTTAATCCACCCTGTTTTCATTTTGACCATTTAAATGCAACCATAACTGTATAATCATTTACCAAAAAACATGCTCAGCTTTCAAAATCCAATCTTTGAGCAACGGAAGCAAAACAACTACAGTGGCTAGCTGTTAGTAGTACTAGTAGTTGCCGGCGGTGCAAACTGGGATATGCAGCAACTCTGAATTTGAGTTATTAGGATGAATGAAGCTGTGACTATTTGGCTAACATTGTCAAAGGCACCAGTGTGAAAGTAAACGTGCAAAAAAATAAAAAAAAATTGTGCTAAAACAACTTGATAAAGAAATCCCATTTTTGTGGCTTCAGTCGTGAAAATATTAAGTCCTAGCTTAACTGTGCCAGTGATGCTTTGTGGGAGTGAAACTCATTTGAATGCCAAGGTATAGCAAAGGGCTTCTGATTCCCTAAGAGATATTTGCCAAATGTGAAGTGCCCCAATAAATAAAAACTGGCAAAGGGAAATAAATGTAAATCAGAAGTAAGGAGAGGTGGCCTTGCTCTGTGCTGACAGCCAGAGCAGAGCGCTGTGGGGAAGACTGAGTACTGTTTGGGGCGGGGGAGAGGGGGGGTCACAGGGATCAAGGTGACGCAGAGCCTTGAGACCAGTATACTTAAACACCAAGGGAGCAGTAAAATAAAAAAAGCCAGCCAGGCCAGCGTTGCATTTAGCCCATAAATGTCCTACTTTAATGACCCCAATTATTGTTATAAATGGCATATGTTGATTCAAATTCTTTACATTTTTTAAATGGTCTAAGGTTAGAGAGGACCACAACAAAGGTTTGCCACACTGATGTGTTGCAGTTCGTGTTCGACAGGACACCGAAGGGTGATGTTGTTGTATTTCTAATACACGACAAAGTAATATCATGTTGATATTTGACCTGCTATCACTCTGACGATGGAATTAATGACAGTTGATTGGTCTGTGCGTGGGGTCGTAATTTATTCATACCGATCTGTGTGTGTTGTCATAGTTTTCCCTTAGTGTCAAACATCCAGTTGATTTTTCTGGCTTTTCCAATCATTTCCTTGTCTTTCGTTTTGCTTCTTTTAAGATTTTTGATGATTCCCATTGTTGCTTGGTTGCACTGGCTTTCGTTTTTGTTACTGTTTTGATCATGACTATCACAACTGTCATTCATGCAATTCTGGGTCAATTTCATGATATTGCATCAATAATTGATTTTGTTTGAGGAGGTGCTCGCTTTTCTTTGTGTCTAGCATCATATTGCACACAGTTTCTCGATCTTTGGTTCACTTCTTTCTTTTTGCTCTCACTATGCTTCTATTTGAGATCTAGCAAGCTTTAAAATTCATCATAGCATAGTTGTGGCAAATGACTGTTGATCCTGTGAAGTATTGTACTTAGGCTAATTTATGAAGACACCCACACAGATTTGATAGTCATTCCCTTCATCCACCTTTTATTTGAAACCCTAGTTAAAAGCTATGCTCTGCCATGGTACATTATACATAAGCCTGCTACATGCCCCTGGTACCAAAGATTTCATCCATAATGTGTTTATATGACACACTGACGAGTTGTCAGAATGATTTTCCCCTCTTACAAGTAGTGGCTGCCCTGAAATATGCAGAAATATTCAGTCTGTGTTCAACCATCCTAAATTATTATCCGTTATGAATTTTATGCATCAAGGATTGAAATTGATTTCCACTCATGTTACTGATCAGAGTGAAGAATTTTCATTTTAATTTTTTCGCAAATAATTTCAAATCAATGAATATTTAATTAGTAAACATTCTGCCAAATCTCTTCGGCTATGGTTCTATCTGATTATTTCTAAGGTATATTTATCCACTCATCTAATAGAACATGGGTTTAATATTCTCATATTCTGGTATTATATCCTACTAATATTTCAATATTAGCAAAAAAAAAATTGTTCTCATTGGTTTTCCTCAGCGATCCGTCTTTAGTTATGTTAAGCTGGCAATATATCTATTTTTTTCTCTCTGTCCCCTTGAGCAATTGGCAAGTGATTCCTCCCACTTTACACATTAGATTTCCCACAAGTTTAAAGTGTGCTTATTTAAAGCCTATGTCATAGAAAAAAATAGCATGAAGCTTTGCCTGATGAGAATCATTGGCTGCAAAGGTTAATTAAATGCACTAAAGGGTTAATCACTCGTAATACAGTATGATTAAAATCACTCTAATTGGTTTGAGAAAGAGGCTGATAAGAAAGAAGAAAAAGGCAGCTGTCCTTTAAGATTATCAGGAGTACCATACACTAGCCTTGAGTGAGTCCTGTCCTCAGGATCCAAAGCGATGTGACAATAGATGCCCAGCAGCCCTGTCTGCTAAAGCGACATTAAAATTGAATCTGTTTGATTTGATCTTTATGTTTCTTCGAAGAAACTACATTTTCAAAGTTTTAAAAAGCACTTATGAAGAACACTTCAAAATGTGTGTGGTTCTTGATCTGATGTGGTATAAACATAATGTTGGAGAACTTGTATAGATCATTTGTAGTGTGGTTCTTAAAAGAAAAACTGCATTTGGTCTGTAAGTGGCAGCTATTCACTCTCTCTTCAGCTTAACTTAATAAAAAAAACTCCAAACGCAAAGATCATAGGAAGTTTTCCCTGTTCTTCATCAAAGTGACACAGTTCTTTAGTGCATTAAAGTAATATCTAATTGTCACAGAAGAAGGTGAAAATGAAACATAGACAAAAAGCCGAGCCATGGAATAACAATAGAGAGGGAATGCGGTTGGAGATAATTATGGTTGAAGGTCAACAAAATGTTTCCAGGGACTTTACAGATGTAGCTGATAAAGACTAAAGCTTGTAAAAATACTTCAGAGACTACAGATTTGTGCCACCATATGGCTTCATTATACAGTAAGAGCTATAAATGCAAATCTGCTCTTTTCCCTCCCTTCTCTTCCTATTTTTTATGCATCTCATCATTTTCTTTTAACCCCTACCCCCTCGATATTAGAGGTCAATCTGCCTCCAGTGATGAGGAGCACTTGTGAGCGTATGTGATTTAGAGGAATCAGATCAAATGACTACCACCCTGCTTAAGTGATCTCAGACATCATCATGAATAGGTTGGCTAATATTTTCTTATGTTTGGCCCATAATTCTACGCCCACAGTGCAGGAATTGAGATTAACATTTTGTTAGTGTCTTCTGGTACCACTCCACACAGTACTGTGCAAAAGTATTGAGCCCTCCTTGATTTCTTGATTTTTTCATTCCAAGAAGCCAGACATTGTTCTCAATTTTAAAGGAATAGTTCTCCAGGCTTCCGGAAGGTCTTTCAAGGTTTTTCTTTGGACATTGGCTGCTTTTTTTCTCTCTTTTTCAGTCAAATCCCTCTACCTGACCAGTTTTAGAGGAATGTTTTATTATTATAGCATAAAAAACACATAACTCAAGTGTTGTCTCTACAATACAGGCACTTTTTTGCTTTAATGTTACACAAAAACATGGTGCTAGGGTCTCCATGGACAAATGCTGAGGTATATCAAATTACACAAGAACTGGATTGAAACTCAGTGGCGACAGGTCTGATGGATTAATTAATCCAAATGTAATTTTTTTTGTTTCAAATCATTGTCAGTATGTATGTAAAACATGGTGGAGGCTTTGTCAAAATTGATTACTAACATAAAAAAGTGTCATCAAATTTTGCTCCACCATGCAATACCTTCTGGAAAGCATCTAAATAGCAATGGCTTCATTTTCCACCATGACAATGATCCCAAACACACTGTCAATAATGTAAAAATAAACCTGGGTGGAAAAGCACAGAGTGGAACACTTGGTCATGGATTGGCCTCTCCAGAGTCTGGACCTGTGTGGGATCATCATGACAAAGAACAGAACAAAAGGCAGCCGACATCCAAAGAAGAGCTTTGAATGTCCTTCAACAAGCCTGGAGAACTATTCATGGAGATGATTTAAAGAAATTACAAGAAAGCTTAAGAGAGTTCAGGCTGTCTTGGAGATTAAAGTTGGTCATACCAAATATTGACTTTGAAGCTGGTCAGAATTGTATAAACATTGTTTTTGCCTTATGTGCATACTGTATTTCAATGTATCTTTGCACATTTTTCAATAAATTTCCAATTTTCCTAGCAAAATATCAAGAAATTGGATGACCACAGTACTGGACATTGAATAAATAAACGTATTTTACAGATGTATTGGATAACAAAGGCAATATTAAACCTTATTTGTGCAGACATCTTTTATTTTTGCGGGGGAAGGAATGGGCCAGTCACACTTGCCACCTATAGTTTGATGTTTGATTGCAGGATGTTTGTGCTTAATGGTAGTGGGTGCACAGCCAGGCATTAAAGCTATGATTTCACAAGGTGATCAGTTTCAAATCCTTGCAACTGATTATGGTTTTGTTTGTAGTAGGGTTTTTTGGTCATTTTTTGCATTTTATTATTATTATTTGTTTATTTCTGTTGAGTCATTGTTGAGTCATTGCATCTGTAATCACTGTGCTTTGTTAATGTGAGCACTATCAAGACAGATTCTTCCCAATTGAGATATTCGCAGATATGTTGGTACCTTTGTGAGGAACAGCAAAATGTCATATTCTGTACATATCAGAGGACCCACTGGCAAGGGTCCGAAATAAAGACTGGGCCTAAATTGATCCAAATATTTTTTTTTTTCTTTTTTGAGGGGAAATGAAGAGTGCTGCACTAGTGTGGTGGGAGAGAACAAAAGACAAATTGGGAGTGGTAATTGGATGAGATTGCATGCTCTGATAAGTACAGGAAAATGCACAAATGTGTGATACCTGTAGCATTCTTCAAGGAAACCTGACAAGATAATGACTTGATTGCCAGCCGTACCTTGAAGAATGCTTTATTTTTTTTTTTTTTTTTTTTTTTTTAAATATCATCCGCACTCTTTTTGGAGTTTTCTTTAATCAGTGTTCAACGTAGCCTCACACTGATAAGGCTACAGCATAGGCTGCTCAGAGCTCAATGATATTGTAACTACAATCTCCCTATATCTGTCTGTCTCTCTATATTTCAGGAGATGGCACTGAAACCACCACACTATGGCACACTCTGTGGCACAGGTACAGCTCGCTCCCACAGGATTAAAATCAATCTCTAGCTCCCAAAAGAGAGAAAAGAAAGAAAAAAAGAGAGAGGGAGAGGGCAGAGGGAGGAAAGGAGGAAGGCAAGAACTGAAGAGGTGAAAACAAGTACTTTACTGCCTCTACAGCCTCAAACCACCTCTTCACACAATTGAGCGAAAAGATGAATTTAGGGGGGGTGGGGGGAAAGAGGAGTCTCAGAAAAAAACAGACAATGCTTCATGTTGCTGCCTGAAACTTGACAAAGCCCTTCATGTGAATCTGTTGGAAGTTGGAAATGCTTTACTGAGTCCTCTGCTATTATTTACCTTTGTCAGTGGGGATGATATTGTATGCCCCATAATCTCCTCAAAAAATGTCCCACTCCAGCACCCACTCTGTAAAATAGGTGTCAAATACAGTCAGTAGATCTGTAAAGTATGTTTATATGTATGTATGTATATCTATCACAGAGTTGATGGTGTTTATATTTATTGATTGCCTTTTATTTGCTTTGTTTTCAAAACTGCCTGGTGGCCATTTTTATTTTCCTACTTTCTATTTTTTGTATCATTTGATGTTGCTCTATCTGGGCTTGCTCATGGAACTAATGACTTTTAATATATTTATGCTGCAAAGCCTATGATCTGTAGGCTTCCATTAGTATTGAGCCCGCTCACAGTGTATCATGTCTGTCACCCTTCGCCTCTTTTATTTCCACTTTTGCAACTGATTACATTGTTGGTGACAAGTGTGGCTGATGTTGCAGATGCATGCGTGGCCCTACAATACCAACAGATTCGCAGCGCTTTTTAGCTGTGCTACCGTTCGCCATGCTGTTATTACACTGGTAGAAATGGTAGGACAAGTTTAATACTTTGAGCTAAGCCACAATCACAAGGGACTAACTGCTGGGGTTATAATCAAAAGCTGTTTATGTAGGGCAGATTTGAAGAGCACTAAGCCTAACCTTTTGTGTGTCGCTTACTATTTCGAAGTCAGAACTGATTTAACTGTTGGGACCCATATTAAAATGACTCCAGATGGTAGGGGAAAAAAAATCGTAATTATAATCCTCTGGCAGTCATTAATATTTCTTGGGTTCAAGCAAAAAGTGCTTCACTTTGTACACTTATTTACACTGAAAAAACAAAACAAAAAACAAAATGTATTTTCTGATGAGAAGAACACTGAACACCAAAATAAATAGGTACTCCAGGATTGAGTTTAAAAACAAGCAATAAGTTAAGATTTGATTAAAAAAATCCACTATGATGCACTTAATACTTATTATTCAGAGCAACGCTTTTTTCTACTTTTTCTCCACTCATAGGACCATCATGACACATTATGTCTTATTGAATCATTTCTACCGTGCACACCAGTAACTGGCTCGATGGGTTTGCAGCGTTATTGTTCAATAATCCTGTTAATTGGTAAGCTAAACGTCTTTAATAGGTAAGGCCTAAAGGGCAACTTCAGTACAGAAATATAAACATAGAATTAGAGTAATTAAAATGGACAAAGTCTGTGTAGTCAGTTAGAAATGTGCGGCTTGACTTGGCTAGGTGCTGTTTTCCCTCCTATATATAATTAAATGAAATGACTGCACAGACAAGATGCCTTTTTTTGATTTTGTTCCAGTCTTTAATCTGTCATGGTTGTACAGGCTGTGTCCATTTTAAAGCTTTTAATTTTATGTGTGTCACCTCTTTGTAAGGCAGGTTGTTATTATTTAAGGAGGTATATTCATGTAATTATGGTATCAAATGTATTCACTACTGCGTAGGAGCCACAGTATGAAATATACATAGCATCCTAGCACTGTGTAATAATTAGATTTGCCTGATCTTTGGGGAAAAGACAAAAAAAAAAAACATGCAGGGGAAAGCTTTTGTCCTTGTAAGGGAGACAGAAACCTCACTTTTATTCAATGTGAAGTACAATATGCACCTTACATGATCTTTGTAATTGACTTTGATTTGCCAGTGTGGAGAAAACTGTAAATGTTTTGTTTATGTATGTGTGCGCTTCTGAAATTTATTAAAGTCTTTTGCATTGTATTGCATATTTCGATGACTCTTCTTATTCATTGTTTTAAGCATCCAATGTTAGTTTACATCACACAGTTTTCTGCACACGATGCCGTGTCTGCCTGATGAGAACAGTAAGACTATAATGAGGCCAGCACATGTTGTAGAATAATTTGTTGTTTTTCTCATATACACTTAGTTGGTGACATTAAGTATTGGTAAAACAGGCTGTGGCCTGTAAAAATATGTGTAGCTGTGTTGGTTGAGACAGCATTAATAGGTCAATTTCAGCCACAGAAAAACACCCATATGTTTCTTCTACATTTTGCAACAGTATAGCATTTAAATAGGCAAAAGAAACAAAAGAAAAAAAAGATTTACATCACTAATTAGGAACAGATTACAGATAAAAAGTTATGGAAATTTCGAGAAGAACGCATCCTTTGAAGTGCAGAGACAGAAAACAGCCAAACAGGAGCTTTTTTTGGACCAACACATTTTTTTTTTTATTTATCTTCCTTCCATGAGAGCTGATAATGATCATTTGATAAAGATAACTCTGCTCTTATGATGTACAGTAGGGCACGAAAACAGGGGTTTACACATCTGAGAGAGACTGATGCTAGAAAGTACAATAACCATTGCTCAAACATTGTGTTATGTGGTGTTTATGCGGATTTGATCCAAAAATACAGACTTGAAAGGCATAAAACAAAGTCTGAGTCGAGACAACAGAAAATGTTTAATTGCTTATCAAAGTTACTTCATAGTTTGAAACCAAGAGAGCTAATCAGTTCCCGTGGGAAAAGTGTCCTTGGTGATTTGAGAAAGTGGTGCACACTCAAGAAAAGCGTTCTCCAATGGAGAGTGCATAAATGTCAACTTTCTATTAATAGATAAATGTAAACCTGATAAATGCATCGTCTTGGCATAAAAACAGAGCGCGTAGATAGATTATAAGGTAGATGTATCTCTTTGAGGAACATAAATTCAGCTTGATTTTTTTTTCTTTCATATATAATTAGGCAATACATGTTTTCAGATGAACCATAAATAAATTTAACAGCCAACCATTAATGAGTCTTGACATTTGTTCATGAGTGGTATGTGTTAGATGGAGTTTTCTTCAGCTTCTTGGTGCAAAGTCCAAATTAAGAAAGAAGAAAGGCTGAAGAAAAGGAAATTTATTCAGTGGATGCTGGGTTCTAGCTCTGTCTGTGAATCACTGTGTTTTTCTTTGTTTGTTTTTAGTTTTTTGGTTGTTAGAAAAGGCACATAAAATCCAGTACTTTTATCTTTTTATATGGCTATTAAAGCTCGCCCCATAGCTACATTACAGCGTGTCACTGAGCAAAGCATTAGCAGAGTTTCTTTGTTGACATATTGATTCGTGATTTATGAGAAGGCAGTGTTCAATTTCATTTACCAGGCCAGGAAGCAAGTTATATGTACTAAGTTTGATTACTTATTGTATAATGCAATGATACGTCTGCAGTTGGAGCATCATATATATGGCCCAACATGCTGGGCTTTACACAGACACACATGCAGCCAGTGGTTATGTTCGTGGAGAGGCTTGCTAAATGCCCTTCATTAAATTATATGGATATGTTTCTTTTTCCACTTTGTTTGCTTCATCATTTAGACAATGGCTTCTTATTTCCTTGTAATGTCAGCTATTCACTGCATTATTTAAGCTTGCATCCTAATAACTAGTTGGGAATACTGAACCCCAATAATACTCAGAAAGTATGTGTGAAGTTTTTATACCAGGCAAAGACTGCATAGCTGGCCCAGTGACTTTCCTCAACCTTGAGAATGCATGCAATCAGTGCAATCAGTACATCAGCCCTGTTATCAGTTCTTTGCCTCTAATAAATGTAACATAAAACTAAAGCATATCTGTTATTTATGTGGTCAAGATTGCAAAGGAGCAACTGAGTAGGCAAAAACCATTACACATTGATTTTACAAGTCACTCACGTTCTCTTCTGGGATCAATGATATCTGCTGTAGACGGTATAAAATTACAATTCAGAATTACAGATTGTTTAAACTAAATGATTGCCGTAGTTGCTTTGTAAGTTCACTTTTTAAAAGCATGTTGAATTGTGAGGATGGTATTGTATATATTTGATGTCTTTTTATGTTATAGAGAATAACACAGGTTAAAGTGAAGGCATTTAATAGCTTGGTTGTCTTTGGGGAGGTGTAGGTCAATTTAACAAGCAGCAAGCATGCTCAGGGTATGATGTGAAGTTGTCCTGAAGCAATACTGACTGTGTAAGCAGAGGCTATTTATGCATGTGCTGTGCAGTGGTGCAGGAAACAAGAAGATGCTGTGCTTTTTTTTTCCTGTTGCACTCCACTCAAGGCAACACTCCACACAATTGCTGCCAAATCTCTGCCAAACTGAATAATTCAATCATCCCCCATAGCTGCAGTGGTCTATCTACCTTTGTGTGTGCAACAATCAAATCAGTGTGGAAGCCTGCCGTGTGGTTCTTTCTGAGACACTGAGTAGCTCTACAGCCCGGAGATTGTTTTCATTGAAAACAATTCTGTTGATTAAACGAGGTGTGACTGTGGAGCAGGCATCTGAAGAACATCGATTGCTTGTACAATTGTTTGTTCCTTGTTAAAAGTGTGATCTAAAACAGTGGACGCCGTTAGTGTGCAAGGAGCATATGGTTGGCTGGTGTGCCCTTAAGACAGTTAGTGTGCCTCTGTATTTCCAAAAATATCCCAGGTAAAGAAATCCATTGTGATCGCTTGTGTGGGCTTAATAATGCCTTTTGATTAATGACCACATAAAATTCTTAAATCACCGTTTCAGGTGGGTTAGCATGGCTTTATCAGGATCTGATTTATATTATTATATTTTGTTGCATTTTATCTTTTGTGAATGTACATACAGATAAATGATCTTTACAACATTTTTCAGCAGATAGCAGCCTTCCCATTTCCCTTATCCCACAATTCTTTGAGGTACTCGCGTGGATTGAAGCTTTGCTTCGCCCATGTTCACTTAGCTGTAATTCCCCTGAAAAAAAAAAAATAGAGTGCTGTAAAGATTAGGCAAAATGTAAAACTGCTATTCTGTTTTATATGTTTGGGGTTTTTTTCTGTATCAGTTTTTGCTACCTGGGCATTAGTGGTGCAATAACATGTCGTGGACATCTGCAAAAAAAAAAACACACTCACATAAAGGCTGTTTGAGTTTAAATTAGTTCCTCATTACCAGCCACAGCAGTGTGCTGATACAGAGTAAAATCAAAAGTGCTGGAGTCATTTCATCTCATTTGGTGTAATTTAACTACAAGAAAGTTATTCCTCAAAAAGAGTTGGAGTCAAATGTCATATTCTGCAAGCAGCTTCACACAGTACTGATTTCAGAAGACGGAAAATATGATTCGCAGCAGTGAGTGGATTTTTTTCCTGCATCCTCTGTCACAGAGGATTTTATCTGTGGACAATGGTTTAAGTAAATTGGGTTCTAATTTGCCACTGATATTATCTGGTGCATGGTCATTAGTGTTACTGTTCTTCAACTACTTTGAGTGTTTATTGTAGTTTACTGTTGCTGTTGTGTTTTTTTTCTTGTCAATGCAATAATGTCAGGGCATGCAGTCTGGGAAGTGTGTAGCTGTGATGGGGCAGGTGTGATCATTGGTGTTGGTGTCGTCCCATTGTGAGAGAATTAATAGTTTTACTTTTTTTAAATCATACAGTAGAATACCTGCATGCCAATCTATTGTGCTATTTCATTGCCACTTCCCACTATGGATCACTGTTTAACACTATGTGATGCTGTCAAAATTGTGCAAAGCAGATATTCTTTTCTGAAATGTAGCTGGGTTGCTTGACTGATGGCATGTAATGACTGGTGATATGCAAATCAGGGTTCAGCTGTCTGCATCTGAAC
This sequence comes from Oreochromis niloticus, assembly GCF_001858045.2. Lineage (NCBI taxonomy): Eukaryota > Metazoa > Chordata > Actinopteri > Cichliformes > Cichlidae > Oreochromis > Oreochromis niloticus. The sequence continues at coordinate 21,897,550 of NC_031966.2, forward strand.
ACTACTCTTTTTGAAAGAGACTAACAATACTTCGTGTGACAAAAACAACCACTCCTAGGAAAAATGTCTTTGCTCAAGAGAATTAGTCAGTGTCAAGGATGTTGTCATGACAAGATGCATGCATGTTTGCAAGCTGAAGGTGGCCAGACTAGAAGGCGGCAACTTAAAGACAATGTCCAAGGAAGGCTATGTCTGTGCTCTCCTTAATCCTGGTAATCCTCCTGCAGAATTCTTGATTTGCTTTTGTAAAAGAGATTGGGAGATGATAAGATGCTCGTCCGCCTCCTTAGAATAGCTGATAATCTGGTTTGAACAGAGGAATCAGGGGGTATTTAGCCTGCCTTAACATTTGCCCAAGCAGATGGCGCTGACGGGGGAAGGCACAACCTTAACCTTCATCCCCCTCCCTCTCTGCTTGGTCTACTTTGAGGGGGAAAAAAGAACAGTGGGATGATAATCAATGTTGTTTATTTTGCTGCTTGACTCTTTAAGTACTTTCAGCCAGATTATAGGCTTTTGCAGGGGATAATCAGGAGACCGCAGACAATTGCTTTTTTCCCATCCTGACAGTATCCCCCCACGAATGCGTAAAGAAGGCGATTTAAAGTAGATGCCAACTCTTAATTCCTGATTAGTCCCATTGCAAACCCTGTTAAAATTAACTGGACACTGCGCTAATCACTGCATTTTGAACACTTGCTGTTCTGGTGCAGTGGACATACCGTATCCAGTGAGTAAGACGACTTCCCACAAGTGATATATCCATTAACACTCCCTTTTGAGGCTGTCTTCCTCAGTGTGGTTACACACAAACACACTACGAACCCCAAAAAAGTCCTTGAGGGTAATTGTAACACTTCAGGACTGAATCACTAGTGTGCTGACATATTATAAAAAGAGACAGAGTTCCCATCAAAGTTTTAAGGTAATTAAAAAAAAGCCAATAAACAGCCAATATTAAAAATAATACATGTTAAGACTCTCTTCTCCCTGAAATTTGTAAGTATACCATTTAACTGTCAAAAAAAGGAGAAACAGTAACTTTTTTTGGTTTTTGAACTACAATATCCTCAGTAAGCTGTAAGCATGACGGCATGTAATCCATTAAGTCATTTATATTGTTTCCCTAAGTCTACCTCTCTACACTTAATACCTCCGGCAATCTTCTCAGCTTGGACTGGACACCTGCAACAAAAGCATTTGAACAAATGAGATCAGCCCGTTGACTAATTAGAACTGTGCACGGCATATGCGAGCGGAAGGACTATTTAACTAAAGCATTTGTTGCATCCATTTTTTTCTTTGTCTCTGCAGTTGTGTGCTATAACAGGATATTGTGCATAGCTGTCAGGCTCAGTCTGGTGTAGAAGCACAAAAGACAAGCAGCCCAGAATGCATCCTACTCAAACATGTACACGGTGCAAAGTTAATCCACATATACACAATGACATGCTGATTGTCTTTGTGCGCTCTCACTTCATCCAGACACAAGCAAAAGAGTCAAGCGCTCTCGAACAAGCCTTTTGAGGGGAACGGTCATTTTCGAAACAATTTGCATGAGACACACAAACATTATACATTGTAATTGCACCTATCAGCACAGCTTGATATCTTTGTGTGATACTTGCTGTAATTGATGCAGTTATTGCATTTGTTTCTTCTCGTCCGTGCTGTGCTATTTAAGTGCTTCCTCGTAATAAAAATTTATTCAATGTGATGTGCTTGAAAGCTGATGTCAGCAAGGAGGTATGTACAGAACCATTAACAGAGAATATTAGATGGTGAACCACATAAAGCTAATGCTAGGCTGTGGTAACACGCATCATGCAGCTCATACTAATTGCTTGGACCTTTACTTGTACCAGATTTAAGTCGTTGCTGGCTCTTTGAGGTTCACAAAAACAAAACAGAACATATCAGTGCCTTTAACTTAACTTCTTGACCCAATGCCTTCAGAAACGGCTTTTATTATGCAACAATGAGCACTGAAGACTTTAGCTCCGGTGCTTGGAAACATATGCCACAATAAGAAAAGGAAAGAGACCAAGATCTTGAAATGCAAAAGGATAATAGAATCAAGAAAAAGTCTTCTTTAGTAATGTGTGAGAAAGTCACAGATTTGCAGACAGAATTTCAATGCATACAGTATTCAAAAACAGCAGCAAGCCATTCCCAAGATCAGTCATACTATTTCATAGTATTCTGACAGTGTTTGCAGAAGAGGTCTGTATTTTTTGAATGGCAAGAGACTCATTATGAAATGATAAGGCTTCATGTCAGACACTTGTGCTTCTCACTCACCCTTTAAGCTAAAACTGCTGTTAATTGGGTTATAACTGTGTTATGACTGTGTTATAAACTAAAAAAAATAAGTATAACAGAAAGCTTTTACTCTATTTGCATTTTGTGCTGATAAGATAATTCCATTTCTCTTTAGCTAATGAAACCAATAGGTAGGAGACTGGACACATAGATTTGAACATCTTAATGTCATACAATAATGATCTTACAGAATGTCCACAATATATCTTTTTATATACACTTTTCGGCCAAAGAAATGGAATGGCACAACTTAGATTACCTGTAATCCACACATATAGATATGCACTCCCTGTGATGGAGCAGACATGGGTTCCAACCCAGAAATAATGGACAACACTTCAATGACTTCAGTGAATTGTGCCGACCTTTTTGTATTGTGTGGATGATTGTGTGATGCTCCCTCAGATAATGACTGTGCCCTACTTTGACTTTGAGGCAATGACCTGAAATAAGGCACACAAGTGAAATCTGAGTCTCGATGAACCTGGAAGTGATTAAGGTCACCCAGACACCACATTTGTTTGCCCGGTGACTCACATCAGCCGATGTCTGCAAATCATTTGGGAGTGCATTGTGGGAATCCTTTCCAATGCAAACAGTGACCATGTATAGCACGCTTAGGAAGACTTTCAGAATGATTGGTACTCCTGTATAAGTTTGAAAGCAAGTCCATTCTGAGTTCGACTCTATAGATATACAAGTTTGATTTTTTTATTTTCAGAGCACCACTTTCTGAATGGTTTTTCCTGAAAACTACAGTTTGTGTCATATTGCCAAAAATATTAGCAATATGATGAGAGTGTAAAGCATCAAAGCATGCAGCATGCGGTGACTCATCATGAGTATACTATTGCTATGCATTAGCTCTGGACACTGACTAGACAAAGGGAGTCTTACTTACTCACAAAAGTTAAAAAGGACTCTATTAGTGCAAGTGCACAGCAAAGTACAGTGGCAGTGAGTCAATGAAAGTTTTTTAGGAATATAAAGATACATCCAAGTACTTAAGTATGCATCACATATAGGGAAGTAAAACATCAAGCAAATGAAGACATCACAAAAGATGATGCAATACTGAATCCTGCATTCATCTCAACTTAACTCTATTCAGCGCCTTGATACATTATTTAACAAAGTGACTAAAAAGGCTGAGTTCCAGACTCCGAGTCTCACTAACATGATGCACATATGACTTTGGGGAAAACATGGATAACATGAGATCATGTCTACCTCTTGAGAGAAGGGTGCACTACATAGATCTCTGGCTTGTTTTTGTGCCTTGCTATTCTGCTGGGGATCAGTAAACATATTCTTGGAACAGCCATGATAAAAAACTACCCTTCCTCTGCTGTGTATGTAAATCAGAGTAGGGGGATGTAGTGAAATAATGAATTCTTCCTTTTTTTCTTTTTTTTTTTACAAGAGGGACTTATGGGACTCACTATATTTAGATACAACAAAGAGATTGCCAGGGGTGTCCAGTCTCTCTGGTTAAGTTGTGGAGTTTTAGCCAACTTGTCAATGAAGAACTGCTTACTTCAATGCTTAAAGACATGCTGGGTAAAAATGGAGGCCTGTGTCTCCCTCCAGACAATTTCAATTAAGCCTCCGTGGGGCTCAAAGAATGGATGTGTCAATAGATGGTAATTTTTTCCACCTTAATAGATTACGGACGTTATCAGTAAGATCAAGGGAGTTGATTCTGAGTTATGTGCAGTGTGTATTGTATTGGCTACATGCATAGCAAGCCTGTAAGATGACCCGCCCTGCCAGCAAGAATTGCTTTGTCACTCAGACAAATACGGCAGATGAATGCTCAGCATGATGCTGGGTTATTTGTCATCTGGTGTTCTCTTTCTAATGGGTTTACTGTTGATGATCCAGGTCAGAGAAGGACGAAGCACTCCACACCAGAAGCTACAACACAATCTTAAGAAAGATCACTCAATAGAGCCTAAACTCTCAACTTTTTAAACTGTTTTATTATTCCCACTCTACTTATGAACTTAACCTCCAGCAAAATATAATCATTTTGCTTTTTATGCTCATTCTAAACTGCTTGGGGTTTTCTCTTTAGTAACGGAGGGTCTTTACCTTAAAATATAAAGAGTCTTGACTGGAATTGTGACTGTATATATAAATATATAGGACATTCAATTCAATTCAGTTCAATTTTATTTATACAGCACCAAATCACAACAACAGTCGCCTCAAGGCGCTTTATACTGTAAGGTAGACCCTGCAATAATACATAATAGGTTAGGACATGCAAAGCTGTGTATTTTGTAGTCACTAAGAACTGCTTAACCATGATTTTATTTGACCGAAACTCTGTTAGGGATGTGGGTTTATCCCCGTCATTTACTGTAACACCATTATCTCACATATTCTTAATATAACATTTAACCTTGAAAATGTGAGACTGCAGATGCAGAGAGACAGAATCTTTGCAAAGTCAGATATTTTCATCCTTACCAAGTAGGAAGGGGGGGTAATGCTGCCATGTTTGCCTTTTGGAGATAACACCTCAGAGGTCATCTGAATGACTTATTGTAATGTGGGTCACATCAAACACACCGGGAAACCAACTTCCTGACATGTGAGATTTTTACTCTTTTGCATTTTTTTTTTTTTACTATCGTTATATTATTATATAGCTGTGACTGGTGGAGTGCAATGCCACACATATGGGGCTGGGTGATAACACAAGAGGCTTTACACCTCAGGTTTGTTCAATATTAAAGTTATAGAGACTTCCTGTTATCCCTCCATTAGATTTCTCATTAAAAAAAATATTTTATGTTACAGAAATGGAGCCCATAATCGTATCCTTAACATTCAGGATTAGAATTCCTCCAAAACTAACTGTCCTTGACTACTTTAAAGGAAAACATGAAAGGCGGTGCATGTCAAGACACACATTCCCCAGCAACGTGAAGATTCTTGGCTCTTATCTGTTTGATTTTGCACTTAGGGATTTTTTCTTCATCTTTTCTCTTCAAACATCAAGTGCCAAAGTCATTTACATGTGCTAGGGGCAACCAGAGTTAAAACACAGACATACAACTTACTGCTGTCTAGAGGCAGTGTATGAAGAAAATAAGGAAGTTGTAAGGGATAGGTAAAATAAGGCAGCAGAGGAAGAGTAAAATGAAAGGAAGGCGAGGAGGAAGGGGGGAGAAAGAGAATGAGAGAAATGAGGACAGTAGGAGGTGAGAGCAGTGAAACACAGAGAGGGTAATTCAATTTGACTAAAACTCTGTCGCTTCATACAACAGGGGGATTGGCCTAACCACCAAAATGAATTAAAATTCATGAACTTTTGAAGAGAGAGCTGCCAGCAGGATGTGGAGAGGATGAGACACAGTTAAAGCAGATATTATTTTTTTCTAATTACAAATAAATGAAGCTATTAGTTTACCTTAAATTAAAAGCAGAAGGGTTCCCTAAGAGATATCTGATCCCATGTGTAAGTCATTTAAGACTGATTGGGCCCCTATTGAGCTATGTAAGTCTCTGTGAAAGTATCTGTCTATGTGAAAAAATACCTTTTGGCTATAAAGAAGTGAAACTTTTAGCCTGTTAGCAATTTCTCTGTATAATATAATCTTATACAGAGTCGTACATGTCTGCACGGTGGAATTTGGCATAGACAGAACACACGCAGCCGATTATTTGTAATGCTTCCCAAACCAGACAATCAAAAGAAAATCCAGTGTTTGACTTTGATCCATGCACAATATAAATAACTAATTTATCAATTGTGCTTAAAGAGGCATACAATGGGCAGAACAGAGAACATTGTGTAGCCGGGATAATCCCTTAGAAGATTTATCCTGACGTTGCCTTGAGGGGAATAGTGGGAGCAAGAAGCAGATCCTATTCCCTCACTCTCTGTCTCTCTATCTCTGTGTCTCTGGATACATAGCCACTATCTCAGCTCCTGATCAGCCCTATTTAGTTATATTGCATTATTGTTCTTTGATATTCCAGTTAATCCGTCAAGTGAAGAGATTTAAGCTAAGATTACAATGATTCAATGAACTTTTGATTACTTGTGTCTGTAGCCCTATGGCATTTTCTTGATGCGCTGTATGTGCGTTCATATGCATTTGTTTGCCTGTATGTGTTAAGTGTGGGCGACTTTGACTGTTCCGCGTTAGAGTAGCAAGAGGATTGGAGTGATGTATCGATGGTCTGAAGCTAGACGGCTTCTCTCAGGGTACTCCGGGGCTATAGTAGGTGGTTCTAAATGTGAATATTAGAGCACATACATATTGTCTGAGAGTTTAATTTAACCTAAGAGTTGTTGTTTCTTTTTATTCTAATCATTGTTTTTATTCCAATTGTCTCAATGTAAAGATGAAATCACAGGCTTCCACTTTAAGACTGCCCGAGCTGCCCAAATTTAGTATGCGAGCTTTAATCCAAGGTGAGCTCTCATGCCTGGGAACCACACAAACAAGCCAGCATAGATTTGGATAACATCTGTTTTCAGTTTTCTATCAGTTGGAGCATTCTGTATGTGCAATTACTCGAACCAATCACATGCAAAAGCTTTTTCAATCTGGCTCCTTGAGTGCTGTCACTAGTTATTACAGTGTGTGCTGTTTAGCAAAAGTGCTTTTGCAGTTTGAAGAGCATCCCAAGATATTAGTGGCATCTAATTGCATTACCTGGAGGAGACTGATGGCGCCAGTTAAAATGGCTGGAACCTTCTCAGACTGTGTTGAGGGCAAGTGGTTCTTTACAACTTATACTACATGTTTCTGACTGGAATCTTTTGTCGACTAAGTGATATTCTGACAGCTTTAAGCCTCCACTCGCCTCACCAAATACCCTTATTCCCTCAGCAATCATACATCTTACCATTAATCCACTTTCATCCATGTGAAACTAAAACAATGACAGAATGATAATGGCAGCTAATGCGGCCAAATTTTGATTGCGCAAGTCAGTTTTGTTCTCATTAACTTATTCTGAATTGATTCATGCATTCATGCTTGTTTACCTAGCAATAGTGTAAAATGTCCCTGCAGTGCAATCCATATTCAAGCAGGCCAGCTGTGAGGCTTGCTGCAGCACTTGTCCATTTAAGCTCCCAAAAAGCCAGATTGTTTTCTTGGTTTTTCATCGTTCGATTGCTTCTAAATAACCCTTGATCAAATCTTTACATCTTTTCAACAATCCATTACACTGCTGACATTTTTCATGCATAATGTGCATAATAGAGATCTCCAAGTGGCTTCTCTTTGGCAAGGTGACAAAAATGCCTTTTTAAAATGTAGACTTTCCATAAGAATACAAAAAAAAAGTCATCTTGTGGGCAGCTCAACATCATTTTCCAAAGAAGCCACAGGCAAATTTTTATGACTGAGAAGACAATAAGGTGAAAACTGCCGAGTGACCCTCATGGGATGTGTCTCTAGCCCCTTCTGTCTTCCACTTCTAGATTTAGAAGGGACTGGAGGGGTTTTTAATGCACAGTCCTCACATAGTCCAGTGGGACTCTCATCTTGGGAATAGCATGCCAGTTTTATAGAGCAGGGAGTGGCAGTGGAGAGAGACAAGGGTCCTTAGAGACGCCTGGATGTTTTCCATATTAAACTGAAGAGAACACGACTTAAGATCTCACTAGTAAAATGACTCATTTTCAATGTGAAAATGCCAGTTAAATGATATGGAAATTAGCATAATTATGGAAACTGTGACATATCTAGGTCTGTTGTTGGGCTGAGATTTTATCCCACTTATACTATCCCACTCCCTCTCTTAGTCTCTTTTTTCACTTCCACCCCACCTACACGTTCCTCTAATCATTTCCCACCCTCACTTTTCCCCTGGACCCTCTTTGCACCACCACCCTTCTCACTAATTCCCCAACCTCTCACTCCCCGTTTTCTCTCACTCACTTCCTACAGAGAGTAAAATATCCATGGGCAGTTTAATCACATTAATATGAGCAAAGGATGTGAGGTAATAAATCGCTTCTTTCTCTCAATGAGCCATAAGAGGTGGTGATAAAAACAACTTTTCTGTTGTTGTGCGCTTTTGCCTTGCAATGTGAAAAGAAGCTGTGTTTGAAGTTCAGATTAGTCTTCAGGGAGTCCCACCTATTGGGACTGTTAACCTTTAGCCATTCAGCCATAAAACAAGTGAGTTCCATTAAAATACATAATGCATGAAGTGCCGAGATTGCATGCCATTGATCAGCACTTGAATAAATTGAGTTGAAATCCTATTAACATAACCAGTTACACATAAAGTGAGATGAATAAAGTGCACTATAACACCTGCAAAAATTAGCTACCATCAGCCACAGTTTGTGATGGTTGAGCTGGTCAGGCTAACTGAAGCTAATTTAAAAATAAATTGTAATGAGCTATAATTCCAGCTATTTGTGCAGTGAGATGCTGGCATTTTAGTCACAGTTTGTTTTCCTTTTTTTTTAGTCTTTTTCTTAACATATTAGTCTGGATTGAAATGTCCTTTTTCTATACAGTACATACTCAGAGATCAGGCTGTGACCCTTTCTTCGATTTAATTCTGGAAAATGATTCCGCTGTATCACAACAGCAGAAGTTCACTTCGAGCAAGTAACACCATTACATTCTTTTTCACCTTTTACTCTCTGTGTAACTAGAAACTGTTAATGTTTCGTTGTTGTTTATTGTTTGTTCTTTTGGCTGGGTTTGAAAAGTTGCCATGAGATATGCACACGAGCTGTTTAGCTCGGTGCAGCGTGGCCTCCAAGGCAGCTTTGACTCATGGTGCCTGGCTGCTTCAGATGTGGCAACAAAGATTGCTCCCCCCTCCTCCCCCGACAACCACACGACACTCTTTAAAGCATGAGCATGTTCCTCCTTTTAACGCAATTAAGAGATGGCTTGTCATCTTGACAGGTTGCCTTCATCTCCTTAAATGCGTGCATGCTACAGCAATAAGTCTTTACGGCACTGAAACACCATATGATTTTTTTTCACCGTTTTTGTTTTCATGTCTCAGACTCCCTGTCTCTCTTGTATTAGGAATAATTGGGGCAATTAATTCAGGTGGATGCCCATTACACCATATGTGTTTTCAGATTAAGTGCGGAAAAGGCTCTGTCGCCCGACCCCGTGCAGACTGGGAGATGACCCAAATTGAAGCATGTTTCCTCCCACCCAAAGCTCCCCCTTCCCTCCCAGATTTCCCCTCCGACACCCGACATCCCGACGTCCCCACCCCCCTTCCGGTGCCATGCCAGCATCTCAACAACAATGCCAGAGAACGCCTGCCAATGGTGGCAGCTCCTTAATGAAATAGTAATTGTGACTGTGACTTGCATGCATCACTTGCTTTCCTGTTCTGTTCTGTTTCATTGCACAATACAGACAGGAGTCTACTGAGTTCCAGCTTTGTAATTTCATTAATGCTCAGTGTTGCACCTCTGCGTATGGTTTGTTTTCATTACTACTTTACATTAGCCGTGATTGCATTGCCTTATTGTTTGCAGAGTTAATAATTTAAGACATGCAGTTTGTACATAAAGTCTACTGCAGAGTCTACAACATGTGTCTGTTGTAGAGTGACAAATAAAGTGTGGTACGCAAGAAGCAAGATTGAATATTGCCGAAAAATTGGCACAGCGAGTTTTTTGTGGTATGGTGGTGGTAACAGCTGTTCAGAGAGACACGAGAGCATGGAAATATTTAAGATCAATATATCTTTGATTTCACTGGGAGTCTATAACGGGCCTCCAATTGTACGCTTCATTACTGGACACAGGGGCCTAGAGTGCTGACCAATCCCACCTAATGAAAACAAATGTACTTGCAACCTGAAGAAAAGAAACACACTACACTGCAGTTAAAATTTCACTGTCATTTTGTATGAGAACTGTGGCCGTAGTATATCCTGAACGGCAGACCTAGCAACTCAAGTGTGTCATTATGTGTGGGCAGGGAGAAGGAAAGCCAAAAAGTACTCTAATTGCAGACTTCTGCTGAAACTAAAAAACAGCTTCTATCTATCTATCTATCTATCTATCTATCTATCTATCTATCTATCTATCTATCTATCTATCTATCTATCTATCTATCTATCTACTATTCTTGCTGTATTAATATATTCTTACATGCAGATGTTCATAAATGGTAGTGTCGTTCATCAGAGCACAAATGAGATCAGGACTATTATTTCCAAAGTGCCCATGCTGATCTAACATCAGTTTTAGCTTCAGATCATGTTGAAAATGGAAGAAAAACAAGGACATATTTAGTGATCCTAGATCAGCGTACTTTCTCTGAGGTGTTTGATGAGAGCAGCTCCAGATTAGATTAGAGGCCTTACCCTGATGAAGGTAATCCATCATCTTGTAAGCAGGAAAAAAATTATGACAATTTAGTTCCAGCAAGTCTGTCAGAAGCTCTTAGCTTTTAGTTTCTAGCGTTGCATAACTACAAACAGAATAAAGAAGTACAAATGAAGGCTGGTGGCTCGACATGTTTTATAAAACTTGGGGGATTTTGATTTGTGACCATGACAGAGATTGAAAATACATCATACGCTGAAAGTACCTCTTTTCTATTTCCTGCTTTTTGTTTCTCTGTTTCACCTTTTGCCTTACCACTGCAGGCAAAACAAAATGCGTGCCGCTTCCATTTCATCTGCTAAACTTGGAGATAAAACACGTATAAAACTGGATGTTTTTTGAATGTTTCACCACTTTATTCCAGTTTGTGAGACGACAACGTCTTTGAACTTGATTTTCCCCCCAACGGTGCAAGTGCTGCGTCGCCCATGAAGTAAGCCTTCTTACTGGGCACTGAGGGAACGAGCTGATCAGCCTCTCAACACAAATCTTTTGTTTTTGTTATTCATGTCATATTTCTGTCAGGTGTGGCAGCTCATCAAGCTGAAATAATGAGGCCACATTCCATGATTAGTGACAGAACTCTTTAGATATTTATGTGACAGTAAACTGTTTCCTTTGTCAGACAGTTGGTTCTTGTCATTATTTCACCAAAGATCCTATTTTATTTTTTTAAATTATTATTCTTATTATTTGTGTTGCTCACAAGCAGTGGCATTTCTCACCACAACGCTCCTTTTTCTTTTTCTTTTGTAGAAATACAATACCCCCTCTCCCCCGTCTCCCATAAATAATTAAATAAATAAATAAATGTATACTGTAGGTTGAAGTCATAAATCCAGAAACCACTTTATAAGTGGGCGTATTAATTTAATTGAGGCAGAATCTGTTTTGTGACATGATAGATTAATGTGGGTGGAGAGTTTTAGCAGCTTAGGAGTTTAAATGTTTATGCATTTTTTGGTTTTATAATTCCTAATACCCATTAAGTGACATTAAATAATGTAATTTAAATAGCAATTTAAGTATTCCAGGATGACGTTTTACTTTTCTCCCGTGGCACAGTCGTAGCATAAGGTGTTTACTGCTTGAAAAACAATACCTGTATATCTCTGACACAGCACCATAATTACACTTCACGCTGTTCTGAATTAGACTGAAAGTATGATACCGATAGAGGTGATTAGTGAGTGTCTCGAACATATCACAAATGGCGTGGTAAGAAAAGCCAAGCCACATATTTATTCAAGTGAATCCAAAAAAAGTGCAGGTTTTGGATGAACTCTTTGTATGCTGCCTGCACAGACAACAGCTTGACAGTTGGTTTCAAAGAACATCTCAGCACCTGAAGGGAGGTGTGCAAGGAAGGGGAGAATCACAAAAGTGGTTCAGTCATGCACATCACACTGTTCTTGTTTTTATTAATTCCCACTGTACATCACTGCAGCACTTAAAACAGACTTTAGCTAGCACCCTCTAACTCGCATCAAAGTCAGCACTTGTTTATTGTGTCAGCTTTAGTAATAGACATTTGCCCAAACAACTGACAGTAACATTCCTTATGCAAATAGGCAAGAGTGAATTTCCATTGTTCTCACTGTGGGGTGGTACTGGTTTCGCATCAATTTACAGGTGAAAGAAAAGAGACTCACTGGGTGACTATGAAATTTCAAATTTGAAAATGGTAAATGATATAGAAGAAAACCATTCGTATCCACGCAGATGTTTGTTTGGATAGATTTTCTCTAGTTCTAATAATTTGCTTTGCTGTTCTACAACACTTTGCACCCAGGAATTTTCTTTATAGGTGACAACTCCTGTTTCAATAATAGCTGATTTGAAGCTGATCCCTTCATTTTGGCGCACATGACACATTAAAACTTAATTAACTCTCCGTCTGCCATAATGAGGAGTGTGATGTGTGAGTTGAGTGCCAATAAGGCGCAGTGGGAAGAGCTCGGCAAAAAAAAAAAAAAAAATCACACTAATTTAAATAATTGACATTATACATGCTGTGTTGAATAAATAATTAAATAAATAAATAACACCTCTGGATCATAGCTTGGGTTTCTCATTAGAAGGCAAACTGTGCAACTCCGTGCTCAGGAATGAAAGTCAAGTGAAGCAATTGCAATAATTACAGCAGCAAGAAAAAGTCTGTGCCTGTTGGGAAGGGTATAGGGGCTTCATGGAAGGCAATGAGGAGGGAGGCGCCGGCTGTCTACAGGTGCCTCTGATTAAGGGTAATCTGGCTAGCCCTCCCCTTTTTTATCTCTGCAACAAGCCCTGCTGCTTCTGGGTGCCTTGAGCTCCGTAGCTGCCTGGCGTAATGAGCTCCAAAGCCACACAGTAGATGCCCTGCAGGACAGTCCCTACAGAGCTATAATGAGCACTCCAGTGTACCAATTCGTGCTCCCCACCAAGGGGCCCCAGAAGCCAGCCTTCATTCAGACATGGGTGGGCATGGCTTGTTCACCAAACCTTCAATAGCCACCTTTCACTTCAACTCCCTTTCCAAGGTAATGGCATCCCATCTGGACTTAGTGTGATGCCATCGCGAGTGTGGTAGGAGGGATGGCAACATCGAGATCGGGGTGTAAGTCAGAGGCGGCGATAGAGATTGAGCTGCTGCAAAAATAGAGAGGAGGCAGGACATCAGAATAGAGTGCCAGGTAAAGAGTGAGGACAGCTGAAGTAGCTGGGGATAGAAAAAAAAGGTAAATGAAGGTAGAGGGATAGAGAGTACTATAACTGACAGATGGAGTGAGCATAAGAGAAGGAGCGGAAGGTAAATTGTAAAATGAGGGAGCTGCCCAGTTAGATGGGAGACAGAGGGGTGGAGAGAAAGAGAGAGGAGTATCCTGGTATAATGAGGTCTATGGAGGAGGGTGGGTAAAGAGAGGAGGGGGTGTCAGAGTCCAAGGTGAGATAGTGGAAGAGCAGGAGAGTGAGAGAGAGTGAAAGAGAAAGAGAGGCTCTTTTGCCAAACAGCGGTCCCTCTGTTGGTGCTGGGGTGTATCTGTGTGTTTAAGAAACTGCACTGCTGTGCTTTTGCTCTCTTAAACAACCAGGAGGTGGGTGAGAGGATCGACGGGCCTGACCACAGAGCAGGGCTTTGAAGCTGCCTCACGCTGCGAGAAACTGTATTGGATTTAGAGAGACTGCCTTTCAAAATGAAAAAGCGGAGAATGAAAGACAAAAGAAATGGAAAACTAAAATAGAGAAAATATTATAAAAGACTAAAAAGAAATATGCATTATGCATGAAGTATTCCTCATACATGCACTTTCTGCAGTTATCACTAAAAGATTAGCATAACAATTAACATTTTATAATAGCCTACATGCCAATAGCAAGACGGGGATGATGAACATGATGTGGGATTATTCGCCATCATTATGTAGCCATAAACAATTTTCATGGCTAGGAAAGATTCTGTTTATTTTTCAAATTAGTTGTCTTTTGCATCAAAGCCTTGTATTTTCCTGCATTTTGCATTTGTGGATGTGTTTCTCTGCGCGAACGCCTGCGCGCGTGTGTGTGTGTTCTAAGATGTTTGTGAAGTCCACAAGTAAAAAGGCCCTCATCATCTTTCATCTGTGCTGCATTTATTCTACAGTAGCAGTGCAGCAGCTGTTGCAGCTATTTTTTTTTCTCGCTTTTTTCCCCCTCCACACGTATTTTGTACTACGGATAAAATCTTGTGCATCTTCAAATAGCACGTTGTCAGATCACCAGTTGTACCTACTGGCAACTGAAAAGAATACGTTATCATTGTCTGAAGAAATGCGCTTGGGAGGAGAGTAAGTGTACAGCATTGTATACAGATACACAATAGACACCGTCAAATGAGAAACTTTTTTATACTACAACAGCTACATCTGTATCAGAAAGGATTAGCATGGCGGGAAGGATTGGACAGTGTGTCTTATTTTAATTGCTGTGTATTTTAAATAAATTCCCATTGCTTTTCTTCTTGAATAGAACCTCTGTGGGGACAGAAACTGTCTTTTCTGAATACGGTTCCATATGGGAATAGGGATTACATTATTATTATTATCTTGTGAGGGATTAAGGATTTGTCTCATTTTGTCCCAGTGAGTAGTGTTGCCCTGCAAAATACAACTAAATCACAACACAGTGTAACAAAATACATATACTTCGTTTTATTTTTTTAATAACAGCATCTCATGCATGGAAAACCAGTAACATTTTTCTAAAAAAGATAGTGAAATTAAAAATGACATTCGGGCTCAGTTTTCAATCCATCATAGAGGACAGATCAGTAAAATTTCCAGTTATCTAAAGGCGCGGTTTGACATTTTATTTTTGCTGTCATATTATTCTGTGTTACATCAATGCCTGTCATCCTATTGTTGGGAACACGTGATAAAGAGCAATGCCAAGCACTAGACATGCCTATATGAGAACTATGCGACACGTTTTAGCTTAAGAATGGAAAAAGTGTTCGCTTTCTACTGCACATCTAAAATGTACACAAATTGGTATCATTACTTGTTTTCGCATGGGTCACTTGGCTCCAGTGCAGTATTAACCGAGAGGACACCAGAACAAAAGCGCCGCCCACAGCCACAATTGACCTTTGGGGTTCTGATCTCTTAATGTGTTTCTCTGTGTTGGTGCTGATAAAGCTTTCCTTTGCCTCTGTCCAGATCTATAAAGGTTTTTTTCAAAGATGCTGGCAATGCGAAGTGGGAGACACAAATACCCTCTCCATTCCTCGGTCATAATCTCTGCCTCTGCCATCGATAGCTCTAATAGGTGTTTAGAAGGCCTTGTATGTGTCTCCATTTGATAGCCTGCTAATGGTTCGACATGTCATTCAGAGAAAATGTTTTGTGTTGAGGGGGCGGGGTGGAAGCAAGATCAGAATTCACCACAGGAGGCCTTGGCTGAACAACTGAAACATGTAATCAAAAGCCAAAAAAAAAACCCTCAACCCCAAAATCTTGTAAAACAGAGTATTTTCACTAAATGAATCTATATTCAAACCTGAAAGAGATGAAAAGATGTGCATTCATGCTCAAAACACCCAGGTTATTTTGTTATGGCTATCTGGCAATTGACAGGGCAGCCTCTTTTAAGCAAGTCCCTTTTAAATTATTGAATCTGCCAAACGATTCACTGCTACATTTAGTAACTGTAATTATGAACGCACCGCCCCAGCATAATACGTTGTTTTTGTGTATTTGAGAAGCATGTGCGTGACTGTGTGGTGATTCAAAAAAGGTTAAAGCCAGTTCTCAAATGTACACTTTGTACCATGTTAGATCTAAAAAGAGAGACGTTGGTGTCGGCGATGTGATTAGCTTCAGTCCCAGTTGGGCTGCAGAGAATGGAATACATTAGTTAACTAGTAGATATGTGAATTATATAATATTAGATTGATGTGTCCAATTGGATTTAAATGACAGTTATATTGTGTCTAAATCATATTTAAAACTGAGTGTCATATTAGATTCACAAGAGCAGACAATCTCCCATTGGAGTACCTGCCAAAAAATAGATGAATCTATGAGTTAATTCTTAATCATTGCTAAAATGGATTTTAAAGATATCTGAAGTCTCGTGGTGCAATTTTTAACATTTTTCATTTCTTCGGTTGTTCATTAATTAAGAATTTTTATATATTTTTTGTCCTATAATAGTCACCTTACATTTTACAGCAAAAATTAGTTCGGCGGAGCACAGTAAACAATATATATAAATATAAACTGTAAAAACAATATGACTTTTTGACATTCAACACCACCCTGGATTAATTATATCCTCTTTCCCAGAAAGAAATCCCATTCATAATACTTTCTGACTTAACTCTGCCTTTTACACCAGGCTTCAGCAGCCTGCTGCTGCTGCTTGGCCACAGAAGTTCTCCACTGAGGTTTAACGCAACCAATGAGATTATTTATGCTTGCATAGCAGCTCTGTCTCTGAAAAAACATGTTTGTATTGCTAAAACCCCAATCTGCCTACATGTCCTGGTTCATGTGTGGCCGTGACTCCCCAGACTGAAGGTTTGGTCGAGGTCTCTCTTTCTGCTAGTAGTGTGGAACACATGCCTGGCACGACCAGTGCCATGGGGGGAATGGCACACAGCTGGTTTGATTGGACTCTGGCCTTAATCGCCCATGTCTCTGCCATCAGCGCTCAAGGAGCAGTAACACACATGTTAACTGTGCTCGTACAAGGGAAACTGATTGGAGCCTTCTAGATTTATTCCTAATCAAATACTGAATTGTGCCCAGACAGATAAAAGGCTGGTGTCGCTTTGCAAGTCTGGTATCAATGTCTAACAAGAAAGTTTGGCCTAGGTGTTCAACGAGCTACTTTGCGGTCTCAATTTTTCGGCAGATGAAGAGGACTGTTGTCAGAGAGCTGATTGTAGGGTGCAAAATACTGGGTGACAATGTGCGTGTCAAGATAAATACATCTGCTCCTGAGGAAATGCCATTAGCCATGCATATTTTAATCCTAAATAACTGTTATAAAAGGTTGCAAAACAAAAACACAAGGATCTGAAAGGTCAGTATTGAGCAGCTTAAACAAGAGTAGACTGCTCATCTAAACACGAGCATCTCGCCTGTAACTGATGAGAAGTACAAGTTGGAGACTTTTTTTTTTTAAATTCTCATTCCTCGGATGTACTGTTATGCATCATATTTATCATTCTGACCTCTTTTGTCAAACAGCAGTCAAATCAGAATGCTTTTTTAATAACACATGCACTGAATAATATAACTTGCTAAGATGTTAAATATTGTCATTTATCAAAAAAGCCATTGCCTGACCATGAGAAGAAGTCAATAACAATGTGTAGCTAATGTAATTTTGAATACACTTAATGCTCTGCTTAGCCGACTAGAGAGGGGACTGCAGTAATAAATCGGTTGACTGTTGCTGATAAGCTTAACAGCAAAGCAGCATCCAAGCATTTGAATGAGGGCATTAATGGTTGTTTAAAACAGGAATAATGAAGTGACAACAGCAGTGTTGTGTTGCCTCTTGCTCTTGAGAGGAACGTCTGCCAGTGAAGGAAAATGGTGACTTGCTTACTTCTAAAGGACATCAGCAGAGAAGTAGTACTTCCAGTCATCAGAACTTGGCGAATACTATAATTGCAAACGATAAAAACAAACAAACAAAAAAACCCCAAAACAACGTGGCCTCATTTCAGCATTTCATTTCATTTGTGTCAACAGCTTCTCATGCATGCACACAAACTTAAAAGCGTACGCGCAGGGAGACCACTCTTAATCTTTTTGACGCACACATGTGCATGCTCATGCACGCTCGCTCGCGAAATACACATCGAAGCTCATATGCAGTGCACAAACACAAAGCAAATGTCCTCACAAAGTAGATGAGCTCCATTCTGTGTCGAATCGAAAGCATCTGCAAAGCCAGTTGCTCTCGGCCGTGGAGGCGTGCATCAGCCGGCAGAGGCGCCTGCTTGGTGTCCCAGGGTGGCTCGCGTAACACTTGGCCTGCTCCCTAGCCACTGCCGGGATCAGAAAGGCCCACTGCTATCATCCGGGCGCTGGCAGCAGTGAGGCTAGGCTTAGAATGACAAATTGGTTTGAGGGAGTGAGTGAGGGAGAGAGCAAGCCAAGAAATATACTTTGAAGAGAGAAATGCATTCCGGGTTTTGACAAGCATGCCATATTATATGGTCAAGTGTACAAGTCTGACTCCTGCCATGCGGATTGATCGAGATCCCAAAGACACTTAAATGAGGCGAGGGTCTTTCATCGTGACAATGCCAAAGAATTTATCTTAGAAAGTCACCCAAAATATGACTGGATTAGAGAGCTTTTCAGCATGCGGTCTCTCGTCTCGTGGCCTCAATTTTCATTGAACTGCCCTTTTATTTTTTATCAACAATAGTTTAGTAGTATTTGCTTATGTTTCACAGTGTTGGAAATGTACAAATTTCTAAATGCACATTACAATATTTCCAACTTTATCTAAAGAAACCCGAATTATTGTGTAAATCAGGATGTTTACATACACAAATGCATTTCAGATAATTGTAGAAATAATCTGAAAAAAATATATGTTGTGTAATACATGCTAATGTAATTTTCTCTGATGGATTATTGATTCAGAATGTATTACTTGCTTCATATTTCAACAAACTCATCATTGCCACCATCATCAGTGATTACAGCCAGTGAATAATGCTCTGTGCTTATGGTTTGGCAGAGTTATTCTTTTCAAATGAAACACGCAGAGAAAAATGGTGGTTAGTGAAATGTTATCTTTATTTTGGACTGAAGTAGAGCACAAACTGATATTTAGCCACTAAATATTGCATATATAATACGTGGCATGTATAACATATCACTATTAAGTATCAGCTTAAAAAATGGTCTGTCTGTTTTCTGTATGAAGGTTCTGAAAACAAAATCTCCTAATGCAAAGTCAGAGCAATAAAAACAATATTAAGCTTTTTCTGCATATTTTAGATTATCGGAAACCCACATTCGGTGAAATCCGACTCTAGTTAATCCACAACAAAACTGCATTTGTAAAAAAAAAAATCCATTCTACCAGAGACTGTTCAAAATTATAGGGGCAAGAAAATTCCAAAATAAATGGGGAACGGTGCAAGTATTGACACTGGCAAGCTGTTTAATGTTGAAGGTGCACAGCACTCTGCTCGACTCGAGGAGGAGACAGCGTACGAACGCTTTGCATATTCAAACAGAAAATACTTTATTTAATCATGTGCAATCAAATCTACAATAGACTGTATAAGGGATAATCTAATTAAACATTACCACAATTATCGGTCTTGGCCAATTGGATAACTGACTTATTTACTAGTGCGGTGTTCTGCTGTTTTAAGCAAGAGCTTGTTTTAAACAAGCAGCTTTGTAGGTTGTAATTACATTTTCTGCAGGCTTGTTGGCACCTTGGTCAAAGGCAAACTCCTGTGTGGACTCCCTCATGTAAATAAGAGCCCCTTTCCTTGCCAAAGCAATCATGACATTGCACTGGTGTAATGCTAGGCCTGCAAATAAGCCATGTCAGAAGCATACGCACAAGACACCGGATGTAGCCCTCTTGAATTCCCTCTCTCAGCAAACTGCAGAGACGCACCATTTGGCATCTCTGGAATTTGGTTTGAGGTTGCAGAGTATTTTACTTTTGTTGTCAAATTGCTTTGCAAATGAGGCCCACTCTGGCACGATTTCAAAGAGCTTGTGCTATATGTGCAGCTTCCTTCAGGCACTAGTTTCTGAACCTTCATCATTCTCTATGCATATGCACAGTACTGCACTAAGCTCACATGGAAGGCTAGATAAACATGCCAGGCTGGGAGGAAGATGGAAGGCAGTATGCTTATGTCTTGTCAGCCTGTCTGTATGTTGATTTTGTGTTGTTCAGCTTGACTGGCATGGTCTATCTAATAACATGGCAGGTAGACAGTACGAAAGCCTCGTAGGTTTCTACCCATTAAAATGATATTCAATCATTTTTTGATGGGCTTTTTTTTTGCCCTAAACCACGCCTTATAACGATTTAAGGTTCGAGCGCCATTCACATTGAAATGTTGTGTTGCTTGAAGCCACATCAAAATAATTGTTTTGATATGTTCCGTTTTTGACTTGGCAATGACATTAATAGGAGGTGATTGTACAATGAGGATAAAAAACATTTTTTGAGGTATGTTGACTAAATTTCAGCCATGGATCCCCTGGCTCACAATTATACGTTTTTAGTCTGGGCATCATGGAACAGCCATTGCTTTGAGATACAAGTGTTGCACATATTGCGTGTCCTTTTGATTGCATGTCCAAGTCAGCCACTAAATAATAATGCAGGGATTGAAACACTGCAAAATAGCCCAAGGCTCAGAAATTGCTAATGAACATCAGCAGGGTGCAGCTGGGGTTGCACTCTGTGATAAAGGCATTGAAACCTTACTTCATGTTTCAAAGGCAAATAATCTGTGGTCGATTTCTTTATACTCCAAACATCTGTGTCACTGCCTCAAAAGTGGCGGGACACAATAAATGTGCACTAAGGAAAACTATAGATGACTCGCTAAAATGAGACATATATTCCAACGTGTCATAGTTTCAAGTGTTAACCAGACTTCAGCACTGGACATCTTTATGGCATATGTTTCTGTGGACTGATAAGCAGTGGAAGCATGATCTCTGTCATCACAATATTACAAATATGTGTTTTATACTTGTTACATTTTCTCCTTTCACTGCCTGTCAAGAACTATTCTCACTTTGCAGAGAACCGGCAAGCAAGGGGAAATCCGTGGAGAGGCAAAGAGACAGAAGGCAAGAAAAAGAGAATATATTTGGTGCTATGTGCTGCAGATCAAAAACATGGCAGTCACATGATCAAAGGCATTTGATAATCCTTGAACTACAATGCTCCTTTAATCCTAGCGAGAGAACTATATTTTATTGGGGGAGGAGGGCTGAAACAATGTTGGGGTGACAAACAGAGCTGAAGAAGCAGTAACTAGCTGGTAGAAATACAGTTTACTAAATGTGGCACAGTACTTTTGTGGGAGCTGGGGAAGAAAATAGTATAAAGCCTCCTTGTGTGGGGAGAAAATGGAGGCTGAGTTGATGGGACTAGAAACACAAATGTGCCACAAGTCAGTGTCCACTCAGCACTGAATAGTGCTCTTGTTTTTTTTCGCTATACTTGTTGGGGAAGTTGGCTCGGTGAATGTGACTAGACTGCCTTATACTACATCTGCCACACAGAAACAGAGTGCAAGCTACACAGGGTTTGGGCTGCGACTTCTCCCAGTCAAGTTGAGTTTCTGGCTAGTTCATTTTCCTGAAGATTCATTTATACATACATATATATGTTTAAAAAATTGGATGGTTTACAAAAATACGCTATATAATCAAATGGCAGAACGACAACATACCAAATTGTATTCATTATTTATTTATTTTAATTCATTGTGAATTTACATATGATATATTACACTTTTAAAAAAAACTATGTAATACTTTAACTGCAATATTTCATGTTTGGTGGAAAAGCAGCACCATCCACCCTGAAGGTTTTCACAACTTGCAAAAAACAAAAAATTGTAAAGAAATTTGAGATTTTGTTCAGGACTTAAAGTAAAAGCATCCAAAGAATTAGACATCTCTGTGCACAAAGAAAACACATAGACGTGCTCGGTGAGTTATCAGGCACAACTGCGTTATACAGATGTCGCTCTGCAGTGGAAATCATTGCACAGGCTCAGACATATTTCTGAAAACCATTGTCATTAAACACAGTTCATTCACTAAATGAAAGTTAAAGCCAGAAACATTATAAGAGAGTCTATTGTAACACTATCCTGAAAGAATCTGGGGACTATTTCTAATCCATATATTATACAGCAGCAAAGCTGAGAGTAGAAAAGCTTTTTTAAAACCTAAAGTGACATCCACACAGAGAGCGATTCACTCATCCATATCACTTTGAAGTCAACGTAGGTGCAAACTCTGGTTGCCTAGGTAACCCTCTAATGCATTTACTACCAGGTCATATGTCAATCAACAGCATCCTGCACTCTTAGCAGTTGCTTCAGTTGCTTACCTCAAAGCTGAGAAACGTTGACTTCCCCCTCAGTTCGTGTCACCGGCATTTTTTGTCTGGTCTCCAAATCACTGCGAATCTTTTCATGTGTTCGTACAGCACAAATTTACTAACTTTCCAAACAGGTGTGCAGAGGTGTATATGGCTGCTGAGTGGACTTTTTTATACCCTACAATGCAAAATAAATAAAAAACATATTTTTTTTAAAAAGCTTACCCATTTTCTCAGAAAGTGGTTTACCAAAACTTCAGTTTTTTTATTTTTTATTTTGCAAGAGCATGATCCCGGAGCAAAGAGAAGACCTCACAGCTGAAAAGTTTTACTGGAGCTTTACTTGTGTTCAGTGGTACACATCTTTTCTTAAATATTTTTTCTAATATCACACAAGATTAATAGAGACAGAAAACATATAAATGACAAATAGTTATTTATGAAGTCTTTTCTCACAAAAGTTTTCAGATTTTTATTATTATATGTTAACAGGCGCATAAAAGCCCATTTTTAACATTCACCTTTTTCAGTTCTGTAGTTTTTTTTTTAAGAGAAAGTGAAAAACAAGAAAACTTTCATCTGAAACTCTTCAAAGTATGCTTGTTCTGAAGAAATTTAAGATTCCGTGTGGGAAACTTTCAACAGAGAAGCAGACACCTCGCAGGTCCTCAGCTGGCCCTGTCATTATTATAACCTTAGACCAAGATTGTGTTGGTCTGTGAAAGGAGTAGCACACAATGTGCATTTTTTGGCAAATTCCCACATGGAATAGGCTTTCTTTAAACAAAAATACTCCAGTGACTTTCAGGAGGTAGTCAGTCTCATTTTTCAAGAAACATAGAAAAACTCTCTGTCCCATGCAGCTTTTTACGCACATGTTGGTGACGTGAAATTAAAATAAGAGCATATATTTATAGCAAAAGCAAAAAAAACTTTGTTTTCTACTATTTTTATTTAAATAACAAGTTTAAATATTTTGCATATTTTTGTTTTTATTTGTCTTTGATGCAAACTGTTAGTGGGAAAACCGTGCGTCATTTATTAAAGTACACAATTAAGACTTACACAGTTTGTGAGCTGCTGAGTGAGGCTTATAATTTATATGATGAAAGTAAAGACAGCGAGATAGAAATAGAGCTCATTCTTAGATTTTATCAAAACATTTCCAAGAAATCAGGAAGATAAAATTGTCTTATATTTTCTTCAGAAACTGTAATATATATATATGTATAAAATGTGCTCTCTGGGCCTCATCCTATTACAATAACCAGCCCATGCATGGTGAAAAGACAAAAACATCAATATGTGGCGTAATCCAAATCCCTCTGTTGCAAGCATTGTCAATAGTCTTCATTATCAGATGCAAAATGTCCCAGACAAAGGTGAGTTGAAAAATGACAGTCGTTTTTACTTCCATATGTTTTCCCTTATCGCCTCTCTACTCTACTGTCTCTCCTGTAACTGTGCGGAGAT
The DNA here is from genome assembly GCF_001858045.2 of Oreochromis niloticus. Classification (NCBI taxonomy): domain Eukaryota; kingdom Metazoa; phylum Chordata; class Actinopteri; order Cichliformes; family Cichlidae; genus Oreochromis; species Oreochromis niloticus. Next base: position 21,921,287 of record NC_031966.2, read on the forward strand.
GAGCTATGAGCTGTTTGTCAGAAAAGCTGTACAGTTTCCACGCTGATGAAACACTAACGATTATTAATTAGATTTAACAAGTGAGTTAAACTAGGACTTCATAAGAAATGGCATGAGTGAAAAGTGGTGGTTAGCTTTGCTGTTATCCTTGTTTTGTGTTGTTTTTTTTTACTTTTTTGCATTTGATAATGTTGCTTCTTTAACAGTATTTGTACTTCCAAATGAAAGTAGTTGTTAATTTGGAACTCATATTGTTTTGTACAAATTCAACAAAACAAAACAAATAAATAAATAAATGCTTTTGCATAAACACATTGTGTGTTCAATAGTTTTAGCATATTTGGCATCTGATTTTATAATCTGGTAACACAGAAATAACACAAATAATGTTTGTTTTTTCCCTGTTATCATCATAAACGACAGTAGAATAACTAGAAGTAAAGGGAATATTTTCCTGAATGCTTTGTGTGAGGTTTTTGCAAGTCATGCCTTGATTAACCGCCAGTATTGATGGAGTGCCGAGTTATCTGTACATTGCAAACACTGTGGTTCACATTATAATTGATTGGACTCTCTTTTTTTTTTCTTTTTCTTTTTTGTCACTCTCCTCCTAACTCTACAATATCCTGTAGAATCTAATATTCACAATTTTGGAGGCAGTGTTCAGAATCAAGGTCATTCATTTCCCCCCACTGGGAACATGCAGAAGCAAATTCCATTTCCTGCTCCTATCCACAAAGAAAATAATTCATGTTTATTTGTCACATCAATTAAGATATCATGGTTATATTGCCTACTCAATCTGTAGGGAAAATTTTGTCTACTAATTCCATCGTCCCAGCAAGGCCCATTTATTCATTTATATTTCATGACCTGGTGTTTACGCTACAGCGAATGCCTGGCTGATAATTTTTTCCTCCCCTCTCTTAGTCGCCTTGGCCAGAGAGGTGTTCTCCTTCTACGTTGCGATGAAATATAGATGTTAAGAGTCTGGAGAGTTGAGTGTCTCATCTGTCCTAGAGAAACCATAAGGCAGCCATTAATAGTGTCACAGAGCATCAGACGTACCACAGGCACATAATTGGAAATGAGGACATAACTGAAAGCACCTGCTTGAAAATCAACAGGGCCTTCCCACGAGGCAGGCCCTTGGTAGATTCCAAAAGAAGTTTTCCGAGCCCCTCCGCTTCCCTGCTGGTTCTGCTTCACCCATTGCTCTCTTTTTTTCATTTCTCACCGAGGTCAGCTCACGATGGCTTATTTTTTTCTTTTTTTTTTAATGATGGCATTGTGAGTATGCAAATACTTTGGATCTTTGCATAATCACAAGCAGCAGGACCATCTGTTGTTGGCTTGTTGACTTACCTTGTGTCTGCTTTTAATGGTGTTTTCTTGTATCTGAGTGATGTATTGGTGTATTAACAATGTGATAATCATTTAACCTCAAAAAATGCAGTCGGGCGTGTACGAAAAATCCGAACATATGTTCAGTGAAATCTTCTGACAAAGGAGGATTTATAATCTTTGTGCAGGGATAGAAATAAGGGAAAACACAAAAACAAATAACAAAAAAAAAAAATCACTCCGCTCACGTTATGTCAGATAAGACGATGCTGTCAAGATAGAGATTTAAAATGTGACGCTCGACAAATGTTGTGATCTTGGCTTAGTGGGTAGTAAAGAGTGGGAGTTAACCCCCACTTAAAAACACAGCAAAAATACTAATAGCAAGGAATAGTAAATAAGATGAAACTTTTTGCAAGGATATGCCTGCAATGAAACATGTCCCTGATAATGTTTTCTTTTTCTTCTACTAGAACCTGAGCCAGACACCAGAGAAGTCTTTTAACTCACCGCCTCCCATTTGTCCTCATAAGGTAAGCTCCAGCTTGCTTTCAGGCAAGGAATAAACAGCATTATGTGAAATAATTACAGATATTTTAAGAATGCGATGTTCTTATTAAGCTGTGCTTCTGTGTCTATTTGCATTTTGCATTTGTAAATTAGCTGTATAATATGTCAAGACCCTTTTCATCTTCTCACATATCTGATGTTCCATTCACCATATCACTGCAAGACTCTTTGCCAAATGGTGTGCAAATTAATTTGTTTATCATGGGTTCTTAAAGAAACTATTTTCATTTCCAAGACAACAGTTTCATCTGTTTTCTGTTCTTCCTCTGTGCGTTCTGCTAATCGTTCGAGATTTATTTAAGATGAGGCGAGAAGGGCAAATTTATTCAATGCTAATTAGTCTTGTACATGCACAGTCAAAGTCATCACTTCACTGTGATGGTCTCAAGTCGTCACCACACACTGACTGAAGTCACTCTCCCCTTCAACCTCTACTCCTGATGCATGACTCTTGCAAATGTGATAATGTGCCATGCAGTGAAATTCGCGCAATTTCAGTTCACTTAGCACCAAACGTGTCAAAAATGCCTGTGTCCTTTTCTGGATGAATGGGCGTTATGGTTGAGAGTGGCTTATTGCAAGAGTGGACCTTGGTAAAAGGAGCCCAATAGATGGAAGCTGTCTGACAGGCTGTCATCAACTGTTCAAAGCCTAACACCGCTCTACATCCCTAATGCACAGCTAGCTGTCTGAAATGACTTTGGTGGCATTAAAATATGCAGACAGTGGTCGGAGAGTAAATAATAACAAAATATGATACCTGTTTCTCTGCTCTGTCACTGGAAAATCACTGGAAATGGAAAACTATCTGCATATCTATCATTGCAGAATAACAACGCACATCCATGTAAGGCCATGTAAGAAGACATCTCTTTCGATTGCTCCACAGACTATGTCTACGTCTTGTTTCCTCTGGACCCCATACTTCTCTCTCTTTCACTCTTTCCATTTTTACCCAGCTGATCAGGGCTGATGTAATGGGGGAACACTGTGGGTTTGCGGATAGTGTTATTCACGTTTTAGCTGTTAGCAGCTGAACATAATCTCCCTCTAGTCAGCTCACATTAGTCTCCATGATCCACACCAGCCCAATATGTGCAGCGAATGCATTGGGCCAGCTGGGGTAATTTAGTATGTCAGTCAGTTCAGGAGGCTGGTAAAATGAGTAAATGGCTGGATATGATTTATATGTAAAGAATATTCTGATTATAATGGCTCTCAGAATAGAATATCCACTGGCTTTTTAAACTTCTCTTCATCTGCATTGTGTGCATCCCCCAGATAGATAGCGAAATGAACAGAGGGCTTTTAAACTGACTACTCTGTGATTATATTAAGAATGTGAGAGTGAGAGAGCGAGGAAAGGGAGGAGAGGGAGGAGATCGGGTGCCCGAGCACTAAGTATATATAATTGCTTCTTGACACATTGGCCAAATTCTGCAGTGCCAGGATCTGAGCGAAGATGATTAACGGCTGTCCAAGTGGGTGGGCACTGCAGGTCGTTCAGGGCCTTTGGTTTCCATAGTGATTCTAGTCTAAAGGCCATATATTGCATAGTGAATATCCCAGAGGTCCACACATTGTTAAACTACAATTATAACTCACATCAAGAGCATTGTCTGTCCACCGCAAACTCTCTTATTCACCCACCAAGTGTCTTGCTGCGTTTTCCCTCTGCTCATCATTTATTTTCTCTTCTTATTTTCTTAAATTGTCTCCCCTAGCTGACGAGAAGATAAAGAGTAAAAATTTTGCATTATGTGAATAATTGATGTGTGGGCTCACCTCAGAGCATCATCACACTACGGCAGTCAGGGTATGAGGTGAGGGTAAGATCATATTTCTGACATGAGGCTTCAGGCTGTAGAAAATTGTTTCACAAGGGTTTTCACAAGGTTTTCCTCTGAATCGACAGCATGAATAACAGCTTCTCATTATAGCACAGCAGGGTAGTAATAAAATGTGAATAGGGATGCACAGGCTTGGTTCTGTACATAAAGTCATGTGCGTCTGACAAGCTATAACATACAAGTAGTTCATTATAATACGGTTCTTAGTATCTGAGGTGGTTGTGTCTAAGTATAATAATGTGTGTGTGAGCATGCCAAAGTATGTGTATGTCTTTGTGAACACCACAATTTAAATAGGTGACAGATGGAGAGGACAAGGGATGGGGGTGGGGATCAAGCACCTCTGACAATATGGGGCCTGCACTGCACCTTGTTCTTGCCAACTCTGAAATAGCTACGGTAAACTAAAGCCGTGTGACTCCGGGATGCCATTTCACAGTTTTGTTTTCCTCGCGTTTCACAGTTTTCATTTCCACAAAAGACAAACTCTCTTGTGAAATGTCACCTAACAATGTAAAAGTTGAGTGATGAGCATGCTAGAGAAACACCTTGCTTCTTGAAGGGTTAGACTTTATTCTGTGAAGTTTGACAAAGACATGAATGTAAATGCGCTGAGGGTTACAGATAAAATTCTTAAGACATACTGTGTGCAGGAGCTTTTTAAAGCCAAGGAAAGGCCACCGAATAAGCACATTTCAATGGTGATTCATTCTGTATAATAAAAGGAAATCCCTCAGGCATCCAAACAAAAGGCCTGTCATGCAGCAATTAAGCTTTGTTATTTGCGTCAAGCAGACTATGGATAAGTAATGTATCTTCCTGAAGATGTACGTCCACATCCTCGCACATGCAAGTGCACGGGCAAACACAGTCAGTCACTCAACCCCAATTCATTTGAGGTAAATGTAATCTCAGAAGACAAGCAGCAACAACCCACGGCTCCATCAAGGTGCCTGGGGTTGCATTGGTGGCCATCGTCAAATAAATAATGCTTTGTGACTGAAAAAAAGACAATCCAAAAGGTCATCTGTGACCTCTGGGACCAGTGCTGTGCAGCATCTGTCACTAGCAAGCACCGCATGTCTGTGTCAAATGGCAAAAGGTATGTGGTGCAGCCAGCCTGCCATGTAACGAAGGGAGTAGGCCTCTATATACATAACATCACAGTCACAATTGTATTAAGAGGGCTCCACAGTATCCTGGCTCATCTGCAGAACATCTTCCACGCACCATAGTATGAATGACAGAATGGAAAATTGTCTACAATATTATTAAATAAATACACTTTTTAAGATCATACCTGGCATATCAAGGAAGAAATTCATGTTCTATGGAAATGTAACTGAAAAAAAGGATAAAAATGTGTAAAATATATGTATTTGACATCCCTTTAATCCCTTTAATCGGTAATGAGGTTTAGGTAACTTTCAGTAGGATAAGTGAACAATGGCTATCCTCTTTGTTTGATGATATTTCACTTGTCACATAATTTCCGTAACAGCAGTTAATGGTATCAAATATTCAGGGTAAAATGATGAAGAAATATATAATCGATGCTTTCCTTTCAGCCAACTTGCAATTCTCATATATCTGCATCAGACCACACCTCTGTGTGGAACAAATCAATAATATTCCATTTCTAACCAAATTCTTCTTTTTGTATGGTGAAATCCAATCTTTATGGACACAGTAACAAATTGGATATCCCCACAGTCACGTTGGAAAAAGAAACACAAACACAGAGACAACATGGGTTGCTCTGTAAAAAATGTACCATGCATATTGTTTGAAGAAATTGCGTACCACACAAATTTCATTCTGAATTCTCTCAAAGTGCAAATGAGGCTCACTTCTGTTAGTATATTTCCCAGATCCCCTGCACTGTACTCTCTCACATGCTGGCTGTCCTTTCCTCTCACTCGCCACGTATCTCCCTCCCCACATCCAGCTAAACCAATCAGGGATTTGAGGGCCTCGCCTCCAATCAATTACGACCCAAATCAGTGCAGAGGCCTTTGATATAGAATCATTTGTCAAATCAGTGCAGATGGCTGGGGGCAGGTACCCTTGTGCTATAGGCCATATCCATGTGGAAATCTCTGCTCAGGGTGGGCTCTCCTGATGCTCCCCAACCTATTAATGGGAAGTCATTGTGTGCGCCAGGACTGCAGTCCAGCTGCCTGGTCTCCTAGATTGCTAGTGTTTAAGCATCTTAGTCAAACAGCGGATAAAACCAAATGATTTGAACTTTTTAGGCAAACAGAATATGAATCTTATGCATCCTACTTGAAGTTTTCAAATGGACTGCACAACGACTACAAGAGTACCCAAGGTGTATTTTAAAATTCAAAATTATCACATGCAACCTGCTGTGACAAAAATACTTTAGTACATGAGCCAATCCACTGAAAATGGTGGCCCAGAAATACCAAATAGAAATTCAGATTTTCATCATGCGATTGCTGTTCACTTGTGCATGTTCACTTTTGTACAGTTGAAGAGAAAACTTCTGAATACAACTAAAACTGAAATAAAGCTAAACCTAAGACATGCATACACTAATGCAGATTGTTGTAATAGCAACTTAAGGTCAAGAATTCCTGTTCACAACCAAATTTTAACCAAGCAATAGTAATATATAATAGTGAATAACCAGACAATGCTCATCAAGCAAAATAATATATGTTTAGAGGACATTGTGAGTGTGCCTGTGTCACCAGTGTTGTTTGATATGTCTTCCTTAGGAAAAGGCAGAATTAAAAACATTATTAACACAATATTTTCAGTGTATTTAAGTTCATTTAAGTGTGTGCATGCCCAATGATTGGGCTACTTTAATAAACATGTCAAAACTCACCTCCTAAAAACGTCTTCAACCTTTAGCCTTTGTTTCTTTATACTCTCATATGAAGGGACCTTGGGTTTCAGCAAAATTAGCAATGAGATATAAAACTAAATAATCATTATCTTTTATTGTTTTTATTTTGAAAACCCAGAATATTTCAGAACCTCTGTAAAGCTCCCTATAACATCTTGTAGTGATTTATCATAGCCTTCAGAGTTTCAAACCAAGTTGCTTCTTCTTACAGTATCTCATGTAGACTCTTGTCTCAAGCGATGACATAGTGAGCTCCTTTAAATACCTAGGAGTTTTCATTTTGACGATCTAGCACATTTCTAATAAGATATTGGCAGACGTTAAACATGGCATCACAGGAAGCTATGATGGATGGTCATTGCAAGATTGGATCAGAACTGCCATCTAAACCAATCCTCCAACCTACCACCACCTACTCTTTGTGTCTAATCTAACACTGAGCATGATAGATGGTTCTGGAAGCCCTTTTACAATGTGTAAAAAGCAATATACATGTAAGTATATCAAAAGAATAAAGATAAGATAATACAACCCTAGTCTGGTCATTGTCGTCATCATCATCAGTGACATTTTATTCTCTTATATTTTGTGTTCCCACCATTTTTTTTTTTCGTACGCATGATTCAAAACTCTCTGTAAAAATGCACAGAAATGTTTTTTAAGGTCTTGAGGTTTTGAGCTATTTTACAAGCAGTAGTTTTCTTGGAAACCAGTTGTAGAGTTTGGCGTCATGCAATATCCTTTGCACTGCGAACATCAGTGAAACAACAGTTTCCAAGGATTCCTTGTGCCAAGCCAGGAGCACTCATCTGTTTTTCAAGGCAGTTTAAATACTAGATTTTCTTTGGCATCATTATTTAAGTATACTTGTAGCTCTTTCTATACTTTCTAATAACTGCTGCAGATGTGTTTGGGGTTTTAAGTCCCTAATATGCAGGACTATGTAGCAACAGTCAAAAATGCGAAGCTCCAGCTGTATTTGCAGTCACGTCTTTTCCTTGGTAGCCGTGTCTTTACAGTTAATCTTGAATTGGAAATTATATGTCCAATCAGTTGTATGGCAGTAGAAATAAATTGATCTCACCTAACTATAAATTTGCTGTGTAGTCTCTGGTTTTAATTATACATGTTGCATTAAAAAACAATGCAAATACTGCAAGATTATGCAATAATATATATATTTTAAAATAACTGGGCAATTTCACAGGGTGTAGTTTTTTTGTTTATTGTAACAGCAATACTGAAACAAGACATTGTCACAAATTGTCATTAGGCAGAAGCTGTGTTGTTAGGCTTTCGTGTTTAATGACTTAAAAACAGCATTATAGGCTTCATTAGTTAGCACGTCGGTGCAAGCTAGATTGTCTAGGAATAGATCTGAAAAGTTACAGCAAACATAACTTGTGTCCTTAGGTGATCTGACTTGTCAGAAGAGGCATTAAATAATAAATGATTAAAAGAACATAAATAAATGTAAAAAAAAAAAAAAAAAAATCCTCAAAATCGAGCATGTTTAATTTATAGTTGAACATTAATCACAAAATGTTCAGCATTCAGCATTCACGGGTGAGGTTTAAGTTATATAAAAAAGCTTCTTTTAATGATTTTATTCATGAGAAAAGTATTATTCAATGCCTTCATGTTTCAGCGATGTATCCTTGCTAAGATGTATCCTCCCTAAGATTATAAATCAGTGCAGTGCAGTGGGATGTCATGGATGCCAGCCCTCAGTTCTCTGTGCAAGAATAAGACGAGTTCCCTCTAGTATTTGATGCACATTGAATATGTCTTCAGATCAACACAGCACAACTGTTTCCCTGGCAGACAGAACAAAGATCACACAAATCAGAAATGCAAAGTAAATGTTAAAAAAAAAAAAGAAGAAGCACAAAAGCAAAACAGCCTTACCCTAAAAGTGGGAGTTTTGAACACTGCACACACATTTTAACCCAAAACTGCTCTTGCAGCAATCAGCATAATCATCAGCCTGCTGCATTCTCAGATAAGCTAGTGGGTGCATTATCTGTCCTCCAGTTTCACAATTTTACTCATCATACAAGCAACACTTTCACTGTAGGTGGCAATCAAGCTGCATCCTTAATTGATGTTAATATGTCGCATGTTTTTGGGATGTCCACACATTATTCATTTTAGGAAGTCATTATATTACTCGGGATTTACACACTACGAGTAAACACACACAAAAAATGTTCAATTAACAAGTGTTTTGTCAAAAATATCCCATCATATTGTGGGAGATGTATTCCTCTGTCTCTTTGACTTTTGTTTTAATACACTGTAGTTTGTGCACCATTGCCAATCGACTGTTTCCACAAAGTGAATGCCAGCTTTTGTTTTCTCTACAATTGTAAAGGAGATATATGCGTGTGTATTTATATTATGACACTGATTTCATGATCTCTGAAATGCTTGATATTACTTAAGACAGAAGAGAATAAAAACCAACAAATGAAAGAGGAAATTGTAGTTAGGAAATGATTACAAGCATGTAAGCTCTCTAGGCAAGCACAAGCTGCATTGCTCGGGATATTTTTCTCACCCTCTGCCTTTGCATATTTCACACTGGCATAGTCTTTCGAGATGTAAGTCATACTGAGAGAATTTGACTCTGCATGCTAAAAAGGCATAAATACAGGGGAAAAAACATAACCAGCAGATGACCTTATTACACTCAGTATGTAACATGCAGTAGCAATATTGCCTTTATTTGTCATTATTACCACCCGCAATTACTGTGAGTAGGAGGAATATTAAATTGACAAAGAGGGCCTCTGACTAAATGTTAAGGAGCCCTCCTGTCATGTGAGACACATCCCTACTGTTCTGAGTGGGCTGGTATGGCTGTGTTTTACTACTTATGGATATTCAATGGAAGAGCACAGAGCGGGTCTTGCTGTAATAAGGCATTTACCAATGCAGAGTAGCACTGTGCGCTGTGAGAACATATGTTAATGCACTTGGCTGTGGCCAGAGAAACAGCGAGAGGTTTTGAAAAAAAAAACACATGGGACTGGCCTCCTGGAGCACACATAGCCTTCTACAAAGATATTAATATGAGTCAGTGGTGGAAGAGGAGGAAAAATTACCCTGGCAGTGAGGAGAAGTTTGTTTTCATGATGGTGATGGACCCCAATTGAGTAAAGCAGGCTAGAGAAGAGAGGCTGCTCTGTATTGGATGGCTTTTGAATTACATCAGTGGCACACCTCTAACTGGTTCCTTTGCCAGAGAAGCTGACATCAATGTATTTGGGGAATATATGCATGAAGGAAATGGGAATAACTTTATGAAAATAGCCTCTAATTTATCGAGGCTCTTCTGCTAAGATTTTTGTCTGTTTTCAAGAAGAGACCTTGTAGGCTGTAAGTAGAAGTAGGATTCAAACCTAATTCAAATTTTGTCATTTGAGACTAATTTGGCTGTCCTTTATCACAAGGATAAAGGACAAGCTGTCATGTTAATTTGTCCTAATAACACACGTGGCAGCACACATGCATCATTTGTGTTGAAGTTCTTTTGGCTTGTTTTTTTTATCTGACTTTGAACAACATGTAAAAGCATAATGATAAAGAAAAAATGAATTAATACAGTTCACAATACCTGCTGTGAAATAACTGGCATCTCTCTTTTTCACTAGTTTAAGCAGTTTACAATGTTTTTTTGTTTTTTGCTAAATCCTATGCAAATTTCTGCTCACAGAGTTTGCATTTTACTTTTCAAGATTCTCGAAAAGTTTCAAATGTTGGTGTATCTCTACTCCAGCCTGGCTCGTTAGCTGCTAACCTTTACTGTTCGGGCCAGCTCTACCGTGATGAGGGGGAGGCAAAAAGACACCATCATAACGTTGCATGATTTGTTTCCTTTTTCATAGGGCAGTGCACATGGCACAAACATTTAGATAACTGTTACACCAAAAACTTATCCACGTACAAGCATTGTTTGACTCTTTCTGCACCGTCTCCTAGTTACATGCTCACTTCCTACCACACTGGACCTATCTCTGGTTATTCACATGGCTACTTCCCTTAAAGGAAAATATTTTCCGGTGCAAAAGTAGCCCTTTAACGCAGACTTTCTGATCAGTTCACCTAAAGCACAGCACTTGTCACCTTCAAATGAGTCTCTAAGGTGCTAACAGTAAGTTGTGAACTTTATACAGAAGGCACCATGGAAACATGGTCTGACACTGCTTTTAATTTAGCCTCTAATGTTGCTAATAACTGCATGCTGTATTTAGACTTAGACTTTACTGTAATAAAAAAGTAAAAGGCAAATAATTGTCTTTGTTGGCTTTCATATTCATCATTATTGCCTAAAACAATATTCAGGAACTTTGCATTGGTTTCACAGTTTAAGAGAATATTCTTGAATTCTTGAATATTATGTATAATGAGCACCAATACTCTGATAGAAGTACTCAGGGCAATAATTCCAAGTGCTTTGTGTGATGATGTGATTAACTCATTAACGCCCAATGTTTCATATTTGATACATACAGTTTTTTGTGAGTTTTTGAGATGTCTACATCATCAGTGTGTTTTCCCGACTGCATTTTTAAGCAAATTAAAAAAAGAAAATGCTAGATGTAAATATGGTGCAAATGCAATCAGATATGGAAATTAAAATTTAATTAATTTTATAAACAAATTTGTTATGTGGTTCAATAAACTCTCCATTTTCAAAAAATTTGAATTTACTGGCAATTATTTCATGGTTCAGGCTTTGAAGGGTTATGCTCTAATTAAGTTTCCTTCCTGGGTATACAGTCCCCTACTCTAAAAATATGTAGAGTGACCTGTCTGTTCTTTAGCTTCCATTACCTTTTCACGAGGAAAAGGGAAAAGAAAACACAGTCCGCGTGTCTTTTATGACACAGAGACAGCAGGCTTTTATTAGAAGCATCATCTCTACAGGTTTCATCCATAGTAACAAGCTAATGTTGAAAAAGATGAATACATTAGTGGAAAAAAATGCACTCACTGTATCAGTACTCAGAACTGACCTTTTAAGTTTTATAGTTACTGGACTATTATAACTACAGTCTTTTGGTTATATTAAACCTATATGAGCTGTTTGTTTAAAAAAAAAAAAAAAAGAACAAAACTTTTCACCATTTAGTAATGAAAAAACACCTGTTACCAATGTGGAAAAAAACTATTCTGGAATATAGAAAGACAATCAGAATCAATTTCTTGGAGATGAACCCACACTGTTGTTTATAAAGACAGATATAAGCCCATTCTAGCTGCACAAAAACGTTATCCTCATGCTAAATTTGATCGCTTAAGATATAAATTGATTTGTGTGTAGGGAACAGATTACATATAACTGGAATAGAAAAAAAAGACGTATTTCTGAAATGAGACCTGTCAACATTTCAGCGAGAGGGCCATTATTCTCACAGAGATTAATAAAGTATTATCACTTCTTGTTGTGGGGTTTTCACTGAAATTTATAACAAGGCCGCTGTCAGCTAATGTTTCACCAGCTTCGTTGTCTAATCCTTACGCCTGTTGTAATATGTGAAGAATGACATTGAATGTATTTTGAAACTCGGTGGATACACTAAATAACATTATAGCTACCATTTGGCAAATGGCAGTGTGTTTAAGACAGAAGCGTCTACCGCTTTTAGGAGATCAGTACCATAGATTTAGTGACAATCATTAATCAGTATCATAACTGTGTTTCATGTTCGTCAGAGAATGACACTGATTCAGGCTCTTTTCTCCACACTTGAGCTTGTGATTCACTACATATTTGCACATCACAGTCTTTGGATAATGCTTCCATAAGTGTCAATGAGGAAAACTGTCAACTGTTTCCGTAGGAGAGCGATCAAATTGGTGAACAACTCATATTACAACAGGATCTTGATAAACTGAGGTATGACACATCAGTGGGTCTTTCCATTCTCTTTTTTTCATGTTTCCTCCTTGACGGTGCACTTTATCAGATAAACCTCACTGTTAATGCAGCCCGAGCTCTTGTGACTCACTGTGGAGGCAGACAGGACACGCAGACAGGGCTGAACAGTTCAATTATTTTCCAGTTAAACATGTAGGATCTGCTCATGTGTCACCAACATTTACAGTATATTTAACTTCATATCCAGTCAAATTCTGCACCAGTTTTTAAATTGGTATAAAAACCACTGGACAAGACTCTGAACTGGATATCACTGTAGAACCTTTAGCAGACATGGTGAATAAAACCGAGTTTCTAAAAAGTGGGCACATTTTGACAATTCTTTAGACCATGACAACCTTAAAATCCTGCCACTGGCTAGTAGAAGAAAATGGCTCTCAATACATATAACACGAGTTTTTTCCGCAACAATATTACAGTTAATAGCACACTAGGGTCTTATGACTAGTGTTGCTAAAACACTTAACTTTTTTTCCCTGTCTGTCCTTTCATATTATGTTTTAGCCAGCAGCAAAATCTTCATTTTCTTGTAGCAAATAATATTGTAATAATGCAGAGACTGCGAGGGGGATATAAAGCCCTGGATGTTATTATGCATTAGTAAGATTGTTATCATCCATTGTGACAGCAACAGCTGACATGCTATCACCAAACAGGGGGAAAACTAAGGCAAGGTGAAGAAGGTGGAAATCAGCAAGGGGCACGAGTATATTCTCTCACTTACATTATCTCAGTCAGTGTGGCTGTGTGGAATGAATATATATATATATATATATATCATTCAAACAGGGCAAGCAAACTAGGCAGTGCTTGTTCTGTGAAATATAAAAATTACAAAGTAACAACATGAGTTGTTACTTTGCTTGCTTCCCTCTCTAAGTCAATTAACAACACTGCCATTAAGCAGTGTAAACATATGCAGGGCCTGACTTCAAGTGTTGGTGTTACTGTAAGAAAGAGCGAGGTATCTCTTCTGTGCTATAACTACTTGACACTGGAAGGAACCAAGTTGAAAATTGAGTGAAAACAGAAAAACAGCTTTTTTTTCTACAAGTGTTTGGTATTTTCATCATATTATTGCTTCCATAAATATATCTAACATTACTGCTTACCATTCTGTCTAATTCTGTTTTTTTAAGAAGGAAGTTTTCTTGCAAGAAAATGTGTCATTGTCTCAAGATGGTTCCAGGAAATTACTTTACTTTACTCCAGTGGTCTGTACAGTCCCCAGATCACAACCTAATAAAACACTTTTATGGTGAGGTGAAGTGGGAAGTTCATAGCATCTGTAACAATGAAAAACTGCAAAAACTTTGCAGTAAAGTCAGAATAGATCGAAATCCTAATGTAACATCTTTAGCAACTTACTGAATCATACCTTTAAAAAAAAGGGGGCAACTCTGGAGGTCAAAAGAGGACCCTGTTACTTAGGTGTACTTAAAATTGTCAATGGAAGTATTTACAATAGTAGTAAAGGACTCGACTTCAGTCAGAGACCTCAGGCTGAAATATTCGTTCCGTTCCTTGACTTCTTAGCATAGACACCATGACATCCTAAATTTGCATAGCAGTAAAGATCAATGTAGCTCTTGGAGGCTGGTGTGACACTTATTCAAAACAGCTCCTCTTTTTTTCCCTAGTGTAGTCTGGAGCAAAAGGAGGTGAGAAGGCATTGAGTGATGTGGGTAAAGAAAGCCAGACACTTCCTCAACTGTAGTCAACCTCAAAGAGCATTTTGTCATGTATCTTCACTTGGTAAAGTACCTGCAACCCTCTTCACATCACTACTGAATCAAGGTGTGCTTCACACGGTTTGATGCTGTTTGATGCCAGTTGAAATTTGGAAAAAGTAATGGCAAAGTAAGAATGTTTTATTTCTTTTTCTCTAAGACCGGCATAGCATTTTTTGCCTTTTAAGCACATGAATGATTTTTGGTAAGTGGTAATTATTAAGTTAGATGTCACTGCATTATGAAGGATGTCCTTCAAGCTGTACCTGATTTCAAGGGACAGCTTGACAAAGCTCACTTTGAATTTGGTTGAAAGCATGTCTAATTGAATTTTGATACGTAATTAAATCAAGCAATAAATCAGCGCAGATCCCACTGCAACCGACAATTCAACACTCCTGAGCACCACAAGCTAATTATGATGAAGTTATTATCTCAGCCAAAGGGAGTTCTCTGAATGGCTCCTTCTGCATCATGTAGAATCTTTTCAACTAGAATGTACTCAACCTTGAGAAAAGGGCATCTCTCATAATGGCTCCAAAAGATCCTATAAATTTTACTTGCTCTCTTGGTAATGTATCCATGTCGCAAAATTGTCCCACTTAAAGCTTGATGATTTCTTAGAGCAGTCACAGCAGTGGGATGTTTTTGACTCACTTGTGCACGTTCACACATTAATACACCAAGTTAGAAATTATCCGATGTACGCGAGCGATTACGGCTGGTAGTAATTTCTGTCAATAATCCCTTGATGTGTAGGAAGTGGCTATATCGATTTAACATGGATTTAGAGCATCATCCTCATCATCTGTTTCCCGCCCTCATATGGTTAATCAATTATATCCCCTGAGATTTAAGTATGCTTTAGATGCCATGCACTGCGCATGTAATCTCGTGACATAAGGTATTAAATGAAGTCTAATTATAACTTTGCAGCTATGTGTCATACCGCACTCTTTTAATACCTTCCCTAAGAAGACAAATTGGTGTGTGCTGGATTTTGATTTAGTGAAAAACAAAATCTTAGGACCATCACATGATCCTGGTAAATAAAATGGGTTTTAATCACCAGTCGGCTTGACTCTACGATACCTTTGACACGAGCCCAAAGAAGTGAAAAAAGGACAAAATTCTCCAACTCCCAAGACAACCATACTAGCTCTAGCTCATATGGTTTTCATAAATGAATCCTCTGCCACAATTACCGGAGTAGCCTCCTTCTGCATAATTTGATGAGCAAAGAGAACATTGATGAACTTTTTTAATTATTATGCCGCTTGGGATTCTGACACAAACGCCACAGAAAGGGAGGGGGTCCACCAGCATAGCTGCCAAGGAGCTTTTTTTCCCCCTTTCTCTCTTTTCCTCTTCCCACATCACCTTTTTTAATTCACCCAATTTGTTGGCCCAAATGAAACAGCAAAAGGTTAGAGTGTGGAGTAATTAACAGCAGCTAGCTTAATGAAATCAGGAGGGGCTGGTACACTGGGAGGATCAATACCTCGCTAAGAGTGAAGCAAGAAGGAGGATTGTCCAGGGGAAACACACACATATACAGACCACTTAATAATAATAAGCTGATTAAAAGGCAACATGGTGTCCACTTGTAAATCAAAACTGGTTCGAACATACGGTGACATTATTGCTGTTTTGTAATTGTGTTAAAGGAAAGTTGCTCCTTATGCACACTCAAGAAGTTTACAGGATTTACACCGCTCTCTGTGGTTTGCTGAGAGGGTTTCCCTTTAATGAATGTCAATAAGTACATCAATACACTTTGGACAACTGAACACCAGTGCAGAGGGAAATGGTTATTCTATTTATCTAAGGCTACACTTAAGTATATTGAAGACTTTATTAGCCTCTTTCGATGAGGAGGTGTTTTGTTTTGCAACCGTTTTATTATGCTGTCTAAGGCATGCTGTGTTTGCCAGATATATAAGAGATGTAAACTTGAACTCTGCTCACTTTGTCTTGGCTGAGACATCCATGTCTCTCGTGTCTGCGCGCATTAGCAGATGGCATGCACATCCAAGTTTTCCGTGAGGAATATTTATGTTATGTGTGCATATGTGTGCATTTGTCTCATTGTTTTGAGGCTACCTACTCTTCCTCTGGGGAAGCACCTGATAACAGGCCATGTGCTTTTCTCCCAACGTCTCCAAAAAGCTCAAGTAATAGACCACGGCACATTTTTTTCCAAATACTCCAATCTTGTCAAAGTCAATTATTTTCACAGACTTCATGCAGTAAGACTAGCTGAATTGCAGAAGACCCGAGTTTCACCAAGGAACCTTAGGTTGCAGTCAAAACAAATGCGAAATATACAAGTTAAGAGACCGTGGCCAACTAGCAAGGTTCTCGTCTCTCTGGTTTGCTCTGTGCTTCTCCCTACCTTCAAAGGTATTTACACTATGAAATAAACTGTTATGTGGGAGGCTGTAAAGATGGGAGCAGCAGATCTCATTAGTGTTAAACTATTAGGAGCATGAGGACCCCAGGGATGAGGGGTTTTAAGGCTTTCACTGTAGCTTGAAGTTATCACATCATATGCTCTTTAAAAATGTTTTCACAAACTGCAATGAGGAAGTTTTTTTTCTTTTACTTTGAAGTTATTGCTAATGGAACTTACTCAGCAAAGCTTGTTATTGTGATGCTATATCTTAATTGCTGACATATTAGAGCGGTCATAATTGAGCTTGGACCTTTGTGCCATGACGTTAACAGAGATCAAGAAAAAGTCACCAAAATGCTGGAATAACAGGAGTCAGTGATTTGATTGGCATTGTTTTAATGGATGCCTGTGGAAATTACTGGATTATAAATATGTTATATGTTTGTGATATGTGGTAATTTAACTATATTGGCTACCAGCTGTGTTTCTGTGGTTTTAAAGTGCACTTGAATGTGTTTAGAGCTTGATGAAGTTAAAATTGGACCCCATTGTGGCTACTAAATGTCATTAGAGTGTGGTGTAATTTAATATCAATGTTTGTTGTCCTTCTCTGGTGACATATGTTTACAAATAAGTCTCTGTTTGTAATGTCCTTTGGACTACAAACATATCTGTAATTAAAATACAAGTCTGGGGGGTTCTGAACACCTAAAAATTTTATTGAAGTTAAAAATAGATAGATGTAGCTTTGAAGAGTTCAAAATTGAAGTGTTTTAAACCTGCATTCTTTCCTCTGGCCAGTAGTGGACAGCTCCTCTCAGTGGAAGCAAAAGTCTGATTGATTCTGCAGTCTATGAAAAAATAAGATTACTGTTCTCCTGTTAGATGATCTCAGTAAACAGTTCCTAAATGAGTTTGTGATCTATGGTTTATGGTCTTAGGTGTTAATTTTAAATCTTATTTTGGACAATATGATCTTGTAAATCATGTTCCCCTTTAGTGTCAAAAAGACAGCATAGCATTGGAATACCTTGTGATTGTCAATAGCTACCCAGGGGCAACCTCCATAGCTGAAAGACAATGCAATTGGAAAAAAATAGTTCCTGTAGGCACCACTCCAAATCGGAGTCATTCCCCCCGTAGATGTTCATGTTAAAATGTGTGGTGCAGACTGGTCAACAGCTTTTTGTGAATAAAATTGTAAGGTCTTAGAAGTCAATTTCTTTGCACCTATTAGAAAATATGTATGGAGCCCCATAGTTAGTTATTTTTGCAAGATCCCACAAAAGTTTTTCTGGAAGTCCATGTACTTCCAGGTCAGTACTAAGCGCTTGGGAACAACCATAGCGATGGAAGACACAATCACATCAATTGTTGAGCTAACTAGCTAGATGATAAATAAGCACCATCTTTCTTTTGAGGCAAAAATTGTTTTGATAATTTTTAATGATGAAAATTAACCTTTAGCAGCATCGCAAAATTTCTATTTTTCAGACATTCAACTAATAAAGACCAGTCAGCATGGGAGCAATTGTAGGTATTGACTTATCAGTTCAAACACTTGATTTAATTAGTTTTGTAGATCAATTAGTTGTACTTAGGTTTAGTTTTAATATGCTACCTTATCTCTGCACATAACACATGATCTCTGTGAGGCCTCTCATGTTATTTCATTAGGAAATGTAAGGCAACCATCCTTTAGACTGAAGGCCAGTGTAGGATCACTTTGCACCTTTGTCTCATGCAAAGAGTCCAATAAATATGTTAAAATAACAGGAATAATGAGGTAAAACCTGACAGTGAAGAACACATGCGGTAATCAGAATATGTTTAGAAAAAAATGATCATCGTGATCATGAACCACTACGGATGAACAGGCATACACATGTTGATTTAGTTACTCATACAAACGTGGTAATGGATTTATTCAATGGATAAGTGGGCCCAGTGAGACTCTGCATGGGGTCCAGAATTTGTACTTCGCCACAGGCCAAGTATTATAAGTTGGAACAGGAATAAATTTTGATTACCTTGGACTCATTTTTTATACTCAATATGCAAATATATATGTACTTAGGGAGACTTCAATACTAGCCCATATATAAGCGTAAGATGAAGGAAAATAGCCTTTTTAATATCCCTAATATACACATAGTGTTCATGTTGCGCTTCTCTTGCATACTGCGTACACAGTTTCCACTGTAGATGGAATATTAGCTACCCTCCGGTCACCTACGCTCAGCTGGAATGCACTCATTTCTGTCTTCTGTCTGTGACTTTTGATTTTTTTTTTTTCTCGGTTTCTCTGCCACTGTAGCAGCTTGGCACGCTAGAGCTCAGACCATTACTTGTGAAGAAGGTTTGTCATAGGACTTCAACCTGCCTTCAGTTCATACTGGAACTCAGTTAGTCAGTAACTCAGTCCTCTAGTCAGTTCACTATCAAGTCTCATTACTAGCAAATATTTTGCAAAACATGCCCTCTGAAGCAACAATATGTCCTATATGTCCTTATTCCTATGTACAGTGTACCCACTGTGTCTCAAAATTAGGATACATTTGGATACAGAAACAGAGCACAATAAGGTCTGGAGTTTTTAATCAATTATTTATCCAATATTTTAATGATCAGAGTGCCTGGGGTGATCAAAGGCGAGGTTTGAGCTCCACTGCCTTTGCTCGCTAAGACATCCCTCTGTACTTTGATGTGGTTCACCAACAAATGCACTTATCTTAAGCATAACTCTCTCCCAGGCTTGCATGTGAGTGCTTTGAAACTGCTAGTTTGAGAGGCGTACATGCAGAGAGAGGGTCACTGACCAATCCATACTGAGCAGAGAAAAAAAGAGAAAACTCATACATTTATGGTCTCTGACAATCAGATGTACAACTACTGCTTTGAATGTCATCTAAATATGAAACAACCACAGGTCACTTTCTCAGGTCCCTTATGTGCATTATCATATATTTAATTGGTTGGCAAGGTCTCTAACTTGAAGTATGTGTCACAAGATGTTGAATAAAACATTACTTGAAGAAGAAACAACTGCCCGATGGCAGCCCCAAGTAAAATTCTGCTTTAAATGACCAGTCATTAGATGCAAATGAGTAAATCTTCAGACAGACTTGACTGGTGTTGTTAGTCTCAAATGTGCAGAAAAAATACATAAATAATAAAATAAACATGCACTTCTCATTTGCGTAAACAGTAAAGGTACATTTAGAGAAAGACACTGATATATGCCTTTATAATATTTTTGTATTCCTTATAATCTGATTATGAGTGCTTAGTAGATATTTAGGGCATAATGTGATGATGAAATGATAAGTGGAGTGTTAATTCTAATTACAAGCTTATGTAATCTACTTTGATATGAGTGACATTGTCTCCATATGTAGAAGAGATTGTTAAGAGTGTATCTACATTCAGTTCTTGAACAGGATACTTTTGAAATTGATGTGCTGCTGATTTCATAGTAATTACAGTGATTCATATGCCAAGCAAGTATCGTGACTGTGTTAGAAAGATCTTAATCATATTTTTGCCTTGCAGAAAATTTAGATATGGAGAAAAAAAAAACATAGAAATAAAAGAAATGGAAGCTGGCTTTGAAATCTGCCCCATTTGCAATAATACCTAAGACGGCACAATGTAAAAATCCTCGCAGGCAGCAGGATTTATGAGTGCAAACAAAAAGAAGGGACGTTTCCCATCCTTCTTTTCCACTAAGCTATTGGCATTGATAACATACCTCCTAATTCATTTGTTTAAATCTATTGCCACAAGGTGCCAGCAGCAGCATTATAGTGCAATAGTAGTGAAACAGCAATACATCCAGTGACACAGCATAAGTCAAGTGTAAGCACAAAAGTAGGCCTAGGCAAGGTTTTACATTTTAAATTTGCTCACTTGAGTCATTTGTTTACTAATGGGTCACACAATACCAGCTGTTAGTACCTGCTCCTTGCGTGCCTCTTACACTGGTTGTACTGGATGGTCTGTTTTTGATTCGAGTTGTGAAGCTCAAGAAAAGTAATCTTTTGTATTGTGCTTAGAGGTCTGACTTCTTGTAGCCAAACCACTTCAATAGTATTGAAGTGGCTTCTTTTCTAGGTACTAAATTGTCATCAGAGGCTATCATGTTGTGCTACTTTCAGACATGTTTAGGTTTGTGTCTCTGTTGTCCATGCTGGGGAATATATGATCAATAATATTGCAAATGAACTTTCATAAACACTTTATGCAACATAAAGTTGTTGCTTCCTACAAAAGATTTTAAAAATATGGCAAATGACAAATATTTAGACTCCAGCTTTTGAGGGAAACACTGCTAAATGATATGCTTATCAGCTAACTGCTAGCTTTGCTTGCCTGCCTTTTGATATTAGGTGTTGGCTTTATCAGAGCTTTTGTGCTATAAATGCAACAGTAGGGTATTCTGGGCACAGTGGATGATGATGAGGTGAGATGGAGCCAAACCGTAAATGTATGGGCTGTAAAACTATAACAATGAGTTGAAAGATACTAAAACCCTTTATGGATTCTTATTTTTTTCTTTTTAATTTAGTGTGGCTGGCCACCACGAAGAACCATTTTGTTTTTAGTGAATATCTTGGGGCGTACTCCTCTATCGCTCAGTCAGTAACAGCATCCCTTGGCGAATAATTACGGAGGGATAATCTGTTGACATGAACTTGTTTCCTGTTCATTGTTTTACCGTTCCACCCCAGTAGTCCTCTCAGCTTCTCCCCTGTCTAAGTGGCACTTCACTGCCACATTTCTTCTATTTTCTTTGCAAATAAAGTCACGTATTCAGATTATTATACACAGTACAAAGAAAACAAAATTGGTGATTAAAAATTAAATACTCTTATCTCTCTGTGAGTTATCTCAGTCCCCAGAGAGAGGATGCTATTTTGCAGGCTTGCGGGTGTCTTTTGTTCCCAATTTAGAAGCTTGTCGCTGTTTATTGTTAATTTTTGATGCTTCATTTGATATTCTGTTCACTTTCCTCCCTGACATGTGGAGAAAACATCTTTATCAAAGTGTCAGTTGTAGGGCTTCTGTTGTCAGGATGTCAGGTTTGCCCTATTCTTTACTTTTCTGGGGAGCGGGTGTGTACTCTGCAGCCTGGTTTGCTGGCGAGCCAACTGGGCACGGAAGTGCACTGCACAAAGTTTGCATCCGAGCAAGAAATCAATATGTATCCTTATTCTCAATTCCAACTTTAAAAAGACTTTAAACTCTCAAATCTACGTGATTCTTGATTGTGAACTCGGATTGACTCCAAGAACACCGGAAAGTTCCCCGCGCACTTTCCTTTGCTGAGTTCAAATATCAATTTCAACTGTAAATTCTCTACGGAGTTAAAGTCAGACAGTGATGTAAAAACTTGTCATCTTTCCTTGCAGGAGGCCTGTCAATTGGGGAAGATCACCTCTGTGAATGTGAGTGCTAAACATTTTTCCTGCTCTTTCTTGCATGTTCACATCTATCAGCATGAATATTGCCTGATAAAGCATTTGTTTGGACTGCTGTTATATTTTACAGCAAACAAATTAACACTGTCAGCTAATGTTAATACTTGGGTGAACATTACAGATGTCAAGAACTGCTGTCTTTTTCAACACAATAATTATTTACTCTGTGCAATTAGAGTCAAACACACCTCACTAACGAATGCTTGATGCTCACTGTCAGATGCACATTCCTCCACAATATTATTTTTAACTGCACAGGTGCTCCATTATATTAACACTGTATGGTTTAAATATGGTTACATGCAATCGAGCACTAGTTTCAGACTTTAAATGCTTTTTGTCTCGAGTGTAACACATTTTCACATTTTTTGTTTCGCTTAAAAAACATGTAGTTTCTCACTAAAAATAGCAAATAACAAACGGTTCCTGCTTATGCTGTTGGTTGAATCTAAAACAAAAAACACAGATGAAAATCCATTGCTGGATTTGATTCTAAAAATTCTGGAAATGTAAGGTTTACAACTAACATAAATGGCAAATCTTCTTATTGTGATGGCCTTTTCCGTTTGTTATAATCATATTCTAGTATAACTACGACTAACGAGAGTTAGAGCTGTAAAGCCCTCCTGGTTACGCTGGTGATGATTATTTTATTTTTTTTGAAGCCACATGGTAACATGTGACCAAAAGATCAATAACTTGTGTCCATAATAAGACATTTGAATGAGATAATTAAATAGTGTTCACGAGTTAATACGACATGGGAATTAGATATTAAATCGTGGCCACAACTTCATTATAAAGTGTCCATGACTTTGAATATGAGATAAACAAGATCAGAAAACTGCAAGGTGTCTGATCTTTTAATTGTTGCCTGAAGCGCGTGGAGCTTTGTGCGCGTCTGGGCTCAACTGTCAAGTCAGATGCTTGTAATTTTTGCCCTCTCAAGCTCTATATGAAAATAAAAATAGTATAAACAACAAAATTACTATTTTTGCTGTTGTTTCAGAGCAGGTTGTTGTTTTTAGGTGCCAGGCTGTGTTTAAAAAGAACACAGGTTATCAACACATCCGTCATGTCACGTATTTTGATTTCTTAGCCGCTATTCAGTTTTCCTCAATTATATAATTCCTTACACAGAAGAAAACAGCAGACATGTAACAGGACTGAGAGAGCGAGAGCTGTTTCAGGGCCCCTCCCACTGCTGATAATGCAGGATATTATTATAACTCATCCCAAGGTTAAAATAAAACAAAATTAAATCAAATTTATAGATGCTTCATGTGTGATAATTTCCCTAAAGAGCTCGCCTGATGCTGTCAGTAAACAGCAGATTCTGTATCTTGTGGCCAGGCATTAATAAGACATGGCAACAATTTAGTTATCATATCTGTATTCCTAACTGCCTCTTAGCCACAAGTTATTGATCTTGTGATCACAAATAACTAACTTGTGGCCACGCAATAATATTTTGTCCGCCAGTGTCCCCATCAGGCTCCATAAATAGCTGAAATATGTTGTCAAATTTCACATTGACAACAGTGTAATGCCATAAGTATTGAAAAGCATCGTCTTATTACTTTAAAAGTTGTTTGTTGGATACATGACAGAGTGAAATGTTTATTCATTTTTCAGTGTAAGGTTTATGCCACAGCTGACCTAAATTAAGAGTATTGGTAATAACAATACAATGTAATGGTTAATCTATCATCAAAATGTTTTTAAATGCAAAAAAATAATTACTGTTGCAATTCATGAATTTTCAAATTTGCTGCTTTATAAAACAGCTGAAAAAAGTAAAGCACATTATTATTATTTTTTGATTAAGGTGCCAAATCATATTATTTACTTGCATTCCTGAACAGAAAAATTAGTTTTAGTGGTTGATTGTTATGCTTGATTAATTTCTGACTTCTCACAGTAATTTTTCACAGTGTGCCGACTCTATTATGGGTATAAAAGCACAAATTCAGTTTGTTATTTGCCTAATAAATAACAATATAATTTTTAAACATGTTTTGACTGATTTCAGATTTGTGTTTTCATGTTTTATGACAGGTGGTCTAATAGATTTGTATTATGTACTTAATGTCTGTAAGCATCCTGAGAGATGAGGAGTGTTTGAATCACAGCAGGACTGTTAACGTTCTTCCTTACTGTTTGCACACTAACTCACAACTTTTCTGCAGCTTCAGCATAATGTTAAGCGGCAGAAAATGCGTGTGTTAAACTCTCGCATTAGTTTTTTGACTACACAGTCAGAATTATTAATAACATCTGTTGCTTATTCATACTGAAGTCATCATGTTTGTGACATTTCACATTTCAGTGTGATACCACAGTTTGCCAGAACTGGGGATATTATATGTTTTGTCATAACAGTGTCACACAAAGAGTATCAGAATTATCAGTATATAACAGCAGATGACTCAAAGACTGATGAAAGTCAAAAAACCACCCAGTAATCTCTCAGCCCACTTGCTAGAATCACCTCCTTCTTGTGTGTTCCTGCTAACTCATCATCTCACAAGCAGAGGCATATCACCTCACACATAATAGGCAGAACTGGAACAGCATGTACAAAAAAATATCAAAGAAAGGAATAAAGAAATACCTACGAAACACATTGGTTTTTATTTATTTATTGCCAATGTTGCACCACCTTCACATCAAGCAATACTGGGACATGCAGGACACTGCTTTTTGGATCTTGCCATTGCTGTATAGCTGCTTTTTTTTTCACTCTACATAAGACACGTGTGACATGACAAATCGCCATCTCCTCTGAACAGATTTATGCAGGTCTAGGTGTGCCCGCGAGCTGATCCTTATCTGAAATGGCAGAGCCAATCTCCCCTGATTCACTCCTAAGTGGTCTCTGTTTATCACTCAGTAAGGTGGTTGTCAGCCAAGTCCCTCTCTGTGCACCGCTGACTTCTTTGCTATTTTGAGAGAACGGCAGTTGGGGGGGACAGTATATGTAATAATAAAAGCCATGGAGCTGCAGCCTACCAGAGAACAAGGTGGCAACCACTTGGCCTCCCCTCTTCTATATCTAAATATAACCGACTTATAATCCAGTAACCCGTGAATTCATCCCTGCCAGGGTGGTTACCAGAGGGCTGGTTTTGGATTTTCGAGCTTGTTATATGGTAGAACTTGGCATGCACGTCTCCTGTTCGTTTATCTCTGTGTACATACTTCTCAAGGCAGTGTTTTATCTGGCTGAACGGGCTTTGTTTGGTCTTGATATCTCTTACAGCAGCTTGTCTTTGCTTTATGGATTTTTGGCAGCTTCTTTAAATAAGTGATTATGCTTAGCAAAACACTCACCTTGACTCCTTGGTGAATGTTTGTTTTTGTTTGTGGTGTTTGTTTTTCGACATTAATGTTTTATTCGCATTAGTCATTACCTCTGGGAGCAAAACTTTTATTTATTTAAGACCTATTAATGGTATTTAATTGTAATTAATATTGTAGCTCCGAGTGACTTTGTAGCGAGGGCACCATGAAATCGAATTAGGCTTTTCTTAACATCTGGCATCAACTTGAAGGAGCCTGAATAAACAACAGTCTAAAAATGAAGACACTCCCTCATGCAAAATGATTATGTCCTAATTGTCACGGGCAGCTGTTTGTTCTAATAGATTCTGGGAGCCATTGTTGAAGCAAGTTTTCAGTAATTAGAATCATGTGGAGAGAAAGCGTGCTTTTTTGTAAAGCTGCCAACCTTCCGTAAGTGGGCTTTTTCTTTTGCTGGAACCTGGACATTGCATTTGCGTGCATCCTCCAGTAATTTGAGAAACAGCTGCCAACGCTGTTTGAGAACAAGTAGATATTTAGACCACTTGAAAGCGTGGGCAAACATGGCACACAGAACTATATAATTTTGCCAGCAAGGTATTTCTTTCTGCTCTGTCTTAGAAAATGAATAAAACCAGGAGAAAAAACAATGCTATGTGCTGTAGAATATATGCCACCAGAGAATCTCCCGCCACGTGCAATAAAAACAAGATTGATTTTAGTCCTACTTCTCGTGTTTTTATGTATTTGAGAAATTAATGCAGCGCATGTGAACAAATACATTTTTCCTCCAACAAAACGCTTTTGTTTCAGAGTTTTTATGTCAGACAATAGTTGAAGGCTATGTGTGTTTGGCTGTTTGTTTCTCTGACTGCATGCCCCCTTTTTCTGTCTTTTTCTTCTTATTTCTCATCTGTCTTTTTAAGGGCATACGCACACTCAAACTCTCACACACACTCGCACAAACGGAGAGCAGGATTTGAGGCCTCGGGTTCCAGATGAATCAAGAAAGAGAAAAAAAAAGAGTATTTAACAAACTGCTTGAACATCACAGTATTGAAACCACTCAGTTTGTGCTTTCAGGGTGCTAATTGTGAGGATTTAGGTTAGGCAGCCCACTCTAATAATTTTTAAATGAAGCTTTTTTGTGCACTTTGTTTTTGGCAGCTTGTCCTTCTTTAGAGCCAGACTTTAGTTTGCTCTCCATCTCTCCTCTGTTTCCTCTGCCTTATTTAGACTTATCAAACAACAATAAGTGCTTTATCTATACACTGTGGTGACTATGGAAAAATATGTGTGCGCAGCTTCTCCTGAGCTTAAAGGCGCAAGTGTTAATGATGTTTTTAATTCAGGACATGCATATTGCTTTTGTTGCTATAGCAATGGAAAATCAAGATAGTCATTTGTGCCAGTTGTATTTGCTCTTGGAAAAAAAAAATCTTATCAGTTTGAATAATGGGATGAATAAAATTCGCCGCAATAACCGAAGCTGAGGGCGTAATTATATTTTATACGTTTTATGCCTCTATACAGCGTGATGCAGTATGATGTTACTCAGGGAATCATGTGTAGACATAAATTCAAGCTGCAGTCTATATTACAGAGACTGCGCTCTGTTTCACCGCGGCTACATCAAACTCAGATATCCTCATTTCTGATTTTCTCTTTGTAAAGGAAACATTTTTTTTGATAAAAGTAAAAATATAAAATCTGTGGAGTCTAAAGATTGCCCACAATATAAAGGACTGTAACCATGTAGTTTGCTTTCTGTTAGGTTAGCAAACATGTTAACGGAGATACTGTACAGAGTGTATTTCTTTGTTAGCTCCAAAGAAAGGTCACAACATAAACTTCTGTAAACCTCCAGAGAAATCAAAGAGGCCTGTACTGTTGAGAAGAAAATGCCCACACTCCTGTGATCCCCAAGACTTTACAAATCAAAGTCTCAGCCTCCACATGTTTCCACTTCTTTTGTGTCTAAATTGGGTGAGAGGGAAAACTAGGACATACGGTATTTCAACCTGTTAATACACATCCCATCTACCACTGGACCTGTACTGCACAAGTCTCAATTACAAGCCTTACAGATACCCTATATAAGAAAAGTAATTTAATAGGCCTGAGACACCCAAAACATTTCGCCAATATAAGGTCACTGTCTCAGTTATTCAATTTAAAGATGGATACACTTTGGAGTATTTTCCTGTTACTGTAAAAGAAGATAAACACTAGATAGGCCCAACAAGTCATGAAAAACATTTAGGCATGGATTTCCCTTGGAAATGTCATCTCACTATACTCATTCGTCTATGAGTAAGTGTTGCTGTCACTCCTTCCTTGGTGTTAATATTCTGTCTTTGTCATTGGTGGTGTCCTTAGAGCAGGGATGTGAAACACATTTTACATCGTGGGCCGCATACAGCGCACCAGTGAAACACGATAAACATGTAACATTACAGAAGAGGTTCTACTTGATCAGGGTGCCTATAAATTTAGAGTATAGAGTTTTCAATAGTTAACAGAAAATGTCCGTGTGGTTCGGTGTAGTATGGATGGCAATGGACAGTGGGGGTCTATATCAATCAGAAAAGCTGTAACACTAAGGGCCTCATGTTAGACACCCTTGCCTTAGGGGGATGTGACCAGAACCAATACCTGTGCTACTTTTCAATACCGAAATTCTAAAAACACAAAAACTAATTTTGTTTAAGTGTCACAGATAAAAAAAAAATCCAAGAAAACAAATGTACATATGCTGCAATTGTTCAGAAACCGATGGGGACAGCATACATCTTGATCATGAACAAGTGTTCATGTCCACTCTTATATGCTGAAGAACTATACGAACCACAGGAAAAAAAACTTTGTGTGGAAGATGGCGGCTAGTGCCGTTGGCCTGAGCTGTTGTTACGAAAGACAGTAAAAGTCAGGGATGGAAGAATTTTGCATTGTTATGCTGAAATACCGTACCTTAAACCTGTATTTTAAGGCCGCCAGATGACATAGCTGTGGTTGCACAAAGAATTCTGGGGCTATAGAGGTCTGTAGAAAAAACAGGTTTCTGTTTTGACCTCTACAAACACTTTCCTGCTGACTTCATGGCCTCAATCACTCATTTTAAGTCACACTGAATAAAAACGAATTATTATAAATCTTTGTTATACAGGGTGTCTCAGAAAGAATTATCTGATTTCAAAAAGCTATATATTATTAAAGAAATGGAAGTTTAAATTTTAAAATACAGTACATGTCTGAATATAGAGTTTCACATATAAAACTTACAATGTTCACAAGTGCTCAGTGTGTGTTTATTCATTTTATACTTAATATTAAATCCTATCCAGTATATGTTCATAATGTGCAATACAGTGCTTAACACATTTATTAGGCCACCCAGTGTAAGGTTTATGCCACAGCTGACCTAAATTAACAGTATTCATAATTACCAAAAATCATTGTTTATTTTTCTGTAATGGTTAATCTACCAATACACACAAGCTATTTAATCCAAATATTTTAAAATGCAAAAATATAATAACTGTTGCAATCTATGAATTTTCAAATTTGCTGTTTTATAAAACAGCTGAAAAAATGTAAAGCACATTATTATTATTTTTTGATTAAGGTGCCAAATTACAATTATTTACTTGCATTCCTGAACAGAAAAATTAGTTTTAGTGGTTGATTGTTATGCTTGATTAATTTCTGGCTTGTCACAGAAGTCCAGTGCGCCGGCTCAAACGTGTGTATAAAAGCACAAATTCGGTTTGTTATTTGCTTAATAAATAACAATATAATTTTTAATACATTTTTGATTGAATTCAGATTTCTATTTGTGTTTTCATCTTTAACCTCCT
This sequence comes from Oreochromis niloticus, assembly GCF_001858045.2. NCBI lineage: Eukaryota > Metazoa > Chordata > Actinopteri > Cichliformes > Cichlidae > Oreochromis > Oreochromis niloticus. Next base: position 21,950,641 of record NC_031966.2, read on the forward strand.
AAGACCCGAACTCTTCCACAACATGCATTTTTAATTTCTCTTTGATATTTGGGCATATTGGGGCCCGATGAATGTAAAAACAAAGAATTTCCAGATTTTTTTTTTTACCTTATTTTTGTTTTTAAGAAAAATGAGAGCCATAAATGAGGATATTCATTTAAAATTTTGATAGAACAGTAGCAGTATAATGTCCTCGTAAGTGGATATAAGGCCCATGTAGAGCAAAATTGAGTATTTTGGTCAAAATAACCAAAAATGTGATGTCCACATATGTGGACGGCAGGTCCTAGGAGGTTAAAGAGAGGTGGTCTAATAGATTTGTTAAACACCATTATGTACTTAATGTCTGTAAGCATACTGAAAGACGAGGAGTGTTTGGGGAACAGGACTGTTAAAGTTCTTCCTGATTGTAGTTTGCACTGTAACTCACAACCCAACCTTTCTGCAGTTTCAGCAAATGTTAAGCTTAAAATGTAAAAGTGTTCAGTGTGTCCCATTTGTGGACGCACATATCCACACGATAGTCAAACCCATACTTTGTGAGCGTGTCTGGAGTCAATGTAGCCACTGCTATTGTTATTCTACCAGCAATCATGTAAAATCCACAAACTGCTCTTTCTAACAGTACGTGTTTTGCTCACCCTTTACTATGTTCAAAATAGACAATTGTCTACGATATGAAACTGCATGTTAGCTAACGACTTTTAATTGATGAGTCATTCAACAATTTACTTCTTCAGAAACCAGCGAGCAGTGTCACTTTAGCTAAGGCCATCTTTTATACTGTTTATATTTTGAATCGGTATTATGATATTAGTTATGTTCCATAGGCTATAATGTTTGCAGTGACTAAAAAGATAAAGGAATGAATGAGCTAACATATTGGAGCTGACGGTCGACTTCATAGTACCATTAGCAGGCTACCTTACCAACCATTTCAGTCAACCTTTGCGTCTTATAAACAAAGTATCATGTTAACGTTTTAAGTAAAAAGGTTGTCACCACCTTGTTGGTGTCTTTAAATTACTTTATAATAAAAGAGTTTATCTTTAAGTAGAGATGCGGGTTTTTTTCGATAGTTGGAAAAAAAGGGGTACTGAGAATTGTGTAATTTTACTGGTACTGGAACAAACTACGAAGTCTCTGATACTGTAAAATATCTATGACCTAAAGCCTTCAGTGTAGAGGATAATTAGTTAAACACCAAGCTCACCCATGAGCCTTACCCGTATGTTGAGGTTAAATTGTAAAGGTTCAGGTTAATTGAATCAATATCTTGATATCTTGAAGAATTCCAGTGTAGAAGAAACAGAACTCAACAATCACAGTTTCAATTGATGATAACACCGGTTTAGTGAATCACTAAAGCCTTTTATTCTGTTTGCCCCTTCAGTCAAAGAAGAAAAAAAAATCTCAAGTAAGTGTTGCAGTTAACACCATACACATAGTTTTGAGATTTCTGTCCTCACCCCAGTACAATGGCTGTGAGAAGAATTTTGATTGTGGTGCTCAAAGCTTTGATATATTTTAAAAGATTAAACAGTGTTTTTCTGTAGAAGAAATGTCCTTGTTTTTCCAGACAGATCTCACTTTGAAGTATTCATAGGAACTCCTCACTGCTGAATAAAACAGTCTTTAAAAAAAAGACAGTTCACTGTGTTCTATGGATTATAAAGAGTACCTTTAACACTACTTCTAGAATGAGGCATTGCTGCCAATATTTCAATGTAATTCGTCAACTCTGTAGTCTCTCTACAGTCAACACAAAAACTGAGATTTCATTCATCCCTGCATGGGGTGAAGGTAAAAATCTTAGAGGTGGATATTTCAAAACCTGGACCGATACAGTGGGTTTTATTCATACAGCGATCAGCCCATTCTTTATGACCGCTCACAGGTGAAACAATCATATAGGTTATCTCCTAACAGCAGCACATGTCAGGGTCTGGGATTTATGTGATTTAAGTAAAGAGTGAGCTGTTGTCGTCAAAATGCGGGACCGGGGAGAATGAGCAAGCGTAAGGACCTGAGACGCCTTGACAAAGGCCAGATTGTCTGAGCCAGACGACTGGGTCTAATAACAAGAGCTGTTTTTGTTAAGCTGTGATGAGTGAGAGGAGAACCATAAAATGGTGACAGGGTGTTTGTTGCTGAGGAATGTGGAGCAAGTCTGATCCAGGATGGATGCCTTGCGTCTTACCCGACTTAAAAGATCTGCTGTCTAGGTCTGTCTTTAGTATGAGAGTAACTACACATTTTAAAAAAATGTTCACCCCTTACCTCTTAAACTGCTTACAGTCACTATAATAATGTAGGTTTCTGTACTATTATTATTATTAGTAGTAGTAGTATGATGATCATGATGTTCATATTAACAGGACAGAAGTGTTTCTCATATAAACATTTCTTATCTTCTGGTGTGCTTCAGACCCAGCGCCGTGTGACGTTCCATCTTCCAGACGGTTCCCAGGAGAGTTGCAGTGACAGCGGGCTTGGAGACCCGGAGCCTAGCATCACTGCCAGTACCACCCAGCCTCTTCCCCTTAGCTTCCCCCAAGAGGAGTACTATGAGCAAACATCACCTAACAGCCGGACCGAGGGAGATGGAAACTCAGACCCTGAATCCAGTGAGTAGTATATTTTTGCTGGATCTGACAGCAGGCAAATCCTCTCTTTTATGTTTTTCATTTTTATTATTGTTTGTGCTTTCTGAGGCTGACAGCATAATTTACAAGTGGCCATCTGTGTTTTAAAACAGTAAAATTATTTACTGAGATTACAGCTGTGATTGTAATTGTAACAACACAGCTTTGCAAACACTAAACCAGCGGCCATTTTTGTAAAAAAAAACAAAACAACAACAACAACAAAAAAACCTAGCTATGCATGTTGTTTTTGTGAGTTCATTCTTTAAGCAAGCAAAAAATTCAAATATTTCGCTACGTACTCCTTCTTAGTGTGTTATATTTGACAGTTTTCTTATAAAGATTAAACCAAAAACCATTAAACCATCTCAGTCATTTTAAGATATGCAAGTAAATTGGTTTCATTAAAAAAAGAAAAACACAAGCAGTGATTCTGTCACGGGAACACAGAATAAAATAAAGAGGATGTAATTTGCACAATAGTGTGTTTGCTACTTAAAATTCATTTTGTAAGGTTAATTTTTTTAACTGTTGTCCAGTGTTAAGCTGTACAACGCAATGGGAATTATTCCTCTGAAGTTTTAACTGTGTTGCCAAATTGTATTTTAATGATTCACAAGACAGCTGTCACTCCATGGCTTACTGCCCACTGCTGTTTTCCATAAAACAAGCCTTTTTAAACACAGGGATACACAACTCCTTCCTCATGCATATACATTTTAATAGTTGCTCAAACAAGTTCCAGATGGAAAAAGAAATGTCCTTAAGACAGTATAAAAAAAAAAAACCTCAAAAAAAAACAAAACTCTGGGTTTTTTCATCAGTGTCAGTGTAGATCAAAAGTCTTTACACAAGCAGCGTACCAGAGATGCTGCTGGAATTATTTTGCCATATATGACAACACAGCATGAACAAGGCTATTCTGGGTCCCAGTGAATCCAGGTGAATCAGATTTTATTTTCTGGATGTAACCCTCCATCGTATATTTCAGACAGGACTGGCGCCGATTGGTGTAGATCTTCACTCTGTTGATTTTCAGTTTTCTGTCAAAATGTGAGACTGTTTTTTCTTTTTCCTATGCAGCATATAAAATCCAAAGAACACTGAAAAATAGATTGCTTTGCATACACCTACATGCAGTAAAGCCATTGTGTCATTGTTGTAAGTGAGACAAGAGTCCCTGGTGCCTCCCCAGCATCTGGGCTGACAGGTTTGGGGCCTGGGTGTCAGTGTGAGCGTGATTGTGAACGCTTTTGTTAGGTATTAAACAAAATGGGTGACATTGTGCTGATGGCCTTCTGTTCATGGCAAGATTGTGAAGTTATAACAAGACATTTTTGTACGTTTAACAAAACAGTTTTCTTTACATAACCACCTCAATATTTTCACACATCTGTACACATGCATGTTTATAAATGCATGCAGCACATCTCCTTCCCCAGCTGTTCTCTATAATGTATTCACCATGTTGACAGCAGTGATTCATATGTGATTCATTCGAATAGTGAGGCAATTGCTCATGATTCCATTAATATACAGAGACATAAACATCTCATACTTCATAAACTTGCTCAAATACTCCACTTATTACCCACTTTCCCTCTGGGGTAATATTTGTTGAAGTGTCTTAGCTTTAGACAGAAGACCATACTAATGTAATAAATGCATGTGTACTTTTACAAATTGCTGCATGAAAAATCCTAGTGAGTGCTGTATCGGAGTTGGATATTAGAAAAGCTATTTCTAGTTATTTGACCACAAAGCCACGTGTAATACTGTGTTCTCACCTTATCGCAGCGAACTGTATAAAGTCAATATAGTTCTAAGAGTGAAATAGTAAATGCAGGTAAGAGGAGAATGGATCCTTTTCAAAGCTAATGTGCAAGCCATATAAAGCGATTTGATTAATATGCATCTTGTGTAATTTAGCAGAACCTTGATGAGTTTACAGGCTCTAGGAAATTACAGGAAAATCTCATTTTAATTCCTATAAAATAGATCTTTCATAGACCATGCATTTCCACCTAAAACCAAGAGTCTTTTCATTTGCTTTTGGATGCTACCGATTCAACACACAACACACTTGCACATCATTTCAAGGCAGAGTGAAATTCACCTGACTCATCGAGCTCCATTTTCTTCTTTCAGAAGTTAAGTCAGATAAACTCTGACTCTGTGCAGCTCAGTTCAAAAAGAGAGATGGATCCTGTGCACGTTGACTGTCTCAGAGATGAGTGTGTTGGTGACAGAGGGGGGCCTAAGATGGATTAGATATGGTTTTATCAATGAGCACCAGGCTGGCATGGCAGTGGCAATCTCTTATCGTGTCGTCTCAATTTGTAAAGCAGAAAGAACAAGGAAAAGTGTAAAGAGGAGAGAGGAGATGGAATGACTCCAAGTGAAAAGTGAGAAACAGAGCTGAGAGATTGAAAGACCCGAGCAACAGTAGAACGAGAGAATTTCGAGAGTCAAAAGCAGTGTTGTTTCTTAAAGGTGCTTCAGCTAGAACCTGAATGTCAACTTGCTCTGAATAATTGTCTGTGCCAAAGGCAAGCCATGTGGCCTTCTTATGACAATGAATTTCTCAACTCCTCTTTAAACCTGCATCTTTATTAGACCACCCTCTCTTGATATAAAGTTCATATGACATTTTATGTTTCTATTATTTATGAGTAAGGCGGCTGTTCATTTTATGGGTTCTTGCCTCCCCCTCCAGGCTTATTTCACCACCCCGCCATCAGTCTTAAGCTGTCGCCTCTCTTGTCACACATTATTTCGAAGATTTTGATAGTTCTTCTTCTGTCTCGACAAATATATAAAAAGTCCTAATCAACATCATTTGCACGTACGTTTTTATGTCAGAGCTGTATACGTCAAACAGCTGGCAAGTGCAAAACTATACAAGCAGAACAATTAAACATGGTGAATAGGTCAAAATGGGACATACATATAATGCTTTGCTTTGGGATCTACACCACTGTTTCAGTCGACATTCCCTCTAGTGACTTTGAGCTTTCCGGTACAAATCCACCCACGTTTACTCAGACGGTGTCTTGGTGTTTTAAACTGGAATACTAAAAGTATCCACTTGATGAAAAATGTAACCCACCTTGGCAATGACATTGTGATGTGGATTTGTTGTTCATTTTTATGCTAGTGGTCACTGACATGTTTGTGGGTAGCGTGAGCATACTCTTGATCTGTCAACCTGTGTGGACACTGAAATATTTAAATCCTGTGTTAATTTTTAACCTCACTTTTTATCTGCTTCATTTTTTTGTGGTAACCTGTGCAGTTAAGCAGATGTTGTACTAATGATGACCTGAAAGGCTTTTGAAGAATGATGGGAATCATCATGTCGCGAGCAGCGATCAGTGCTAAGCCCTCAGACAAAGTGGGGCAAAGTGGGAGCAAATCCCTGAGTCTAAATCCCTCACATTTTTCAAACAATACACAATTTTGTTCTCTGGACAATTTGTAATATACTTATTTCTTTCTCCTGTTGTTGGAGTTGAGGGATTTAGGAGCTTGTGCTTTTGCCCACTTACAAGCAGCTCAGCAAAGGCAGTTCCGACGAAGTGCATTAGTCTCTGGAAGGAACATGAAATATCTGCACAGCACAGTGTCGTATCTTAATCTGTGGCATATGGCTTTCAAATGACCAGCTTACACCTTGTCTGTCTAAGATCTAAATCTGCTATTAAAATAAGCCAATCCTTTTTAAATACTGCAAATGTAATAAGATTACGGTTCTGAATGCGCTGCAGTGCATTCTGTATAAATCTAAAGAAAAAAAAGGTAATTACTCATCAAATCAGAGATTTCAATCATTATTGTTTTTGTGTGATTTTTACTTTAACATTTTTTGGGGGGTCTTTTATGGCACATTCTCTAATTCCTGATACCAGCAGACAAATAATCTGATTAAAGGCTTGTAAAGTTCATACTTTCTGGGGGTTACATTCTCAACTCTTTGATTTCTGTAGGTCCAAAATTTTCATAATGGCTCTCAGACTGAGTTTCCAGTTGGCTGATTTACAACTGCCCTTTTCTTGTCTTTGGAAAAGGCCACTTGACTTGATCTAGTGTGCCAAACACGTTGGTACCACTTGAATTTTTAATACTTCTCTAACCTCCAACTCTACTCAGTATGTCTGGCCGCCAATTCGCTTGTGCCGAGATTGGAATTCAACTGTCTAGACACAATCTGCCAGCAAATAAAGGGATTTAATGAGAAAAAAAAAAGTTTGTGGGTGATTGGAACCGTGCATTACGAAAAAGTATAACGCTACAGTTTATCATTAAAAGCAATAGTTTAGCACATCATTATGTGACAGCGGCAACATTACAGTGTTCAGTACAGTTAGCTGCATTAATTATTCATATGAGCCGGATCTCAGTTTCACTTTGAGGGTTCTCATATGCAATTAGAAGTAATGAATGTGCTTCTTAATTACATTCATTTGTGCAAATTTCCATTCCCCATTGAATTTTTTTCTGTGGAAACATTGTGACACTGACCAATGGCATATCATTTGCAATGTGACTAAATCCATTCAGCATAGAACAATTAGCTGTAATTAGTGTTACAATGTCATGAGCGACCAGGGGGAAAGACTAAGCTGACATGCAAGGGAGAAGAGGACCCTTGTTCAGAGAGTTAAAAGTCCAATATTGTAGCAAGAGCCAGATAATTGGCTGACCACAGGTTAGAAAGATGATGAACTGTTGTAAGAGTGGGCTTTTTTTTTCAACTTTTATGTGCAAGGTTGGCTGAGCAGGCATTCTCTTTGATAGCAATGCCACACTTACTTTAGCTGCCAATGCAACCTTTTACTTTTGCCGGCCCATCTCATCATCTGCTGCTGACAAATGAGCAGCTTCACAGGAGTAATTAAGAACCAAGTGCCTTGCTTAAGGGTACATCGCTGGTGGTTGAAGGATGGGAAGAAGGATTACCTTACATATTGTCATGTTATCTGACTTATTCTGGCAGCAGTGTGTATATTTAATTCATGCCGCACATAAAATGGTAATGCAGCCTATTCCTTCTCTTGCAGTTATCCCACAATCTAGAAGATAACTTCTTCAGACTACTTTTTCTTTTACATCATTTGCACCAGTTTGCTTCCTGCTATATATTTCTCCACGATATAAATAAATAAAAGCCTTTGTGCCTTCTGGCTCCCAGAACTTTTTACAGCTGCCCCAGTGGGCCTGCAACAGAGCTAAATGAAGCAACAGTGAATATTAACCTACATAGATTGGACCTTTCCTTTCAAGATGATTTTAGGTGCTTTTTTCTGCATTTTCTGATCGCTGGGGGTCTAGAACTGAGTCGGAAAGGGGATTTAAATGGACTCATCTGTATCCTTCTCATCCAACTGGGATTTGGTGGAAGTGCTCAGTTGTCAGAGGTGAGGTGGAGGGGAACCCTTGTTTTATCTGGTTCAAATGCCACACCAGTTGTCTTGGAGAGAGAAAGAGACGAGCTATTGATCTGGAGGAGTCAACTCAGCTCACAGAAATCTCTCTCCACCCTCCTTCAAACAGCTGAAAAGTGTCATGTTAGAAACCTCCTTTTCCACAGTATTAGGGCCTGTTCTTTGTTGGCCTGCCAAAGTCTTCTGTGAAGTTGAGACAGGCGCTTTCTGGTGCAATCAGACAGATCTTACCATGACAAGACAGAAAATATATTGAAAGCTCTCAAGAGTGGCATTTGTAGATTTAAGACATTGTAACGGCTCTACATATTGAAAGTTGAGCATGTTAGGGTTAGAGCTGCAAACTAACTGCATATTATCCACAAGATATTAGGTAGATATATTTTTAGTACACCATTGACTTGAAATCCTATCTATTATGTGGATTAATTTACTTTTTTCAACTATTGTAGGGGATTATATTTCTGTTTTAAATGAGAAAATCTTTGTGTTATTAATGGATCCTTTGATACTTTTATTTCAGCATCTGTGAAAGAGGCAATAGGCAGCTTGTTTTTTTTAATTTCACTATGAAATAAATGCTAATTGCACAATGTAGTGGCTATAGAATCATGAGACCATCCCCTTTTAGGTTGGTTCCCCATAAGCCTTTTTTTCCCACTATGCAATTCTGTCTGCCACTATGTATCAAAATACCCAGGGAAAATGTGAGGCACAGTTGTGCAACCCAAATAGGTAGAGGAGAGCGCATTTTTTCCCCCAGTACCTATTGGTAGCTTTCCCCAGGTAGCTGAAATGGCGGATGGTGAAACAAAAGGAGTTACTGTGGAAACTCTACCTAGAAAAATAAAAACAGCCTGGTTGTCAGGGGAGGAAATAAGGCAAAGAGGGAGAGTGATATAAAGCGAAAGTAAAACAAAAGCGATCCTTGACTGGTTTACACTCATTGAGCTCCAGGGCTTTGGAGCAGTTCAGAACCAACATACACTTCACATACGCATTATTTTAACTAGATCACCAAATAAAAAGAAACAAACAAAGAAAAAGAACATTATCTTTGTCACAGTGACAAGGAAGGCTCGTCGTTTTGCACATTTATGCACGAGCGTCCTCAGAATGAAATTTTTGAGAGAAAAACAGAAATGTTGGCACGATGCAGTGTCTGACTGTCCAAAAGCTCCTGTTTCAAACTGACTCAGCAGCGCTGTGATACGAGTGGGTTTTTGAAAGACCTACACAATTAAAATACGTATTTGAAAGTTGTTAACATGTTCAGTAAGTCTTATGTCTGATTTGGGAAGGAATCAATAGCTGCCAAGTTTGATCGTATCTCTGGACAATGTATTCTGAACTCAGCAGGGCTGGAGAGAGACTTCAAACAAGGATAGCGGCTCAAAGGCCCCAGCCAGCAATCCACTTTGTTCCATTTCACTGACTCTGTGATTCCCAAACTGGAATATGGCTCAGGCTGCATATAAAACCTGTAAAATATTGTGTTTGAAAGAGGTGAGTGTTGTGAGTCCTCGATTCCATAGCTGATTTGGTCTCAGTATTATCAAACATGAATCATCAAAAGCAAAAACAACACACCTGAAGTAAAAAATCTGCGAGCTATGTATTTGATGATAACGGTGTACGGCACATGCATGGTGCGATTAGCTGTAGGTTTTAATAGTCATATATTTTAGTCTGGTTGGAAATAAACAACAACTAAGCCTTGTCTTGAGCTTCTGGTCAGAGCTCCTCAGATAATAACCAAGATGAATTTTTAAATTCGGAAGAAAACCTCATCACACATTTGGATCCCACAAAGCTACAAACATTTCCTAAGATCTCCTCTTAAAGTATGATGACCTGAGGTTACAGCTGACTGTAGAGCAAAAACTCTGAGTCCCTACAGAAGCAAGAAGAAAACATGGGAAACTATAAAATATGGATGTGCTAATAATTTATTCAATTTAATTAGATACAGATAGCTTTCACAAAAATCCCAAATGTAGATGATGTTAAAAAAAAATGGGAAAGATGTAAAAGTGAAAAATAATATCACCCCTGCACCAACCTGCAGCATTTGATTGTGCAACCAACGCTCCATTCAGTTCATATTGGCATGCTGGCTGCACTGTTTTAGCACCTCTGCTTTGACTACAGAAAATAATATTGACATATCCAGTAAAACCTAGGTAAGCAGTGTCTGGCCAGTGACATTTAACAAGAAAAAAAATATCAATTAAAACATACAAAGTGAAAAGAGTATCTCTTCTTGGGTCTCAAAACAGTGTTCTGTCTGATTTAAAAATAAATACATAAATAAAACAAAGCAAGATGGATTAGCTACTGTTCTTAGATGGGAAACTGATAGGAAGACCAGAAGTGTCCCAGCAAACATGGCTGAAATTCTGACGTCATTTCTATGGTCAAAATAGTCACATCACAGATCAGACCTTATCTTACAAAGTGAGAAATATTGCAAGGAAGAAATGACATGCTTTAGTCTTTGTTTTATTTATTTATATATATTTTTAAACAACAACTAATAGGGTTAATACTACAAACTGGTTGCACGAAGTTTAGAATCTTTTAATATTCTTTTAATAAAAATAAACAATAATTTTATGCCATTTATAGTTTTTTACATATAAATTCATATAAATTTCATTTGTTGCACAGTAATTTAAAGCAACTCTTATGATTATCCTCTCACTGTCCATAATGTCAGGAAACAAAAGCAGGAACTCGCTCGGGTTTGCTGTTATTTAAACACAAAGAAAATGAGCTCATAGGAAAAGTGCTGAACCCAATAACAAGAGTGTTTGCGTTCGACTTACACTTTTGCGGTTTTGTTTTCTCTTTTTCCTCCTCTTCGTTTCTACCAATTTTTTTTCTTTTCATTTTAGCTATTTAGTTTTAGTATTGTACACCAAAAAAATCTGAAGATCCCCATTTCTGTCCTGAAAGGACAGACAAATCCCTTTGAGTTTAGAAGGTCATGCCTTAAAAATCTGCCAAATCTAACATGTGGAGCTACCTGCTGTGGTGACCCCTTGTGAATAAGAGACCAGCCAAAAGTAACCTTTATTCTAATGATTAAAGATATAGTAGGAAAAAAAATTGAACACAGAATTCCTTAAGAGCTTTCATTTTTGAACTATTTTTCAACCATGATTAGACGCCAAGACAAGACCGCCAGCTGACAGTTATTTAGTACTGAAATTTTGGAGGTTTTTTGGGTGGGGGGTCGTGCCCTTGGCTCACCTTTCACCACTCTTAAATCACTTAAGATGTGCATATTATTATACACATGTACAGATGCATGTGGAGATACTTAGCAGTAGGAAGTAAGTTAGCAAATTACTCTGTGATTTATCATCTCGATAGATAAGTTGTATGTTGCTAATCACCTTGGCAAAGTGTGGTGCCGCACACAAGCACGATCACCATTTCTGAATTACGCCGCATGCCATACCACCGGCCAACCGTCTCTACAATACCCCCGGTTCTCATTGAAATTACAATGAATAATTGTGGGTGTTGCTTCCCATGTGAAAAGCGCACAGCATTTTTTCTCTTCCCACACAGCACACCTCTCCTTCTTTCTCCTCATCCCTTCCTTTAAGATATTGCGCCATATTAAAATGCATGGTCTCATCCCATTCTCATTTTTCACATGCAGTCGGTCTCAAGGATAAGGATGGCCTCTGCTCAGAAGGACTTATTGACCAAAATAACTGTGCATCAATATGTCTCCTGAAGGCTGAGCAGACCACAGCATCACACGAGTTGTATTTTCACCAACTCTCGCAGCCTTTAATGTTATTGACCTGGGTTGTCCGGATATTCTGCAGTACAGCAATAGCGGGCTAGAAGCATATGGCAAAGAAGTCTTAAAGCTTCATTGTCCTTAAAAGAGCACAATTATTTATGCATCAGGGGAAGCTGAATAATAGAAGTGTTCTGACAGATGAGAAAAATGAACATTAAGCACATATTTACTTGAAGAACAGCCTGCTGTGACCAAAGTAAAATTATATTGCGGCTTTTCTCTGCCTTATTTTCCAATACGAAAGCGCTATGAGATTAACTGCAGTTTTGATTAGATTCAATTTACAGTGATGGCTTCAGCATTGCCGCAATGACATCAATGATATGATGACAGACGGCTACAACTATGATGCCATCTGTCTATATTTCACGTATTAGCATATTTCTGCTAAAATGTGTCATTCACAAGAAATGCAATATTTTCCTGTGAAATCATTAATTTCACAAGCACAAGCATAAAATTGCAATAAATCTCATGCTTAACAGTACTCATACACATACATATCCAACTGAATTCTGATGAAGTTACCAGCTTTTAATCCAGTTGGTTGAAATGTAATAAAAATATATTTCTCTATGGTAAAGAATACAGGTTACAGTATATTTTGAAATTGTATTCTGAGTTAACACAGTCATTTAATCCGGGTGTTGAATGCACAAGCATGCTTGGGATTACTCCGCTCTGCATTATATGGAACCTAACCACACTCAATCAAGGTATACACCGACTGGTTGATAAACTGGTATTCATGGAGATGTGGAACCCCTCACATGCTGGTAATACTGACGCATGAAGTCAGAGTGTGGTGAGGAACGAAGGAAGAAGTTGTGCTGAATGAGTGCAAGAAAAAGAGAGAAGAAAGAGAGTGAGGGTTTCAGATAGGACAAGGGGGTTGATCTTCAGCTAGGCCCTCCAGGACATGTTCGGCCTAACAGAAAATGACAGTGGAGTTCAAGGAGGCTTGACACTGAACACATAAACCTGATTGTTGTGTACTCTACGCAGAAAGAAAGCTGAGGCATTCATCACATCCACCATCACAAGTTTGTGCTGCACTTCTGCCCGAGCTCTTTGTGAGGCATCTGTGGGGACCTCAAGGCAATGTAGCACTCGTGAGCGGTCTGCCACTCCATGCATGCAGAAGCAGTCCTGGTGCACAAAATACTTGCCAGAAGCTCCTGCGAGCAAGCAGACAGACTGTGTCCCGTTGTCCCCATTTCCCCCTGACACCTGCATGATTGCATTGATTTGTCCTTATTCTATTCAGCCAGATGTCCCACTGGATTTCAAGCGTCAAACATCTGTCATACTGACTAATTCAAAAAGAAAAAAATAATATTGACAATTTCCAGGATTTTGTGGAAATTGTACTACTTCTCTGGATTATTATTCTATTTATAAGATATTCAGGCTAAAACAGCAAAACATAACACCAGTGGTTGCTGAAAAAAAGACACCCTTTTATTTTTTTCCATTTAGACATCTCTACACTCTTCAAAGTTCTAAAATATTCTTTTACTGTAAACAGCGTATCCGAAGTATTTACAGACATAAATGCGGTTCTTTGGATGTATCCCTCGGTGTTCATTTCAGACAGAATGGTAAGAGAGAGAAGAAAATAGTGGGTGAAAGAAAGGCAACGTTAGAGAGAGTGAGTTCATAGTATTAGCAGAAATAGACTGAAACATCTCCTGAAGCTAGTTGCAGGCACTAGCAGCAGCAATGTCTTTGTTATGATAAAATCAGGGACCTCTGCAAGTGTGCCCTTGATTCTTCAGTTGGCTTAACTCGGCAGGTCACCAAGGGGAGGCAGATGTTGTCTTGAGGCATGTCCCACTGCCTCCACGAGGGCTATTGCTGGTGTTGCTGAGCTTGTAGAGGGGATGGGGGGTTGGAGGTGCATTAAGCCTCAGCTTAGCCACCACAGGCCAGCGCTGGGGATGTTGGAATGAGCAGAAATGCTCATTTTGATCCAGTGAGGTATAATAATTGATGATCAGTCCTGCTGTCGCATCTGGGACCCACTGGTCCGTGCTATAATACACCCTTAATGCAACACATGGTGGTGTGGACAGAGGTGCCATGGGGTCTCATGCTGACTTTCATTTCATGTGGTATAATGGATGATTGAGCGAATACAGTTCCATATAATGCACCATGGAAAGCCCTCTCTTGCACCTTAACTTCTTGTACGTGTTGAATAAAAGGCTGAATTCATCCCTGAAGAACTTGAGACATTTGATCACTAAAAGCCCTCTTATAAGCTGTTGTTGCCTTGAAGCGTCTAATTATAGTTACACTTTTCTAAACATATAATGCGGAAGAAAAGCACAAACACTAAAATGTTTGAGATGAAGGAAAGTAAACATGAAGAGTAAAAGCAAAAGGTAGTCAGCAACTGTCAATTTGGGAACATTTTAGTCGTACAGAAAATGAAAGTGCAGTTTAGAGGCCCTGGAATTTTTTTAAGAGGATCTTTGAGACCACGCAAGACAATATTTCTCAATTCTTCAAGTTAATGAATCGGCAGAGAGTAAAAGAGAAAGTCCTGTGAGGAAGGACATATAAAATCTGCTCTTTTCTGAAGTTGGGCTTCATCACTCTTAAGGCTTAATATTTGACCTATATCCCCCACCTACCAACTCATTCCATTTAAAGAAAAATAATAATAAATAAACATCTTATTTGTTGTTTTGTTTCTTTATTAATCACCCTTGTTGTCCAGAGAGACACAGCACATGCAGACCCTTTACATGCCAAGCATATATATAAAGCATTCCTACAGAAGCACATACATACAAATACACCTTGATCTGCATCTAGCTGAACAAACCTCCCACGTTGCACAACTACAGTTAAGAACAGAGAGGTCGAACACAAAGCACTAGCATCGACAACCTAAGGGTCTTTGAAAACCTCCCTTGTAGATCTTTCTTCAGTGTGATTCTCCTGCTGCAGGAGATCAAACAAAAAGCAGAGCTGCCCAACACGAGATCAGTCCAAAACTCGAGCGAAACAAAAAGTCCCCCAGTCTCCCCTCCACACAAAACAGGTCTCACGTAAAGTCACGATTTCTTTTAAAAATTAAAGTGAACCGCTTAGAAAGTTAGAGTTTCAGCGTAAATGCCAAAAGCGATCAATAGGTTGCCATTATCCTGGTCACTGTGGACAAAATTTAAACCACTGAGCAGCTTTGTCTGTTCAAAAAAGGAGCTCTGTTTCGTGTTTGTTGTCATTGTTGGTCGTCAGTGATCCGATCACATTTTAATCACAGTACTCGGCCTCATTGATTTCAGTTTACCGCAGATTGTGCAGAATGAAATATTGTTCTTTTTTTTTCTCCATCAGTGGCAATTATCCAACAATAGGAGCTTGATATTGCAGCGTATTAGAAGGCATGGTGTTTGTGAAATACTGGGTTTGGGCGACTTGTGTGCAGCAGCCAGGATTTGAATATAACAAGCACACACACACACACATTCACATGCGCAGCAGACACATGCCTGTGTGCTCTCAAGCAGGCGCTGATATACACCCACAGGCCCACTTATACTGTCGACAAATGCAGACAAGAAAGACAACTGGACACATAATTAGTGAATGGATGCCTTTTCTTGCCTTATCCCTTATCACTGATTTTTCAGAACAGCATATGTATGTTTGTTACACTTTGTACTCACAGTTTTAGACAAACCAAAGCCAACACGTTACACTTCCATACAGTTTTCTTGCCCTGTCTTTTACAAGTTTTGTTTTTAAGTTTATAAAGTTCTGGCTGCTGGTTATTCTAAAAATGTTCTTGGCTTAAACTATATTATACTTGGCCCATACTATCAATGGTCATATTTGCAAGGGTCTGTCTGAATAGTTTGGCATATGTTATTTTAAATAGAGGACATTAAGAGTTTTTTCCTCATCATTTCAAACTAGACATTGCAGTTATTACTGTTAATTTTCTTCCATGTGAAAAATGCGCATACTGCCATAGAACCCTGGCAAAATCCATCTGTCTTACCTTTGGAGCATCTGCCATTGCTTACAGGGCCGTCCACCTCACGAGTCACGGGGACTTAGCGACATCTGTCCCAACAGATAGAAAATCAGGATAGGGCCATCCATTCTGTTAACGCTCCACTGAACTCTGTGTTATGTTCACCATAATTTGCTTTTGGTTGCTGCAGCATCCCGGAATATTGCTTTGCAGCAGCTCAGACAAAGTCGACTGGTTGTAATGTGTCCCTTTTCGGCCATTCTGCAAGCAGATAATTTGATAAACCTCCAGACTTAATGGCTATGCTGCATCCTGATAAATGTGGGTAATATGACAGGGGACAGAGGATTTCCCTAACAATTTCTGAAGAGAAATTTGGCTATTAGGATGATTTGATATTTTCCGGAGAGAGTACATTTGATCTGAAGGGAATGCATTTTGCTGACATTCAGTGTATTACTGTATGACTTTTTTTTTTAGTTACGGGAACCGATTCGTACATTGTTTATTTTGTTTCTCATCTTGTTCATGAATGTGGATGTAAACGCTGGATTTGGACCTCTTCAGGCAACATTTCATTTTAAACTGTCTTTTGGAGCGTCACACACCAAACTCATATTGCGGAGAAAACAAAAAAAGTATCGTTACAAAAACAAACTGTTACTCAGTTTCCTATTTTTGGTTCCAGCGCCGTATGCTTGTTCGTTTCTCCCAAGCAAGAACGCTCCCCACTGCACACATACAATATTATTCACAATACATTACCCTTTTATATATTCTTGAAAACACAAATCAGAATAAAGTTAGTGAAACTGACCATGCAGTGACCCAAAAGCTCTCTCTGGTCTGCCTCTCTCATGCTTTGTCTCAATCTTTTGAGGGTAAATGCGTCAGCTATTGCTCATATGGTAAAATATGCAATCTGTGCCTGCCAGTCTATGAGCGAGTTTTGGGTTAATCCTCATGAATACGTGACTTTGTCTGCATGAATAAATAAAAACCTGCTCACTGGGTAATTGAGGTGCTGTGCCACTAACAAACGAGGACACAATTTGTAAATGAGATTTTTTTTTCCTTCGCCAATCTAGACCTGTGGTGATTTATATCAAATGAAAATGCCTACTAAAAAAAGAAGAAATCATATTGATTCAAAAAATAATGGAGATGTGACAGCGAAATTCACACCTGAGGACTCTTGTTTTGCTTTTTATTTTTTTCTGTCAATTTTGGAGAAGCTTAAGGGTATGAATGCCCCATTGTGTTAATGGTGGGTGAGATACATGAACAGTAAATTTCAAGCACAGAACATTTATAGCGCACTGCTGAAGGTGGGGGAAAGACAGAGACAGACCCTGGAACGTGTTCTATTTTGTATTCTGAAAGAGCCCCAATTTCAGTCAGTTTTCTGCTGTGTGTGTAACGGATTCCATATGTTGATTCCCTTTATAGAAAAAAGCTACCTGTCCTAGGGCTACTGTTTTGACAGAGCACTTTCGGATTCACCGCAGCAACATCCCAGATAATTGAGCCAACAGCCTAAAAAGGTTTCAGCGTGTCAAAAAATAAATAAAAACAACAGTGAGGTTACTTAAACTCAGATACCTAGAGCAGGTCAGAGAACTGAACATTGCTGCATGTGTACCACAAAACTGTAAGTTTCAATTTGGACCCTTAATCTGGTTCAAATTTGTACCGATCAAGTTTATGTGTACTCAGACTTTTGACTTTTTGAGCTCAGAAAACTAGTCGGCAGTGCAGGTACTTAAACCCTTTCAACCTGGAGTAGTCCGTATACATAAAAATCAAAAGCTTCTACAGTGTTTACAGCCTGATTTTATTGCAAACATGACTCAGCTAACTCCATGCCCCTGACTCAGTCATGGGCTCACCTCAGCTACGAATTCTCCGCCTGCAAACATCTTTTCTTTATGGCAAATCATGTTCATCAAAGGCTTCTTAAAAACCTTAAAATAATCAAAACAGATTTCATTTTTATAGCATTAATGGGAAATATCGCTCTAAAATGTAAGGGCTTTGACTCTTATTAGCTTTAATGTTTATTTGATTCAGTTTGAAATCCTGATATGATTGTTTCTTCCCTCCAAATATGTAGAATAGAAAGAGAATTTGAATTGTTGAATATTGAAAAATCTGTCAGATAACATGTTGACCTTGTAAAACATGTTTTTTTTTAATTGCATTGATTGATTTTATTTGTATTTTCTTAGATCGATTCACTTCACCTTGTGTTTGTACTGGAGAGTCTAAACTAATATTATTTCTTTTAATAAAAACTGATCATTGTGCTGCAGCTCCTAACTGACTAATGGGCAAGTATCTTGCCAAGTTTCCTCTGAAAGACCAATTTTCATTAATACAAATCTGAAATGTGTCAAATTAGAATGTGGAAATGCAAATGAATGAAGGTTAAGGTCAGACGTTAAAACTGTATTGGTTTTGTTTGTTTGTTTGCCATTTGTATTTGAATGTCCCTGCTAAATGCTGTGAAGGCCGGTTCATGTTTGCTCAGGGACTGACAGAAACAATTAGCTTCTTTAACACCAGGATGCCCGTGAAGTATCATTGCTTCTATCTCAGGAGACAAGCGTTATAATGGCTAACAATTTGGGTAGCATTTACTGTAACAGCAAAAATACACAACTATTATGATACTTATCTCGCAAGATATGATGACGACGAATACCTTGGGAACGAGATAATCAAACTCAGATAGGGCACCTACAGCTTTTAGCCCATCGTTTACCACCACAGTACACTTTTCTGGTGTTCGATATCCCACCAAAGCAAGCCTTGAGATGTGCATTGATTTCACTGGTGTCCTCTTCGCCAATCCTGCCCCTCACGCCTAGTGCTTGACCCACTTATTTTCTCATCTTTCCCTGTTTTCTCATGAGAGTTTTGCTTGCACACTGCTTTTCCCATTACAACGTGAGTGGATGCAGGCCAAGTATGATTGCATTGCATAGGCTGTCTCTCTCATTCTCTCTCGCTCTCTCTCATTCTTTTTCCCACTGTGACTCACACGCACACATACACACTCTGTCTACCTGAATGAGTTAGGTGATACCAGGCCAGTCAGCCAACAAATAAATCACCAGACAAATTGACATATATGCCACAAGAGAGACCGTCATTAAAGGAGTCGTTGAACACTGCGTGTGCTATAAGGATTTCAGCAATGATGGATATTGACAAAGCAGTGTGTTTAAACTAAACTAAAACCCATACTGACCAAGTAAATCCACAAATTACTGATAATACAGGGTAAGACAGTGCTCTTCCCTTTCTGTACCAATTAAAATTGAATATTTATAATTGTTTGTTCATTAATCTATTATCATCTCAAAATAAGACTTGCCATGTTTTTATTATCTTTCAGTGAATGCTTTATATCTACATGGGAGTGGGTTGACTCCCTCTGTCCTTCCATGTTTTACAGAAGTTAGTTTTTTCTTCCTAAACTTAGCCACTAAATCCAATACACTTATTATATTATATTATATTATATTATATTATATTATATTATATTATATTATATTAGCTGGTGATCCCCCTGGCACCAACTAGTCCTGTGTGAAAAATGCGTATTCTCAAATCAGTTGGTGAGTGGTTGCTGGAGGTGGCTGGCTGTTACTAGATGAAAAAGCTTTCAACAACGTCCTTGTGATCACCATAGCTCATAGTTTCATAGATAATGCCATTTTTTATGCAATTTAGATGGGAGTCAAAAAAAGGTTGCATGTGTGGCAGACCACGTATTAAAACACATATTTGTCAGATATTCAAATTAATAAATTGACAATGTTTTTCTTCATGTAGAAATACTGCACATCACAGGCCTTCGAGTACCCATAAGGTCATACATTTTTAAGACAACTTAAAAAAGTATGCACATAAACTTTTAAGACAATTTAATGCAACATGGCGCAAAAACATTTCACAGTCGAAGTAAACATCCACATCCAGTGGATCTCTCAATAGTAAGGTTGTTAGATTAGATTATTATTAGAAATATTCACGCTACAGAGATGTGGAAATGCACAAAATCATTTGATGTAGGGCAAAATCTATGTGTTCATGGGGAAATTCATTTCTTTTTGAATTCTCTGGCACTGTTTCACATTTTTTTTTAGATATAGATTTTAGAAATAAATTATTTTTGCTGTTGGGATGACAACTCATGGCAGTTTCTACACTATGCCACGTTGGCACCACCCCTGGTTATCTGCAAAACACTCTGACTGAGTATAAACTGTTTCCTACATGTATTTTAGCAGTCCCCCAGTTCGCCAGTGGCACAGTTACAGTAGATATAAAGCTGAAAGGCATGCAACCAAATCTCTTCTATGTGCTGTTTTGGGATTTGGTTTGTTTGTGTAGTAAATGTGTGATTGTAGTTTCAAATTTTTCTAGGTTCATCCAGATGCAGAGCAACTCTTGTAAAATCTTTTAAATATTTGTACTTAATCAGGCGTCCTGTGTTTAAAGTGGGGACTTTTTGTGTTATACTAACACCATTGTTGGTTAGGTAGCAGAATACATACAGTAACATAAAAAAGACATTTTGCTTCAAGGAGCCAGATTGTCTTGCAATTTTAAGTGAGCTTTAACAATAGTTCTTTTTAAAGATCTTGAAAGTTTGTTCGATATTGCCTATTTTTTCTCTCATTTTCAGTCCAATGTTGAACCTCAATATTTTCAGAAGAATTTCTTTTTCTTCATATGTCAATGTTAAGTTACTTAACACTGATTTTTAATTCTTGAAGGCCACTAGACCTATAGATTGAACCATCTTGTGTCTACACATAACAGGCAACTTAGCAAAGAACTCATTTTAAATTGTATGTTTAGGCACTTTGTTGCTAGCAGTGTGCTGCAAAAGCATGCCATTTGTTCCCTTTCCTTCAGCTGAATGAAGAATTTCAAAGTAAACAAAGTATGACAGCCATAAAACAACATTTTTTCCACCACATGGGTGATACACAACAACAAAAAACTTGCATGTGTTGCAGTGTGTCCTGAAAACATTTGAGGGAACTGGACCATTAGACTAGACGCCCAGGCTACAGTGGATGTAGATATGTATTCAAAATTACACAAGAAAATCAGCAACAACAGGTCTCGTGGTGTGAAAAATCCATATTTAAATGTGTGGTTCAAATCACTGACAGAGCAGGTCAGGAGAGAGGTACAACAGTGAGTTTCTGCAGCCATCTGTAAAATACTGTGGAGGCACGGCAAGACAGTCACAGTTTTAGGGCTGCATTCAGCTAGCAGTTTCAGGGATGTTGTTAAAATTGATGGGATTATGAATGCAGAAAAGTACCATCAGATTTTGATCCACCATGCAATACCATCTGGAAAGCATCTGATTGGCAATGGCTTCATTTTTCAGCATGACAGTGATCCCAAACACACTAGCAATGCAGTAAAAGCATACATGGATAGAAAAACACACAGTAGAACACTATCAGTCACGGATTGGCCTCTTCAACGCACAGATGCCAACATCTTGACAGAGAACGGAACAAAAAAGGGAGCCAGTATCCAAAGCAGAGCTTTGGAATGTCCTTCAAGAAGCCTGGATAACTATTTCTGAAGACTACTTAAAGAAATTACAAGAACACTGCTAAAGAGAGGTCAAGCTGTGTTGAAGAATAAAGGTAGTCATAGTAAATTTTGACTTTCAAGTTCATCCGAATTGTCCAAACTGTGTTTTTTTGATGTATTTCTGTATTTTGGTGTATGTTTCAAAATAAAAAAAGGGTGGCTGAAAACTTTTGCATATTTGAAAATCGGTCACTCACCCACAAAAAACATTTCTTATGAATCTGGTATTTTACAGGTACTTATATTTTTGTTCCAACACTTGTTTGTCAGAAAGAATAAAGGAGGAAATGTGTGCAAGAGGCAGAGTGAGGCTGGTTTCAAATGGAAGGATGCATAATATTTCTTAATAGTTTTGGAAGCAGGCTTGAGGCAGGTCTGTGGAGATCCTCCCTTCCTTCCCTGGATTATCATTTTTAAGCAGCTTTCTTGGGAGCAACTAGAATCAGCATTATAAAAGCCAAGGATGAAAATGGACCCAACCATTTAGGTTATTTCACAAGTGTATTTTCTTCCATATGTTTTGCTCCTGTTACTGCTCACACTGATCCAAGTGTGTTTCAAGTGTAGTTTTACCTCAAAAGCAACAGCACTGTGTGAGCTTCACTTTCTCAGGCCAGCTAGTGTTGTAATTTGAACTCATTTAGTTTTAGGCATGTGACACATTTAGCATACTTATATCACAGAATAATGCTGAGAGAACCATTTGTTCTTGATTTTTGTTTTTAGTTGTTGTTGTTTTTTCTAAGTAATCATGGGGTAGTAATATTTTGTTATCCAATCTTGTGGCAATGCAGCATTTCTACTTTTCTTTTAAATAATTCATGCAAACCTTAGCTTAAAAAACCCCAAAATAACAAATGTGATCTCAGGATGGTACAGGAAAGACTTTTTGTTCTAAAACACTGTCAATATATCCATGGATTCCACAAATATTAGACAAAGGCTTTTTTCTTATATGCAGTTATTATCCTTTCAGCAGTACATATGCACCACAGCAAATCCTTGAGAGCAAGTTGCAATTTTATTTTGAAACAAATGGTGAAGTTACAAATCAGTATTACTATTGATTTTTATTGGAAGGTGAATTACAAAGGATCCATCATGTGAATTGGCTAAACACACAGGCTGGGTTATGCATGTAAGACAAAGCCAATTTTTATTAAGTGGAAAATCTGAACTTCTTCAGGTAGCTTACCTAGTTTCTGATTTTCCTTTCACAGCAGTGGCATTTGCATTTTTCAACAGAGGCAGGATTTGAGCAAAGACTGTGATTGCTCTCTTTGCTAGTTAAATGTTTAAAGAAGACATGCAATTTGAATTGCTGCAGAGCTCATCAATATGAAATTGGACTAGTGGAGGGAAACAGAATGTAAGGAGGCAGCCCAGCAGCTGGTATGCCAAGATCCACACTCCGATACTCAATTTTCCAGCACAAAAAAAATTGCATTCATCCTTGATATCAATGGCACATATATTTGGGTTACGTATTAGCACATTTGTGGTTACAATCTGGGACAGAATAGCTTTTAAGGGAAAGAATGAATGATAAATATTTTATACATACAAAAAAAACAAACAGTTATTGATTCAGCAAACACAATGAAAATATTGTGGATAATCAATTTTATTTTCACATTTTCACTGTTTTTAATGACAAGAATAAACATATCTGTTAACTGGCACAAAGCAGACTATATTCATCTAGGGAGAACTTCCCTGGGCCTCCAAGCTTGTTATCTGTCACTCAAAAAATGATCCAATAGCATCCATAATGCTTCTAAAGCCCTCCCGTTGTCTTCTGCCCCTGAATCCTGCTGTGCTTGAAGATGTGTCGGCAGCAGCAAATTATTAAATTGTATTTTCCATTCTCAAGGGTTGTCAGCAGCCTTGCAACAAATAGAATTTCCCAATATAATTATGATTACTAGGGGGAAGGTGAAAAAGAAGAGCCAAGCAGGGATACTACTGGCAAACAATGAGACTCGGGGTTTTGACAAGTATTACCTACTTAGCTCTTATTATTATTCTCATGCCAGGCCCAAATTTGACTGATAATCTAGCACTGTCCTAATACAAATGTTTCTCAAAGGAACAAAATAATGTGTGTGGAGAGACAGTCAGAGTTCAATAGAGTTTCTGTCACCGACTCTTTCGGGCTGATAAAATGCACTAGGCAGCGGGGTGAAAGGGAGCCATTTGCAGAGTTGACAGATTCCATCATGAATGACTTTAGCATACCTGAGAGCTGCTCTTTCCCTGCCTTCAGCATGCCCTCTGCAAGTGATAGGGGTGATGAATCAGGCTTTATGGGCCTTCAGAATGCCGGCGAGGCCAATCTGTGCGAATGGCTGTTAAAATCTGACATAACTTGACCAGGCCCCTTTAACAAGCTTGAAGTCATACTACACTCACAGTCCAGGCACATTTGTATGATTCTCTAATAACGCTTGGTCCTCATAAGGTGCTCGCTGACTTTCTGAATACTAAAGTTGGCTGCTACTATAAGTCAAAAGGGAAAACAAATATTTTTCTTTGCAGTAAGGCTCATGATCTTCCTTGACTTCTTCCCTGGCTTTTCACTGCTGCTGGCAGTGATGGAAGATCAACCGTGGTTGAGTGGGTGCTAGTAAACTGCCCTTGAACTGAATTATTCCATCTAACAAAAGAGTGCTAAAAAAATAGAAAATTAGAAATGGCAGTGAAAGACAGCTAGAGAGACAAAAACATAATGAAATCACTCTACATGTTCTTTTCTGATTTCTAATACAGTGGCTGTGAAAGGAAAAGAAAATGATGTGCTACCTCATTGTTTCATTATTATCCAAAGCTGATGAGTTAATCTCTTTGAAGTTATTTCCCTTTCATTATTTAAGGCCCCCCCCACACACACACACACACACACACACACACACTCACACACTCCAAAGCACTACAGGCGATCAAAATATATACAGGCACAAATCACAAAGTTGGAGAAAATTTCAAAAATCACAAAAAACTGTAACTTATAAAGAGGAGTGATTCCAACAATCGCAGCAGAGTACAACGCGTGTCATGTAAGATAAACAGATGGAATTTGTGTGGCGTTTTCTCGAGTTTCATCAGACACTCAGATATTCCTTTCCTCTACAAGCTACAATCACACAAAGCTAAACACAGAGTTCATTTTCTGTCACACACACACCAGTGACAAAAGTGCAGTTTTTGGCTTTTGTATAATGCCCAAGGACACTTCAATATGCAGAGTGGATGAGCTGCGGATTGATTCACCATCCTGGTGGACAAAGCGCTTTTTTTTCTTCACCTGAGCCAAAGCCGCTCTTAATTGAAAAGTTGAAATGTAGCTTTTCTAGCAGAAATTGAAGTTGAGTGTTTTTTTTAGCGTTAACAAATGGAGCCGAGCTTCATCGATGAGCACAGTTCACTCCAGTGCAAAGCATAAATCATGAATTTTACAGTGAAGTACACCTGTGTTTGTTTCTGCATGGGACAGTCAAATTAAGATGACCTTTATAAGATAAGATGACCTTTATTAGTCCCACAGGTGGGAAATTTGTTCTATGTTGTATGCTAGCTTGTATCAAAAGGTTTCTGATTCCTCAACACTGTATTGCTCTGTCATTTTGAAACAACACATCAGAATCTATTAATCTGTCTCCATATTCCACTTGCTCTCTGTTTGCTTTTACAGTGACCTCTTTTTCTGAGCTTCATATCGAGAAGTTTTTTTTTTAGCTGTAAAAGCCTCTTAATTTTGTTTGTTGTTGTTGTTGTTGTTGTTGTTTTGTTTTGTTTTTTGTTTTTATCCATCATGTTGCCTTGACAACAGATTTAGCTAATCCATAGTGCATGGGCCACAACTGTTGGGCCATAGAGAAGAGCAGAATGATGCACAAAAATGGTAATATCACCTGGACTTGGGTGTGTGATGTCTCTGCACTCTGATCTTCCCTCTGAATATTTTGTTGATGTTGTGAAGTCACATTTTCACACAGTGATGCCATGTGCACATCTATGTGTGTGTGTGTGTGTGTGCACGCTAGTGTGTATGTGCATGTGTGTGTATGTGTTTGCACATTTTGCCAGTGGTCTGGCAATCATAGGGAGTAACACAGCTCCATGATTGCACACTGCCCTTGAAAAAAATCTATTCCCAGTTGAACTCAAAACAGCCCAAAGCCTTTCTCACCAAACTCAATATTTTTCCTGTATACATTCTGCTATAGGTGGATAAAAAACATAAAGAAACAGTGGTATTTGTGGCAAAGAATTATAGCAGGACTCTACAGTGTAACATACAGTCTGCCCACACATAAAGACAATCTTATTATTTCTAATATAAGTCATTATTATTCTCTAGAGATAATTATTTCCATTCCACTAAATAATTAGAAGCTTATAGCACTAAATAAAAATAGTATAGGATCACAACTTAGCATAAGCTTTGTTTACTCTGAACAAATACATTGTAGCACTTCCAGAGTTAAGCATTATTTTCATCCACATGTCAGTTGTTTTTTTTCAGGCTCTGACTTGCTTTTTCTTCTTGTTAAATGTCAGTGACAGGTTTTGACATCAAAACTTAAGTTAGCAGTATCCATCCTGTCATACTGCATTTGTAAACAGCTTACGTTTCCTTCTCTGAGCTTAGGAAAGGAGGTGAAGCCTGACAGCAGACAAGGGTTTTTAACAAACATCCTCAGATGCATACATAATGCCTCATTTCAAAAAAGAGGAAGTTTGCCGCTCCATTTCATACATAGCATTTCTCTGAGCGCCCAGGGGATACCTTCTGTCCACAACTTCTATGGGCTGCATGCACTATACTTAGCAACCCTGCATCATACTGTATGGTTTCACAGTTCACCACTCCCCCTATCTATGCATCAAGGGAATGAGTGATTTAGTGTAAAAAGATTATGCCTCCTGAGGAATTTATGTGTCTATGCAGAGTCAAAATTTCCCAGAATAATCCATCTCGTGATGAATTACCTTGAGTTTTTGCAGGATTAACTTTGGTTTGCTGGACAAACTTAGAACGTCGTGCATTGGCTACATCAGCAGCAACATGCTGTGCGCATGTTGTGTAGTTATTGATTGATGTAGCTAAGAAGTACGATTGCTGTCCTACACAGCAGCAGACAAGGCCAATGGAAATCCTGTGGATTTCTGTGGCTCAAGCAGATTTAACTCATCAGCAGAATAGGAATCACTTGGATCCTCAGGGAGTTGTGCTGGGGATACATCAAGGGCAGGTGTGAGGAGGCAGGTGACCCGTGACCTCTGGCTCCCAGTAACTGACCTTAGAATGAGAGATCTGTATCGGAGCTGAGGCTTAAATCTTCCTTATTGGATCAATTTGATGATGTATGGAGTGTTATGCAGGAAGCTTAGGATAAGAGCTCAATATTTAAGTATAAAGACACCCTTGGGACACAGTGTATCTGTTAAGTCACTGCTCTGTTTTCTGCTTAGATCAAGAGTCAACTCAAAAAAGAGGCAAAAAAACCAACTTAGAATGCATACATTCTTGTTAGCATTATATTGGGGAGGGGGGGCTCATTGTTAATGGAAAAGGTGTGTTTACATCCTTTTATAGGTTTTGAATTTTCAGAAAAGCTCAAAAAGGGGAAAAAATACTTGCACCAATCAGAATACACAGAGATTTTAAGGGCAAACAGTTTTCTGTCAACTTACATTCCGGAGTTACTTTATTGAAAACAAGTATCATATTTATTACATGACATGTAATTGGCACTAGTGACGAGGTGGCCTGATGGCTAAAACATCAACCAGGTGGGAGTTTGAATTTTCTCACCTTTGGAAGGAGCAAAAGTAAGCAGATGGCAGGCCTTTAGGGTCCATAGCACATTGTCGACAACGAATTACAGTCCAGAGGGGAATGGGATGGCTGATAACCTCCATCCCATGGTTCCATCTGCTGAATCCTAAGCAAGGACAGTGCATGCAGACATGCAATGACATTTTGCAAATATGATGTAGAACTGTACAAAAGGTGATTGTGGGGCCTTTTTTTAAACACAATTTTTCTAGAATGTGCAGCCTTCCTGGAAAAAGTAAATTAAGATGTGTAATAATGTATCATTACAATGTAGCAACAGACATTTTGTTAAATAAAAATCTTATTTTTCTGTAATATAATAGCTGAATAACAGCTCATGATTACTGGTGGTTTAACAAACCAAATTAGCTGGTCATTCAAAAGGATTCAACCTGGCATTCGTTCCTTCCGTGCAAAGCAAACCCTAAACTGTTTTCATCTAGTCAAAGCTCCTCTGCATGCCTCTTTAGGGTGATCTAGAAAGAAAAGAGTTAGAAATAGCAAGCAGACCGTATCAGAAAGCACATGCCAAGGCCAAGTCTCTCCTTTGTCTTCTAAAACAAAGTGGTTCGTCATGTTGCATACATTCACTAGGTTTGAAAATAGGCTTTCATTACAATGGGACTATCTCAATCCTATTGTTACAGAACAAGGCAATGTTCTCAGAATGAAATAGAAAAGGAATAATGTTGTATATAATCGCAGGCCTTTCACTATATTCTCCGACTAGGTTTAGTCTAGCTCCATTCATGCCTATGCTAATCACAACATAGCCTGAGCAGGAGAATTAGCGCCAAACATAACTGAGGCTGTTATAATTGCACAACAGGAATTGGCATGAATGCTCAAAGCCATCAGTATGAACCAAATAAACCAAGTTACTTGTTTCCACATATGTCTCAGATATCTCAATCTCAGTATTTCGGGACCACAGGAAGAATGACTACATCGAAAAGTCCTTCTCTATTGAAATTGCAACCAGTGATGCAGCCACTTGCTCCGTAAACCCTGCTGCCCCACAATATTGTTCAGCCTATTTGTATGTGACAGGGGTCCCTTCTCCCGCCACAGTTCTATGTGGAGCAGCTACAGTAAGAAATCACAGCCTCTGCCGAAACAACAGCTGTTTGTACTTATGTAATGGCTGCAGGATGACTGTTCATATCCTGGCTCGTTGAAGCTGTCACAAATCATTAATCTTGGGCCTGTCTGTGGGGCCATGCTGTCAAGTTGCCTTTGGACAACTGTGGCTAGACAGGAGCAGGACATATCATTTAGGCAGGTGCCTCATACCTTCATAATATTACAAGATCGCTTATAATAATCCAACCTTACCTGCAGCGCTTGCCTTTGAACTTGAAGATGGAAGTGGGTGGATAAGCTACACGGTGAACGCACTTTACACAAATAATCATGCAACTTAAAGGATTTAATCTGTTCTTTTTATGTGTACACTTTTTCTGTTTGAGCATAGCTAAAAAACACAAACAACAGCAATTGCACATGTCTTGATCCCAGAGAGAATTTATGTCTATTTCGTTGTGCAGTGTTACATAGATGCATCTTGTAAGCATGCATTGTTGGTATCACTCTGCAACACAGGCACCAGATCATATAGCACATCAGAGGGCTTAGCAGCGGCATTAAAGGTCTCAAGTAACTTCTTAACACAGCAAGACATTGAAATGACTCACTGAGGGAGACTACAGCGTATGCCCTCTTCTGGCAGTTAAATGCAGAGAGACTTCCTTGGGTGCGTCCATGCATCCCATATTGTGCTTGAGATAACTGTTTTACTAACTTTATATTTTACAAATACAGGGTTAGTCATTAAGCCAAATATTAAACCGTCTGCATATTAGTGAATAACAAATTACATTTATTTTTCTTTTTTTTGTCATATGGATGCATGTTGTGTGAATGTTTGATTGCAGTTGCACACGTTGCAGATCCAAACGCGATGACTAAATTTAATTAATACTAGGTTAAACTGTAAAAGAAACATTTGATTTTTAATGGAACATGGACCCTGTGGCACACTGTAGAGGAAAAATGAAAATGATTTTTTTTTTAATTATTTGTTTTTTTGGTCTGCTTATTGCTGACATTTTGCAAATTAGAACAAATAAATTCTAACATTATTGAACCATTAAAGTGAGATGTAGAGTTTGGCCCAGCTCATAATTGCTTTTTCAAAGACTAGCCTTGGAAGTAATTAGAGGTCAGAGTAAAAACACTAACCGCTCAGATAATCAGCCTGCCATCAACACCTTAGGGGCTGTATTGTGCTATCAGCTTGACCCTGCTTGGAAAACACACTCTCTCTGCCTTATTTGCAGACTTTACTCTTTAGACACAAAGCGTTAGAGGATTGATTAGTGCAAAGGTCGCCATGTAATACTCCCAGCATATTTGTGGCCCAGGAAGCTATTGACTAAACAAAATGGATTGCATCATAGTTTTCAGAAAGACTGCTGTTTAGCTGTCCCATTTTGAGCAGAGTAAACTAATTAGGCAGTGCCTTTTTTTCCCCCTCTACAAACAAAATCTCCTTTTATTGCTTGACCTTTTCGCTGCCAAACTTGTGATTGAGTGCAGATTTCATTAAGGAGAGGAACTCATCTTTATTGATCAAATTAAGAGACAGGTTGTAGGAGATTGTAAAAGGCTGAAAGGTGGATTCTGATGAATATAATCATAATCATAAGGCTCCAAACCACCGCGTCTACTTGGCGACCTCTTTTTTTTAATGTTTTTATTTTTTAGTTTGTCCTTTTTTGATTAATCTCCTGCATAGATTTCGAATAATACGGTTACATCGAAATACCATGTTTTATTTGAATCAGATCCACGTATTGTTGTTCCCTTAACGTAGTGTCCGTGATCATTTGGCAACAGGTATGATTTGCAAATAGCTGTGAATAATATATGCTGGCCTTCACAAGCCAGTGTCTTGACAGCTTTAAAGAAAAACAATACTGGGCTTTCACGAGGAAGTCATGCTGGTTTATTTATGGTTAATTTAATTTATTTACAGTATTTCAGCTTCAATAATTGATGTAGCATCCATGGATCATTCTTTTCACTAGGAGGGAAGACAGCATCCTATTTAATTTTGTTATTTTCCCATTAAAACCTGAGAAAACATCAAAGGCAGAATGATTTAATTAACAATGTGGAGAGTCTGTGTACAGCCGTCTGCATTTTGCAAATTACTCTTTCCTGAAAATAAGAGACTTATCAGGTCCATACAGACATCGCTGCACACCTCAAAAGAAGTTGTGTTGACACAAGGAAGGGGAAAATACATGTCTCCCCCAGACAGAATTATCCACTTCACAGGTATTTTCAGTTTACAGTTTCCAGGTTGAAAAATTAATATCCTTTCTTCTTCTGCCAGTACAGTTTACAATTCTTTGTTGTGTTTACTGCAAAGTGCAGATGGAATGAAGAGTGGAGGGAGAGAAGGTGTCAGAAACGGAACATCACTGTGATTCACATTCTTATAGCATTTGAATCCTTGATAATTGTTTTTGACGGGTCAGGGCTCCAAGGAAGCTGCTTCTTAATGATTATTTCCCATATTGCCACTCGGGTTTGCCAGCTTTAGGTTTGTTTACCGGTACTTGAGGCAAAGATGTGCAATATAGCCAGCCAACTCCAACGTGGGCTCTCAACATGTTTGATAATGACAATGAATAATAGTTTTGATGAAAATGGAAAGAAATGCCAGCTGGGGCATGTTAACCACTTTAAATGATAATTGGGCAACCTTGCTCTTTATAAGTCCATATGAATCAAAGGGCGACTGGAATCAAGGGGATGCGAGCCCACATCACTTGCAGTCTCAAAGCACTGTGCAGGCAGCTTGTTTTAATCTCTAACAATATTATAGAAAGCTGTGTATTCGTTTTTGCTTCTTACAGAAACAAACTTTTTTTAAATGTTAAGTAATGGTAAAATAATAAGTGTGAATAAATTTCCATACTGAATTTTAAATTAGACATTATTTGGGTGACATGCTTGCAAATTAGTAAAGCGTTGAGTTATTATATTTTATATTGGATGGTGTTGACTGAAAGGTACCACAAAAAGTCAGCATGGGAGAGAAGTGAAAGGGACAATGCAAGAATTGTTCCAAACTATAGTAGATCATGTTTGGATGAGGTTGAGCATAAGATATATTTTTAGACTGTATCCAGACGAGCACGGAAAGTTGCCTTTTCCAAAGCGTGATTTAATAAATCAGACCACCTGAAATCGTCCTGACAATAAACAGCAAGAAGAAGGCAGAGAAGCGCAAATAGCACGAAATGGAGACAGACAGAGTAGAGACAAAGACCGTAGAACAGTGAGAGAATCACTTTATGTTCTTTCTAGGGGTGACAGTCCTGACCAATTCCATTTCATACCTATGTTTTGTTGCAATGTTCCTCCTTCTGCTTGACATTTCTGGGTTAGAAAGTGCCTATTACAGGCTCCTATCGTCATGTTTCACACAAATTCACATTAGATAGAAATTATCTTTTTCTCTGTCGAGGAGTGGTCTTGTTCTATTATTCTAGTCATGAGCAAGTCACCACAGGTGAAGGCAAAAGGAGTGCAAGGTAGAGTGTTATGATGATAGAAATGTCACATTTGATAGAATCACTTTAATTGCATGTGTGTACTAAGTTGTTCTTCAGCGCCTGCACATTGTGTTGGCTAATGCCATTCTTCTGATGGCATTTGAATTCACAGTATTTCATTGGACAATGAGGAGAAAGCACCCGGTGTTTCGTCTTTTGTTTTAATAATCTTTATAATTATAGCTTGAATTAATCATGGATGACCTTTTGTAAATATTCGCCGAGGAACCCGTTTCTGGCAAAAAGCAGCAATAAAGTCATTAAAATGGGGGGAGGATGGTAGTTGGGTACAGTATTAATTAAAATAAGACTTATATCACTACGTCTATACTTTTATCTCAATACTACTTGAGTATTATTATTATTATTATTATTATCCTTACTGTTTATTACTGATGAGAGCCGGGGTGTGATGGGCATGCTGGGGAGTTGGTTTAAGGGATTGAATGTCATCAATCAGCATTAACCGTCAGCTCTGAGGTATCGACTGATGATTCACTACGCCAGAATCTCCTCTGACTCTAAAATGAAAGGCAGCAGTAGCAGCAATAACACGACACAGAGACACTCAGTTGATTGGCACCTCATTGAGTCTGGCAGGGGAGCGTTTGATTGCACTAGCTGTCAATATCACGTAATTGTTTTTCTTACATACATGGTGCCCTCTGTTTAGTCTCTGTTTTTCATTTCTTTCTTTTTTCTCAGCAGGCTCTACAACTGCATGTAGCTATTTTTGCTGATTTTTTTTAAATTAATTTAATTTTTTTTCAATAATACATTTATACTGTATATATGTATAGAGTTTGATGCAAGTGACTGTTCTGTTGGTAAACCTACATTTACATTCTTGTTACTACTGTGAGCAAAAACTACCATCACGTAGTATGTCATCTTAACATCGGTGCATTAAGATTCATACCCCTTACTAGACAGCTAGATTAGCAGCGTATGGCTGTAAATCTGTCCTTGCTAGCTGCCCCAGGGTGTGTTGGAGTAGCCAGTTATGCCTTGAAGCTTTAATTGGGTCCCTCTCGATTATCACATTAAGTGTGTTACTGGAATACATATACTGACCACACTTCTGTCTCACTGTGTGTTCATTGAAGTCAAGCTCAAATTGAATTTAAATCTTAAATGACACCCATAACTTCCAGAGGAACTATTCAGGGCTGCGAGTGCAACCCTGTTTTCCACCCCAAGGTCAACGGAGAAGATGAGATTTAATTGAAATTGAAGCTGTCTACCTGATAGTTTGAAATAATTAGCAATGTCAGAGTGGAGAGAGGACAAGTCAGGGATGAAGACAAATAAAAAGGACATCAGCGCTAGATAAAAATGGCAAGTCATCAATTCTAGTGAATTGAATGTCACTGTGATTGACTGGACTTGCCTCTGGATGTCGCACATGAAACTTAAACAGGGAATGTAAACACCACAAATGATACCGAAACTTTGTGAAAGATTTATAGAGACACCTGGGCAGTTTAATGTTTTTTTTTTCTTTTGAAAAAGCATGTCTACTTTTGGAACTGATACACTTTCACTCGAATCATGTAGATTCGAGAGGCCACTAAATGTTCAGTGAAGACTAAAATTCTGTCTGGCAGATACACTATTATGTATGCCGGACCCCTAAAATCAGCCACCCTGTATGAGCAGCTTTCTCTTCCCAGCCGTAAAACAAACTCGACCACCCTACAGCCCCGAAAGACTTCAGAAGTCACTTCTGCTGGGTCCAACATTTCCGCACCAGTTAATAAAGGGGAAATGAATTGTATCAGTGTTGCTGTCTTTGCTCATAGTGAATAGGAAATTATCATAGAGATGGGTATTGGTGCCTTCACACTCTGAATTACAAAGAGAGAGCCTGTTTCTGTTTCGCTCTCACACATGCACAGATACGTGCATGCCCACAAGCAGACACAGTATCTTAGAATAAAGCCCCGAATAGAGCCGGCTATAGTGATGTCAGTGTAGCCGGGGTGATTGTATCGATGAGCCGGGGGTTGCTGGCAATTACTTTAATAATTCCATAAACATACAGACATGTTAGTGACATCCAAGACTTTTGACTTTCTGTGGCAAACTACCTGTACTTCTTGTAATTCTTGAAGTGTGTTAACATTACCATTTTTTCTACCGTCTTCATGGACATTTTTTAATACAAAGAGGATGGTGTCCTGAGTGAATGAAAAATCAAAGGTGTGGCATGTTAATATCTTCAAGTTAGCACACAGTACTAAACAGTATAAAAGACAGTGAGGTCAATGGGATGTTGGCAGTCTGTAGCGCAAAGGAGTCACGTGGCTGTTAACTGTCTTCTCCTCTGTGGAAAGCTGTAGCCACTGGAGGACTGCCTTCATCACTGCAGACAGAATACAATCAGTGAACCTACTTTACATAAGGCATAGGGCCTGTACTACTTTAAAGAGCTTTAAAGTCAATATCTAGTGTGATCACCTTTATTCCTCACAGCCTGAATTCTCTTAGGCACGCTTTCTTATAATTTCTTTAAGAAGTCTACAGGAACAGTTCTCTAGGCTTCTTGGAGGACATTGCTTTCTGACTTTTGTTTCATTCTCTGTCTGCTTACACACTGCTTCAGTAATGTGGAGGGCAATTCATAGATTGGTAGTGTTCCCAGAGGCGCCACGTGCCATCGAGTAAGGCACGCATCTTCCTAGAGTCTCCGGCCAGTTGGAAGCCCCCAAGGGCTCACAAACCTTAAACTTTAGCAGTGGCAATGTGCAAAGTTTGTAATGACAGTCAGAGACACCTGAACTGTCTGATTCTAAGTTATACTATTGCAGTTGTGTCCATTTGTGGAGATATTTGCCTACAGAAGGTCTATAATCTATCACCACTAATGTGATCCCATGCAGTCCCATAAAACCCCAAATGTACAGTGCTCAACATGGATGACACGATGCGTCAGTTGAATGCTGATTGGTTGACATGTGCTTGTGGGACCGAAAGGAAGTGACGCCAAAGTTCTCCAGGAATCGGAAGAGCACAAAAAACATCAAAGATAAAAAAAAATCAAATACAGTTGATGGTTGATGGACCACCAACAGCACAAGTAGCCCACAAACCTGTGGTAACACATATTTTTCTCTCTGCCCCCATCAGGCAACAGACGTTCTCTGCAGGTAGACAGGCAGTCTGAAGCGCCTCACAAACTGGCAATGGATTGCCCATGTGCTGCCACTGCTAAACCAAAATTTCCCCATAAGGGTGCCCCACCTGACTGCACTCACTCCCATTACAAGTGATGCCAATCAGTGAAAAGGACCGGCATCGTCACCCTTCTAGGAGTGAAAAAAAGAAAAAGGAAAGAGGAAAATGAGAATTAAAGCAAGACTGTGGTGAGCTGATAATATCAATTAAATGCAATGCTAAAAAAACTAAATGCTGCTTGTCTGTAACAGCATATTGTAATAGCATCATATTATTGTTTCTGTTTACTTTGATGTTAACTTAGTTAACTTAGCTTGCAGAGCAACCCGACGTACCCATCTCTGCCGAATGTCAGAATAAGTGAAAAAGCCAATCTCCAAAGAAAAACTTCAGAAAGCCTGGAGAACTATTGCATAATAACAGTTAAAAAAATCCAACAAAGCCTGGCTCCTTGAAAGCAAGATATAAAGAAAGGGTAACTCAAGACTTTTGCACACTACTATGTGTTGACTCCTACTATACACTGTTATTATGTGCTATAGTTAATTTGTGTCAGTAGCAACTTGTAATATCTTTAATTGTGTATTTAATGTCAATTAATTGAAGCACTTTCTTTTATTGAGACAGCCTTATGGTTATTTGATCTGACAGTGAGACTGTAATGAATGGTTTAGCAACAAAATTAGGCATTTTTCTTTCCTGGAGTAATAAAGTCACGACAGAAACAGTTATTTTAAGTATCAAAAGTATTTTAGGTTGCTCTTTTTTTCAGATTTTGAAGTCATGTTCTAGTTTTTATTGAATTATTTATGGACTTAACTTTACACCTCTTTTGCTTGTGTTTCAGCAACTGCCATTTTCCACGCGCTCTGCCCCTCCACGTGTCTATCTGTGGCTGTCGCTCTCTCTGTTGTGAGCGTTAGTTGACAATGTCTGCACTCAGCACGCCCCAAATAAAGTGCGTTGTGACAGAAACATTAACACAAGCCACTGAGTACCTCTGTGATTTTAGTGAGAGCATATCTGTCAGCCAGGGCCTGGAGGAGTAAAAAGCATACATCTGAACTTTCAGCGACTGGTGTTTGGGTGGAGGATTGTGACAGTCAACATCAAAACAGTAAAAGTAAAGCCGTGATTTATTGAATGTGCCGTTTGTGTCTGCTTTCATGTTTGCCAGTGATACATTATATGACTTTTCTCCTGCTTTCAAGAACATGGCGATGCAGATGAATTAAACATGTTAAGCAGGAACAGGTCTTTCTCTGAAAGCCTTACCCTTTTCACGATAACCCCTTTTTAGACATTCAGTGGACTTATCACAGCGTATAAATAGGACAGAATTCATTATTCAGGGGAGGTTTCAGTGAAAAATTAATAGTTGTCCCCGGAGGAGGGTCTGTGGTGCTTCGGAAAAGGAAAAACCTTTAAAGTGTACATGCTCAGGGGGATTTGGGGAGAGTCTGCCCTTCATATTAAAACCGTTACCATGCTACCATACACACTGATATTGCAAATGCAAGTTTGCTCATCACTAATGACTGTCACTAACGCTGTATACAGCCTCCATTCATGCCTAAGCTGTCTGCAAAATATTTTAAAGCTGCAGAGTGAAAAGGCAGGAGAAAAGGGCAGCATGAGTGTCTGCCTCTGATACTGACACCTTAAACAGATTACACATTTTCAGTATTGCCTATTAGGACAAAACACCAGGACTTTGGCTGCTGACTCCTGAAGAGAGACTCCTTTTTGATAACAGAGTGATTGATTTCCCTCAAAAATACCTCACTGTACAATAAACTGACATCCTCGCAGAGCACAACAAAAACATCAGGTCCTCCTCTCACCTTTGTCATATAAGAGATTACAATTTTCAGCATGTCCAGATTACTCAAGCACTGAAAACATGCAGCCTGTGGTGCTGAGTGGTTTTCAGCCTGCCAGTTATCAGTTGAAAGATGGGCTTCACAATGTCTTTGTATCCGCTTCCTATCTGCTCGGCCATGAAGGCAATAACCGTAATGTATGGCTAAGGGAAAACAGAGCTAATCATCAATGACTGCAAGATATATAGCATATACAGTGGCACCTTGTTTATTACCCTCTCTTCTCCTGTCGTTGTATCCATCGGCTATACAGACAGGCTACTGGACTGGAGAGCTTCTTCAATGTTAATTTGATTCATTCTTGTTTTCCATAATAATTGGGGGCAATGGGTCAGTGTGATGAATTTGCTTGTTACACGACACAGGAGGTAGCACGTCGGTGGCTGCTGTACAGTTTGTCTGTCTAGTTGTTTTTTGGGGTTTTTTCCCATCATGTGAATCAGGGGTCTCATAGTTATTAGCTATTTTCAGAAAATATCCAGTTCTTACATAATAGATTTGATTCTGAGGACCTGCTTATGCTTCAAATCAGCTTCTGATTTGATTTTAAAGCGAAAGCTAAGAGTGTTATGAGTGGCATTTTCATTTTTAGATCAAAGTCATTTCCTAAAAATCATGATTGTTTAGATAGTATTCCTGCTGGAACAATCCAATCTTTTTGCAAATATCAGAGTGCTTTGTTATGTCCCACTTAATCAGCCTGTTTTTCTTTCTGTCTTAATTCTCCAGTAATGTTTTTTTTTACTTCCTTTTCATTTTACATGCTTTATTTCCATTTCCCAGTCTTCACATTATCTCCACAATATGGAAATGTTCAGACATTCATCCACGAGCAATGAATTTTAAGGTAGATCCAATTTTTTTAGTCTTATAAATATACATTTATGTATTGCTTTTTTGTTGGTAACAGCACACCTGTACAGTATATTTGCACTTTCATCCAGAGCATACAGGTTTACAAAAAAAGAAAATGAATTGCTACCCTTGTAGAATATTTTCAAATGAAAGCATCAGAGTGTGTGTGTGTACCTACATGAGCATGTCTTGTGTTTCTACCCCCCATAGAAACTCTGTGCCTCCACCTCTGTGTGTCATTGTGTTGATGAGCGCTGATTGCAGATTGTTATGGTGTTTGCACCTCTCATCTATCTGGCCCATGCTGAGTATTTGGCCAGGCCTGATTGTGTTGATGGTGACACCGGCATCTTGTCCTCGGGTGGGAAGGCCCAATAGTGGTCCAGACATAATGAAGGAGATGTAATCAACCAATGTCACACACAAAAAGTCAAGTGAAAGAAAACTGTTTCTGTGTTCTACCTTCCCGACTGTGCTCTCTGTTGATGGAAATCACACAGTCGTGGTTGTTGATGTCGGGGCTTGCTTTTTTAGCAAACGCTTTATGCTGGGCGAAATAGAAAATTTGAGGGTTTTTCTTGTTCTTGACAACAAAGGTGACTTGGAGATAAAGGAATTTGCATTAAATTAAGCCTGTACATTCTCTCTGTTTTGTACGTTCTCAGTGGAGAAATGGGTGTTTCTACCTACAACATACTTTTAATCAATGGCAACAAAAAGAGAGAAGCAAGTGTTTGGCACTTGGTTGTTCAAGAGATCCTTTCTCTCTTTGTGCACTTTGTCCTCTCTCTGTGCTTTGTTATTTGTTTTGGTGTTCTAATCTCTGCCAAGTCAATAATATTCTTTGTTGTCTGAAATTGTGTGTCGGGAACAAAAAGGCCTCCTCCTTTTGTTGAAAGTACCTGTCTGTGACTTTTCACTCTCTCTCAGACTCCCAGATAAAGTAATCATTAGATGTTGTTTTCTGCCTGCAATTACTTTCAGTTACAATGGGTCAAACACTAGGAAAGCAAAAGGGGTCGAGAGAAGACAAGGCTAGATGGATTACAGGCGAGGAACTGTATAGGTCCCACAAGTGCTGATAAATACGTATGTGGCTCAGAGACTCACCGTTGTCAGGAATGTCTCCGTAAATGCATCAAAAGTAATTAGTCTAGAGTATATATGGACAACCTTGCTCCCTTCTTATCTGCATCACATTGTCTCCTTTACAAAAAAGGCCATTCATTACATCTGGCACTATTTGTTTTAAGAAGTAAAAAGGGGCAACAATTACTCTGCCACTTCTTATATCTGGCTTTGTATCTTTTGCAACAGAGAATTGCCCTAAATAATGTATTTCAGTGGAAAAATCCACACTGAGCTTGTCAGACAAGTCAAAGTTCTCAGGGGTTCTAATGCCTATTGAGGATGACCAAACAATACAGGTGCTAATCCCAATGTGTGGTTTAACATAATACGATAAAGCCATGTTTAAATTAATTCCAAGGAGGCCCCTACAAACTGTTTACTTCAGCGTAGCTTTTTTTTTACCGTACACGACAGAAGTAGTTGGATTGGAGAGCCTCTTCACAGTTAATTTGGACAAACTCTCCAGTTCAAAACACATGTCATTTTTCTACTGCCACAAAGGAATACTTTAATTACTTCTTCAGCCATCCCTTTGGCTGCAAGGACAGTCTGTTTATCAGTTCATGAAATAATGATGTATCAGCCCTATTTCCAAGACGTGCCCCTCCCTGCAAAGTAATCAATCAGTGGTCAAACTTGCCAGTGAAAATCCTCAGCATGTTCCAGATATTAAATATTTAAACTCTTCGGCCAACTAACATGTGAGGACATTAAGAATCAAGACTTTTTGATAGCAAGTGCAACGTATTAATTACTAACCTCATGTTGTGGATGGGCTCATCTTAGAGTTGTACATTTTCCTTGTGCTCATGTGTTTGTATTAGCGTAATCATAGCACTGTAGCTAGCCACCACATGGCAGGTCAGCTAGCTCGACTTCGTTAACACTCTAAACCTCAGTGCTACTTAGCCTTCTGTCTTTTCTATGCCCAAAGCTATTGTACTGCTGTGTGTTTAGTTTTTTCAGAAATACTTGAGTCACATTGTGGTATGTCATCTTTAGAGGGAAACTAGCAAGCTAACTTCTTGCTAAACTCTAGCTGTGCTAAATGTTCTATATTCTCTTTGTCATGGATCCCTGTATAATACACGTTACTGTAACAGTGGGATCGTTTTATTGTTGAAAAACTTTGCACCATTTTGGTGCATGACTGTTTGATTTTGGAAATCAAAATTTTTAGTGTTTATAGTAGAAAATGCGTAACAATGTCATCTTCACCAGGGATTTTACTCTAGCTCCTCCTGATAAAAGCAGAAAAAAAATCAAACAGCATTTGAAGCTTACAAAGTTCATTTTCAGACTGATTCAGATAAATGCTGGCCCTTTCCAGTGAAGTCACAGATGTTGTCATATCATTTCCATCTCTTCAGAAATCAGTCTCAGCTTAAAGCGTTTGAGTACAACAGGAGTTCACACATCAGTAGTCATCATCAAACTATAAGACGAGCATCAAAAATGTAAGCCCTGAGAAAGGAAGGAGGATGTTGAAATGCCGTCTTGTTTTTGTAATGCTGTGAAAATTAGACAGTTGTCTCTCCTTCAAATGACGATTGCCAGAGCTGCGATGAAAGTAATGGCATCCCTCTTTTCAGTGCAACACCAAGGGGTTTTAATAGCGCTATTATTATTAATGACCATCCATTTGCTTATCCAGATTGTACATTTGGAGTGGGCATAAGGCCGAGTGAAGTGATAAAGTCTTAGTAATTACAAACCCAATTATTTCTACTGAGATTCTATTTGTTTGAAATAATCTTTCATATTCTTCTATTTCTGTGTGTTGGTCTCCCTCCAGAGACAAGACACGTGCTTGTGTCGTACAGAGTGTATCTTGTTTCTTTTCTTTTCCCGGTTTCTTTCTCATTTCCTATCTAACAAACAAGAACATATAATGTATAATAACACTCAGTCTGCACTCCTGATAACTGTATTACCTGGTTTGATAACTTTTGATAAAAGTCACAGACTTCATTTTAAAAGGCTCTTGCATCTTTTGGTACTGTTATTCCTGTTGGTGTCAAATTGACTGAAGCTGTTGTAACTCTTTACATAAATGCAGATGAAAAACAAAATGTCAGTAAAGTTAAATTGGTATCCGCGAATCCATAGCTACAGTGGCATTTTTTGACTATAAACATAACATAACTTTTACACATTTAGGATGGAATCGTATTCAACTCTATTATATGGAAGGGCAGAGATGTTGAAAATGGACAAAACTGCAGGAAGAAAGACAGATCCTAAACACATGGTGCAAATTAATATGTTGTTATATACTTTGACATTTTTGCCCCTGAAAGTGTGACCTTAAGCTTTTTTTTCTAAAATATCTGAAAATTGTGGTCAGGTAGTGATTTGTGCTTCTAAAAGCACTAAACTATTAGTGGAAGACTGTGAGCCCGGGGCTGTTGTGTACATCATGGGAATTTGAAAGCTTAGGTTAAAGGTGTGGTATAAATGAACCAAGAATATAGATGGGTTGGATAACAATTTAACAGTTTTTTTTTTGAGGATTTATGTATATTTGATAAAAAGCACAACAACACGGCACTGCAGCTTGTTGAAAATAAGATCCTCAGTCAATGCAGTACAGGCCTGGAGCATCGATGAACATCGATACATCACCATTTAATAATCAGGTTGTTTGAGGTGGAGAAAGATGTTTTCATATTAAAGAATTTTTATGAATATTTGTACATTAATAAAGTTTTGTACTATAAATAACTTCTATAGTCTTTCTGTTAAAAATAATTTTACTAAATGACACATGCATTATTTAAAAAATATATAATATGGCCATGACCGTGGGACCAGGATGTTTGGGAGCTTTCATTTGAGAGTAAATGGGTTTGATGCATAGATGCATGCAAGTTTCTTGCAAAAGAATTGCAAAGACTGAACCAATTAACTCTGTAGGATGAGTCACGGGCCTAGTCCACCTTCTTGATGGCTGTTGGAAGAATTTAATGTCCTAGATGCATGCAATTATCCTTTTAATTAGCAATAATG
Organism: Oreochromis niloticus; assembly: GCF_001858045.2. Classification (NCBI taxonomy): domain Eukaryota; kingdom Metazoa; phylum Chordata; class Actinopteri; order Cichliformes; family Cichlidae; genus Oreochromis; species Oreochromis niloticus. Next base: position 21,992,700 of record NC_031966.2, read on the forward strand.
AGTTTGTGCATGCTGAAATAATGAGTTGAATCGTGATATGTGTGCAGACCTTAATGTGAAGCTCATCAAGATGTAACAAGCTTTGTCGGTAAATATCATCAACTGTCATGTTAAATATCTCATGCTATTGTGCTGAAAAGGCCCAATAAGCTGCTTAAATTGATCCTAGCTATGTATGCGTGTGTCCATTTGTGTTTCTGCCTGTTAGAACATGCATGTTCTGATGAAGTTTATGGTCAGGAAAAAAAAACAAGTGAATCTGAATGCAATCTGAAGCACTAAGCCCCCATCAACTTAAATGGCATCCTGTGTCACCAGCTGTAGTGCGTGAGTGTAAGTTCAAGAGGGCTGCCTGAATTCTTCTAGGCTCTTGGATTGCAGAGTGGGCGAAAGGCAGTTGTGAAATTACCAATTTATTTGAGTTTGCCAAACAACATCATTAAGCAAAAAATGAAAGTAATGATTAATGAATAAGCACACTTTGACTGGTCAGCTGGTCCAGTGAAAATAACTAATGCTGGTTACGTGCCAACAGAAAAGATTTGCCCACAGTAATTTAAGAGTTAGAGTAAGCAGAAGCTGTTCTATTTGTAGCACCCCACCCGTTATACTGAGTCTAAACCCACGTACCTCAGTTTGGACCCCCTAGGCAGGGTGTTAGGTTCGTTACAGCCCAGATACCACGAATGGTTCTGGTATAGACAGGAATCAGGGAAACTACCAGTAAGCCCTGACCTGCAAGTTAAACTTAACCAGCAATAAAAGAATCGACCCCAGACAACTCTTTAACATAAACAAAAAGTTTACTGGATGTAAAGGCAGGAAAAATAATGTACAACACACCCTTTTCTCGGCTCAACTCAAATGATATCCAGCTCCATAAACAAATGAAAAAGGCTGGGTAAATGAACTAATTCCCCTTTGAAATTAGGTTAAACAATACAACTTATGTTATCACCTCTTGGCACATAACACACTAATATATACTCGAAACTAGGCTATATAAATCCACTAGATACACACTGTTCACACATGGGCCCCACACACACTCACATTCACACTGATTGCAGGCCTGTTTGCTGCTCACGATGACTGATGGAGAGAAAAATCCTCTTCTTTCCCGTAACAGCACGAAAATCCAACTTACAGTTCAGTTGCTCGGTAGGTTACCGTCCTCCAGTCCCGAACTAAATCCACTCTCCGCTCTCCCGGCGGATCCGATGCTGTCTCTGCCGCGGCCGCCTCCGTGACGCAGCCAAGCAGGTCCAAGCTAGCCTCCAGCCCGACAGCTGCAGCTGGAAACACGGTTCTCACAGTGGTGCGACCGCCAAACCGAAAGGTTGCTTCGCCCGCCTCTGCCGCGAAGCTCTAGCCCGGTGAACCTCCAAATCACGCACTCTTTTCCGCTAGTCGACCGCAGTCAAAACTAGCCGAGTCTCTCCTTTTTGTTCAGCTCGCGCGTGCGCCCCTCCCTTCCTTCTCCGCAACAAAAACAGGTCCCGTCCTATGCTACCTTCACGGGCCTCTAGAAAATCAGAACTCCGATTAACATTTCAACTCTCTTCAGAGTCACATACCATAACATAGTACTTTATGATTAACATAACAGTTTCATTGCTCTAAATACATGCATTTACCTTGTGACTTATTACAGGGCAAATTTCATTCAAGGAACAGTTACATCACATTAACAAAATTAACTGTGAATACCTCATGCTACTGTGGCGTTCAAGTCCATGGGAACATTGCATCCATTCCCAAACTCCCATCCGGGCTACACCCTCCCCCTTCTAAATGTGTTTGATGCCCCTATCAAACCCCACAGATTTATAAACACAAAAATCTGAGCTTTGTTAGTCCAGCCCTAACTTAACACAGGAAGGGCATAGCGCTAGTGGGTGACACCATGAAGTCTGGCAAGTGTGATCTCGTGCATGTCTATAAATGCCACTTCCCACCAAAACCCCATGGCTCAGAACCACTACAGGCTGATCTGATGATTGACCGAGTTCATCATAACTCAGTCTCACCACAGGCCCCTTTAGTCTCTGTGGGCGGCCTACTGGATGCTCCTCTCCCTCCAGCGACATCCCACTCTCTTCGGTTCCCTCCTCTGGGCCAGTCACTGCCACTGCCTCAGGGTCTAGATGAAGATCTGAAGGATTATGATCATCTGGATTTCTTTCAATATCTGCCAAATCCGTGGTTGAACTCTCAAGATCCAACACATTTGGCCTTTGACCCTGGTTCCTCAAAAGCTGTTCTGACAGTGACGGAAGGTTTTCACAACCCATGTATGGGAATTGTGTCAGGCATGCATCTTCGGATTCCGACTCTGACGAAGATATTGCATCTCCCTGATTGTCAACCGGTTTAGCCTTGCCGAGTCCCCTTTGGGATCGTGTGACCGGCCGAGCAAACAACTCTGGTTCACTATCATTTGAAAGTCTCACCAGATACCCAATAGGCAGTAAGTGGTTACGATGCACTGTTTTCTCCACCCCCAGTCCCTTCTCAGGTTTCACTCTGTATACTGGTAGATGGGGCATTTTGTCAAGCACAATGTAGGGTGCAGTTCTCCACTTATTCTTCAACTTGTGCTTTCCAGTGACACCAAAATTCTTTAGCAACACTCGGTCTCCGGGTGCCAAGGTCTGTTCTTTCACATGCTTGTCATGTGCTTTCTTGTTTCTCTGATGACTTTTGTCAGCAGCCTCTGTCGCTAGGCGGTAAGCTTGTTGCAAATCGGCTTTCAGCTTAGCTATGTACTGGTGGTGTGTCAGACTGCTGTGTGTCTGATTGTTGGTTCCGAAACAGATGTCCACAGGCAGCCGGGCCTCCCTGCCAAACATAAGCAGGTAGGGTGAGTACCCAGTTGCTTCGTTCTGCGTACAATTGTATGCGTGTACCAAATGACTGATGGACTGATTCCACGCCTGTTTCTTCTTGGGATCCAAGGTTCCCAGCATGGAAAGTAACGTCCGGTTAAATCTCTCTGGCTGTGGATCTCCCTGGGGATGATACGGCGTTGTCCGGGATTTCCGGATTCCCAACACTCTCAGAAGGTCGTGGATCAGCTTACTTTCGAAATCACGTCCCTGGTCGGAATGTATCCGGGCCGGAAGTCCATAATGCACAAAGTACCGCTCACAGAGAATCTTGGCTACTGTGGAGGCTTTTTGGTCTTTAGCTGGAAAAGCTTGTGCATATCTGGTGAAGTGATCAGTCACTACCAGAACATTAGCATATCCCTGAGAGTCTGGCTCTAGGGATAGAAAATCGATACACACGAGATCTAGTGGCCCACTACTGGTGATTTGGTTCAATGGTGCAGCTCGTTGTGCAGGTGCTTTACGTGCAACACATCTCCCACAATTCCTGATGTACTGCTCAACTTCTGCACTCATCCTAGGCCAGTAGAATCGGTCTCGTATTAGCTCCACTGTCTTGTCCACTCCCAGGTGCCCTGACTCATCATGAAGCGATCTAAGCACCATGGCCACATGCTCTCGGGGCAGTACAAGCTGATGTATGTCCTTTCCAGGTTGTCTCTGTACTTTCCTGTAGAGTACTCCATCAGTGATTACCAACTTGTTTGCCTCTCTTTGAAGCAGCATAGCTTCTGCATTGGAGTCTTTGTCAAAAGTAAAGGGAATCGCCCCATTCATTGATTTCTTTACAGGAGCAATCACTGGATCATTGTCTTGTGCTGTGATAAGCTCAGCTTTGCTTATCTGGGCCAAACACCCATAGTCAAGATGAGTGGGGAAAACAAAACACTCGGGGAGCGCCTCAGGGGAAACCCCCAAAGATTCAGCAAAGCTGACCGCCCCTCCTCCTGCTAACTTTCTACAGGAGATCTGCTTACACAGAGCTTTGACACTGTCCAAGGGCAGAGTTTGCCAATCAGTGTCCTCTGTTGGTAAGGGGTTACGCGATAATGCGTCAGCATCAATGTTGCTGCTTCCAGGTCGGTACTGAAGAGTGAAATCGTAGGTGGCAAGAGCAGCTAACCACCGATGACCGGTGGCATTGAGTTTGGCTGTGGTGAGGATATATGTGAGGGGATTGTTATCCGTCCTCACAGTGAACTGTGCTCCGTACAGGTAGTCGTGAAACTTGTCAACTACCGCCCACTTCAACGCCAAAAACTCAAGCTGGTGCACGGGGTAGTTTTTCTCTGATGAACTAAGCTTTCGGCTAGCAAAGGCAACTGGTCGCAGCCCTTCTGGGTGTTCTTGGTTGAGCACAGCGCCCAAACCCTGAAGACTAGCATCAATGTGCAACACATAAGGCTTGGTTGGGTCTGCGAATGCCAGCACAGGTGCATTTGTAAGAGAATGTATAATGTTCTGGAAAGCTCCTGTACATGCAGCATCCCATCTGTCCCCAAACGGTTCATTTACCCGATGGTAGGTCTTTTCTGGGACTTTAACAGCTCTCTTTCCTTTCTGGGTCGGTGGGTAACCTTTACATAGCTCGGTTAACGGCCTGACAATGATGGAGTAGTCTTTTATAAAGCGCCGGTAATACCCACAGAACCCTAGGAAAGACTGCAGTGATGGGAGATCAGTGGGTTGCTCCCAGCGAGCTACCGCTTCAACCTTGGTTGGGTCAGTGGCAATCCCTTTCTCTGACACTATGTGTCCAACATATGTCACCTGTGGTCTGCAGAACTGACATTTGTCGATGGACAATTTTAGGCCAGTCTCTTCCAGTCTGTCAAGAACTTTGATTAGTCTCTGCTCATGTTCTTCCAACGTTCTTCCGAACACAATCAAATCGTCAAGGTACACTATGACCTCAATCATGTGCATGTCTCCCACTGCTTTCTCCATTACTCTTTGAAAGGTCGCGGGAGCTCCTGTTATACCCTGGGGCATCCTCTCAAATTGAAAGAATCCCAAAGGACATATGAAAGCGGTCTTCTCCTTATCCTCTTCTGCCATGGGGATTTGGTAGTATCCACTACGCAAATCCAAGACAGAGAACCACCTGCTCCCAGACAAACAGTCCAACGCCTCGTCAATGCGAGGAACTGTGTATTGGTCAGGGACAGTTCTGCGATTCAGGGTCCGATAGTCCACACACATGCGCAATCGCCCCGTTTTCTTTCGTGCTAAAACGATGGGGGAAGCATAAGGACTCCTTGATTCTTTTATTATCCCCGCTGCCAAAAGTCCTTGCAGGTGGCGGCGTAAGTCATCCAGATCAGCTGGGGCAACACGGCGGGACCGCTCTCGGAAGGGGGTATGGTCAACTAGACGGATGTGATGTTGCACTCCTTTAGCCAAACCCACATCCCATTCCTCCGTCGAGAAAACTTTGCCTCTCTCTGCAAGTTTCTGACTAAGCCTCTGTTTCCATTCAGCTGGTATAGGAGAGTCCCCAAAATTAAACAAAGATGGGTCAAGCTTAGGAGAAGCGTTTGTGTTTGGGCCTGGGACATCAGTCACTATATCAGCTACATGCAGGTGTGCAACCACAGTGCCCATGGGAATGGCAGTGTCCTTTAGTGACTGGTTGCGCATGAGGACTAGAAACTTGTCTCTATCAAGCATCTTGGAGAACAGTACGGTTGGCTGCACAAGCACACTTGGGGGAAGGGCATGTGAAGCTGCCCGTTCCGTGATGAGGATGCTGTCTCCAATAGTGTGAATGTCTTTGACTTTACAGACAGCTATATGTTCTTTCCCAGCTGGAATGACCAGTGGGCCAGGACCAGTCCACTTAACATTAGCTACAGGACTGTCATCATCCTTGGCAGACTCAGACTTAATAGTCAGTAGGTTCTGAGGCTGCTGAACATTCACTTTGGTAGGGAAAACCTTCTCCAGCCTCCCTTTCTTTCCAGTTGCGGAAACGGGTCTGATTTTATGAACATTGGTGCCCACCAAGACTGGTATGGTATCTGAGCACCGAGGGTCCGGGCACACCAAAGCGAGGACTGGGATAGTCTCAACTTTCTCTTGTGTTTCTTCAAGGAATCCCAATTCAACTTGAATGTACCCCCGGTAAGGGTAGCTGGTCTCTGATTCACTTAGGCCCCAAATATCTAGACCAGTGACAGAGCGTAAAGGCACATGAGACAAGTGTTTTGAATACCAGCTGTCAAAAATGATGGTCACCTGAGAGCCACTGTCGAGGAGAGCAGTGCAAGGTACACCATCTACCTTCACACAAGTTGTGGAAGGTGGTCCTACCAGTCCTTCAGGGAAACTAGGCGTCCGGACATTGACAACACTCCGGTTAACACCTACGTTGGTGGTGGCCGGTTCTTTTGCAGGACTGGGAGTTTTATTACTTTCTCCCTGCTTCCGTTGAGCCTGAATGAATTTTTGTATCACTTTGGGGTAGTTTTCTGGAGCCCTACACTTGGTAGAGATGTGCCCATCCTCCCCGCAGCGATAACAGAAAAACTGACTGGTATCTCTGGGTGTTCTCGTCCCACGCTGAAGGTGCGTGGGAGATCCATGGTGCCTGGGCGAGGGCACCGCAACCCCTTTGCTGGGGTTGACTGACATGACAGAGATCTGTTTTCTTAGCCTCACCACTTCTTTCTTTAAAGCTTGGAGGTTTTTGTCTTCTCCCAAGCTTTCTGCTTCAGCATTTTCTGTGGATGCTGCCCCAGGTGAATGGACACCTGGCACCCCTGCTGTAGTGGTGAGCTCATTGACTTGGGTTTTCAGACCTTGTATCTCAAGTCTGAGATTTTCCACGTGTGCCCCCGTGGGTACAGTAGCACTTTTGACATGCACAGCTTTGTTGGGGTTGAGTCTGCGCCGAGAAGCTTCATGCTCCTCTTCAATGCGGACCTCATTTAACAGCTGCAGAAAGGTAGGGGGATTATCTTTTCGCTCCCTTAAACGCAAACTTAACAGCATCAGATCAGATCCCGTTGCACCTTTAATGAGCTGATCAAGACGTGCTTTGTCTATGAGAGCGGGAGACAGACCTCCCTTTTTGACCACCTTGCTCAGAGATCTCTCCATCCTTCTCAGAAACTCAGAAAGTTTCTCCCCTCTGTGTTGGCATAGCATACGGAAGGCGAAATAGAGTTCCTCTCCTGTTTCTGGTGTGTCAAAAGTATTCTCAATCACATCAATGTATTCTTGAGGTGTTGCTTCAGGGTTATTAAATCGTACAGCCTGTAAAATCTCCAATGCGGGACCCTTTACACTTTCCATTATCCTGATTTTCTTCTCTCTGTCAGGCCGATCATATTCCTCTATCATCAATCGAGCCTGTAGTATCCAGTTCTCCAACTGCTCCTCTCCTGGGGGTGTGGGAATAACCCCTGAGAAGGTGCGCAACCTCCTGTAGCTGCTATGGTCACTGGCAGGCCTAGAGGTATTTTGCAGAAGGTCTCCAACCGCTCTAATGATTGCTTCAGGAGTGGAGGCCTGGAGTGTGGCGGCAGGTCCCAAATCAGTTTGAGGTGCCTGCCCGTCATCTGCAACCAGCTGGTCAACTGAACCATCATCCTCCTCTAAGTGGCCGATGATTCTCCAAGGTGAATTGCTGCCATCAGCTAAAATGTCCAGAGGAATGGCTTTAGTATTTACCTTTTCTCTGCATTCACACAGTACGGTCAAACACTTGCTCTGAGGATCATACATACGTCCTCTAACCTTCACACGTCCAAGAACTTTAATGGATTGCAGAGTCCTTTCTATGACTTCAATCTCTGTGTCTTCGGGAACATCTTTGAGTAGTATGGCATGCGAAGGGTTAAGGCCTTCTCCTTTACACCAGTGCCGTAACTGAGCCATTTCTTGGTGCTGGGTGTGTGTGAATCTTACTGTATGTGTATAGTGTAACACAATACCAAACACAAACTAATTTTGCTTTGTTGTAGCTTACTGTAACTTCAAATCACTCTCTCTTTAAGGGTTGTCTGGGTCAGCAGTTACTACAAATTACTACCAGTCATGATCCCAGCAGTGCCTCCATTTTATGTAGCACCCCACCCGTTATACTGAGTCTAAACCCACGTACCTCAGTTTGGACCCCCTAGGCAGGGTGTTAGGTTCGTTACAGCCCAGATACCACGAATGGTTCTGGTATAGACAGGAATCAGGGAAACTACCAGTAAGCCCTGACCTGCAAGTTAAACTTAACCAGCAATAAAAGAATCGACCCCAGACAACTCTTTAACATAAACAAAAAGTTTACTGGATGTAAAGGCAGGAAAAATAATGTACAACACACCCTTTTCTCGGCTCAACTCAAATGATATCCAGCTCCATAAACAAATGAAAAAGGCTGGGTAAATGAACTAATTCCCCTTTGAAATTAGGTTAAACAATACAACTTATGTTATCACCTCTTGGCACATAACACACTAATATATACTCGAAACTAGGCTATATAAATCCACTAGATACACACTGTTCACACATGGGCCCCACACACACTCACATTCACACTGATTGCAGGCCTGTTTGCTGCTCACGATGACTGATGGAGAGAAAAATCCTCTTCTTTCCCGTAACAGCACGAAAATCCAACTTACAGTTCAGTTGCTCGGTAGGTTACCGTCCTCCAGTCCCGAACTAAATCCACTCTCCGCTCTCCCGGCGGATCCGATGCTGTCTCTGCCGCGGCCGCCTCCGTGACGCAGCCAAGCAGGTCCAAGCTAGCCTCCAGCCCGACAGCTGCAGCTGGAAACACGGTTCTCACAGTGGTGCGACCGCCAAACCGAAAGGTTGCTTCGCCCGCCTCTGCCGCGAAGCTCTAGCCCGGTGAACCTCCAAATCACGCACTCTTTTCCGCTAGTCGACCGCAGTCAAAACTAGCCGAGTCTCTCCTTTTTGTTCAGCTCGCGCGTGCGCCCCTCCCTTCCTTCTCCGCAACAAAAACAGGTCCCGTCCTATGCTACCTTCACGGGCCTCTAGAAAATCAGAACTCCGATTAACATTTCAACTCTCTTCAGAGTCACATACCATAACATAGTACTTTATGATTAACATAACAGTTTCATTGCTCTAAATACATGCATTTACCTTGTGACTTATTACAGGGCAAATTTCATTCAAGGAACAGTTACATCACATTAACAAAATTAACTGTGAATACCTCATGCTACTGTGGCGTTCAAGTCCATGGGAACATTGCATCCATTCCCAAACTCCCATCCGGGCTACATATTCATTACATGAAAATGGCAAAATGTGAGTTGGCTGCTCATTTTTTATGAGAGCATATGCCAAACTAGCCGTTAGCCAAGCATTATGTGGTATGAACTGACATAGAAAAGTGATGTGGGAATAGCCTGGATGGCTAAGAGAACATGAATTTGTTTCCTGGGATAGGATTAAAACTACACTTAGAGGAAGATTATTATCAGCGTGTCACCTGCACCCCAGATGACTAGAATAATATAAAATGTCTTTTAACAGAGGCTGTACGAAATAAGATGACCATCTGTATGCTATAACACAGTTAGACACTTTGTTATGTCTGCCTCCAAAACGGGTTTATGCAGCTTTTAATTGCTTTTGTTGGTGTACTGGACCAAGCAGAGTGAAAAACATCTTCATGTGATATCAGTGCTGATGTTATTTTTTCAGCTAAAAAAACATAAATTACACAACTTAAAAGTCTGAGCAAACACAGTATACCTCACAAAGTTGTGTAAAGTTATTGGACCAAGCTGTGAAATGCTGCACACATTCCAGGCATTGTCTTCAACCCCATTATATTTTTAATTAAAAGATTGCAAGTACTCCCATTAGTGAGAGGCATTTGCATTATATCAACCCCACCTTGTTTAAAGTCAAATTGCGGGATGTTATTTGTTCTATATTTTCATTCAGCACCCAGAAAAACATTTTGGGAATGGTTTGCACGCCATCCAGCATCCTCACACCTTTCTCTTACACATGTTCAATATTTATACAAGCTCTAAATGTTTGACCACACCAAATGGAAGGTCAGCTGAAGGTGAATGCAGCAGTTTTCGATCTGTGGCTGGCCACAGGATGTGTTGATGTTGCAGAACAAGAATGCTGAAAGGTACGGCTGGTATGCATATTCCCGAAAGTGTGGCACACTGTCTAAAAATGCAGAATAGATCACCTAGACCATCAAAAGGGTGGTCATAAAGCGAATAGTATTTAATTTGTGAAGGAAACAATTATTTACAGTAACTGCTTTTATTAAATGTTAAATTAACAGAATAAACAGTTATCAGAGTTATTTTTCAAGCGTATGCTATTCAGTAAAAATAAATCATCTTAAACGGGAACACTACGTCTGATCTCACTTGTGCCGTCTATTACAACTCATTGTTTGCTATTATCCCCACTTGTCTGCCATTCAAATTTCCTTGAAGGGAATGTAGAAAAGTATGTTCACAGCATCAGGGGATCTGTGGCATCAGTGATGTGTGATTTCTCCCGAAAGCTCCGTGGGGTACAATTGTTTCCCCTGAATACAAAAGACAGCGGCATCACAAGCAGGCTCGGCATACCTCTAGCTGACGAAGGCAGCAAGAGCTGTCAGCGACATCACTCATACCGTGTGCCCACCCTCCCGAACCCGCCGCCGCCGCCGCCGCCTATCCAAACTACCCCACCGGAATAGAAAATAGTACAAGCCCATGTCGTTGAGAGAGGCGGGTCGGTAAATATTTCATATAAAATTTGTAGGCATTGAAGGCTGTTGACATAAAAATGCGATGAGTTCAGTCTATGTAAAGTCATAGAGGGAAAACGTACCTTTCATTTGTAAAAGCGTCACCTTTAAATAGAATCTGAGGAGGAAGGAAAAATATCCAGGACAAGGCAACATTTTCTGTGTGTCTGGGTGGGTAATAGGGCATTTATGCTAATTACATTACCTAATCAAAAACATCAGCAACCTAAAAAGGCATTACCAACAGGAGAAAACACTAGGAGAAAGATTGAATCAGCGCACGGCCGAGACTTGGCTTGGCCCCATTGTCCTAGCTCAGAGAATGAGAAAGCAGCATCCATTTTTCCCTTAATGAAGTTAGTGACCCTTTGAAAGGTGACACATTTACCGCCCAGGGGATTTATACACTCCCGCTTCACGGCTCCAGTTCAATATGGAGAGGACAGATTTGACTCCACGTGGATACTCCAAATATATCCTTACAATTTATACCAGGTGATTCATTTTCAGTCGCTACTCACATAATTAAAGTTGACGTCGTGGTATTCATTGTAGGGTAGCAACGATATACAAAAAGCATGTTCGCTGGGCCGTTACGCACCAATCAAGACAATTCTAGGGGCACGTACTCGTATTACTACTAGATGGTGATCACGATATTCATTTTCATCCACAGAAAGCCATAAAACAATAAACAAGGTGATTTGCCGATGTCTGGGGAAGAGACTCACATAGACTATGTAGAATAGCGTGTGGAAGAAATAGTCTTTCCAGCATACTAGGGTCTAAGACGCCTTAATTATTTAAAGCAGTCTTACTTATGCAAATACACTAAATAATTTCTACATGACAGCTTGAAGCTGAGGCCTAGAGGAGAGATGTGATGTTTGAATGAGGACCCCTCTTGCCTTTGCATGGCCTAGGAAACATAACACTGCAGGCTTCTGGTTGCCTTGGTGCATACTGTTTTACATTCTAATTATCTGGCATGACAGACTTTATTGCTGAGGCTCAATGCTGAGGTCTCATCCCAGACTCATTCCACATGTGATGTCAGTTCTGGGATAATAAGATGAGATAGTCTGAGTGCTTAGCCTTGCCCATTTGCCTCTTCATTGACTTTTCAGTTTTTTGTTGTTTTTCCCTCCTAATTTTTCCAAGCGTGCAGCCTAATTCTTGGCACAACGAGCATGAATTTTACCTGAATAAGATCCTGGAATGATTCATATCTTTTTCACAGCTTATTTGACCAGATTTATTTTGGATTCTGAAAGATCAAAGGAGTCTAAGGAGTGGCACATTGACAGTGATTAAAATAAACAGTATTTTGTTAAGATGTTCATTAAAAATTGAATACAGTAAAGCCAATCCAAGACACAAACAGCAAGACATTTTTTTCTAACTAATTAAGCTACAGGGAATTCAGTGCATATTGTAGGTAAACAGACAGAGTCATGGGAATACCAATGGAAATTAAATGCTCTGCTGCTGTTTTTCTCATTACAAGATGAAATGAAACATTTATCACTGACTTTCATTTCACTAAAAGGCTGACATTTTGTGGGTCAACCACTGATAAGTGGACAACTTTCTTTTATTTGCATTATGATTCATGAGTTCATTCAGCCCTTTTACATCACCACAGTAAAATTGTTGTTTTCCAGTTCTCTGTATGTTCTGACCTGTTGTTTTAACTTTGTTTTGTTTTTTCCCTTCTTTCTTTGTCTGCTTTTTTACAGCCATTGAGGTAAACCTGCAGAAAGCCTTGGCTGAGGCCTCTGAGACCTGCACCCAGGAGTGTCTAATACTAGGCCACTCTGACAGCTGCTGGATGCCCCCAGCCCTGGCCCAGTTCCAGGGTCCTGGCAGCAACAGCCCCATCTCCACCCCTACCACCACTGCCATCACTGCTGCCCTCCCCTCTTTTGGTTTCCAGCAGAGCTGTGCCCGGGGAATAAAAGCTAACATGGGCAGCATGGGGGTCATGGATGGCCGCCATACGTTGGGCAGGTCTGTGCCCAAAAAAGATGAACTGGACAAAGGGATCAATCGTCCACAGTTCTACAACACCCTGGATAGACACTGCAGTAAGAAGGAGGACCCCGTCAAGGTCATTCCCCTGGCAAGCTTCTCCTCTCCCGGGCAGCAGACTGGTGGGGGGGGCAGCTCTTTCTTACATGAGAACCAGTTGTAATAGTAAAAGACGGATCTTCATTGGCCTAGCATACACGTGACTCCATCCAAAGATGGCCTACAACTATTAGATTAGTATGTATGCGTATTTGTGGGGGTATGCATAATTGGAATAACTTGACCAGCTCAATGACCAGCTCAAACTCAGTCTCACTAATTAAGATATCTGAGAATGGATTAGAGATAATTATGATGATGTTAAAAAAAGAAATCATGTGAAACCAGTCTGACAAGCAAGGAAGGAGCAAGCAAGTCTTAACATAGAAGACACATGTATAATAAATAAATGGTAGTTATATGCCAAAGTAGATCCATCACAAAAAAAAGGATAATTTTGCTTTCTGTTTGGTGAAGTTTGCTTAGCGATCAAAAAGGCCAGTGTACACCTTCAGCTCCTTGGGTTTAGCTTTGTGTAAGTGCATTCAAAAAGACAATTTCCCTGCACAGAAGCAAAAGCAAATGCAGTACTTTGTGTTATGTGAGCTAAATTGGGCTAAATGCTAATTACAAACTCTTGAGTGGATGTTTTTTTTTTCTGTTGATGTTCTAGTGAAGTATTGCTTTGTAAAGCACATGGCACAAACCTTTCTGGTGGTGGAATATGTTTCTTTTGTCTTGTCTGGACATGTTTTAGAAGTCTATTTTGGTCAAGGGGCTGCAGAAGGATAAAAAATGTCTACAAAGCATAACTGGGCCAATAGTAGACAGTGCTGCATCTTCGTCTTTTGCATTCTACATTCTCACCCTGGACCAATGCATAAAAAACACCCCACAAACACAAAGCCTTGCACATACACATACGTTTTTTGTTTTGCTTTTTACGTGTGGTGATTGCTCTATCTCTGCCAACTCTATTAAGAAAATGTTCACACTTAGCATTGTCGCAGTAGCTTAGCCTTGAAAGGAGCAGACAGATGCGCTTTGGAAATGTCGTCTCTGTTTTCTTCCTTTTTGTTTCTATTTCTCTCATTTTGCTGCTGAGAAACATTCAAATCGTAACAGCTCTGGAGCCAATTATGAAATTCTCAGTCTAATTACTTTGATGTGTGATCTCTGTAGTGACCCTCATTGTGGTTTGGAGGTTTGGATTAAATCTATTGCTTTTCCTGAAACATGCTCTGCATGTGCAGAGGAAGTGTAAAGGTGACAATAACACAGCAAAAGCAGCTTAACACTTCCTTTATTCCCACAGTATTTTAACACCTGTGTTCCTGCTATTAATTACTACTCTGTTTTCATTTCACTAAGTTACACTGCAAAGTTTCTATTATCAGTTTTTACAATGTGTTGACACTGGAATAATAGACCAGGGTGCAAAAATTTCTTCAGGGCTTTGAGTCTAGCTGAATTATTGATGTTAATGTTATTTTGGCAGTTATCATAAGAATAGGCATCGGTACTATTTGAAAGGCCCTCCCTGCAGGCTGTCGCTCACAAGGTTCGATAAACACACTACATCACTGCCGGTGTGTGCAAATTGTACTGATGATAATAACTACTTCAGACTAACTTCCTGCTGTAACAGATTGGGTGCAGTATAATCTATTGCTACAGCAATAAGTGACTTTGCTGATATCCATTTTTCTTGCCTGTAACATCCAAGCCAGGTGTCTACATCATCAGGTATATGATTCATGTGATTCATTTTGTAGTACCACCTTGCAAATTGGGAACAGGCCTAAATCTATAATGCAACACGGTATTCTCAAGGGAGGGTGCAAGGCAAATTGTGTTAGTATGCTATTAGTTGCCACACCTATTCTCTCAGATCAGAGCTCTTATCCTTATAAAGGGGATTTATCAGAGACTTTGTGAAACGATCACTTAAAGGAACGGCGTCAAGGACTAAAAAAAAAACAAGAAGGGGCAATTCAATTTCACCTTAGTCAATTATGAAAATGAATCAAATTCAAAAGTTAAATCCTCCTATAAACATCCACTGATGAAAATTGCCCTGTTTGGGAATCCAATTTCGACCTATTTACTAACACTTTCATTTTCTTTTCTCTATCATTTTCATTTCATATGATTCCACTGGTGTCGGTGTAGGAGTACGGGAGGGGGGGCATCACACAATGATATGAACAATACATTTTTAATCAAAAGGAGCACATATCAAAAGGAACATAAATCATGATGTCACTGAAAATTGGAATTTTATCTCTCTGCCAAATACAGATCCAGCACTTCATATCTGCCATCACAATGTGTGATCCAAAACCTGTCTCAAAATCATTAAAAGTCTTTTCAAGTTCTGTCTACAGCTATGTGAAGGGTAAAACAATTTTAGTAAATTTTTTCCAAAATAAGAATTAGGTTTTTAAGAAACTTACCCATTAATTAATTCAATAGGTATAGGTAATATCAGCTTGTTTCTAAATATGGTAATCTGTACTATTCTCATATCACGTATCTAAAAGAACATGTATAAGTTAACACACGCTGTTACACTGTAATAAAAATGTGATTGTTTAAAATACACTGCCCAGTCACACATGTAAAGTGAGCACAATACTACCTGTACCCTGTGTTTTGACTTACTCTGCCTACATAACTCCTATGTACTGTAATATTGCAGCAGATCCATTAAAGACTACATGAAAGACTACTTTTAGAGGGAATACTATAGCAACTGCATGAATGTACACCAGCAGGATGTTGCTTTTGGCAAAAATATGATTTTCTTTTATTATTGTTGTGTGCCTGCATCCATTTTGTTGTATCTTATGTCCTCTCACAGGTCAAAGTGGTGTTTTATTTATTTTCAGAACAAAGTGCATACCATATGAATGTCCTGTTTTTTTAAGTAAGTACTCTCTCTGTGTCAAAACTTTTCATCCGTTAAAAAACATCAAGTGGAAAAGACTAAATGTCGAGTGGTTACAGGTTTTCACTTTGCATGATTCTGCTCTCACTATTACTTTTGAGGTTTTTTTAATTTCTTACGCCCTAAAGATAGAAGTAGAGATGTTGCTATACGTAAAGATGAGGATTCCTTTTTATTTTAAGGCTATTTCTGTTGGAAATGTGTTTCATGATTACCATGTCAAGCTGTGTCATAAACTGCATGAACTGTTTGAACTTCCACAAGGCCTTTTGACACTTGACTACGTGGTTCATGCATCAGTCATTAGAATTGATGTCAGTATTGATGTTTACTGCTTTACACGTTTGTCTGTCTTATGGAACAAACCAATGTTACACCGTGTACATGGTCAATCCTTGTGAAGTGTGCATACCACTTACGCCTACGTGCACACAAATCTGTCTATACATCTATACTGTCAGGTAATCCGGAATTTAAGCTGTACATAGCAGTACCCCTAAGAACTAGTAATAAGGGTCACAAACTGGAAAGACACACATGGTAAATACTAAAGCCTACTTCGATACTACAAATCACTTTGTTCATAAAAACTGCAAAAGGGAAAAAAAAGTAAGAACTGATGAGATGACAATCTCTGTTGTAATGTAAATGGATACATAATATCAATGAGAGTGTGTTTGAAAGTGTTAACAGGTGATGTTGTATGTGTGTAAATGAGAGAGTGTGTATTTCCTTGCATGTATGCGTGGGTGGGTGTGTATACTGGCATGCACATTGCCAGAGTATTTTATGTACACTAATGTATCTTGTAAAAAACTATATCAAAATACGATATAAGACTTAAGTATATGCTTGTAAATTAGTCATCAGTGAGTCAGGTCAAGTTTGCGTTGAGAGAAGGCTTCAGTGCTTGCCAGCGAATCTGTATTTCTTAGTTTAAGCTATACAGTCTGTGTTGTTATGCCTTTGTAAGATATCCCACTTAAATCTATGAAAAAAAAAAATTAACTTACATGGTGAAATGATTTTTCCTGTCATTGAATTTTACTTGAGCCATTAAATATTGAGTCCTTGAAGAATTAATGGATCATGTTTGTCCTTCACTGTTAATTATTGTTTGATAAGGTTTTCTAAGAGCAGTGGTGTATCAGCGAAGCAACGTGAAAGCATACTGTCATCATATTCCAATTATGACAAATACAAGCTAATGATAGACAATCGATCAAATGGGAAGTGACATGTCACCTTTTTTTCATTTCTGGAAATTAGCACTTCTGAGGAAATAATTCAACTTATGACACACGACAAGTAGACAGGTAGAGAAGACAGAAAAAATACAATATATGCACTGGTTTTTTCAGACATGCAATGATTTGGCTTTGACAGTGAAAACACAACAGATACTTGCTAAAGTAGCGTTGGTGTAAAAGACCAATGTTATTATTTTACATAAATGGCTTTGTTCTCTGAAAAGAGTTCACACCTTAGCATGCTTTCTGAGAAGATGATTCACCTAAATGTAAACTGCACTGTCAAGGTGCCAAGGTGTCACCTAAAAAAGCAAAATCACCTAAAGTTCAATGCAACAAGACTTTTTTCCATTTTGCTGCCTAATTCACAGACAAACAGGCAGAGAGACTTTGAAACCAGTGGAAACAATTCCAATAATTCAAACTGTTGTTGATCACTTGCAAATAAGCAGCTCAGACTGTACCAAGTGGCAGAATTAGACCCAGTGCAACTGTCGGATTGTATCTTTCATTTGTTTTTTAATCTAATTTCTAATTTTTGATTTCAATTTAGTTTAAGTTAGTTTGTGGTTTTCGGTAAGTTTTAAATAGTTTTGTTGTTTTTGTTTTTTACTCTGAAATTATAATGGGTTGTCAGGGGCAAATTTTAAGAAGACTAGAATAAGCATTGTAACAACAATACATGCATACTTTGTGAGTGACTCACAAAGATCTAGACACAAAATCTGAAGAATTTGTCAATCAATCTATTACAGAAGAGAATTCTGACTTTTTTCTCAGAATTCTGAGAAAAAAGTCCGAATTTTTAAATTAAAGTCAAATTTTTTTTTTTAAATCGTTTTTCTCAGAATTCTGTGTTTTTTCTCAGAATTCTGGAAAAGAAGAAAAACAAGACGTGCCAACTTGTTTTTTTTCCAGTGGCCCTAATCCTCTTTCCTCAATATCTTGACAATGGCCATAGGACACAGGAATATGTGTCTAAGTTGCAATCCCATTGCATCTATTTAAGACTATATTTCCACCAGGCATGCATTCCACCCCATGTCCCATAAAATATTGATTTTTATTTTTTAACCAAAGTTTGCTGAAACTGCACATAGAAGATGAAGAAAACAGTAAATAAGACAGCAGACAGAACTACTATTTCCAAATAGTCCTCTTGTGAAACACCAAAGTATGATTTGAAGCCATTTGAAGACAACAACAGCGCTGTGTCGTGAACACACGAGAAGCTCATTTAGGTTTAGGATAAGTGAATAAAATGTATTATTGTTGTTGTTGTTGTTGCTTTTAATACAACTATACCGGGTGTATTTGTCTTTCATGCATCTGACTGTCCCTGTTACAAATTCATCCATCAGCCAAGTACTCATCTCTCAATCTATGCATCCATGAGAACTTTGATGCCTCAAAGGCAAACTGTAAAACAGCCTCAACAATCCCCTTGGGCTATGAATTCTACCTGAGGCCCTTCTGGCTTAATGCTTTATCCACTATACTTTCATGAATACACAAGACCTCAGAGGGGGAACCTCAGGCATACAGTACACTATTGATGCTCACAACAGCAGGACATGACAGGATCTCTTGGCACTGACTCTTAACTTGTGTGACACAAAGAGTCATGTCATGTAGCTTGTAAGACTTCAAAGCCTTTCTGGACTGTGTCATCTCGTAGCATCTTCAGCATATGTTCAGTCCCCAATCTCCTTAAGAGAGCTGGCTTTGACCTGCCCCATTAGTTTTCCATGGTAATTGGCTAATAATGAGACAGTGAAAGTCCCAAGGATGTCTGCACTGTCAAAACACATACCCAGCTACACAAATCTGCATTTCCAGTAATTACTGCATATTTGAACAGAAATAACTTTGTGATCCTTACAGTGACTTGAATGCTTGCCACACACACACACACACACCCCACACCCTCATTCCCATCTGCTAACAAGCACCAACTTATTGTAAGCCTACTTAGTTCTCAAGGTGTCATCTGTTGAAGTGTCAGGAGAACATATAGAGATTGTCAAACAGTACACTCATTTCAAATTGTAATTAAACTGGCCATCAGGTACCTAGAGGCTGTTTAGTCAACAGCAGGGTACTAATTACTATAAGATGACCTTTGGAATAATATCTGGTGAATTATTCATAGTTGAGAAAATTGCTTCGGAGACATGCCAACGACATCCAAGGGGCGTCTGAGTGTACACATACTCAAAGATTTCAGGCTGGCTATGAAAATAAGGTCACTAGCTGGATAAAACAAGAACTTTTTCCTCCGTGAAAAAGAGGTGGCTGGAATAAAAGTATAAGGACAAAATCCAACTTTTGAAAAGAGAAATGTTGGAGAGAGAATCCACTGGCTTATGTAAAGGTAATGTAAAGGATTTCGAAGAGAAAAGATGTCTGTCTTGGGACGCCTTAAGAATATTAACAGCAACAACAACAAAAGCAGTGTGCTTAAAAACAGAAAAACAACTCGCTATATTATTTGTTATTTTCTACCTATGATGATCTCCAGCAGAGACATAAGGTAATTAATTTAAGTGAAATAAATCCACACTTGTACATTTAAATTAAGAAATAAAATTAAAGACAAAAAGCAAAGCACTGATAACATATTTCAACAGATGCATCTGCCTACGTGACAAAACCATTAAAAGCATCTCTATCATGCTGGAAATGTTTCTGTGAAGTATTCTGCACGGAGCAGATAGAGGTCCGAGATAGTTTCTTTCCCATCTCTGTTTAACCTTTAGGGACACTTTGCTGAAATTACTGCTAGGATCTCACACAGAACCCCTCACTTTATTTCTATGTGGCATAAGTAGATAGGTCTGAATCTACAGTAAATGATTAGAAATCTGTGTGGCTCCTTCCTTTTCTTCCTGTAACGGGGGGAAAAAAGAAAGGAATTGTCTTTTCACATGGCTAGTTCATTTTTACAGTCTCTCTATTAGTAAAGCAGAAAAAGCCACCCATGAGCACCATGACACTTTTACTAACTTTATGGGGAAGTTCTCTGAATATCTGAATTCAATGTGATCTCAGTCGAGTATTTGTGCGACGCTTTGAAAGAAGGTCAGAAACATGACTCTTTATCACCATCGCAGAGGATTCAAATGATTAGCCAAAATTTGTGGTAATTGGTAGTAATTAACAAGGACCTTGTTCTCTTGGACATTGGAGAGCTGCCGCGATGCCAGACCCCACCCTCTCCACCTGCCATTAGAGAGCAATTACTGATAGGAATCAGTAGACAGAGCAAGATAAAATGTGTGCAGCTGCCTGTGTGTCTTTATTTAAAATACTCGGCTCAAAAAACTTGGTTGCATCTGAGAACCCACTGTGATGAGATCTAGCATTAGCATAGTTTTACAAGTTAATCCACCTATAACAATTTATTATGAATGTACCAAAATTTGACATTTATTATTAATATTTGATATTTATTTATTCATTCATTTATTACATATTACCCAGACTGTGCAAAATTATTTCTATAACATCCATAATAATACCTATAGGCCTATATTCTTCTCATTAAAGGCACCCTTTCCACATAAAAAGAAATTACATCGACAACAGATAACCAACAATATTCTCACATGTAACCTGCAAAAATATATTTATAGAGCCTTCCTTTGAAGACAACAAACAATTGCACTTTTTGATGCACGTATCAGCATCAGTCCACAGTTTAACCCAAACAACAGAAATACATCTTTGTTTAATCTCTTTTTAGTTCTTTTTATTAAGTAAAAATACAAAAGTCTCTCAAATTACTTACTTACGCTCCTGTACTGAGAAAAATCCTAAATAACTTAGATTTAGTGTTAAACATTATTTGCATTGTTTTAAAATAAACCAAATCATTAAAGTTCTTTATATGGGAGCTTAGAGACAGTGGCTCAGTGTGATCATAATAACCAGCCTTGTTAATGACCCGTAATATAAATACTGGATTTATTATTGTTTTAAAAGTCAATCCCCCCAATTCCACACAGTAAGAAAAATAAGAAAGTATAAGTGAACAGTAAATTATATGCAGGGCATTATAATCTAATACATACTTAATTCTAATGTACTGTGGCCTCTTCTTCCGTGGTACATCATAGCTTAAATGAACGACTGTTTTCAGTGCCTGGCTCTCTGTTTATTTCTGCAGAGAAACACTTTAACTGAACCTGGTTTTTCAGTGTATATGGTACTCCAAATGCTTAGCATGTTATAGGGTTACCGTTTAAATTTAGCCACTCGACTTGCTAATATTTCCTAGTTAGTATGAAGCACAAACTGCACCTGCTGATGATAAGAATGTTATTCGTTGTGTAAGTATTTAGCGATACACCTACTGAGTTACAAAAAATTCTGACCTCCTCGTAGGAGAGACGGGAATGAAAGAAGGATTATTAGAATCAAAAGTCATCAGAGATGCGGGGACAAATGTGTTAAACTCTGGCTGTGCAAATTTAATGGAAAGACTTGTGAAAAGGTTTGAGTTTTTTAGTTTGGAGTAAAGCGTTTCAGATCACACAGCGCATACATCCACAGCTTGTCTAAGCTTTTCAAGTTAGTTAAAAAAAATTTAAATAATTGTGGTTTTTTTCCCTGAAACTGATTAGTAACATCTATCACTAGCGCTGCTTTTCTCAGGGTTGTGGCACCTAGTAGAAAAAAGATGTTTGAAGGGTTGGCTTGCCTGATAAGTAATGAAAAGAAACGAAGTTCACACTGTGCCCCCTTCGCAGTGAGGAAGTACTTTAGTGAAACTGCTTTTACTGCGAGTTCTTTGTGCGCATCTAAAGACAGTATCACAGGGCAGCCTGACAAGCCTGTTCGTGTTCCGCACACATGCAGCTTTCCTGCAGTTAAGGCAGCAAGTCCCTGAAGCTCTTCCTCCATGGAGTTTATTGTCAGGGTCTATCCGATGGTAGGATGCCTCTCCCTCCTCTTTGAAATCCGGAAGATCAAACAAAACAACAATGTTAACGCAGGGTGTGTTTGAGGTTTGAATATATAATCAGTTTCCAGGGTTAGATGTTTTATTTGTTGTTGCATTGCTACTGTATTACTAAACTGATAGTGAAAGCATTAATAGATTGTTTTGTCTCTTTACTTTGTGTTGTATCTATCCATCTATCTATGTATCTTACCATGACATGTAATGGACTTAAAAAATAAAAATACAACAGTGGGCTTGTGAAAACAGATTGCAGTAACACTAAATGTGTGTGGTATGTCGTAATTAGGGCCAAATATGCAAAAGCAATGATACAGTTTGTCCTTCCAAAACAGTATTATACTTGGCAATCAACCTTTACTTTCAAAAACATCTTTGGCACAATGGCAAGTGAAAGCATGGTGGGATGAAAAGAAAGAAGCAACAAGGAAAATCAATATAGCAATTATGCGTGCAGATAATGGACATCAAGGTGTTATTTCGAGAACCCAAAAAGGAGAGGTGACATAAAGCCGATTCGAATAGTGCAAACAATTCATTTTCTCAGATCTGGTGCTTCTGGCATATATTTAGTGTCACCTGGCTGCAAAAACCCAAATTGTATTTTTGGTTGTTTTGCCATGGCTGAAATAGCACTGTCTGGCACTATCTAATCACTAGGTTGTTCTTTATGTTTGTACACAATCACCAGCCTCTGTTAAAACTCAGTTTCCCATTATTCTTTTACTGGTTACGAAAAGCCTAAAAACACAAGCAGCAAACACGGTGATTAGGTAATTGAGATTTTCGAGAAAACAGTCACTCACACACACACACACACACACATGCAAAGAGAGATTGGCATAGGGCAAGCGTAAAAGGAAGGACAGGGAAACCAGATAAACACACACATTTATACACCTCCGCTACTCCATGCTTTTACCTGCTCGAAAGAGGTCACCTCCAGCTCTGTCAAGCTTTGCAGGTGGGTCAGAGATCTGGATTTGATAACTGGAGGGAGTTTAGAGAGCAGACATTTGACAAGCATGACAATGCTCTGACAGCCCTCATTGCGCAATGATTAATGACTGACATCCTTGTCGCCTGTCTCATACAGAATGCAAATGCAGCACTGTGAGAAAATTAGCTTAATATGTCCTATAATTGGATGCAGGATGTATCACATAAAGCAAGAACGGGACAGCTTTTTCTTCTTTTTTTTTGCTCCTGAAACAAGGCTTTATTATTGAGAACACTACAAAGTAGGTGAGAGAGATGCTGCAGGATGATCGAAAATGACCGCCAGCAAATCCTTCTCATTTGTAGCAATTCATTGACATAGCAGTTAGTCCAGGGATGAGCAGAGGCAATGTTTTGGATCTAGGCTTGAGAAGTCACTCCTGGCTCTCTCATTTCATGCATTAAATTCCCCCTGGCTCAGAATTTTTCTTAGTTACAGCAAATTTATAGATTGTAACATATACTTTAAATCTGTGGTGTGCAGTGATTTTTACATAAAAGCAAACAGTGACAATTTGTTACATTTAAGAATTTAACAAGGCAAACTGTATCAGATCAAAGCACACCCTTTGTGCTGCTTGTCTGCGCTCTACATGGACGTCCTCCCTACTGAAGAATTGTAAATATTATTATTTCTGCAGTTAAAAAAAATTATCTACCAAATTACCAAAACTTATTTACTATTAGGTGACAATAGCAAATACTGGAGGAATTTATTTGTTTTATTATATTTATTTATCTGCTTATTTTAGCAATAGAAGCAGTAAAACTTAGTTACTACACATAAAACTGTATTAGTGGAAAATTGTGCATAATGTATCAAAAGTCAAAATATGCATGTTTGTAGTGGCTGTGCTGTGAGGACCATGTATCCCTTGATTTTTAAATATAATAAAATATGTTAATGACATCAAATCAGCTGAATTAAAAGGCTTGAGCAGTGTGTGACATGATTAACTTTTAATATCTATAGGAGGATTAAAATATTCATGAAAAATTACGGTGGAGTGTTGGCAAAACAGCTGGTTAAACATATTACATTCAGTCAACCAAGTGATTTCTTATAGATGCTGATATGAAAGTGCTGCCTGAGCCTGCACCTGGTCAACTGGCCTGTTTTATAAGAGCAGACACGGTGAGAGTGGCCCTCCCGTCTTTTGAATTTTCATCATTTTAATAATACATTTATACCACAATCGGTCACATTAGAGGTAAAACACAATGGTAATATTTTCAGTATATTAGCTCTCTAACATGTTATGGAAGACTGATAGATTCAAATCACTCTTTCTTTGTGCCAGACCTATGTACAAATTATTAGAATGCCATTTTTCTAGCCTCTAGCCTGATGTACAAAAGGGTTATTTTTAAAACAAAAACACGCTAGATGTCCTTGAAAACTGGAAATGCAAGGCATTTTCAAAACATTCTTTGTATGTAATGGCGAGTATTTACCCACCACAGGCTAAATTCAACCCATGAAATCAATTAGCCAGAGAACTTGGTGAGCGCTGAAGAAGAAATACTTTGAAAGCAGTCCTTGTATTTTGCTATATTGTTAGTCCAGTGTTACAGTAAGTACTTATTAACATTCTTTTTTTTTTTCATCGGTTCAGTTTTATTTATATAGTGCCAATTCACAACAACAGTCACCTTAAAGCACTTTAAATTGTAAGATTAAGACCATACAATATTCAAAAGAAACGCCAACAATCACACAACTCCCTATGAGCAAGAACTCAGTGACAATGGCAAAGAAAAACTCCCTTTTAACAGGAAGAAACTTCCTGTAGAACCAGGGTGAGCCCAGGGCATCCATCTGCTGTGACCAATTGGGGGTCAGGGGAAAGAGGAGCAGGGAAAGACAGACAGGACGGAAAACACATTGTGGGACAAGAGCCAGAGTTTAATAATTACTAATTATTAAAAGGAGTAGTGGTGTATAAACACCCGGGGAGTGAAAAGAGAGGAGTGAAGAATGCAAAGAGAGGGATTTTAAATTCAGTTTTCTATTTAACAGAGAGCCAGTGAAGAGATGCTAATATGGGAGAAACGGGGAAATATGGGAGCCTTTTTTTCTAGTCCCTGTCATATCAAAAAAATCCACTGACATTTGATTGGGCGAATCATCTGTAATACTGAGATATTCAAAGCTGCTGCTGAATGAAAAACATAGTCTTGCAGAAAACGAAATAGTCACCAAATCTGTTAAATCATCTTAACAGCCTCAATTCTTTTCCTTTTTTTCCACACACACACACACGCATGTTCAGTATTCTGCAATGAATACAATTTCTTTGCACTTCTTTAAAAACTCAGGAAATATTATCCATTAACTTGCTTTGATGGTTTACAATCTGGTGGAACAACAAACTGGAAGGGCAGAAGATGGTGGTGGTGGTGTACGTTAATTATGGTTCACTCATGTCCCAGTCACATGGCCCTAGATATTAGTCGGTGACCACCTAACAACCACCAGTCAGAGTATACAGATTTTTTACTAGTGGCTGGTGGTTGCTGGAGATCGGTCACAGCTTGTGAAACTGAGTGCTCATTCACCATTTACTAAGGCCCGGACCAGTCAGTGACCAGCTCCTAACCCGGAAAGTGCTGGTCACTAGATACAAATGTTAATTCTGCGACAGGTTAATGAGTGGATCTTGGAGGTTGCTGGCAGTCAGTTAGTTTTTTCAAGAAGCACAACAGTGCAGCGAGTAAATGATAATTACAGACAAGTCTGCGTCTTTCATGCAAACAGTGGGAAAACTGCTGCATGGCAATTTGCCAGCAACCAAAGCAAGGAGGGTTTTTTTCATGCAGCATTCTCTCTGAGACAGCAACAGCCAGCAACCTCCAACATGAAATACAGACTTTTCCCTATCATCTGCCAGAGGGTTGGTATTTCACTGAATATCTATAAAAAAGAGTTTGATTAAGAGATTAACAGTGAGTGTGTGCGTATGTGTGAATGTGCTTGCATGTGTATAAATAACAAGCTTCATTAACTTATATAAACTAATACAATCACACATAAAGTTCTTCAGTAAAGCTGATTCATTCCCACTTTGCCTCATACCACCTTAGTGCCTTTCTCCAGATTTGTCCTGAGTTACTTAAAAATTAGTGGTATGTGTTCAAAGTTACAATAAAAAACAACTTTAATTATCCAATATTGTGGGAGATGTTAATTTCAAATGAAACTCTCTCTGTAATTTGGAAGATCAGAATTAGACATTAAATTGCAATCTGTGGTACCACATTTTTACTTTATATGAAGGTGAAAACAAAGGTTACTGTACTCTTTTATTACTACTGTTGATTTTGTAGTTTACTTCTTCTTCACTTCAATTGCGCTGTTTAATGTTCATATTTCTCAAGAGACACCAAATCAGTATAATGGCACAAAATGACTCACCTATGCTAACAAACAAAGCGACAACCACTCACTCATTTGGAGATGGGCAGACACCAAAGTCTAACAGATATTGGTTAACTTCATTTTTGTAAATTCCTAAAATGCACTATAAAAACTGTATATTCATACCTCAATAAATAAATAGTACTGTTATATATTATCAAGCCCTTTCAAAACAAAAATTGCTCTTTTTAAAAATATTGTTATAATCTTACTGATGTTTTGAAGGAAATTCAGAGCAGTTGCAACGCTGAGGACAGAACCAAGTGAGTACATTTTCCAAGTGAAGTGTACTCATGCCACATAAAACTACAAATGCCAAAAGTATTAGCATTTTTGTAAAGGCCTGACATTGAGTAGGTGCTCTAGGTGCTCCTTTCCAACAGCTGGCTTCAGAGTTTAATGAATATGCATATCCATGAGTTTTGTCATTGAGTGTTTTGACGGGAAGTGCAAGTTCACTCTCCCTACTGAGGGTCACTGAGTTGTGATGCAGTGGCTTCAGACAAAAGAAAGTTCACTTCAAATAAAATATGACTATTCAGAAACAAAAACAAAACCTTTTTTATGGAGATGCTGAATATATTTTCATTATCTTTTATTCCCATTCTACAAGCTTCTTCACTAAGTCAATCTTCAGTGTTGCCATACAAATGACCCTGATATGGTTTAATTCAGCTATACAGTAATACTTTGTTGAATGCTATACATCAAGTGAGAAAGTGCTTTAATATAGGAACTGAATCAAAAGCACAGCTACAGTACACTTTTCATTCACTGCCAATCAAGTGCCACAGACACACATCAAACCTGACATCAAGGACGTTATTTTATACACAAGGTACTTTTATGTTCAAAACAGAAAATCTCGCATTAATGTTTTGAGAGTCATATTTTAAAAAGATTCTCAACATATTTTCCTCGGTGAAGTCGGCATTAATAATATTCTGAATGGATTATTGACGTGAGGCAATTAAGGACAATACCAAAAAGGCAACAATAGACAGAACACCATCGCTGCGACCTTCAATCATAATCTCTCTTTGATCGTTTTGTTTGCAATTACAGAACAAACTATGGAATGAGGGGGGAAATAATTGTCACGCTGCGACCTGATAATGCTTTTGGGGGGAGAAGGTGGGGAAACCATGGCACTCCCCCCCTTCTGACAGGAAATTTATTGAAAAAAAAAAAACGAGCTGCTTTTGAAGACAAAAACAATTAAAAAGACTAAGAAAAAAACAGATATGTATTGTAATGAGTTGGAAACTCCTCTATATGTGATTCCTAAAATCAGGCAAAAATGAGTTTCTCTTGTGAAGCTCCTCATTATCCTGATTGTATAATAGATATAATCAAGCAACAGTGTCCAATTAGTAGTCTATAGGCTTGCCTCCATCTAAAAAATGGAAGCCATAAATGCACAATTGACACTCTAAATCTGTTTCTCTAAAACTCTGGGGTTGCTCCCTAATCAGCGAGTTATTGATGAATCCGAGGGCTTAAAAGAAAAAAGGGGCTTTGACATATATCTGTGATATGATGGAGGTTGTGGGTTGTGAACAAACAGTCTTTTCCAGGTAGTTTGAGTGATTGCCTAATCCCCTGTAGCTAGATGATTGCAGAGCAAGGTCAGTTTGAAGGCTCAGACTGATTGAGTGCTGTCTATAGATGGAGCCTCGCTCAAGTCTCTGATGTCTTTAGATGGACAGCGGTTGAAGATTCACTCTGGAGTTTTTTAGCTCTTGAACCAAAACTGTCCAAACTGAATGACACTGTGTGCCAGTAGTACTCAGAACATACTAACAATAAGAATATTATGAGTGTTTAATCGTTAATTTGAGGATGCAGACTAACTTGTGACTTGTAACTTATGAACAGACTTAGTTGCAGTGCATTTTTAATGTATTTCAAATCACATTGTTGCACTCCACCCTATCTAGAGTACTAGCTTTTAAAAAATACTTGATAACCATGCTGTCAACCTTCACTCCCATATTTTACTGCTGCCTGAAATCTGTTTGCATGGCACAGTTATCAACTATTTTTTAAATTAGTCCTGTTGCCAGCATTGTCAAGATGCATTTTGTGCATCATCGACACCAATTTATATCTCAAGCTGTCATTTTGCTACTAAACTGAGTTTTTGGTAAAATTCGACGCTTCCTGGGGCTGCAATTGGATCACCCCCTACTGCTATGTACATTCAAAATACCGAGGGAAAGCGCTGTTGTGTGTATCAAACTCCACTAGTCTGCAGCAGAAATCCTTTGTGCGGACATCTCTGTGACAGCTCCTTGGCAACTTGTGCGCCTGTGTGCCACAAGCTCCCTAAGCTGACTGTTTGGATCAAGTGGGAAGAGGCAGCAATCCCAAAGAGAACAAAATAGCAGATCCCAGCAGCTTTCACAGCCGATGCTATGAGATTTACTAGACTAGAGAGGAGGGTGTGGAAGGATGAGTTTGTGTGTGCATGAGAGAGAAAAGGAGAGAACGAGGGGAAGGGAAGTAGATGTACTTTGAAATTATTTGAAATGTCAGACAAATAAGATTCACAAGACGCATTATGTTTCCATAACGATGATGTGGTGAAGCTTAGGTGTGGTGTCAACATGCAAATGCATAAGATAATAAAGTGGTGACATTTTTTTTTCTTTTAAAAGGCTTAGGAAATGGATGAAAGAATGTTTTTTCTCTCCTTTACCATGTGCACTTTGAAGTGTCAAGCTTGTGAATTGTGGCAAATTATGAAAACACTTGTGCTCAAAGCAAATATCCACAATAAAAAAGTATAAAAGGTAAAGGAATACAATATGTAAATGTGGTGAAAGTACTTGATTTGGTCAACTTAGCAACTATTTACTTTAAAACTTCAATTCAGTGTGTAATTAAAACTGCCTTTTTTCTTCTTTTACAAGAAATGAACACAGTATTTTGAGATAGTCTATGATAGCTAATCTTTTATGACGGCCTGCCATGGAGGCTGAGACGCAACATGAAAAACTTCCATCTTCCGACAAAAAACAATAACAAATAAACATCCAGATATTTAACAACACTTTTGCAAATACAGGAGCATAAACTGACGTACGAATGAGCCAATACTAAGGCTCATTACATTCCAATACTAAGCGACAGACATAAAGAGATCTATAGAGTCGTATTTTTTATTTTTTAATTTTTATTTTATTTTATTTTATTTTTTATTTTCTATTTTTTTCTATTTTTCTATTTTTTTATTTTTATTTTTTTATTTTATAGCTTTTTACCAAGCTGTATCCCTGTGGTTACGTATGCTATAGACCTTAGTAAAGACCAACAAATATAAAATCATCATCTTCTACTGACCAATCAAGTCTTTGGAAAATAATGTCACCATTCCTAGAAAGTCCCCTGGATGTCTGTGTGTGAATAATAAGAAGTTCTAAAGGTATTTTGTACCTTCTGTCTACAGATTTTATCTTTCTTTATCTTTCTTTAAACATTATGATCCTAAAATAGTGTACGTACATATTCTTTTTTTTCCTGTATATTATATTCATTCTATATTTGTTTTCAGACTGTTAAAGACCACCAGGGCTGCAACCCAAAAATAAAAGCTGCACATCTAAACATTAAGTTAATTAAAAACAATTATTATTCACCAGATTTTCCTGTTTCCTAATAACAGAGGTCTTATAATGATACGTCTGTTGAACAACAGTGAGTATTTCTGTTGGCTTTTCTTCTTGATTTCAAATAGACTGAATATTATTATTATGGTAGGTCTTTTCCAGTCTTACTGAAAAAACTGCTTAACGTTCACACACATATAGGCAGCTTTAATATTCTTCATTTTGACACACACTCACACCACTGCTTTGGCTGAGATAGCTTTGTTGCTTTCAGCTTGCGTTATGTACAATTATGTATAATTCTTCCTATTTTGTAATATTATAGATTTATCTTTCTTTGCAAAAGCAGCAACCCTGCTGTCAGTAGACGTGTCCGGTTATATACTGTAAATGCCATCCCGTCATGTAAACACACTTGTGACTAGGTTGGGAAACCAGACTGTAGTTTAACTTTTTGAGCTGTTGATCACCTTTGCATGTCAATTTAGCTTAATTGCCTATATTAGACAAGATGAACCCAGATCGTGGAAATGCATCCAGGGTGAAGTTATGTGTATGTTTTCACCAACAAGGTGTTTTCCAATGAACTACATATGGAGTGTGCTATTAAAAATTTTTAGGACCCTGCACAAAAGTGCAGGGTAAGGCCTAAAAAACTATGGTGCATGAATAGTATCTGAAAGTCATGTCCTGAAGAAATAGGTAAGGAAAAAAACAAATACACCAAAGACCTGAGAGATGCATCTGGCCCTTCAGCTGATCCATATACTGTTTCGCTGAAGCCAATTCAGAAATGCAAGACTGGTTATCAGGAAGCAATTTTTAGGCAAGGGAAAATGCTGCAATATGTTAAATTACACAAGAAGTGTAGTAAAATCAGTGGCTGCAGGTCTTATGGAGTGATGAATCCAAATTTAAAATTTTTGATTAAAATCGTTATCGATATGTATGGAGGAGATCAGGAGGGAAGTATAACAGTGAGTGTCTACACCTATCTGTAAAACACGACGGAGGCCCTGTCATGGTTAGGGGCTGGATTTCAGGCAGTGGTGTTGGAGATCTTGTCAAAACTGATGGAACTGTGAATGCAGACGAGTACTGTCAGAGTTCGAGCCACCACGCAGTACCATCTGGAAAGTGTCTGATTGGCAACAGCTTCGTTTTTCAGCACGGCATTGGTCCCAAACATATTGTCAGTGCAGTAAAAGCATACCTGCATAGAAAAATGCACAATGAAACACTTCCAGTCATAGTCTTGCTTCCCCAGAGAATAGGCCTCAACGTTACTGAAGCAGTGGGCAATCATCTTGGGAAAGAAGAGAATAAAAGGCAGCCACCATTGAAAGAAGAGTTTTGAATGACCTTCAAGAAGCCTGGAGAACTATTCGTGAAGTCTACTTAAAGAATTTACAAGTAACTTTGCCTCAGAGAATTCAGCGGCCATACTAAATATTGACTTCCAAGTTAGTTAAATTATAAAAGCTCAATTTTAGCCTTTCCATGTATGTTTGCACGTCCCAAAAACTGCATCAGCTTCCCATTTTCTGAGCAAAATGAATAAAGAAATGAGTGTTGTACAGCACAGTTGAACTTGCATTGTAGTACAGGACTCAGATTTATCTAAAGACTCAAAACCAAGATAACCTCAGCGAAGCAAACAAACCAAAATACAACAACTGAGCTCTCAAAGTAACTCAAACAAACCTGTTCAAAATAAAAGGCAGCATACACACAAAGCACATGACACGAGCTACAAGTGAACACAGGTGTGGGTGGTTGTAAGGTGGAGAAGTTTATGAATCCTCTATCCAGATGGCAGCCCTATGTTGGCTTGGCTCCCTATGAAGCTTGCAGCAAATCATGTCTGAGCTGTGGAGTGCTGCTCCAATCAAAGCACCAGTTATACTGTCCCTCACTCCTTAGTAAAACACACTATGCAGACCTTCTCATAAAAAGAAAGAGAAACACATCAGCACCCCATAACAACACAGAAATTCAACAGCAGTCACAACACTAAAAGTTACAAAACCTTTTTTGCCATTTGCCAAATTCACATTTTAAATAAAAGATGATTTTTTTTAGCTCACACAGCTTCGTTTACATTTTTTAAAAATCATAAGCATAATCACGTAAAACACCCCAAACCTCCTTCGGGTATGAGCTCTCTTACACTGATTCTTAGGCAACCGAGCCTTAAAGAAACGGGCAAAATTGGTTCCAGTTGGCCGGATACTACACATCATTTAATATATTCCAGTCTATTACCACTTTTGTTCTGACACCTCATTCTTTTCCACCAATATATGAGAGGGTCATTCAATAGCTGACACCTCTCTTCCATACCGTAGTCACATCTCTGTTGCTTTTTGAGCATGTGTCACAGCTGAGAGGCTTGAATTTCAAGAGATAGATTTGCTGACAGAGACATACCATCACTCCTTGCAGTGAGGCTAACACAGGAAATGCTTCACTGTAGAGGTGCAGTAGCCTTGTCACTTTAATCTGAGGTAATTGATCACGGCAGACAACAGCTGATGTGTGCAAGTCAATTGTAAGGGGCAAAAGGATGCTGCTTATTCAGATAAAAGATCTCTAGCATTTCACCAGTCACTCCCATTGATAGGTTGATAGCATGATTGACAGCAAATCAACCTGGCAGAAAATACGTTTAAATGTTGGACAAACATAACCGTAGATATCGTGCATCATTTGTGACTGCATAACATTTCCTCATTAAAGCATGCAATCCCTAACCAGACACTAGACAGCCTTTGGAGAGTCATTTAACTGTCAGAGTGCAGGTGCACAGGGAAAACCATTCAGAATTAAAAAAATAAAAAAAACAACACACATACCCTGGGACTTCTCAAATGCCACTTAGCATTCAAGGACTTTGTGATTCATTAGTAGCCCAGCAGACTGGTTAGATAGAAGCATCTGTTATCTGGTTCCAGTCCTTATGCCATCAATGTCACAAATAATCACATACAACAGGCGGCTTGCAGCAACAGGTCCTTCAACATCCAGTAGCCTTGTGCATTGCATTATACTATTCTGGACTATTTTTATACAGACCTTATTGGCTTTTATTTAAATGACAGTGATACATTTTCCTCTCTGTTATTTTTTATTTTATTTTTAGCTTTCATTTTTAAAGCTAAATATATAAGCACACCTATTAGAATGAAATTTGTTTCACTTCTCATTGGACTGCAACTCAAACTGTCACTGACAAAGTTGCCATCAGTTAATCAGGATCTGTTCTACACTTAATCAGCTGGTGGATGTTTGCTGAAAATGACCAGCCGTTATACACTAGTCACTTTAGGTTTCAAAATAAGATTTAACTGATAACTGCTCAATACAACAAAAGGAAAAGAAAGAAAAGGAAATAAGAGCTGCATTATTTGTGTCCCTCAAACCCCCA
Organism: Oreochromis niloticus; assembly: GCF_001858045.2. NCBI lineage: Eukaryota > Metazoa > Chordata > Actinopteri > Cichliformes > Cichlidae > Oreochromis > Oreochromis niloticus. The sequence goes on from NC_031966.2 coordinate 22,026,026, forward strand.
GTGCTATTGGAGGGGAACAATAGCAAAAAGTAAAATGAGAAGATTGTGAGCAAAAAATAGCATAAAACATCTAAGTCAGAGTTTGGAAAATTAATAAGAGGCTTTTATTTTGCTAGGTTAAAGACATTAAAAATAGACCAAAGTGTATCAGCTTGCACCTTCTTCAGGGTGTAGAGAACCCTGTAGAGAATACTGGAGGTGCAAACTCACTCAAAAAAAAAGCCCAGTGAAAAAAGGCCTTTTTTTACCTTTTCTGGCTGGAGTTGAATATTTCTGTGTGCTTTTTTGGTGATAATCCTCATATTTTTTCTTTATGAAATTATATTTTAGTGGCTGTCTTTTAATTAATGATTAGATACAATCTGTGTATGCAAACCCTTAAAAACTAGATGTAACATTACAACTTTGTCTTTTTTGAGCTTCTATCTCTGTTGGAAGTATTTGCCTCAATACACAGCATGTTACACAACACCACGTCTGACACTGATAACACTAGAATTTGCAGAATTACAACCAAATATAATATGAATCCACACATTGCTGCTCATTCTCCATGACAACCAATTATGTATTGAACTAGAAACTACAAATTAGGATATGGCAACATGTTTTGAACAGCCTGTTTATTGGTTATTGATTCCTCGGTCTCTATGTGGACGGTAGGTCAAAAACAGGAGGTGGGGGGTTTCTGACCCATTTCAACATGCCTTTTTTCGCTGAGAAGAAACACCATAATTACCAGAGGCTGTGAACTTGACAGTTGTTCTGTTTGAATTGCGGAAATGATGGAAGTGAGGATGGAAGAGCAAAGCCTCCTGTGGACATAATCACACCATTCTTGTAACTTAAAAATTATTGTGAGAACACACAACGGGCAACATGTGGTGAGGAATGGACAGCTCTTCTAAAATGGGAAGTGGGATTCTATTTTTACATAAGAGGATCATCATTATTGCTGAAGCCTTTTAGCCACTTTCTCTTCTGCACAAAAGAAAGGACAATGCTTCGGGGTAATCTGTAAAATTGATTCAATTTAAATTAAATGTTGAAATATTCTGTTCTGTTAACTTTATTTTTAAACAAGAGGACCGCTTTTTTTTAGTTTCCAATTAATCTTTTTTTTTCAGATCTCATGCTCTTATTCTTGTACTACTTCAACTGTGTTTACAACTGCTAACTGCCACGTCAGTCAAAAAGCAAACTGTTCCACTTACGTCCATGGCTTTGCTTCACAGACACCCCCTCATCAGTCATAATTCGTGATATCAGAATTAAACATCTGGTGGTCCGCCCATCCAAGCTGTTTTCAGTGTTTTTGATGTTTCGCTTCAAGTATCTTGTATCATGTACGCAGCTTAGACACACCTTACCAGCTGATGCTTCTATCAGAATCTCTTTGTTTCCTTTTTTTTCCCCCTCTGATCCATATGGTTACAATACAACTGGAATTTACTGACACATATAATTTCCCTATCATTGTTGTAGTTTAATGTTTTTGATATTTGCTTTAGCCCGATATTACTGTAAATCTTGACAGGAGTGATGCTCATTTGTTTGTGGGTTTTATTTTCCTTGTTTTCTCACTCATTTTTAAATATGAACCAAAAATTAATCTGAAGTATTATAAATCTTACTTTCTGCAGGCGAATGAAGACAATGAACATAACTGCACAAAAAGACACATTAAAGGCTATGGGGCAAGATCTGATTTCTCAGATTTAAATTGCCGTGGACACAATAGCAATTTCATGGTTGTTCAAGTTGAGACGGTGCAAGAGATCTCTCAGGCTTGTCGACCTTTATCTCCGCAAACATCAGAATCCCTATACAAAAAAGCAGAAAATGAGCTATTGATTTTCCTTTTTTCTTTTGCCCCCTCACTTTCTCATCCCCCTCCGGTATTGTCATTCAATTCTCTAAATGAAGGTCAACATTGGTTTCCTTGTCACTGCCACGGAGACGTGGTAGAAATATAGCAATCTGTGTTTTTTGAAAGAAAGGGGTCTTTCAAAACAGGAAGGGGTTGCTTTTGTCTGTAGGGTTTAATTGGCTCAATAAAACTTGTCTTTAGAGCACAACAGTTTTCAATATGTGCAAGATGTGCGCACACGCTATATGAGCAGCATGCCTGCATACAGGGAGAAAACAGGAGCTTTCAAAGTAAACCAGTGAACTAATTCGTGAAGAAGAAGAAGTCAGTGAAGACAAAATAAAGGTTTAGATTCATGATTAATCTAAAGAAATAATGTCTGGTAATGTCAAAGCTGGAAACAGTGAAATCATCTTGTACACTGGTGTTAATTAGTCAGGCTATTTTGTATAGAATATCTCTCTTAAATCTATAGGTCTTTGGAAATGTCTATATATACGAAACTGCCCCAGGAAATACGGATAACACAAAAAATCAATTATAAACCTCTATATTCATAAGCTATTACGTGTATCTGAAGTTACTCTCCCAGCAGAGGCTCTCTAAGATGAAATCCTTGTTACCTGTCTTGTGTCATGTTGTGCATGTAATCATCTTAGCATCTTTGCTATCTAATATCACTTGAAAGAAAAGAACAAAATCTGATGTTTTCTCGCACTCGTTCGCACCCACAGTGCAACCCAAACCACAACATCCTGTTTCATTTTACCCGAGATTGTTTTTTTGTCATCTGATAGGCGGTGGCAAGTGCTCCTGTCATGTTGTTAGGTACATCAGTGGGATCAAATGCTTCCTTAAATCTGCAGTGACATCAGTGCATTTGACTTGGCATGCCTCTCTCATCTCAATTCATCACCTCCCCAAGGTGAACGCGCTATCTTGCCAAATCCAACTCAGCGTACAGTGCAGAAGCCTTTTTTGCATATTCTTCACACTTGTTTATGGTTTAGTGAGCAGGTCACTTCCCCTGCTTGCTTGAACAGCTGCTTCAGTGATGACCCCCCTCTTCCGAACAGGGGTTGGAAGACTACTTGTGTGCTGCTCCCTGTCAAGTTCTCCTTTGCTTGTGAGGCCTGCAGGTGACCTCACGCACAGCATTTACTAGGGCCATATGAATAATTTATCCTTTGAATTTAGCCCAACTCTGACATTTCGATGCTTGATGCCCACAGGCTTTGGCTTTAACAATATAGATAGTGCTCCTTTCCTCTGTGCACCATCAGATAGAGTCTCAAAGCACAGCCAGTGCGCTCTGTATCAAAACCATGGATATCAGGCTTGCTGCATGTTCCACACTCTGGATTCCTCTATTATATTAACTCTTACTGCAGTATCTCTCCCTATACAATGGGATTCTGTATAGGATTCAAACATTTGGAGTGAAAATATTGTGCTTTATCGGTGGGAAGACAAGATAAGACCGATGTTTTATAATTACCATAGGGCAACTTTAAACGAACTAAAAAGCAAAATAACACATCTAAGAGGAATATTGATAAAAATAAAATACAAATAGAGCAAAGCAGATAATTTAAACATCAGGTACACAAAAAATGCAAAACAGACTCTAAAGAACTGACTCTGGGTAGGTATGTATAAATTCTCTGAATCTGAGTCTAGCTAAATATGCAATAAGAGAAGAAAGAGCAGCGGTAGTTAAAACAGAAATAAATCAAGAATAAAGAAGGAGCTGTCTGAGGTGGAAAGATGGGTGGCTGTGGCTCAGGTAGTAGACTGTTTGTTGGTGATTCAGTTCAGCTCCTCCCGATCCTCATGCTCAAGTGTCCTTGAGCAAGACACTGAATCCAAAGTTGATCCTGATGAGCACCAAGCACCATACATGACAGCTGTGTGTAAATAGGAGGTAAAAACTTTGATTTCTTTCAGTATTTTTCTTTTATTTAAACCGTTCAGCCCATCTTTACAGCCGTAAACTGAAGTGCCCTGGGCTCAGTCGCTGGATTAAACATGAAGAGTAGTCTGTTCCATATACAGTACCTCTCTTTTAAACTGCACTGCCCTCAGTCATACAATGTCTCTTTTTTGTTGACTCAGACTCGTATGGTGGTGTACACACACAGGTAGTCGTTGGTCTGCAGCATCTTCACTTCTTCACCCTGAATGATGACATGTGTCAGTAGCTTCTCGGTCTGTCGGAAATCCACCACCAACCCCTTGATCTTACTGACATTTAGCTGCAGATGGTTCTCCTTACTCCACCAGACACCCACTATAACGAAATCATCAAAGAATTGCCGGAGGCTGCAAGATTCAGAACTGAACCTGAAGTCGAAAGTGCAACTAGAAAATCGTGAAGGAAAGTGACCCTTTTATATTTATGTGGGTAGTATTTGTTTCCTCGATGATCTGTACAGCTAAATGCAAATAAGACTGCCAATTAAAGTGCAACAGTGCACTGCAGATATTGCACTGTAAATTACCAATCTTTCTATCTTCGTCACAAAACTGCATTACTAATAATCTTTCAGTTATTTTCTTAATGTTTCTGACATTACTATGGGAATGATAACAAATTTTTTTATGATGAATGATTAAATTCATTTGAAGATGGATAAATAAGATTGTATAACAACAAGTGTACACGCTGCTTTTATCTAAAGTGGCAGAAATAAACACATTTTCATCAGACTTATGAAGTCTTACAGTATATACTTTTCTACTCCCAAGTGTAGCTCTACATAAATATAGAAGAAACACCCTTAAATTTGTTTACATTCAGATACTTGTGCATGCTCATCAGGCCTGTCAATGACAAGAACAGCATTGAAAAATTAGAATTCAACCAGCCGTCTCATAGTTTGACCACTCTCTTTATGCACAAACAATATACAATGTGATCTATAGTGCCACATTATATAGACAAAGGTAGTGGATCACCCACACACTACATCTATAGGAGCTGTTCAGCCGTGGAAACCATGCTATAAAGCTCCTGGTGAACAATTTGAATGCCAGTGCTAATGCTAGAAGAGGTCTGGAATTCAATTACAGATTGTTGGTGATTTTTACAAACTATGCAACTTTATAACATTACAGAGTCTGCTCTTTTATGGCTGAGTTTCTGTGTTCCTAAACATGACCCCTTATTGCTATCAATATCACTTACAGTTGATCATGAAATATCTAGGAGGGAAAAAATTTAACAAAATTAACTTGTTGCAGTTGTGGGATCCTAATACAATACCATGCTCCGATGCAGTATGATCAAGACATTCTTTCACAAATCTTTGTAAAGACCTACTATATGGCTAGGTGCTTCATTTTACACATCTATCGTAATGAGATCTAAAACTCCTGAACCAGATGTGGCCCAATACTTTTGTCCATATAGTGTGTCTGTAAAGTGTAACATTAATGGTAAATTAACTATTATTTTCAGAAAGATAATCACAGATTAAAATTATTCATTGTGCTTCTACCAAAACAGGCTCACTGATTATTATACATTACTTGTGCAAAGTCTTGACCCAACCCTTATTTCTTTCTATTTTTCTTCCAAGGCACCAAGGTACAATAATTACAATGTTATTGTAAGAAATTGCCATCTTTAAAACACTGTCGAGGTCTGTCGTGGTTTGGGGTGGTATTTCAGCCAGTGGTGTTGAGGATCTTGTCATGGATCCAGAAAATTGGCACTGGCTTAATATTTCGGCATGGCAGTGATCCAAAACACACTGCAGTGAAAGCATACCTGCATAGAAAACCACACATAGACTGGCTTCCCTAGAGCCCAGACCCCAACATCAATGTGGGATCGTCTTGCAAGAGAGGAAAACAAAAGTAACCAACTTCCAAAGAAAGATTTTGGAATGTCCTTCAAGAAGACTGGAGAATTTACAAGAAATTACAAGAAAGCTTGCCAAAGAGAGTTCAAGCTGTGTTGGAAAATAATTGTGGTCATACAAAATATTAACTTTCAAGCTTGTTGCAGTTTTAGAAATTCTGCTTTTGGCTTATGTGTTGTATTTCCTTTTGTGTTTGCGCATGTTTCAATTAATTGCTGTACCTCTTTTCCATTTCCACTTCTTGTCTGCTGTTCCCCTTTTGCAGACGACATCAGAACTTAAATTCAGTTTTCTGTGCGCTTTGTGCATCTTTTCAAAGTTTGAATGTAGCTTGGTTCAAAAAACATGTGACTGAATACTTCAACCAAAATATGGTAGAAATAAACACACTTCATTACTAGTCTTTTTTTTTTTACGTGTACTTCACCTTGCAAAACTACATGATTTTTATCAATCAAAAATTCCCATTACATACCCAATCTACCCTCTCATACAAAGATAAAATTTGATTGACTGCTTGCCACCTCTTAAACTAGCAGGCAATTGGGTGATAAAATGAAGTTCAGTTTGCTTCAAGTATCTGCCTTGCATCAATAGCAGGCGGCCCCTGACAGGCTCACATGGATTCTTTTCTTCCGTGTTCTTTATATCTAATAAAACTCCCTCTCAGTTTACTTTCTGAAAAGACTTTGAGGGACATTTTCGAAAATGTTGGGCTCTGGCATTTTCTCAGATCCCCCACCACCACTATCTCCCGGCCCCCCCAAGGACGTCTTCTCCTGCTGCCAGGACCTGTCAGGCAGGAGCATCTCAAAGTAAAAGGGTGAGAGGACACCAATTAGAAAGCCATCCTCAGCCAAGAGAGCCAGTGGCACAGCTTGCCACAGGAAGTGGGATGTCTGACTTCCTGCATGGGGTCACAGCTGTTTGCGGGGAGGTTACCGCTACAAGCCAATACGCAGTACAGTTTAGTGTCTGATGAGGCAGCCCTCATTTGAATAGCAAAGAACCATCTCAATGTCACCAATAAATTTACATGATTTCTGTCTTGCTACAGCTGGGATCAGAGTGGGGACTTTGCTGAAATTAGGAGAGCATGACAATGTCAAAAGAGCGGGACCAGTTCATTTCAAGTTGGCTAGTTTTAAGGTAAGGATTAATATGTCGTTTATATATAGTGTATAGTAACACAAAAATGCAATTACTATTGTTTCAACACAAGAGTAGCATGTGGTGTACCTACAGAGTATCTATTATACCCGTTAATTTGGGAAATATATAGCATAAAAAGCATTTATATGGAGTAGAGAGAATGGGAAGGAGGAGATGGTGTCCAGAGAATTAATGGAAATTTTGCAGTAACAAGGTATATGCACTCTTTTGCAAGGGCATTTTTTTCATATAAGCAACAAATAGGTGCTTATATTAATGCAGCTTATTTAAAATAAATTCAAGTGATTGAAAAGAAGGCCTTTTTGGTATGTGAAGATGTTTCACCTCTCATCCACAGGGTTTCTTCACTTCTAAAACAACCAACAGAGAGTCCCAGGTATTTAACCCCTTAAGGGTTGCCCCCTTGGAGGTGGTCCTGAGAGTTGCTGACCTGCTATCAGTCATGTAAGTTGTCACATGATTCAAGTTTATCTGAAACCCACACACACAGACCAGTACTTACTCTTTAATGCCCACCACCAACGACACAAATTCGGGGCGATCGTGATCGAGCACCGGACAGAGACTACCAGGAACTGGGTAACTGAGAATCTGAACAGTCATATTTAAAGTACACACATGTGCTGGAAACATTGTTCACTGATGCTGCAAACATTATAAAAATAGACTTCCTCTAAAATATATTGTGAGTAGTTCTCTATGGTGGTAATAATCTCAGTGATTCTATTTCAAAGCAGACAAGAAGTTTCTAAAATAACAGATGCTTAATTTTAGAAAGAACCTCCTTCAACATGAGAGTAATCAGAATCACAGTCTCAAGGCGGCTTCTCTACGGCATAAGAGAAGCTCTTATCTTTACCTGAGTTGGTGAACAACTGGAAGCGTGGCAGAGATGAGATCCTGTGATTGGCTCCTGCTATGAGCAGCTGTCTAGAATGCCCATATTTGGTCTCAACCCAATTACATCCTCTGATCCCCAGTCACTGGGCTGATGCAGTCAGAACCATTAATCTCCCTGGCTGAGTACTACGCCATGTGTTAACAGCCAAGAAAACCCCAACCCCCATTTCACTGCCAAGCCCCACCACCAAGGTTGAAAGTCATGCCAGTCATATTGACTTTTCTGACTCTCATATTCCCTTGGGCTCATCAAGATTATGGGCGAACCTATGATGACTGTGAAAAAAACATAATGTACAGTACAAAGAAAACATTTCGTTCAGCCCTGTCGGCCTTATATTAACGGACCAAAGTTCAAACAGGGGTTACAGCATGTGCTTTCAGAGTGTGGCAGGTGATCTGTGATGGAGAAGGAAGAAGGGAAAAACAAACACTTTTGAATCTGGGATGTTAACAACAAAATACCTTGGAGCTGTGTCAGAAACCAATTCCAGCAAATCATTTTCAAAAGGGACAGTAGTAAACAGTAGGCAGTTTTTTGCAACTGCCTATTTCAGAGAAACGAAAGGCACCTTTAGCTCATGGTCTACAAATGGCTCTCTGGACAAAGAGAAAACAGAACAAAAGAAACCAAAGCATTTTTCTCTTTACTTTTGCTTCTACAAATCTTCTATTTCAAAGACTAAGAAAAACTTTGATTTTAGCTTTTGGCTGTCTGTATCTAAAGCAACCAATAAAAACAAATCTATCAGATTTATTGTTTTGACCACTGATTGGTTTGTATAACTGTGATTAACGGTCTTAACGAGGGACAAGAATGTAAGGCTAATGTAAAATTAGAAGAAGTGGTTTAATCAGGGTCTGAATTACATGGACGCTGAGTTCCAGTTTGGTGAGCTCGTTTTGTTCACAAAGATTAAGGGAGGAGTCAGGCAGGCCCCCATTGTTCCTTTGAGAAAAGAAACTCATTTGCTTTGAAAGATAAATGTCTTTCGAGCATAAATCATGTCTCCTAATCCCTTTACCAATGACACATAATACAAACTGTGTCTCATTCACAGATGAGACAAAAGAGACGCAGAGTTTGTAGCACTGTCCTTCCTGCTGAGGACATTCACCTAAGATTGGAAGATTAACACTGATTACATCATGTATATTCATCTGTCTGCATGCTGAATAGACCTATATGGAAAAGAAAAACTCATATAAGACATAAACATTTAAGAAGTGGGGAAATAGGAATCCTTAAGTTTTTCTATTCTATTTATATTTCTCATGGGAACACTTAGAACTCTTTTTATTTTTACATTGAAATTTAAATTATTTTATTTTGTTTTGTAATTTATTGAATAAGACTAGAACACTTTTGGCCAAATGTTAGTGTGACACATTTTAATAGGCCATCTACCACCAACTTTAACTTTGGTCCAATGTGGGTCTATTAAACACCTTTCTATTCCAGTCTTCAAACACCATATGAATCAGTTACCCAAGGGAGGCAGTTGACATTTAGTTCTGTGCATGAGTGTGCTCCATTTCTATTCCCATGACAATGGTGACTTTAGAAAACATGCAAGCATCTGAATTTCTAAATGAAAACAGATATCAGCAAGGAATAAAAAAGATCCCTTGTGAGCTTCTTCTTCAGTAGGAAGAAGCTCTTAGATTTATCTGGTTTTTACAGCATCATTTTGTGTGGTGTGTTATTTCAAAAGCACCACAAACAAACAAGTGGTTATGTTTAGGTTACAAAACGGCTTGGTTAGGGTTGGTTTAAATATGCCCTTTCATAACGTATGTAATGAATGAATATTTCTTAAAGACACCGAGTGTTTTAACCATAATGTGATCCCAGTGAATACGGTCTTAATGTCTGCATGTTGCAAGTTGGGAAAACAGGGCTCTATATGTATCTTTGCATTGTGTGGATTCACTTATCATAACATCAGGACAAACGATCAGTTAAAGAACAGACTTAGTCTTCCAACAAAGAAAGACTAAACTATACTATATGAAGAGGTTAAACATATAATATAGACAGAAAGCAACACAGCTGCTGCAGACAAGGCAGCATCATGAGTGTGTGAGAGGATAAGCACTGTACTGTAGTTTAGTATTAAAAGTGCTGTATGCCCCTTGGTCCTTGGTAAGACTGGACATACTGATGAAGTCTAGCCTATTTGAAGCCAGGAAAGAAAGCTGGTAAAATGTCAATGGTGTAAATACACAACTGTATCACTAAGACATGAGAAAACCGGATGGATTATAATCAAATATTAATTGAAATAAATAGTTAAAAGACAGTTTTAGTTTTTATTATTTCAACTGCAGCCTTGGTGGTGTTTAAGGGTGTGAGAGAAAGTAAAGAATAAATATGATGCTTAGACAATACAAAGACATTTGACTCTATTAAAAATCTTTAGACTCTCCTAATATATCCATAGATGTCCATGGGGTGTTCCAGGAAAGGTGACTATGTTTCAGAGAACTGATTGGTCAGTAGTGATCTCATACCTGTTGAGCTCTAATCTGGAACATAACCTGTTCCAGAGAAGGTTAGGTTAGCAACATGGCAGTAACAATGGCAGTATACTCCAGTAACAAGTGAATGGCCTTCATAGTTGAGAAACCTTGGGTTAACCCTGAAGTTATCTGGATAAGTAGAAATTTTGCTTTGTCAGACAGACCTCTGGTCTGGTGTCACGCGGAAGTGAAATTTTCCTCTTTGAAGCTGTGGTAAAGACGAGGTCAGCGAACAAACTGTTTTCCATCATGAATAATGCCGACCAACCTCTGCACCTCTGACAGCCTGATTTAGCTTCCCTACCAGAGGGGAAAATACAGGAACTCCTCCATGCCTCAAACAATAACTGCATAACAGTGCAACCCATCTGTCAAGGAGAGAATCAGCTAGTGTTTCATTTTAACATTTTATTTCCAGTTTATATTCAGTTTTGCATTTTAGATTTTGAAAATGCTACTTTGCAAATTATTATTATATTGTTATTATTACAAGTACATGTCCCTGCTGTGCTATTATTTGGTCTGTTCATAGTGTTGGCAAATGGCTTTACTTAATCACACTGAGAAAACTAAAAAGAACCATGGCAGTGGTAGATGCTGTGCACATAAATAAATACATCAATATGGGAGTCATTGTACCACAAAATGTATTTACATCTGTGTATGGCAAAGAGACTACATTGTTTAAAAAATAATTGTACTTCTACACTCATCAGCCAGACACTGTCCACCCCCATCAAGTGTATAACAAAGAACTGTTATGTAATACTTTTTTTTTATCTAATCTAGTTAAACAGCATTTCACAACTTAGCTTTCATTATGACTGCATATTTAAATGTGTTATGGTTGTCCTGTACATATAAGTAACTTACACCTGACACCTGGTGGGAAATATATACATATACATACATATATGTATATATATATCCTTAAACACAGTCAAATTAACTTCATAATTAATCCCTCAAATGATGTAATGTATTATTGATACATATTATCTCATATTAAAATTTGGAGATATCAAACATGGCTCAAATCCTACTGAAATAGAAATGACATGATACTTTTATAAGGTGTTCCAGGTACATACAGTAAATGCTACAGATGAGTCATTTTAGCTAGTTAATAGTGGTTGCTGGGCAACATGATGTCATCATAATATGTGATATAGAAAAGAACCTTCAGCAGTCTAAGATGTACCTGTGTACCACCTTTGGTTGCTCAGCTCATGTAGGAGGGGTTCACAGGCAAACAAACAGAGACAATTTTAAAATATATATATATTTATTTATTTACATTTATTTCAGTTTTATTTATATAGCACCAAATCACAATGGCAGTTGCCTCAAGGCACTTATTTATTTATATATTTTTTTCATAATAGCTGCAGTAAAAATCTTTGAATTTTCTTTAATGCACTGCAGCGGGATAAAGAAAATATATCGCATTTATTTCAGTAGGAAAAGCTGTAGATTCAAATGTGAAGGTGAAATTAGGACCTGAGGGAAGTATTCAGCACTAGAATGTCTTTAATTAATCATATTTAAGCAGGTGATATATCAAATATGAAAAATGTAATGATTTTCCAAAATTGCATACTGTTAGTTTGAGATTTTTCTTTAAACAAAGAAACAAAAACAAAAATATGATACCATCAAAATAAGGATTAATTGTGATGTGGCAACTATAGATACACTATTTCTTATACCAGCACCTGGATGCTCGTCTGAATGTTTTCATGCGAGCCCTCCACCTTTTGCTCCAGACTTAAACAATGACAATAAGACCTCAGAATATAAAATCAGTGTTCAATATATATTTACTCAATAGGAAATTACTCTCTGTAACCTGGCATGACCTTAGCTGTCATACTAAAATAAGCACCACGAGGTACAGTGATTTTATTGAAAGCTTTTTGCAATGTTATGTCTTTTCTGCTATAATGGAGCAAGCAAGTTTTTTGTAATATATTAACATTAATGTGTGTTAGTGTGACTTTGATATCGGTCTGCGTCTGTGTGCACTTAGTTAGTTCTGAAGGATCACATTGTTTTCAAAGGACCCTGTGTGTGGTGACAACATCTGCTTTGAGCGGGTGATCCATCTCCGCTTAGCTGCCATATAACAAGTCATGAGGGATTTTATTTAGTGAATGCCCAACACAGGGGGCTCCATCATAAAATTTACTGTCTCACAAGGGCATTGTAGAGGTTGTGCTTTTTACCTTCTAGTGCTCAGCGGTATTACAACTTTTTTAAGTAATTGATGCAAAAATACAGCAAATATTTTCCATCTTGAGCATAAACTGTTTATTTTTTTGTTAAATTTTGTACATTGTAAAAGCTGCATTTTTTCCATTACAAATAAGATATTCTCTGTAGTGTTTGGTAATAGAGAAATATCTCCTGCTGGTAATAACAGTGTCAGAATTGCACTTTCAACAGTGGTAGCATAGCAGGAGTTAAAAGTAAGCTTTCATCCCTTCTTTGGAAAGAAGACTGTTTTTTAAATGCCCCTGGCTGTCTTCCAAGCTTCTAGCCTCAAGCCCACGGGTCTAACAAGCATGATGCTTTGAGGATTGACTTGTGATTCAACCCAAATTTACAAGCTGATTACTATGCAGACACTGAGTCAAGTCGAGTACAAAAATGTGCTCCTTATTTTTACCAACAATCTTTTAGATGTCCAGAGAATGAAATGGCATGGATGTGTGTTTGTATGACTGCGTGTCTGCGTGAGCATGTATTTAATGGGCACCAGCTGAAACTTTGATGTAATTGATAAAAGAAGCTGTTCTCCTAATCCTAATGGCACAATTCCTTATGATCCTTTATGCACTGACTTGCAGAAGATCAAAGAAACAGAGTTTTGCCCCTGGCAATAAAATATGTATTAAAGATGGGTTTGAAGGATATATTAACAGGATATAAATCATGCAATTTATTCAATTGATAAGTTTGGCATTGCCTGTAGTTCACGAGTTATTTTCCTCACACACACACATACACCATAATTCTCCAATAACAACTAACCCAACTGCTCTTTGTTATACCCAGGAATATACACTTTTCTCTGCCTCTAATGAGATGTTTTTCAAAGTAAAAGCCACTGTAGGCGTAGGTCCATTACATCATTTGTCAAATGTTTTCAACTGCATGATATTTCTGGAATCCATAGAAACTACATGTCAGCATAATTTGGCAACACTTTCTGAATGTGGGTTTTTTTTTTGTCACCTAGACAAAGCACAACATCACACATGAACCGCGACCAATGATAAAGTTCTCAGCAAAGTTGGAATCTTCTCCCCAGTTAGCATGCATAACAAAACAGAAGCGTCAAGAAAATCTAAATGTGTCCAGATAAGTGCAAATATAAAGACAAAATCCTCCCAAATACAATTATGAAAGACAACTGTAACTGTAAACGAATTACTTGTTTGCGTGAAAGATTATCCATCCTCTGATTAAAGAACATAAAATGAGATGGGGTCATGTGGTTTCATTTCAAATGAAACTTGTGAATAAGGAAGCAGCAAAAAGTAACAAATGAGTTAGAGGTCAGTTAATATTCCTATATCAACACGATCTGATTGTCAAGACACAAAAGTTGCCCACTGATACTATCCCCTACACATGCAAACGCACACTACACGGGGAAGAGGCTCGTTCTTCCATTTTATCAGCGCTTCACTCAGACCATCCCACTTAAAACTCATTGATTCCCATGCAGCTATGACTGGGTTTGGAATAGAAAATGCTGCAAGAGACTGACAGTAAAAGATTTAGAGCTTTGCTGAAAACACTCAGGATTTAAGCCCTGTAAGCCCGACCCTGGCATCACCCATGCTGTATCCACAAAAAAGTGGCTTCCATTAGAACTAAACTGTGTGTGAGGGTGAAAATCACGAAGTCACACAAAAGGCCCGAGTTGCAGTTTTGTCTTTGGTAGAGTGATTCTTGTGGCTGAGGAATAGAGTGAGACAACTCCTGGTGAAATAGGGTGCTGCTCCCTCACAGGTGATCTATAGTTTGTCAGCACCAATCAGCCCGGAATGGGAGAACAGTCCATTCATCTGCTCATGGCTTATTGAAGAGGGTGGGCTGCTTTTGAATGCCTCAAGCTCACAGCTCCTTCCAGAGGCATTATTGGATTGAGCCTATTTATCTTCCTCTTTATCACTTGAGAATGCACTTTTTGATTTATACGTCCATATGATTCTTTTCAATGTGAAGAATTCGCCTATATGCAGCCCTTGGGCTAGAGCTCCTGATCATGACAAATAGTTGCAATGAATATGTCTTGCTAAATATCAACAGGAGGTCTCCACAAAACAGATGTAGATGGCATCACCTGAGCAGTTGTTCCAGACTTCTGTGTTTAAGATATGGAAGACTTTATGCCAGGGAAAAAATAGTTTCTCCTATCTCATATCTATATTACTTAGATTTGCATTAAGACAAAGGTTTCAAGGTCAGCTGAAAAATCTGGTATAACACAGCAATAATAACCAGAGCTGCAGAGTGGTGTTACAGTAGGTTTATTGTACCTATACCCCAAGATGCTTTAGATTACATGAATCCTAGTTTTATTCTCTCAAATCCAGCTGGTCACCTTTTTGCCTGAATGAACCAAAGCATGTTACCCATCTACACGTTCAGTCAAATAAAGCAACACCTTTCACCACAGGCAGAATGAAAAAGACGTTAATACAACTTGAATTTTGCTGACTCATAATTGGTGGTTAATACACTGTTAAATAATGTGTAGTTTGGGCCAAGCAATTTGGTCAAAGATGTGCTCCGGTTGAGCCGATAATTCCCATAAAGCACAGTTAAGCCATGCTTTATTGGTTTCCATGGCAATTCTTGTAGAAACCAGAGAGGATGTTCCTGTGGTCATGTTTTTATATTATTAGTATGTGCTATCCGTCAAAGAAAGCCTTTGACATGGATGTGTTTTGACCCTCTGCATTAGTCACATAACTATTTGTTAAAGAATAGTAGGATTTCTCTCAGTCTGTATTTAAGCCTGATTTTGCTTCCAATTTAGATATTCAATTTTCAAGAGGAACCTGCTTTTAGATTTCAAAGCCAACACTCAGATTCAGTTAAATGTAGTTAAGTTCCCAGTTAAATCAGCATGTGTAACAACACGTAATAGCCTCATGCAATAATGATTACACTTTTAATATAAAATTTAAATGTAAGCTTGTTTGTCTGCATACATTTACATGTATTTTTAATGCACAGTACATGGGTGGACTGAAAAACAATAGACAGCAGTAGTAAATTATTTTTCAATATTATTGTTTAACTTTGATTTAATAAGTAATTTATTCAGTGGGATTTATGATTCTTTCATAATGTGTCTCTAAAAGAATAATGGAGAGAAAACAAACCAGGGATGCTAAATAAATAAAATAAAATATAATAATTATAATAAAAGTAGACAAAGAGATTTCTGTTAAAGTTAGTATTCTGGTCAAATACATGTTTTCTGACAGTTGAATTAAAACGGAGTCACTGTCCTGCATCTTTCTGTTTTTGGTGTTTTCTTTCCATCCTAATAGTAAGTTGTCTAAACCACATATAAACCTCTAAAATGAAACCAACACAGAAACGCCAAAACTGCAGTTCAGAGTCAATCCCCTCAAATTTCCATGTTAAAATGCCTAAAGCAGAAGTGAATTATTTATTTATTTATTTTGGGGAGACTCGTTTGAACTCTATTAAGTCTCAAAATTATGCATTATTAGAGATGTGGCTGCTCTAACTAGCAGGTGGATGCTGACACGGGCTATTTTGGCCAGTCGCTGTCTGTTAGACTTCATCACTATGGTTGTGCTGTCTTTTGGAATCTTGTATGGCAGTTTTGGGAAACTAACTGTGAGATCCACATTGTTGTTAAACAAATTAGAAGGCATCTATGTGTGTGTAATCAACTTTATGTTGTATGGATGTGCTTTGCAAACCAACCAAGCTGACGTTAGCTGAAAGCTAAGCATACTGCTGTCACTTCATGCTCCAAAGAAAGGCAAAAAACATAGAAATCTATCTTTTATTTACAGTCTATACTAGAGATGGACCCATCCGATATTAAGTATCGGTCCGATACTGACGTAAATTACTGGATCGGATATCGGAGGGAAATAAAAAATGTAATCCGATCCATTAAATATCAAAAAAGCACCTCAAAAAACTTGCAAGATGGTGTAACTCTGCTCATAACCGTAGCACATCGGAGCAGTATTCGTCATGTGATAGAGCAGCTGTGTGTATTTGTAGCCTCCCTAGCAATCCCGCATTTCATCTCCGAGGAAGTTATCCCAGAGAGAAGTAAAGCAAGTGTGTAAGTTCATCTCTGAATGTTTATAAAGCATTCCCGCGTTAAGCTTAACAACCGATATATGGAGCGACTGCCTCTTCTCTATCCCTCCCTCTCTTGTTGCTACTTCAATCATGAAACTGATCAATGATCAGCTGATCGGCTTTTCTGTCGCAAGTCCGTCTCTCTTCTTTGTTTTTGGCCCACTTCGCACCAGAAAGAGGAAACCAGCGGATGAACAACAGCAGCAAGTTTAAGCTTGATAAGCTGTTGTTAGAATGTATTTAATATTACTTTCTACACCAGGATCTTTTTCTACGTAGCTGACGGCTGGTAACTGTGCAGGGGCGGATCTAGCAAAGTTTAGCCAGGGGGGCCGATAGGGCATTAACAGGGAAAAGGGGGCACAAAGACATACTTTTCTTTCTTATTCTCATTTAAAATGTCTAGCTTTTAATAAATAATTATCCGAATCTTACACCCAAAGTTTTAATCTGATGTGAAATGTATAGAAGTCCATTACTGTATATACTAACTGTTAAGTCTAATATACCCTAGTAAGCTATAGTACTTTTTCCTTTGGGAAGATACCATCTGTGCAGTCTGCAATTCTGTTGAAGAAAGATGTTGAATCTATTTAATTATTCTTGAAAAATAATTGATTTCTGTGCTTTTTTTCACACTGCATCAAATTAAAGTTGATTACGTCGATTAAGCATCACAAGGTGGAGGGTGGGTGGTTCCCTTTTTTTTTTTTTTTTTTTTTTTTTTTTTGCTGGGAGTTTTAGAACCCTATTAGTTAGGTTGCTTACTCTTTAAAATACCAGAATAGGGAGGATGGGGTAGGTTTAAGTTTATTAGATTGATCAGTATTGCTGAACTATGAAATATTTTGGGTGCAGTGTATTTTTTGCATACAGGTATAACAGAATAGATTTAGTGTTTGTTTTTTTTAACTTGAGTATGAACTTATACAAAAAGCAGCAAGATATTAACAAAACAGTTTTATTGATTAAAAAACACACTATATCGGATTCATATCGGTATCGGCAGATATCCAAATTTACGATTTCGGTATCGGACATAAAAAAGTGGTATCGTGCCATCTCTAGTCTATACATGTTACTCATATTTAAGTGCACCTAATAAACACATGCACACACACACACACAAAGCTGTTAAGAGTGGTCTCTCATCTATTAACTGCTTTCTATTTATAGTCTTGTTATCTTCCATATTTGAAATGTGTTCATTTATGATGTTAGCTAAACTGTTGTCAGCCCTCAGCAGGCATTTTCAATCCCGAGCCACACCATGGCAACCTTCATATTCAACGTGTGCTTGCTAGAGGATGTTTCTAGACAGACAAAGACAACCAGTGTGTTTTGTCCATGTCATTTTCAAGTAGTCATGGTAAAAGCATGTTCTTAAATTCAATTCAGCTGCTTTTCTGCTGTTGAATATTTCAGTTAAATAAATTCCACTCTGCCATAGTTAACAATTACATTCTGTGAACCTGTCATTTAACCACTCCTCACTACACCACATATTTCTTTTGGCATATTCCTTTTGTGCAATTCAGCACCAACTTTTCAAAGTAATTTCAGATTCCATCTTAAAAGAGTGGAATTTACTGCAGTGCCATAAAAGCAAGCACTACCACAGAAGCACAATGCATGTTCAATAAAACAATATGAGATCATAAAGAGTGAGCATTAATGCATCTCGGAGGCAGATTAAATGAAAATCATGGAATCAATAAGGCTTGTAATAATGTACTCTGACAGGCTGGCTCTAAAATGTGGCAGGCACTTTTACATTTCAGCAAGGCATACCATGTGTTCTCAAGAAATAAACCATACAACTGACATGACTTTAGATAACAAGAGTTAGCAAAGAGATATGTTTGTAAAATAACAGCAGTCTGATAAGGAAGTGTTTTCAGGATTTTTTTTTTTATTCATTTTTGACAGAACACAAATCTAAGTAAATGTTACCAATATCAAGTTACTTGCAACATGACAAAGGTTCCGTTTTCCCAGTAACGCAATTCAGAGACTACAGACAAAGCCGATGGCCAAGGCCTTAGTAGGGCATTATGTTTGCAGTACATACAGAACTTTCAGTAAAATATAATTACTCAGATGAGAAAAATGTTTAACTTTACATTCAACAGGTTTGAATGTTTCTTTGTGGATGACAGGAATTTAAATAGCCGCTCTTTTCTCAAGGTGCAGAGCTGAGATAGAAATCCACAAAGTCTTTCTAAATCTTCATCATCTGATGCCAAGAGTTATCAAAGCCCTTTTTTCCGTTGTCATGGAAACCTTTTACCCTTTACATTTCCTATTGTCACTTGTGTTTTTGACCTTGTCCATCTGAATGAGGCAGAGTTCTGATGGCATTCACCATGAAACTCTTACAACATGTTTGTAAGAGTTAATGAAGTCTTAGACATACAAGTGGGACCTTGGATAAGTTATCTATCTATCTATCTATCTATCTATCTATCTATCTATCTATCTATCTATCTATCTATCTATCTATCTATCACAACTCTCAGAAAGCAAGAAGGTGCCAGGTACTTTAACATTTCAGCAAGGCATACCATGTGTTTTTTTTCTTCTCAAGGAATAAATTATACAACTGAAGTGACTTTAGATAACAAGAGTTAGCAAAGAGATATGTTTGTAAAATAACAGCAGCCTGACAAGAAAGTTTTTTTTTTCTTTTATTCATTTTTGACAGAGCACGTGTATGGGTCAGGAATTTAACGTATAGAAATCTAAGTAAATGTTACCAGGCAGTGTTTTAAAAGAATTATCCAGTTACTTGCAACAAGACAAAGATTCTGTTTTTCCAGTAACGCAATTCAGAAACTACAGAGAAAGCCGATGGCCAAGACCTTAGTAGGGCATTATGTTTGCAGTACATACAGAACTTTCAGTAAAATATTACTCACATGAAAAAAATGTTTAACTTTACATTCAACAGGTTTGAATATTTCTTTGTGATTGACAGGAATTTAAATGGCCGCTATTTTCTCAAGGTGCAGAGATGAGATAGAAATCCACAAAGTCTTTTTAAATCTTCATCATCTGATGTGAAGAGTTATCAAAGCTTTTTTCCGTTGTCATAGAAACCTTTTACTCTTTACATTTCCTATTGTCGCTTGTGTTTTAGCCCTTGTCTATTAACTGAGGCAGAGTTCTGATGGTATTCAACGTGAAACTCTGACAACATGTTTGTAAGAGTTGATGAAGTCTTAGTGGGACCTTGGCTTAGGTATGTATTTATCTGTCCAGCTATTTATCTATCTAACTATCACAACCCAAAAAGCAAAAATATGTTTTGTTGAACATTTGCACTGGCATTTCTCTGCCTTGGAAAGAAAAAAACTCTAGGGTTCAAAAATCTATGATCACAGTGACATGAACAATAGTTAAGCTGAATGACAAATGTAACAATGACTACATTTTTTGGGAGTAATGAGCTAATGCTATGATTCATGGCACGTCCCGTGGAGATACATTTGCATCTCACGCTGTCTGAATGGTGTTAGCTGCCTTAGTTGAGAGAAGGTTATGACTGAACAGAGAATGGCTGCTATGTATTATATGGACATCAACACCCAAATTGGACCAGACAGCTTTTAACTATTCACTGAGAAGTCATGTATAAACTCGCACTGTGTGCTAAAGTGGAAAAAAAAAAATTAAAAGATTTTTGACATTAGTTTTCAGACAAGTGTGTTTAATGCTGAATTTACAGGTTTCCAGAAAGAAGGCTAATGAGACATCCACTTAAGCCCCAATGACAGTAAAAACTAAAGCCTCATTGATGTCCATTTGTTTTTCAGGCCTACTTGCCCTTCTGGACAGTAATTTTCCACACAGAGTTTTGTCAAACTTGACACCTCTTGGTCTACTTGAGCAGATTGTTATGAATGCTGATGACAAGCAGTGGAACTGTAAGATCGGCACAGTGTTGTTTTGCCACTGCAATCAGTGCTCTCCCAATTAAAGCAACAATCCCTTGTTTTAAATGTGGATCTAAGTTAGAGGAAGGGTAAATTAGATCATTTTAATGAAGGTATGGCAGAAGAAGTAAAACATGGGGATAAGGGATGTTTGAGGATAAGAAGCACAGGTTTTTATATCTAAATTTCTAAAAAGACTTACCTTTACACAGACATCATCCATGCTATGCATTATTTTTAAATAGAGTAACTCAGAAAAGTAAACTCTAAAATAATTAGTTCATTAAAATCTCTTCTATATTATATACAGTGATATATATAGCTAAGAAATACAGAACTATTACATGTGTTTATGTTTTTTAATTCAAATCATCTATATCTAAAAAGCGCACAAGCACAAGCATGGATTTTTCTATAATACCATCTTTCTCGCCAAATACACAGCAAGACAAAATGCACTCAGGGACTCTTTGGTCTCAACAATGCTGATTTATATCTGTTCTCTGCAAAGGAGACACATGCTGGTAACAGGTGGATACAATGCACTGGTGACCTAGTTTCATTCCTAAGAAGGAAAAAAAAAAGTCAACATTAAAAAATTCCACAGTAATAGGAATTGGTTACTTTGGTCTTCATCTCAAAGCTTTCTGTGGCTGCACCTTTTGTTTTATTCCACCCACTACATTTTAAAACTGCTCTACCAAAAGAAAAGAAAAGAAAAGAAAAGAAAAGAAAAGAAAAGAAAAGAAAAGAAAAAAAAAGAATATTTTGTCAAAAGAGGCTGTTCTTATGTTGACTTTATGAACTGAATGATCGTACTCAGAGCTTACCAGACAGTGACATTTATTATAACACTTCTACAACAAAAGCTACAAATTGTTTTGTCAGTTAAATGCTTTGGATGCGAAAATTATAGCAGATGCTGCATTTGTAACTTAGTCCCGATACAATAGTAGAGTGGACAGTAAAAAGTAATATAAAACTCACTAACACTGAAATAAACGCAAAAAACTTTTTTTGTAAAGCCTTTGTGCACATGGGCTGGACTTTAGACAATAGAAGACTCTTGTAAAATAACATAAAGGTCTAATCAACAAAATGTGTTTGATTTCATGACAGCTTTATGATGTTAGACTGGACCCTGGTGCTAATTTTTTGTTCCATCTTGTGCAAATGAGTGTTAATCAAAGTTGATCATGTTACAGATTTACAAGTCATAGTTTTAATTTTAATCAATTTTGCTAGATTTTGTTAATTGCTTTGTCTGTGAGATAGAAAAAGAAGGTGACTATAGAAATTGGGTACAGGAAAAGCTTTGGAGAACTCAGCTCAAGGGTAGACGCAGACCTGGAGATAGTTGCAGGCAGGGGGTCTATTAACACTTAGGGGAGCCAAGCTTGACAGCTCCTTACTCATCTGGGCCCCACAGGGAAGCTTGTTCTCGCCACAGCACTGTTGTGATGGTCAATACCAGTGCTTCCAGGGACACCTGGATGTGGGCTGGGATGCTCGGTCACTGTTACGATCCTGCTCCATCTGGGATTTGAACCAGTACTGGAGCAGCACATTATTTTTGTTTTTCTTTGTTTCTTTCGTGTTTATTTATTTGCTGAGTTCAGACAAGTAAAGGAATCAGCCTTTTGATATAACACCACCAACAATGCGTGTAGATTTATGTTTGGCTTAAATGAAGCCTGTGCAAAGTAATATGCAGTAATTATTAGATCATCAAGAAGATTGTCCTCATTGTGAGAATACTGCTGGGGGCTATCACACTATCAATGCAATAATGTCAGTGTATGCTAACTCAATTTGCTCATTTTGCCCTGTATATTACAGATGTGAATGGAGAACAACGAGGTGAGTTCTTGTTGCTTGTTACTGTAAAAAGCAATGCAGCCCTAATGAAAAAGGATTGGTTCTTGAACCATCTTTGCATGAGTTTGTTTTTGTTGCTTGTTCATATTTGTCCTACTTTGTTAAACTTTTTTTATTCAGATTTCCCACAATGCATTTTTAAAAATATTTATGTCAGTGTTGGTTTTTGTAGTTTGATTAGCTAACATAAATTCTGAATTAGCCAGCTTGGTGCCAATGGATGGTGAGAACCAACAGTACAGTTTAAAACAATAGTTAAGGTTCTCTAAAAACAACTGGGGTGCTTTGGTGTAAGACAGCAGACTTTAATCCACACATAGCATCTTTGTGTTTTACTATTTCTACTTACTTTTGCTTTCCCTTGCAGCTCTACTGCAAATCACTTGGTAAGGTTTATGAAGTCATTATGGACTGGCAAATAACACCAGTTTATAATGTTAACCCTGCATGTTGTAACATATTGCTTAAGGGTACCAGTGCTTTAAATGTCAGATCAAGAGATCCTTGCCAAGTGTCCATATGCGATAAGTTGGCTGTCAGACTAGTCTGACTATTGCCAGTGCATCAGAACACCAATGCCAAAGGACACCTTGTGTACTCTGTTGTGGTACTGTGTAGTGGCAAATGTGTGGTGGTAGGACATGGTGCTATGCAGACCTCTGGATGTATGTCTGCCTGTGACTGTCATTTGGGGGCACTGGAGAAATATATGAAATAACCAAAGATGAAGACTTTACTTGGTCACATTTATATTTTAACTTTGCCTGTGTGACAGAAGCCATAAAATACAAAAATGTCTTTGTAGTGGAGTGAAACTCAGTGATATATACAATAAACTATTAAAACTGCCTGCTGCAGCCATGCTTTGTGCTTCCCATCTGTCTTTTATCTTGGTTGTTTTTGGCGCTTCTTCCTCTTCAGTGGGGGACTCTGCATTGTTCATTTCATTTTCTCATTTTTAACCAGTTGCTAATAGAGTGCAGACGACCACTGGACTGCTGGAGAACTTCATGCATCTCAGTAACTTTCCAATGTTTGAATTCCCATAAAATATCTTTCTGTATAGATGGAAAATTACCCACACTGACAATAAATCAAGTTTAAGATGACAATAGGTTTGACAAAATCTGAGTATTTGATGACTGACATGACATATTTTCATGTATATGCAAACTTACTTAACATTACATGAAAGGGGTCCTAATCAATACTGTGGTTGCATGGCTACATTACCATTAACGTTGATCATACGCCTACATGCCTGAATGTGAGGCCAAGTTTAATCCAATAAAAAAAGAATTGCATGTGATTTGCTCTTTTTCTATGTTGCCTCTTATTAAAGTGGAACCTGACCTCAGCTGTCTTTTTATTTAAAAATTCTTAATGGTACGCTTAAATAAGTTGGCGTACCATTTTGGACATTTCCAGTCATTTGAATGTCCTATCCTGAGGACTGTAACCATCTGTAATACAAATGAGTTACTCAAATTTTGTTTGGTCACTAGGTGGTGTTGCTGCTACTACTACTAGCTGGCACTATAAGTGTGACGAAATATTGGCACATACTGTAGGTGACTCCACACTCAGATTCACATAAAGCTTGTGAAGTTTAGGACATATTCAGCAGTGTACTTTTGACATATAAACATTTTGTGTGCTGTGACAAATCAAAATTAAATTCAGTGTGCTGCCAGGGATATATGCACCCTTCTACAAATAAATAAACTCACCAAGATCATGATAAAATCAGTTTAGGGCATGGGTCCAAGAAATTATTTCTCATGTTTTGGGACATGAGGGTATGAAATTCAGAGACTTAGATGACATTTTGGAGGTGGTACCTATGAAGACAGTTTGCCAGACCCATGGCATGAAAGGTGCGTGCCAAGTTTCAGCACTTTAAAGTATAAACACAAAGTGCTGATGCCATTAAAACCGTAGGAGTAGATTGAAAAATTACAACCCATAGAAACTGCAAAAATGGCACTATAATCACCAATAAATTACAAAAGGTGGTCTTCCTGTTTAGTTTAGGGCATGGCGCCAAGGAGTTTTTTTTATAGCATCTTGTTATGTTACACATGTGAACCAAATTTCATGACACAAAAACACAGCAGTGGGGTTCGTCTTTTGCAATTTTCGTAGAGGTGCTACAGAGCCGTTTTGCTCCATCCATGTGCGAGACCCATAAAATACTGAAATTTACAACAGACCTGGATTGAGTGCAAAAAAGGTTTAATCCTTCAGATAAGCAACAAATTTTTGTATATAATAATTAGCAGTGCAGACACAGTGGGTCCTTTCTGACTGTCAGTGCTCAGACCCCGAATAGCCAGGGTATCAGCTAGCCACAATTTTTTCTACTTTGTCTCATTGTAAAGATAAGTTTCTGTGTGTGTGTGTGTGTTTGTGTGTGTGTGTGTGTGTGGGTCTGGACATGTATGATATTCAAGCGCATATACGTGTGGGTGATATTTTACCTTGAGCCACTGTTGCAGCTCCCAGTCTCACAATGGATTCAAAAGGGAGTTCATCTTAGTGTCATTCCAATCTATCTCACCAAGCTGCTCGAGGAAAACTGATATGCCGATGAATATTTGCTCCCATCCTTATGTAGATGGGTCTTAATGGACCCTGACAGCTGTGTGGCCATTATTGATGTCTTTGTGAAGCATAATGAAAGTGAAATCACTCCTCAACAATAGGTGGCAGCTAAATGGTGAAAACATTCACCCACACTGACAGGTTAACATGTATAAAAAAATTACTCCACCATACCTGGGCTGGAATCATTAGTGAACTCGGAGCATCAAACTCATTTTATCTGGGGTGCCTTATGGAGATATCAATCGCATATGTGCAATGAGAAAGAAGGTTTTTTGTTGTTGTCCGGGAGGATTCTTAATGGCAAATTCCTGCACAGACCTTTGTAGCTAAATCTTGCACTGAACTAAACAATAATGCTCATTTGTAAATATCCTCCATATTTCACTGGAATGCAGGTAGCGGGCATTGAAATTCTGGACACCTCCTAGCTATGGTCATTGTTAATTAAGGCGGCTGTGTTCTGACTTATTGACCCCCTGTAGCTCAGGGGATTTTGATGGGTTATGGAAGAGCTCATGGAATCTGGCCCGTGGCCCAAGTTCTTTCCGTTTTGGTCAGCGGCAGTGTTTGATGCATGGCAATTTAAATCCTCTCATCTAATTAAATGTGATCTGCACTTGTGCTAAATGACTTTTTTTTCCACTCGCTGAGAGATATCAGCTGCCTCTCACACAAGGTGACATTCCACTTTTCCATTATGCAGGATTATAACAGGTAGGTAGGACTTGGAGGATATAGTATATGTAGAGAGCTGCTACCACACTGGAAGCCCCGTTTTTATTTCTGGTGAATAAGTAATGGTGATGAGCAGACTGCCAGGCAGGGATTTGGGGCTTAATTCAAAGCTTAGCTACCCCATCTCTCGTGTCAGCACAATGCAAAGTTCAGTGAAAAATCATTAATAAAATAATGCCATCAGTCAGTCAACAGTCAACTTAGAAAAGCGGAATTCTAATACCTTTTGCGGTCAATATTTGAACTTCAAGACCCAGCAGAGAAGACAGAAGTGTCAGTGCAAGTGACAAATGTCTGTATCAATATAAAGAAGTAATTTATTTATTTTAGAGATAAACTACTCAAATTTTTACAAAACCACAACATTCACATAATACCTACATTAGATTAAATTGCCTATGTTAACTAATAAAATAAAAAGCAGCAACCGTTATCGATTAAAATTTGGCCAATCTCCCTTTCGAAGTATACACCATGCCTACCTCTCAAGAGTTTCCTGTTGTCTTTCTGCCTTTCTATTCTCCCTTCCTACTTGCACTTGAAATTCATGGGAGACCCCATTCAAAATTGGTTACTATCAAACTTGAATTTCATCTTTGAGAAGAAGACAAATTCATGGGGAGCCAAATCTGCTGAGGAGGGCAGGTAATGAGGGAAGATTAGATTGGTAGAGATTGGAAAGATTAGGTTGGACCTTCCACAGATGTCTCAGGACATTATAGTAGAACTCTGCTTGTGTAACGTCCTGGGAGACAAATTCACCATACACCACACTTTAATCAATGTTGACACAAAACTGACAATGCTCATATTCACAGTCCTGACCTGATTCCCCACATTTGATTTTTTTATTGAATTTATTTTATTGATTTTATTGAAGACTGCTGTTTTGGCCACAGAGCTCTAGGAACACTTCATTGGTTGACCGATGTGTTTTGCCTTGTGTGGCTTGGGGTGGCTGTAACTCAGGAGGTGGTGCAGGTCATCTACTAATCAGAAGGTTGGTGCTTCGATCCATGGCTGCTCGAGTATGTATGCCAAATATCCTTGGGCAAGATACTAACCCTAAGTAGCTTTCCCAATGCTCCACTGGAGTATGAATGTTTGTGCATGTTAGATAGAAAGTGCTTACATAGAAAAAGCATAGAAAAAAATCCTTGTGTGAATGAGGCAAGTTGTATAAAGTCCTCTGAGTGTTCAGTTAGAGTAAAAAAGTGCTATATAAGAACCAGTCTATTGATATATATGTGGCTTGATATGGGCAATTTCTAATTAAAAGCATGAATCGTATGAAATGACGCACTGTTATCACCCGGACGGTCTAGGGGCAGAAGAGGCAATATGTAATTAGGCAATGTCGAAAATAACCGAGGTTGAAAGAATGAGTCTGAAGCCAAGGTTAATGTAAACAACAACAAAAAATAGGGTTTATCTCAATCTTTCAAACTAACTGGAACCTGAAGATGTGTCCCTTCTCGGGAAAACAGAAAGAAGATGGTGAAGACGTAAACTCTGAAAGAAAACTAAAAAAAGCAACAGTCGAACAACTACCGCCGAGTCCAGTGCACATGTGTTGGAAAAACACACTTTTTGCACACCAACGGGAGTATCACGATGACGAGTGTCCCTCCTCTTGCATCCAAACGCAGCACGCACACTGCCTCGAATGTTCCAACCACGTTTGCTCTCTTCCTCTTTTAAGTTTCTCTTCCCTATAATTATAAGGGGAGGCACCTGCGGACAGAGGGAGGAAAATGAATCCTGCAAAGAAGGAGGCGAGAGAGAAAACCACGCAAACACACTACTGCTGTAAAAAGTTTTTGAAGATTAGACCTTTCAGGTCAATAATCCCACAAGAAAATACACCAGCAAGTGCTTGATTTTTCATGTCTAATAAAAAATTATGAAATGAAAGAAGTAACCCTGCTCTTACTTTCTAATGTGGCAGTGGTAAACCTACCCACAGCTCTGTGTGTGCTTGTATGTTCATGTATCCTGGCAGACGGTTCCCTGCCCATGGCACAGCTTTATATTCATCTCCAGACCTCAGCAATCACGGTTTTCTTTTCTCTTTATTTGTGTGTGCATCCTTTTGCATCACAGTCATGTCAATAGCTAAGCTTTAATGACTGCTTTTCTGGATAATGGGACCATAGTGATGCTGGAAACACTTGAAGGTTTTCAGGGTTGCTGCGAAAATAACTCTTGGAATTATTAACAATAAGTCTTTTCTTGTCTCCACATGTAAGCAGCAGGTTGACTGGCATGGCCTTCTGAGCTTTCTCCCTGTTTGGCCTAAGGGGCAGTGACCTTTCACAGTATACCGGTTCTTGTTGCTCTTTTGGTTTGGCAACTGAGCAGAAAAGACCCGGCTACCTGGCTTGACCCAGCTACCAAAGACTCTTCGCAACACAAGTCCACACCCACTGAAAAGAAACATAGATGGAAATTCATTTGTCCCATTTTAATGTAGAGAAAATATCCAAAATAGTCAAATAAATGAAAACCTTTGTTGGAGCAGTTGTGAAAAATAATTAGGAGCTTATCTTCTGTTGATTTAGTGTTCAGTTGAACAAAAATCATATTTGCTTACATATTTCTCACAATGAGTTTTCAGTGAACTTAATAATTATTAATGTATTTTTTTATTTTTTTATTCATCCTGTTTTAATCATAATAGAGATTAACAACACAAAGCAATGATAATAACAATAACAACAACAATAATAATAATAATAATAATAATAATGATAATGATAATAGTAATGCATAAGTTACTTTCGGTCTTTGACAGAATTTTACACCATCCTCTTCTGTTCATCTACACATCTTAATCTTCCAAAGTCAGCTCTCATTTCAACTGGTGGGAAAGTTCACTTTTTTTCTTAGAGTGTGAAAATATACTGATATTTGACTCATTAAACTAACAGAAACAAAAAAGGATTCTATTTCCTTATATATGCATTGCAATTAGTTAACTCACACTACTAACCGGATTTATATAGGAAAATTAGAGGCAGGGCATGTGAGTTATGGTCCATCTACAGCCTCCTCCTCATCAGAGGCATGGGAGCTTTGCAGCAGCCGACTCCATTCACTGCTACTTGTGGCCATGTCTGCAATTACATCTCCATAACCCCAGCTAAAAATCTGTACAATACTGCAACAAAACACCAAAAAAATTCTTAAGACAAATTACAACTGTGTATACATTTTTTGGCGTCACAATATAATAAATAAATAAATAA
Source organism: Oreochromis niloticus (assembly GCF_001858045.2). NCBI lineage: Eukaryota > Metazoa > Chordata > Actinopteri > Cichliformes > Cichlidae > Oreochromis > Oreochromis niloticus. The sequence continues at coordinate 22,055,133 of NC_031966.2, forward strand.
TAACAAAAACAGCTCAAAGAGCAATGCAACAAACACCTGTGATTCTACTGTAGAAACAGAGTCAGACATCTCATCACTGCTTTTGTTAACTGTTAAAGAGCAGTCTCTGGCTGCTTGGTTGGGGTCAGCATACACTCCGTTTAAGCATCACTCTGGGTCGTTGTTACTTTGTGTTTGCATCATGTTGTCCTTGCAGATGCTTGTGAAAAGCCACTGCTGTATCAGCAGCCATGGAGTTGTTTGTATCCTGGATGCACTTTGCACTTTACCGATGCGCTCTTGTCCTTTTGTGAATAAAATGAATTAATGTTCACATCTGCTCTCCTTGAAAGTTTAACACCACTATACCATTTTCCTTCTCCCTGCAAACAAACTGAGATCACCTGGTTGCAGCTCTGATGTGCAATGCAACATATGCATCTTCTGCTGGGAGAATAAAATAGTAAATTGAATTAATATTGCCTTGATGGGGCTTTGGCTGCGAAGAAATTTTGTTAGAATTGCTATTTAATTATTATAGTCTTTTTAAAAGACTTTGAGGAGAATGTTCTTTCACGTTACAGATGTGATCAAAAGGGTTTCTACTGTTATGGACCATTTCTCCTGAAAGATGTTGAAATTAGTCCAGCAGTAACTTAAAATAAAATAAAATAAATAACTGTCCAAATCTAGAGACATCAGTGGAAAAACAATACAAAAGTTCACTGGATATATATGTAAACAATTTAATGATTTAAATTAGGAGAATTAAGAGGCGGGAGTCAAAGGCCTTTGGTGAAGACACTGTTTATTGCAGCAAAGACAAAACAGGAGCTTCATAGACAAACACATCTGCAGATTTTAGAGCCTGTAACATCTCTTCACTTTTCTGTTTTTATACAGCGACCATAACAATATCAAAGTTGTCATGGTGACCTAATGGTTTTCCCCTAACTTCTCAGAACATGTTTCAAAGTGTTACTGGCCTAATACAACCATTTCCAAACTGGGCGTGCTGAACCCTACTTCCCAGCTGATCTGTCTGCACCAGAATTCTTTCCTTTCTGTGTATGAGTATGTGTGTGTGTATGTGTGTGTGTTACCAGATCTACTGCTGACTATATATGGTGATATAACATCCAGTTTCAAAACACTTACTGTAAAGTGCGACCGCACAAAAAAAGAAAAAAAAACTTGCCGAGCGTGGTCAAGGGAAAGGCTACAAGACCTTCTCCAAGCAGCCTGGCTTTTCTTTGACCACAGGTGCTAATATTGTTAACAAGTTTCAAGTCTGTGGTACCGAATTAACCTTCAGGTATGTGGTTGCAAGAGTAAAATTGACCTCAGATTGAACAGCAAGATACTTCAAATGGTTGAAAAAGAATCAAGGAAAACTTCAAATCAGATAAAAGATGACCTCAAAGATCAACTGTGGCCAGTTGCACTGTATGTTGCTTTCTGAAGGGGACTTTTCTACATGGAAGGTAATTCAGAAAGATCTCTTTTTAAAAAAATGCAGAAAAGGCTCAAATCTACTTTAAAAAAGTCAAAAGATTTCAGGGAAAATGTCCTTTGTACAGATTAAACAAAGATGGAATCATGGTGAGTCGCTTGGCTCTATGTTTACAGCAGAAGAGAAATAATCTTTCAAAGGAAAAAACAGGATTTTAAATAGAGGACTTGCTTAATACGAGATTCTGTGACTGGCACAGAGTATCTTGAAACTGTGCTGGGCAGGATGAAATCAGAGGATTATCGAGGCATTCTGGGGTGATACATACTGCCCAGTGTCAGAGAGCCCTGTCTCATTTAGAGGTCTTGGCTACTACAAGAGGATAATGAACCTTATGAAGATACATCCGAAAACATCCGACTCTTTTGAAGTGGTATGCGGTCCTGATGTTAATCCAAATGAACATGCGGCAACAAGCTGAAATTTGCTGTTGGGAAAAGGCAGTTGGCTAAAGAAGACTGGACTAGATTACCAGTTGACAAGCATTTGATTACAGTGATCAAAAGACTTGATATTTTTGTTTTTCATTTTCTTGTGTTGTTAAAAATTGCATTTTTATTTTTTTTGTTTTTAATCAGCATCTGTTATATTGAAAAAGGAATGCACACTGACAGAAACCTACTTCAGGAGAAAATTTGGAAATAAGTGGAACGGTACCAAAACATTTGGACCACATTGAAGAACAAACAGCTCTGATCTTCACCACAAGGCAAGATGCAGGTTAACAACAAATCAGTGAGCCTCCCAAACTTTCACTAAGAGCATCCTGCAAATGCCGAGGATCAAGATAAGGGAGCCCTTATCTCCAGCGTGACCAATTAAAAAAGACACTGATCCTTCCACCTTTGACCTTTCAAGCCTCTTGCCGCTCAAGAGCCCGCAGCCCAGAATGTCTGGTTCACATCCCACTGTGGGCTGCATCAACAATGCGGATTAACTTTAACCCTCTCATCACTGACCTTTACAAACCAGTCAGCCACTGTGTTTGGTTGCCATCAACTTTAACCTTGAATGTGATTGCATTCAAGAGGCAATTCACTTAACAGCCATATGTAAGTTACGTGGTCATTTTTTACAATTTGTTCTCATACTGGTAAAGGCCTCTGCACATACACGGTGATTTCCCTGTCAACCATCACTAATGGGGAAGTGGACATCTCAGGCTCTGGATGCAAAGATAATCTTTATGTATATTTCTCACCCTGTAATATGTCCGTCAACAACATCCGCCCTTCCTATTGGTAGTCACTTCAATCACTGGCCCACCGACTGAGCATTGGTAATTGTTATTTTGCCTGTCATTGCTACAACTGAGCCACCACATCACTGCCACTCTTTCTGTGTTTACACTCCTTAATACCATTTAAGCATCACAATTCCTGCAGGCCCTTTCAAGCCCATTTGACACATTTCTCAAGTCACTAGCAAATAAGATGGTGTGAGTACTTGCTTTGCCCTCCACAAAGAAAGAGTATTTCGTATACCTTTTGTGAAAGAGCATCATATTGAAAAGGGTAGGTCTGAGCAGCGCCTCAAACGAAATACAGCCCTCCTTTACCTTTAGCTCTAACACATCTACACAATGCAGTCAATCCTCCCACCTAGAATTGTGACAGGGACAGTGACAGAGAGGTTGTATAATTTGTGCCGGGAAGACGGCATATCAAAATGGGATACTCCTACAGTTGTTTGTGCGCTTTCCTCAAGAGGTGTTCAGGCCTCAAGTATTGTTCACTGCATTCCAGGTGGAGGAGATTTGTGGTTGATTCCCATGTCGATTCATCAGCCTTTACCTGCACAGTGTATCACGGCTTCTAAAGGGCTGTGCTTAGCATTAAAGGATGTTAGTGAGAAACTTGTATGAGAGGCTTTCTGTGTTAATGTACTTTTGAAGGTTCAGAATACTGGCCAAGACTGGGCCATCTAGTTCTTGGCCAGCTTCTGCTAAGGAGGGGATTGGAGTGACAAATCATTACTGGCTGACCTAATGCTCTGTGTCAACTGGGATTTGATGCAATGTGTGGGGTCAGGAAGCCCCCTTAGGTATAGCAGGATAGATACTGCAGATTAGAGTATCAGTGCAGCACTGAATGAAGCCAGTGGCCTCAGCCATTTAAAGAAGTATGATCCTATTAAAGGCTGATGGCAATAGTTCTAGGGTATGTTCAGAAAGAGTGCAATCTGATGTAATGTTAAAGCTAAGACACATGTGAATGTAATCAAGTCATATTTGCTTTGGGTGAACTGGGATGAAGACATATTTAAGGAAATTTTTGTTTCACCTTGAAAGTGAAACTCACATTTATCCCAAGTTTGCATGACATTGTCTAAATACATGGAAATGAGAAGAAGAGCAAAGTCCTTTAGAGAAAAGTAGAACAGTTTGACATCAGTCTGAGCTGTCTTAATAACACGGTCAGGGACAGAGTGTAGGTTAGTAGGTAGCTTCAGATGATTTCCTTACAATTAGGTTTAGCAGGAGAATGCTTCACTTTGTTAAAAGGCATTAGTTCTCAAACGGGATGTAAGTGTTAGTGTTAGTGTTTGGTTATGTTTTAGCTACATGCTAAACAAACATTGGCAGAAAACACTAGTGTGTTTACAAGAAAATCATACATTGTAAAAAAGGTCTTTTTTCAGAATTGAATTCAAACTTTCACATATTTCTTATTCCTTACAAGCAAATTGAAATATTTCAACCGTTTTTGGTTTTGATGATTGTGGCTTAGATGTAGCTTATGAGAAATGCTCAAATTAGAATATTTCAGATCATTTTGATTTTCATTTATATGCTCATAACTTGGTTGGAGCTCCTTTGACACAAATTACTTCTATGCAGCACGGCAAGGAGGCAATCAGCTTGTGGCACTGCTGAGGTGTTACTGAAGCCCAGGTTGCTCTGATAGTGGCCTTCAGTATTTTTTGGTTGGGTGTTTCTCATCTTTTTCTTCACAATAACTAAGAGATTCTCTGAGGGATTCAGGGCGGAGGGGCTGGTTGGCCAATCAAGCACAGTAATAACATGGTCAGCAAACCATTTCGTAGTAGTTTTGGCACTGTGGGCAGGTGCTAAGTGCTGCTGGAAAAGAAAATCGGAATTTTTTATAAATCTTGCCAGTAGATGGAAGCATGAAGTGTTCCTGGTAGATGGGAACATTGACTTTGGACTTAATAAAGCACAGTGGACCAGCCACCATCAACACCAGGAGATGACATGCTACTCCAAATCATCACAGACTGTATAAACCTCACACTGGACTTCAAACGCCTTGGATTATGCACCTCCTGACTCTTAATCCATTAAATCAGAACTCTAGGACCTTGACTTCCAAATGAAATGCAAAATTTCAAAATGTTGTCTTTCCTTACTTTGGACCGCTGAGCAACAATGCTCTTCTTTTTCTCTTTAACTCTTGTGTGATGTTCATATTTTCATTACTCAGTAAATCTTAGTGCCTGTGGTGGACAAATCAATTAACCCATAACAATTTATATAAAAATACTTAATACTTCATCTTCGCCACCATTTGTTTTGGGCCTGGTTGCACCACATTAGCAGTCACACTGGGTGGCTAGAGTGAGAATGCCGTTCAGTGCCACCATTTTTTGATGTTTATATTTCTACACTTGCTGGTTGCATATGGACTTGTATTGGAGCTGACTAATGGTCAATCTCATCTTCTTCAACCTCACAGTCAGACTTTAAATTGATGGTGCCGCTGTAGCTCACCTGGTTGAGCAGGTAAGTCTTTACTACAGAGCCTGGTTTGAATCTACCCTATACTATTTCCTCTGTGCCAGTTCTTCTAACTTTCACCCTTTGTCTGCACTGTTCTATCAAATAAAAGCAAAAGGCCTCATGCTCTGAAAAATCTTCCAAAAATCCTCTCTCATCTAAAATCACTGAGGTCCTCTAATCAGAGAATCATTTTGTCATGCTGATGGACAAGGAGCCACACATGCAAAGCTATTTGTTCGTTGTGTCCCACCACTGATTTGCAGCTGGGATAGAGAGTGAGAAAATAAAGTGTTTCCCACAAGACAAAGACTAAAATGTGCGGTAATGTGGAAGCAAGCAGGTGTAGGTGCTTGAAATTTAACAATGTTGGAGAAAAAATAGAAGAAGAAAGACAAAACACACCTACACACATATGCAAACAAATACACACTACTCACACAGCAACAGCGACAGCAAGCCCTGTGGCAGAAGGGCAGAGTGAAGGGACACAGCATATCCATGATTTAATGAGATAGATGGGTCCAGTGGACCTAAACACCACATGTTTAATATCAGTGTGTATGGGAGGAGTTACAATGTGAAGACATTGAAAATATGTTGTTTTATGTTTTCTTCACAGAAAATGAACCAAAGGCAAGGAGTCCGAGGGTTTAAATAATCCGGCTCTTAAGTCTAACGTCATTAGCCATTTCGATTCCTAAATTCAAATAAACACTGCGGTATAACGGTGAGGTTCGAATGGCCCAAATTCTTTCATCTCCAATAAAATGTTCAGTGTGGCTGCTCTCCCAGCTGTTACAATAAAGTTTAATGGCCAGGCATCCGTGAAAAAGAGGATTTACGAGTTTAACAGAGTTGGAAGTTAGCAGGAAGTTAGCTCGCTAGTTTTTAACTGAAAATTATATACCAAGTTCTTACCAAGGGATTTCTAAAATAATAAAAAAGTACAGCTCTATCACTTTATCATTTCAGACATAAATGAAGACAGAAAACAAAACAGCAGCAATGTTTTAGGATTAATGAAGTTGGGCTAGCGGGCATATAACTGTATATATAGCGCTACTTGATGGTTAGCTTCAGAGCTATGGTTAGGATAATATAAACAGATTAGCACAGCGAAGATTGCGAATGAACATGAACTTTTTCTGCCTCAATAGTAGTTAATGTGAGGATGCTCAATGGGCAGAGACGAATGCAATCATATGGCAGGGAAAAGATGATGGAAATGGACCAAATTTCAGTCAAGAGAACACCTGTGATGATTCATCCACAACGTGAGGTTAGTCATTAATATGCTGCTGCATGGTTTGGATTGCTTGCTATGAAAAATTGCTGATCCTCAGCTTCATGTACCCTTTCAAATCTTATTTAGCCTCAGAGTGGTTAGTTCGTTTTTGAAGCATTCAAATGTTTGGTGCCTGGCAAACTGTGAGCCCATTGGCTGTAGTTACATTGTAAGGTTTTAAAAAGTGAGCTTAAAGATGCAATGCGCTTGAACAGTGCTAATAAAAAGCCATAGACACCTACAGCGAACATGGATTATTTTTAGAGGCTTGTTTATATTAAATAAAACAAGATCCAAAACGTTAAAAAGACAACACACTTAACAAAAGGAGAAGGAGCTTTGACTTGGAAGCAGGGTTGAGATGTCATCACTTAACAAGCAATATTACATTTCATATTTTGTCTTTTGGTAAACATTGAACACAGGTCCAGTAGAGTGGAACACCACAAACGTTAAGACACTGGCATCACCTGTTATTAGGAATACAACAGTTACATCCCTTTCCTCAAGATAGCTGCAGATGTACTGATGCTCTGTCTCAGACTGTGCTTTGGGAAGAGCCTCAATCAACTCCTCGTGATGCTCTCCCAAGTCCTTGAATTGCCTTTTTTGACAATCTGCACAAGGCCACCATCATCCCTGTTGCTTGTGTACCTTTTCCCTTCTCGTCAGCAATAATATGTTTTGATGCAACGCTCTGTGAACAAGCAGGTTTTTCACCAATAACCTTTTGTGACTCACCGTTGTTCTTCTGATGATCATTTTCCAAATTTGGTGCCCCCCCCAAAAGAAAAAAAAAAGAAAGTAATAAATTGATGTTTGGCATCTTACTAAACCTTACTCTGGGAGTAAAGTCCTAGTCCCAGTCCCAGAGTCCTAGTCCTGTAGAATCAATGAATTGGGGTACTGGTGCTATTGCCCCACCAATAAACACTGAACTACCATTGGTACATTAATGATTACATAAGAGCTGGGATGCAGAGAACAAGTAATCTTTTGCATTTTGATGGTCACTGTTCAGCACTACACATTGCAGAGGCATATATGTGCAGTATGTTCAAAGACCAGAATATCAAAGCTTGTTGGAACCATGGAAAGGGTAGTCTTTGCCTCACAACACCCATCAGTTGCCTTTAATCCATTTCAACTAATATTACATCACAAGACAACATTTTGAAATAGACAAAAGGAAAAATTTCAGTGAATACGTCTGTTTTTTACAGTTATGGTGTATTATTTGATGTGGCACACCTTTCCTTTTCTTTTTCCTTTGGTGCTTCCTGTCACTGTCCAGCAAAGAAAAAAACAAAACAAAACTTGGTTATCTTGATCATCCTTTTTTCCAACTTTACATGAACAAAGCAGATTTTTAGTCTCTTAGGGACTGAAATATGCTGTCAGCGACAACAGAATGGTTACCTGATGCACAAAGCTCTCTGTTGTTATAAAACCATTTACACAAAGCAAATGATGCTGACTAAATGGAATGGCAGTGTACGACTAACTCAAAGGAGACACATCAATTGAGTCAGAATGTGTTACTTTTTAGCAGCTGTACATCCGACCAAAAGCACTCTTAGCTTGAAGTGTGCTTAGTGTCACTGCCAATTTCGAAATGAATACCCTCTCTTAGCGTCCGATACCAACATTAGTAGGCAATTGGCTAGAGTAAATGGGAAAGTGGATAAACATTATCTATTGCTTTTATACAAACATAAACAGTCTGTTCACATTAGTGCTACAGTATTTAACAAGATTACTTATCTCACACTAATACCTCTGAATGTTAAAAAGAGGCAACACTGGGAAGAAAAAAAACATAATTATAAAAATCAAATTAGTAATTTTAGTTATTGCTTGGACTTTGAATGACACTTGTTTTTTAGTAGTTAATGTCATGTAGACAAAGGGAAATCAATTTTAATGAATGGTCAGGTTAATTTTTCGCAGAGAACCTCTAAAAACAAAAGCTTTGGTTCTTCACATGGTTTGATTAAACTTGGCTGTCTCTGTGCATACTAATGTGATGAGGTGCACCAAAAGTGTCTATGCTTGATTGCAATGCACTGTGATTATTTTTTAATAGATTTTCATCTTTTACAGTTGAAAGGGGAAGTTACAGCTGACACATATTTATGTGATATTGTCGGTATTGTTGCACTTAAAATGGTCCTAAGACGTTTTTGGAGGCAAAGGATTTGAATCAGCACAGAGTGCCCAGGGAAACAAAACAAATGATCCTAATTCTAACAAATTGTTGTAATGCCAGTGGGCTTCTTCCCAGTGGTTCTTTTTATAAATTGGGACATAATGCAGCAGTAAGTCAAAGCATCCCTCATTTTTTATGGGACAAACTCGATGATCTGTGTGCCGAGTGTGAGCTTGAAGACACACACAAGTACACTCAGACTCTTGCAGGCACATGCAGACACTGCACCTGCAGAATTGTAGGACTAGCTCACTGGTGATAGTGGGAGGGGATATAAATGGCCCATAGCGGACCGTTCCCAGCGGGCAGATAGTGATAGTCAAGCAAGTTCAAGGTATAATCTCTGTTGGCCCATGAGGGGGACTAATGAGTGACTGGAAGAACGGGGAGGAAGATGATTATACTTTACATACTAACCTTGGCAACTGGGCCTGTCCTTTAATGACGGCATAATTCAGCGTTCACCTTGGGAGACTGCCATGGGTTTTGGTTTATGAGGTCACCCAGGTAACCTCAATCATTCAAGTGCACGCTCTGTCTTTGCTTCAGTGACTTCCCTCAACACACACACACACACACACCAAGGCACGCGCACTGCCCCCGTGTTAGAGATAGGCTGCCTGCCGCCGCCATCACCAGCGGCAGAACAGGTTAGATCACAATCACGCTTTACTATACCCCGGGTCTGAGATCCTTGTGCCAGGCTGACTTGTTGTTACGAGTGGATTGACAGATGCGCATATAACTCAGGATTAATCTTCCAGTAAAAAAAGAATAGAAAAAAAGAGCAAGAGAGAGTTTGGCGGTGTATGTATAAGTCCACATTTGCGTCATATAAGTTCATAAATTTGTCAACTAATTAAATCTATCATATTTTACTTTTACTTGCTTTTTTTTAATGCTTTTTTGTGTTGTTTTTTTTGTTTTTCTTTTGAAAGAATCTCACAGAGTTAAGATAAAATGCCAACTGTAAATAAATCCGGTATATTTAATCACCGGATTTATCACTATACTCCAGTCATTTGGCATTTTGCATCACCTTTTCAGCTGCTATCTTCTTACATATGGAAAATTCTTCAAGCACAGAAGATGTGAACGGAAAATGAGGCAGCTATACTTCCTTTGATCAATAAAGAGGTTTTAGCTGAGCCACAGCGAGCTGACGCCATAAATCTAAAGATTTCAATATTCTGCTTTCTAAATGATACTTTTAAATCTTTATTGTGTGATTTGTTTATTCTTGGTGCTGCAGTGATTTTACTGCAATTTTACTTACCTTTTAAGTTACAATTTTTCTGCTGCTAGATCTCTACCCCCGACCATTACTAATTGATACTAGATCTTATTACATATTGATCAAAAAGAGGCTGTGCCACGTCCGAGAACATCGTCTAATTAGATGATGTATATTTCATATGGCTCTTTTGCAATACAATACAACACACTGATGTATTAGAATATCCATTATTCATACAGAACGCCAATACATTTGACATATTTATTTTTCAGTCTGCCTTGGCAGTCAAGCTGTTTCAGAAGATGCATGCATTTGACTCTAATTTTTGGATGCATTGTGCGGGTGTGGCAAAGTGGATCTCTTGTCTACATTATTAAAGGCCTCAGATGTGTTTTTCCTGTTTTCAGCTGATGGAAATATATTATCATGAAGCTGTGGAGAGCTGGAACGGCACATTGTATTAACAGCTCCCGACTTGCTCTGGTACAAAGTACAGGATGAGTATGCTTGACTCTACAAATATTGCCTGTGCTCCCCGAGAGGAGGCAATGCTCGCATGTCTGTGTGGTGATCAGAGCAGAGTTTATATTTCAAGTGTATGAAATCATCATTCGCACTTGTTATGTTAAGTCTGTGATGAGTGCAGAGATTCAAATGACCAGAGGGTTAACATATAGGGGTAAAACATACATTTAATGGGAGTAGTAAAATGAGGATTTAGTCAGCAAACAAAGCGGCTTCCGCAGCAGCAAAACGTACAACGAGTATATTCTGCAATAGCTTGGATAAAGCAGGTTTTCATGTAAAAAGGCACAAAATTGATCTAGACTGCACTGCTCGGACTAAATTTTACAGCTGTCGACCTTTGTCCAAAGTCAGAGGTTAGATTTGGATTTTATTTCAGTCTTCAAAAATCCTCTTATGTGACTTTTTGCACAAAGTTACATCTAACACAGTAAACAGCTTATTGGCTGTGTAACTTAGGAGTGATGTGACTGATTGCAGTCACGTCATGGCAGTGCATGACAGTTACACTGATGGCATTCTTTGACAATGAACATACTGTACAGTGACAGTGAGTTTTGTGAGAAATTACAGCCACTCTATCATTCAATCTTCTGCCTTCTCAACTACACTCACTACTTAGTCTTGTCAGATTTAGCCATGCAGAGTCTCTTTAATGACGACTTTTTGAATTTACTGTGAGCTTTGATGTGAGTTGGCAACTCAGACTGCATTCAAGCACCTGTCACTATTTCATATTCGGAAGAGGGAAGATGGGGAGACAGACAGACTGAGAGACCAGCAGGTGTGTGCTAAGCCTAGCAGCGTAGACAATATACTGTAGCCAGACAAAAGCCTGGAAACGGATACGGGCAGCCATCGACAAAGATGTTGTTATTATTATTGGCAAGTGTTAGTTCTCAACCAGAAGTCGTACTTTTATTTGGCCAAGGTTTGGGCAAAACAGTGGAATTGATCTGGAATTGATCAAAATGCCTGTATGGCTCTCTCATCTAAAGGGGATTTCATTGATCTGCCAAAGTCCTTCTCTATAATTGCTTCAGTGAAGTGTAGGAACAGCAGTTTCAGGTGGATAGGTATCAGAGGAAAGAACACAGCTTGGACAATTTACAGATCCTTAAACTTAAAAAAAAAAAAAAGCCCGACCCACCATCCCCACCCACTGCAGCCTAGACTCCATCCGTTACAGCCACATCGGTAAATGCTGATCTACAAAAAGAGAAACTTGATCACCACGGTCACAAGTACCCGATATAAAATCAGAAATTTTTAAAAAACACAACATTAAATTATGTATTCTGATACAGCTGTAAAACAGACAAATCTTGTTAATCCATATTATCGGCTCATCTCTCTTATCTAGATGTATGCATGCAGGCTTATGTCAGCCCGTAGGTTTAATGTTACTAGACTGCCACCTAGTGAAGGCTCACCAAAGGTCCCCACACTTTCCACAAGAGAAGTGAATGATGGATCGATTCAGCTGCTTTGAGCAAGGTGTCAAAGCTTGTCTTTTACAGACTCTTTTGATGGCAACACATTTAGGATCTTAGTAGCAGTGACACAGTGAATGATGATTTGCATAAATCACTAACAAATCCAGACACTTGGTTTCTTTGTGATACATTCCAGTTATTATAAAAACTGAACAGAGAGTTTTTGAGTAATTAAAACTGCAGAATGCTGGTAATTTTTCTGTCATTGCAGATTAGTCAGAATATAAGTTATGGATGTAGACATCTCTATTTAATAAATAATGGACGTCTGCAAATCTATGATCCTCTGCACTCAGCTCTCTCTTCCTCCCCTTTCCAGTTTTTCTTCCTCCTTCCAAAGAATGCCAAGAAATTTACTGCCATTAGGGCAATCTGCAGCCAGTGGATGAGTTGTCTAATGTAGAAAGCAGAGCCAATGGCTGTTGTTAAGCCTTCGGAGAAAGTGAAACCACTCAATTACTTAGCATGGCTTTTAAAAGGTACATAAACCTCAGTGATGTGGATTTCTGGTGTGTCTGAATTTTCAAAATACAAAGATGAAGGTTTCACCAGTTGAATAAAAGAAGGAAATATAGAGGAGTGAAATGGAGTACCAATATAAGAAAGGTCACAGACCCTGTATCTCCCAGTGAAATAACTCTTACCCCTCGTCTAAAGCAGAGCCTTTTTATCTTTCCTCAGAAAAGAAAATACATGTAATAATTTGTATGAACTACTTTATGGTTCGTTGAGCTTTTTTTGTATCAGAAAAAAGGGAAGAAAATCAAAAAGAAAGAAGAAGAAGGAAGCAAGACATTGTGATGGTTTGTATTTTCCAGCCTGTCCCTGCCACTTGGCAGTGCAAACAGAGATTTTGTGTTTTTTGGCCAACATTTGAGCTTAAGTTGACAAGAAGAGAAAGAAAGAAATAATATGTAGGTGGTTTCACCAAGAGACGAGACCATTTTCAGTCATGCTTGAGGAATTTGGAAAATTTTTATGTCTCTTATTCTTCATCAGGAGCCATCAGATTTGGATCATTTTTATCAGACGGTACATTATGTCCCCCAAATATGCAGATGGCAGTCCCTGTCTTGTAGAACTGAGTAATGACTAGGCTGGGTAAGTATTGTTAAGGGACTGTTACAGCAAACCCAATGAATTGCACAGTGGGGGCTAATTGAGAGAGAGACAGACTGGGGCATGATTGCTGCATTCTCCAGAGATGGTTTTGTCTGAGGCCAGGCGAAGGAGAATGTCGCCTTGTCTTTTCTGTGATTACCATGCATCAAAAGCAGATTACACTCATAAGTATTAGTAGGTTACAGATATTATTTATTCAAAAGCAACATTGCCTGGCAACTGGATTATTCTCTTAAGATTAATCAGACTTCTTATTCATTTACTATTCATCTTAGATTCTAAAATGGATATTAATGATAGATGAGCTATAGAACGACAAAAAGAAAAGGAGAAAATAACAGTGAACTGTCATAGCAGCTCTGGTTTTTCAGTGTTGTGCTGCAGTGATGGGTTATTTGTGCAGGCAATGGGTTATTTTTGCAGACTTAAATCAATTAAAGCGCTTTAAGGGATGAATTACCCAGCTTTTTACTGTAAGCATATATTCGGGCAATCTATTGAACAATGACATTTGTATAGACATAATTTAATGAACATCTGGTTTTCAGTGGATGCCTAATGATTTTACATTCATCTTCCACTAAATGGCTAAAGTGCACACAATTACGTTTTTAATTAGCTGTGAATATGTTTCTGTCAATTGGAGTGATTCATCTCTGAAACATGAAATGAATCACGTGATTTCAAAAAGACTGCATTTGTTCTGATTTTGGAGCACTAGAGTATGTCTTCTGGGTTAAAAGTTCTGTCGTTAAAAAATAGGTCTCTTTAATAATTCTTGATATTGCTTTGTTCTCCCCTCTGCAGAGGAGACAAGGGGATTATCTTAAAGCAATATTCATTTTTCTCCCAATTCACAACATGAAAAATTTGAAAAGAACTCACACATATATATTTTATCACTGCGCTTTTCAGCTGATAAAGAAATGTCCAGCTCCCTAATGAATACTGTTTGGCACTTCCCAGTCTGCAAGACCTTTTAGACTCCTCAATGTGCTGCTGACAGTCATTTCATCTGGCCCGATCACTAATTCCTCATTAGAAATGATGAGCTTCTTCATCACCTCTCTTTGCAAAAGGTTAGGCCTGGGCCCAGAGGAGGGGAAGGGAGTCCTTCACTCTGGACCTGACGGAAAGCTTCACAAGGCTGCAGCTATTGATTGGGGGCTTCAGGTTGCCTCTCCACCAATGTAGGGGCCTGCAATGCAGCATACTAAGCTGATGTGTAATCAATGACTCATACCACAGCCGCCCTCTGCACGGACCCGTCAAATTATACAGTAGTCATCCAATATCTGACACAGTGTGTTTTTAAAACTGCCTTCCGGAAGAATGACGCACCAACTTACACAGGTAACTGCACACAAGCTAAATCCGATGTGAATAGATGTGCAAAATCGTGCACACTCTCAGACACAAACAACCACTGAGTCCTGCAGGGCTACTTTTGATTTTTTTTCTCTCTGTCCAGATGAAATGTTTATCATCTCAAATACTCTGTGAAAAACATATACAAGTTATAAAATCCAATCCCCCTTGGATACGGTTGCTTTTCGAGTCTAATAGGCAGCTGTGAGATGTGGCCTGTCCATGCACTTGGCCTGGCAGCAGCTCCAATGTGCCCTCCTCCTCCTCTTCATGGGGTTTAATGATATGCACAAGCACACTCCGGGGCCAGCTTCCCAGAGCATTTAATCCACAGAGATATGATACTATGCTGGATGTTGTGTCATCCATCAGAATCTCTCTTCTCTTCTTATTCTCTTCACTTTTTCCCTCTTTCCCTCTATAACATCATGCAATGCTGAAAGAGTTTGATCAGATGTCTACGATATATTGACCTGTACAACTATCTATGCGTTTTCAGCTGATAAAGTAATGTTACTCCTTTTAAAGTTTAAAGACTGTAGCTTTTATTGTATTGTTTTACTTTGACTCTGTATTCAGTGCCAGTGCTTATTGCTGAGGTGCTACTGAACTAAGCTCCCTGGAGATACCTTTCAGTAAAACAGTGGGCTTAGCTCTGTTATCTCTTCTCATTTATAAAGTTTAAATGTTAGTATGTAGTTTTCTTTTCTTTTTTTTCCTTTTGTCTACTAAAGCTTAGCTGCTCTCACCGCTCATTATAGCATTTTAGTTCTCAGTTTTTTCTCAGTTTCTTCAAAACAAATGTTGGTACCAGTGTAAAAAAAAATCCCAAACATTGCGTTCTGTGCTTTCACCTCTTACATTTGTGGTGTTTGGGTTGGAACACTCTAAGAGCTCTCGGGTTACCTAATATTATGTACTGTTAATGAGTACTAAAACAGACATTTGTGTCTGAGAAAACATCACTTATTATCACTTTAGCTCTGTGCTACTCATTGTAAGCATCACAGAAACTGCATTAGCTTCATGCTGTAAGATGCTTTTACATTTATCAATATAAATTCTCCAGATCAGTTTTGTTAAGGCAAGAATGCCCATCAATACCATTCTTTATCCATTACATGGTCCATTACATTGTCCCTATGGCTTCCTAAAAAGCCATTAAGTAACAAAATCTCATGGAGGAAACCTAATCTCTCACATCACAGGGAGTTCAGTTTGGAGCCTTTATCAGAATATGTTGCCCTACTTTCCCCTAGGTTTTACTTAGCAGCATGCAAGACAAATGGACAGCCATTAGCTGTGTATTAATTACATGTAAAGAATTACTTTGTTAATCAATCACGCGATTTTTGCCTTCACTTGTCATATTAGCTGATGACAAAAACAATAAAACCTGCAAGGCCTGTTCTGTTCTAATCTCTGTGTAGTGCAAACAGGCTGGAACACTGAATGCATCTGCTTCTTCTTTCTTCTGGAGATGCACGGTGCCGCGCCACCCTGCCGAGCAAAGGTTCACAAAAACACCTCAAATAGAACAGACACAAATTATCACGTCAAGATAGATTAATTGCAAAGATTGCTGAAAGACCAATGATTACCACTGTCAGAATGCATAGATGCACAGACACAGCAGCATAATTGCTTTTTAGCGGGTATCATATAAAATTATCTGTTCCTCTCTGCAAGAATGAATATCAAAGTAGCAACGCATCTAATCCAAATACTGCAAATGATTAGAATGTGTTCAGTCGCTGTCGCAGAATAATGGGACACTGGTGACAAAGTGTTTCTAAGCTCTTTTTATTCAGTTCAGTTACTCATAAAGTGATTTACACTACCTTCTTTCTTAGCATACAGTACATGTGTAGTAGCTGATTTAATATAATCATCATTGTGTACATACAGTATGGCATAACAAATATAACTAATAAGTAATTGATGTATTGAGTTGTGTTGGGGCAAAATATGTTGTTATACAATATATACATTAGTTATATCAAGATAGTTATATCAGGATACTCTGGAAAGGAAGAGATGGAAATGACAATACAGAGTAAAAAAGTGATCTTGAAAAATGTGAAATGGTCAAACGTTAGATGTCATCTATCCAATTTCATTCAGTTTACTTTAATCTCTGTTGGTCTGTCTGGCTTTCCATAAACTCCTCCTACATAATCAGGAGTTGAGCAAACAAACCTGACGCACAGGTACATCTTAGACCTCTGAAGATTGTCATCAATATCACATATTATGATGTCATCATAACCTAGTAACGTACCAACGGGCTAAGATAACCCACTGTAGCATCTATGCAACTATGACACCACTATAGCATTGTGTAATGTTTATTTCCCGACAGTAACTTCTAATTTATTAACATGGAATTTGAATTATACATGATATATCATGTTGCCAAGCAACCACCTATGATACAATAATGTGCTGTTTTCCCCAACTATAGTGTCATTTATAATATCTATGATAGTTTACCTTATTTGACATATTATGAAGCCAAATTTAATGCATCTATAATTCGTAGTGTAGCCATGTACTAGTATGCATATAATAGTATACACTTTTTGTTACTCTGAAAGATTATTAAGTGGAGAATTTCATCATCCCAATATTTGCATCATTTCTATAAATACTGTTACATTTCTTTCGGTTGCATTTAAAGCTTTGCAGAATAGTAAGCAGAATATTGCATTGTCTCTGCTGGGGTATGAGTAACTGTGGTGTAGGCCCTAAGGCATGGGCATGACAACAGAGGTAAGAACAAACATTTTTACCTCCTCTGAGCTTATGCACTGCATCCTTGGCCAGTTTAGTGCGTGCAGGGCCCCCTGTGAATACACCGTGTGATACCATTGACACAGATTATGGATTTTACCTGCTTAAAAATATGCTATGTGGGAGCGTGGAAATGTCAGGGAAGGTACCCAGGCTCTGCGATTTAGTGGGAATTTATAGATCACCAAATGCTGCTCTCTAAGGGAAGAGGGAGGGAAAGTCCATGCAGAAGGCTCGTCAGAATGCAGCCACTGTTTCCCATTTCACCCTAAGCAAGAACTGATATCTGGTAAATTTGCATATACATGTATTTGCACAGATCCAATCAAACATCAAGGTGCTGACACAATTCAGGATTCAAAGCGGAATACCAACCAGTGTTGCGGCTGTAACTAATACCCACTGCCCAAGGAAGAGGAGGGAAGGGTGCATTAGCTTTGGAACAGATAACATTAAAACTACAGAGGAGTTTTAAGCAGACGGCATATAGCAGCACAGGTCAGGTCACTTGTTCTTGTTACAGCTGGAGTGTGTCAAGCAAGTAAAATGGATTAAGGGTGGACAAGCTATCCTGTCATGTACCATTCAGTTCAATAGGGCATAGTGTGAATAATTAATTATTTCTCAAAAGCATCTTATGTCCATACAGTATGTCTGGTAAACATAATCTTAACAAACTGTCATGGTAGACGTGTGACCAATTTTGGATCAAATCAAGGTTACTTGGAAAACTCTATGGGCTTATTGAGATAAGAGATTTGTCTGCATAGAAAATTTCAAACCCTGTGCTGCATTTCGTGTTTTTGTGCTCATATATCTGCAGCCAGCGAGGACTAGTGCGAAACCAAAATGCATCAGTTGTTCAAACCTCAAGAAGTCAAAGTGTAATGATTGCCAAAAAGCGTTTTTTCTTTTTTCTTTCTCTTTTTTCAGAAATACAGTTAATGAAAGTGGAGAAACACAGTGGAGGAAAGGAAATAGAACAGAGGTGTTTGAAAGAATATATTAAGACCTGAATGGAGAGATAGAGGAAAAATATTCCTCATCCGCAGTCCTCAGAATGTGTTATTAGGGAATGATTTCAACAGGCTCTTAGTAGCTCTCATTAGATGGTGTATCAAACCAGAACAAAACTCACTTCTCCTAACTATGTGGAGGAAGTGGATTGGAAAATTAAATGGGGAGAGGAGAGTGAGGCAGCAGTCTTTGCCATGCTCTTGTCACCGTGCCCCTGCTCCCACTAACAAGTCCGCTCAGTCGGCTCGCGCTGAAAGTCATTCACATGGTCTTTAATTTCACTTCATTGATTAGAATTTAAAGCCCCAGAATATAGCAAGGAAGACATTAAGATTATCTGTTCCCTAAACCGTTCACTGAACATTTGTTTTTAAATTGTGGCACAGTATGGCTGAAATCTTGTCTTTTGAGTTTGTGGCCCTAAAACTTCAGAAACTTTCCAAACTGGGCTTGCGTTCACAGTTGGGCACTATGTGAGTGTGTTTTCTAAAGAAGTATATATTTATATACTGCATGCAGTAGATCAATAAAAGTAACATTTCATTAATCTTGACATGCTGTTCCTGCTTGATGCCAGATGCTGGGGACACAAGCTGTCGAAACAATAGACATGCTCTTCAGTGCTTACTTTCCCCTTCCCTGTTTTCTTTGTTTGCACCTCCAAAGACAGCATTACATCTGTCAGCAAGATATGATTTACATAAACATCAAACTATTCTACCGAGTATCTGTCAGGGAAAGTCTTGAGACTAGCAAAGTATTAGCATTTCAAGGTTGTATTTACACCATGTTCATATCTGTTTTGCATGTACTATTTTTATGTGTTCTTAATTTACACTTATATGGCTTCCAAGATCTCTGACCAAAGCCAGAGGGTTGATATTTTATACATTAAATCGCTTGGACATTAGATACCAATAACATCCGTTTTTTGACGAAAATGGACAAAATACACAAAAAACTCAATACGTGACACTTGTGAAGTAAGATGCAAGAAAAAAAATCATGCAATCATGCGGTATCGTGATAGTGATGAAAAAAAGTCACTCGAGAAAAGAATTACAAATAACTTCAGTTCCAATTTATTCAGCAACTGTATGTAATCACATCTCTAAATGGAAATTATACGTTGGACAAGTCCACAGCTATTTTACAAGGCATTTTTACCGCTGATTGTACACCAATCATGTCCCGCATGTACAACAGTTTCTACGCAGTGGAACTGCTGTTAATGTTAACTCTGTGAAAATTTCCTGATGCTTGCCGGTGGTATGTATGTTCCTCTATAAGCTTGTTTTTGGAGTTGTGAAGAAGTGTGTATGCTTGTGTAAATGCTTATTTTGCGCGGACACACTCAAAAAGAGACAAAAGTGGCACTCTTGATGCCATTTGCATGATTAGTTGTTATTGCTTAACAGGGCAAAGCGTTGGCCTGAAATTACAGTTGTAGAGAGCGAACCAAACGGCCAGTTCGATTGGGGGGGTTTGCACCTTAGAAGAAAAATAATAATAACACCATTGATATTTCTGTAAACTGATGATCTCTGTTTGTTTACCAAAACTCCGCTGGTTTTGCTGGTTTTTTTCTCTACAAAAGTCTGCAATCAGAGTTTTGTATGCTTCTGTGCATAGAAATAACATGCATGCAAATACAGACCTAATGCCATCTTTCCTGTTTGAACTAAAAAAACAGAATGCACTTTTGTGACTGTAAAAAGCTTCTTATTTAAAAAGGAAAAAGATATATTGTTTGTATGTTGGTAAGTAAGGTTGGATGATGGCAGTTCTCTTTAACACTATTTCCAATTAGAATCTTTTACATGTGGCTCAACTATAAAGAACTTTTACAGTCAAGGTGTTTTCACTCAGGTCTAGCATCATTAGCTGGCATAATGTTAACTGTTACCCTATAATTACATTAGATGAGTACCTAAACAGATACTCATTGAGTCCAGGAGGAATCCAGCGTTATTACCAAACCCATTAGACTGAATATTGTTGTAACAATACAATTTGCATTAATCTGGTGGTTACTTTTCTGGGATTGAGCATTGCTGGAAAGATCTACTATAATGCAAGATTATAACTAAAAAATACTATTTTTTTCTTTTTACTTTTAATGCAGAAATTATTTTCCTTTCATCATTAAATGATTTCAGCTTCTGATATCTTTGTGGACCTGCAATAAGCTATATAGTCTTCTGAACTTGCACCTTGTACTTCAGGTAGTGTATAGATTAATACTGCCTGCGCTATTTTACTTTGCTCAAGTGTAAGGATCAATACTCTATGAATTTTTAAGCTCATCTTGGCTTCGGGGATAGCCTGTAACCCGTGGCACTGACACTCTCATCTATGCCTTAAGTCTTCTCCAAAGCTCTGAATTTGTACTACCAAACTTCTCTATTGGTGAGCCACAGAAAGGTGATCTGCAATGTGTTTAATAATGGACACAGATTTTCCTGCCTTCGTTGTTGCTTTAAAACAAACTGCACTCTGTAGGCATTGTACATACACATAAGACCACTGTATTCATTCTTTAAATTACGTCAGCTCTCCCCTGTGTTCAGGCTAATAAGTATTAAGTGCTAGAGATGGATTTGTAAAAAAGCTGTAGCACTTCTGCCAATAATTGAAAAATGGCAGTGCAGAGGGTTTGATTTAGTTTTACGTTGTTCCAGTTTGGTAAAATGAAAAGTGAAGCATTATAAATTGCAGGTGCAAGCTTTAAAGGGCATTGGAATACAGTAGTTTTTCAATAACATACCGGAGGTGAAATCTTTTCTTGAATTGTTTTGAATGCTGACCACTTAAATTAAAGTTTGGCTGGTGTAACAACTTGCAGACAGCAACCAGCACAATTGTGATGTATTTTTGGACCAGAGTACACAAACTCATAATTAGCTGCTTTGCATTTTTTTCTATTTCAGTGTGACATCCTCAACTCTACACATCGAACTCGCTGCAGTGACACTGTTTAGCTATGCAGCGTGAACTTTGAATGCTGGGAATTACTCTTCTAAACTGACATGTGTTGCAGTGAAAAAAGTTCTTTCATTATTAAAGATGTGAGAGGGAAAAATTTTTAATAATATATTTTCTATAAAATTTGAAGTTTCATCTAATCTTTGTATAATAAATCACAACATTTTAAGCAGTGGTAAATGTAAAAAATAAAATAAAACTGATTATAAATATTAAACTACGGTACAAAAAAAGTTTGTAGTCTAGATATGGTTTCATCCCAATAATACATTTCATAATTGCTAACTGCAAAGTATCACATGGTCAATTAAATTTTTTCATTTTCAAATATAATTCTGTTATTGCAATTTGTCATGAAAAGGCCCTCAAGTTATCTCCAGGCACTAGCAAAACAACCTGCCCCTGATTTTAAATGTCATGCAGCAAGAGCCAGAGATAAAAGATTTAAATAGGCAGCACAGCTCTTAATAAGAATAATTTTGGATCGGTTTAAAATTAATGAAAGTTAAACTAAGCATTAACATCCTAAGTCTGCTTTTTAGAACTTTCAGAACAGCTGAAAGTGTGTAGATATTGAAAGTCTGCCTGAACACTAACAGCATCAGAGTTTTGTGATTACTTTGAATTCCTAGAATGTGACAGATTGTTGGTGCAATAGAAGACCAGAAGAGCCAGACAGTTCTTATTCCTAGGGTGGCAAATACCACCGTTTCATCAAAGGAACTAGCGTTTCAAAGTTATGCACAAAGTGTTCTTTGGCTTTTGTGGCATGATTTACTGGGATTAAGCTCTAGTGATGAGTGTTTCGCTCCCAACTTATCACAATTTATTCTTCCACGTAAAGAAGCTTTTTACATTGCATTTAAATGCACTGAATAATTGAAATTTTTCAAAGTCCAGATAAAAGTCGAGAAAACAACAAAGCACACGAACCATCTGTGGTCAAACCTGTGACTTATCTAACCTAAAGTAAATGTTATCTTTCAGTGTCTCAGTGTCTAATAACACCATGGTTTCTTTCAGATGCCCGTAGATTCCAACAAAAAAAGCTCTTGTTAATTACTTGTTAATTGAATTTGTTAATTAAGTCGACTTAAAAGAGACACACATTAAGTTTAATGCAGAAAAAAGGAATACAAATGCTTTAGCACATTCATTACAAGTTACATCTCGTCTCATCAGACATTGATTTTTGCAAATATCACTGTAGCTAAGCTTGCTTTCTTAGTGTTGTGCTGAAACATCTTATTGGCACCCCTCAATAATAAGCTGTAGAGGCCTTTTTTTTGCAAATTCAATTTTTTAGCTGCTCTAAAAGTCCTTCTCTGCGGCTCAGAGGCCCAATGCCAAAAAGCAGTCTTATAGTGCTGATGTTTTCTTAAAAGCCACCAAATTGTATCAAGGCAATATTATTTATACTCAGCTGAGCTGAAGCTTAACTTTCATCCTGGGCATGTCAACATCACAAATATTTTTGAGGCAGTGCTGCCCCAGTACTAAGAGCATCAACGTTTTTGCAGGGTATGACTGAATATTAAGTTTCATAGAACATGTACATGCACAAGAAGCACGGCCTCAAAGTGAAGAAGGTAAGAAGCACAAAGAAAATCTGAGAAGTGCAAAGATAATGATAACGACTCACGAAATAGCAATAACACGCATTTTCTTTGCATTTCATGTTACAGTTCTTGGTCGTATTTCATTAATGGCAGTAATCTTTTTCTCAAATCTCCCATTTTCTCAACCGCATGTCCATCTGGGGTCACAGAGGGGAACTGGAGCCTATCCCAGCTCACAGTCTAAGAGATGCAAGGTACACTCTGGACAAGTTGACTGTCCATCGCAGTAGTTTGTAACATTCTTTAGTTTTCTTTAGTTTTATTATTTTCATTTTATTATAACTCAGCTGTAATAATTCAATTACAATCCAGCTAAAATTGTTTGGTTACTGCTTCATGTGAAAACAGAGAATAATCAAAGAGTCTTCCTCTCCATCTCAGGTTTGAGGGTTTTAGTTGGGAGAAACTGATGTGGTCAAAAATAAGATCTACCTCTCAGAATTTGATGCAGTCTGAATTTCATCTGACACACGAGTTCTAGTCCTTATCATCAGCTCAGCCTTCCTTAAGTTTCCTTGCTGGAGAGAGGTAACACAAGCTGGAATGGGTTGGACTGTAATCCCTGCGGATACAGTGAATCTACATTGGCAAAAGGACAATAGTAATGATATTCACCTAATCTCCGTTGACAGATTCAGGACATGCTTTTCATTAACACAAAAGTGGATAAGAGAGCAATAAGCACTGTTTCAGAGTTTACCTAAATCCTTTAAAGCTAACTGAGATTCATATTCTGGTGTCACCTGTCTCCATCTGCTCTGTCTGCCTGGGCTTAAGCCAATGCAGGTATCATATTTACTGAGCTCTTTGACATACTTTTTCAGCTGTATTTTTCAAAGAGCGTGATTTCAACGATCACAGGGACAAAGTTAATTTCACCGCCAGCCACATAAACTTCGACTACATCAAGAGTTACTAAAATAAGTCAGATGCATGTAAGAAGACACTGTGCCTCTGTTTTGGGCTTAATGAGTGCTTTGACATTCAGTTTAAATGACCCAAAAAGTAGTTACTTTAAAATCTTAACTGTGAAGAGGCTGTAGAAAGCACTTCAAAAAAAATTTCTATTTCCTAATATGCTAAGTGGCTTCATGAAAAGGTCTTTATATAATCCAATTGTTCATGCAGGAGAAGTGTTAAAATCCCAAAGCATTTGAAACATGTTGAGGTGAGAAAAGCAGTTATGAGCTGACTAAAACCTTTTTGTTTAATTAAAATGCAAAAGTTCCACTGCAAGCGTATCTGCTTTGTCAACATCCTTCTTTCTTGTATGAAAGACAAGCATCAGATTGTGCTGTCAATCATTTCAATAGAACAGGTGTTTTTCAAACGCCGGCTATCTCACGCTATAAAGCAACTTTTCTTCTTGCGTAGTGGAGAGATCACTGAAGCAACCTCAAAAACAACTCTTTTCTCTCCATTTTTCATGAAGTGAAAGCGTGTCAGAGGAGTTTCTATTCAGATTGCAAAGGAGGTAAGAAGAGGGAGGATAGCACTTATTTTTCTTCTTAATTAGCTTCATCTGAGGAATTATCCAGCACTAATATAATGGCTCGATTCATCTCCCACACCATCTGGTCTGAGAGTGGTGAACCTCTGGAGCTGATTGCTTTCCCCTGGTGCTGTGTCGGGGTAATAGGCTGTTCAAAGGCTGCTCTGGGCTCGGACAGCTGAGCAGAGGTGGGGCAGAAGCAGCTGGCCTTGGCGCCATCACCTGCTGCCTGTCAGAAGGCTTTGAATATGGTCCATCCATGCCCTAAGTGTATGTATCTATGTGTGCGTATGAATCTGCTTGTGTACGTGCGCAACATAACCGAGAGTCAACTTGAGACAGAGTATCAATTTCATCGTCTTCCTTAAAAAGCTGTAGAGAGAAACAGCGAGAGTGCACATCATTAGAGCTCACGTGAACATCTGGAAGAGGTGAGCCACATGACGAATAAGGAACAGTGTGTGGCGATTATACCAGCACTTCAGTTGGTTTCTGGTTCTGCACGACATACGACACCATCAAGAAGACACATCGTTTTATGTATATAAATTGCTTTTGGGTAAACTGTACACAAGCCTAAATCTCTGTAGTTTTTCAATCATTTTAATTATATTTTAACATATGTGCCTTATTTTTAAAATCATATCAATGTCACTCAAGCTTGAATCCAAACACTAACTGTCAGAATAGCAGGGACTCATTTGGACAGTTTGACAACATATGGCTTGACACACGTCCTCCAAGACCTTACACTACAGTGCACCGAGTCCCTGCATAGCTGACACCTGTTGACTGTGACCTACTTTTGGCAGTAATTTTCTGTTCAGAGAACATGCTGTGGTTATAATGGCGCCTATCTATAGTGTTAAACAAAAAAAAGATGAAAATATTAACTTTTTAACAAACAGAAAAATCTATTTTGAGTCTGCAGCATATAATACTAGCTAGATATTGAGTTAGATTTTTACAGCTCTGTTTCACTACACTGATTTTTTTTTTCTTTTTGGTGAAAAAGCTCTGACACACTGTGTAACTTACCAGGTCAGCACCAAACAGCTGCCAGACAAATTTCATGACTTATATTTGACAGCTAGTCAAAAACTTACTGGCACCTCAACTCTCCAAAAGGTCACAGACTCTGTTCTTACAGCCAGTTATGTATCCAGCCATTTGGCCCACCTTCAGCTCCCTCCCTGGCTGCCTTTTAGCTGAGTCATTCCTTGCACATTCACCAAATGTGTAAATAAACCTTCTTGCCTCTCTGATTCAGTCTCTTGATTGATTGAGTCTCTTGAATGGGGTACACTATTGACAGTTTGCCAGTCTATTACAGTGCAACAACACTTGGAGACAGAGACTCACACACTCACTCAAACATAAATACGACAGTCAGTTTAGAATCATTTAGGGATGTACACATCTAGTAAAGTGTATATTTAAACGTTACTGTTCTTGCTAGTCGATGCCAGAAATGCCAACTGGTTAAATGTATTATTTTTATTTTATTAATATATCACAGCTTTTTCCAGTTTAAAGCTGTTACAAGGTCACCTGTCACTACCATTAGCTGCAGCCCTGAAAGCCATAACCCTGCACCTCTTTCTTGCTGATGTTGTTTGAAAGAAGGCAACTGGACTTCTTTCAGTTTGTGAAGATGTTTTGCCTCTCATCCAAAAGTCCCGGGTAATTAATTCTTAGTAGGAGCAGTCCCCCTTTAGAGGTGGTCATGAGGGTCGTTGGCCCACTACTGCTCATGTAAGTTGTCACATGATCCAAGGTGTGAAAAAAGCATGGGTATGGGTCACCTTTCCCAGAGTGAACAGTTCGAACCTGTGTGAGACACTGAGGTCACCTGAGGAAAGGTGTGAGTCAGGGTGGAAAGTGGAAAGGATCTCAAGACTACATTGCAGCTGGCCAATAGCTGATGCTGTAAGTCACCACCTCTGTTCAGTGGTCATTCACAGTGGACATAGATGGCCTCTGAGGACCAACGATTTGAGTTCTTTCAAAACTGAAAAAGCCTTGGATGAGAGATAACCGAAGAGATGTTTAAACAAGAAAAAGGAAACCTGCTGCTAGCACAGCTAAGGTTAGCTAAACTGATTAACAGAAACATAAATAATAGTTTCAAATAGTTACTTAAATACAACAGAAGAATTTGGCTTGTTAAATTTGACCATTTGAAGTGTTTTCAGTTCTACATGTTTCTGAAGCTTTTCTTTCTGTTAGACTAAATTATTCACAGGAAACATCCCTAGTTTGGACTCTCTGAGGAAGCCAGAACACAAGAAGGCTATGTAAACTTGACACAGAAATGGCCCCAGGCAAACATCTGATTCAATCCAAGAACCATCTTTCTGTGATGCTACTGTTCCAACCACTGTAACACCATGATGCATTCACTTCATGTCAGTTTAATTTGTATTCTGCTGCATTAAGTTTTATTTATACACCACAGTTTTTGTGTTTGGGTTTGTGTTGTAAGGTATAGACCTACAACAGTGGGATGGAACATCTCATTTTTAGAAGACCTAGACCTTTGATGGAGCCCAGCTCAGGCAGGGGCAGCCCGAAGACAGAAAAGAGGAGCATCTAGAGATCACAAACAACAAAGGTGACAAGACAACAGGTGGAGAGCTGTGTCTCTCACTATCCAGGTTTTTGAATACTCTGTCTGTGAAAAGGCAGGGCCATAAGCTGTTTCTACCTCTTTTAGGGCAACAGCAGTATTCTTGAGTAAGCTTTCTGGAGTCCTGATGTCTAACCACCAAGAGGTGTTTGACTGACCAAAGTCACCATAGTGCAATTCAAGACATATAACTCTATATGTCTGTAGTGTTTGTTCCATTTTATTACAATATTTGCTCTCTGTCCTAGCCCTTGCTTTGTCTGAACAGTAGGCCCAGCCAGATCCTCCTGACCACCTTTTCTTTGTTCCTCAGGTGTATCAGGACCTTGCCCCAGTCTTAAATAAACAAACATGGCTTACTGTCCGTGTGACTGCACTACTGACAGCAACAGCAATTACTATGTTATTTACACCATATTTTCTATATGGCAGCAAAATTGCATGAGTGGAAAATACCCCTTGAAGTATTTTGGGTACCCTGTTGGTATATGATATGGTATATGATTTTGTCTTTGTGTCCACATCACATTTTGATCTTTTCCCAGATCTCAGAAGAGCATGATCATTTTTCCTCATTGTTATTCTTATGTTACATCATTGTAAAGAGCCGGGTATTCATCTCACTGGGTGGATCATGACCATGTGGTTCCCTAAACCTGCCAATGATACAACTACAGATCTGATGGTCTACTAAGGAAATATGTGTTTTTTCTTACTCTAATGTGTGTTTGCTACAAACAACAACCCAGCCTAGATCTGGTCTTTTAATTCCACTTGCAATGTTAACACTTTCATACTTGCAATTATTGATCATGTTTTCAAAGCCACCCATTTATTGCCATACCCCGTTAGCTAGTGAAAGTGTGGGCCTCTGGATGAATCATTTCTTCCAGCTTTGTGAGATTTTATCTGACATAGTTTCTGACAGAGGTCCTCAGTTCTCTTCTCATGTCTGGTAGGTGTTAAGTTCAGCCCAGGGAGGCACAGTAAGCCTCCCATCCTCAATATAATGGCCAAACAAAACAGGATAACGAGTAGAAGGACGTGCACTGTGCACAGTGGTGACTGCATTACCTCCGATAATCCTTTCACCTGGAGCACCCACTGACCCTGGGTGGAACATATCGGTAATACTCATACGCTCATATTCCTTGTACATTTCACAATTTGTTAAATAAATCTCTCACTCAAGTCTATCATATAAACAGTGTAGTTTACTTTTTCACAAATGTCACTGTTTACATTTGGTTAGTGTCTCTCAAAATAACCCTCCAGCAGCAAAAACTGAAATTATAATTATTGACTATAGAATCAAGGGTAACAGAAATAAAGCCCTCCAAGAAATCCAGGAATCTCTGTATGTCTGTCTATGTGACGTGCATATGTTTGTGTGGTTTTTGTCTATTTGTCCAGCCCACATAAAGTCTTGGCCGATGTATTGCTGGAGGCATGAGAAAGCACAATGTCGACTTCGAGGTCATTGGAATAAGCAGTAATCTTATTTTAGGCATCTTTTCCCTGTTGCTAGGCAGTCACTATCAATCAATACACAAAGCATGTCACTCATTTTGCTGGGTCAGAGAGTCAATATAAAGATGGACATAGCCAACCTTGACATCATCAACTTGTATGCAAAGTCCAGTTTTTGACGCTTCAGGCTAAAGCCATCACCATCCTAGTGTCTCGAGCATACTGTAATTTACTTATTAATACTTCTGTATTAATAAGACTGTCGAGTGTCATTTTCCCATAATAATTTTGCAACCCTAGTAGTCGTCCACTGCTGACCACAAGAAAGAACGCAGGTTTAAGGCACTTCTTCATGGACTTTACTTTTCAGACTTTATATACAGATGTACAATGGATATGCTAGGATTTATGATTAGATTGGTCTCACCATTTGTGCAAATTTATGTTACAGTGATGTCTAGAATTTGGAATTAGGACAATGACTGAAAAATGTCAGAGAGATGTTTGAGAATTTGAGTTTTTTTACTTTCAAGATGTTTATAGTATTTACATAAAGTTCACAGTAAATCAGAAAAGATACGTCGTTTTCTCTTGTAGTTAGAGTTGAGGCTAATTCAAATGCCTTATTAACTGAGCATATAAAAGCAACACGCTCAGTTTACTACCCTTGATATTAGACAGTCTGTCTTCGCATTTGTTTGTTTGTATATGCTGTTGGTGAGCTGTCACACCAATCAAATGAGATGTTGGGACCAAATGTAAAGTTGACCTTGTAGAGTGAAACCGCAAGCTGCGGAGTGACGACAGACGCACAGCAGATGTACGGGGTGAGCATTGTCAAAGCTGCTGGAGAATATATGCTAATTAGCCATGGGCCAATGTTGCCTACACTAATTAGCCATGTAGAGCTATGGTGGCTAATGCGGTTAAAGCATGCTAGTCTGGTGAAAGGTGTAATGTTCATATTGTTTAGTAAATAGTAATGTGGAAATACATCAAAGGTCTATTTCTCACTCGTGATCTAATGATAAACATGTGATAGTGGCTTTGGCTTTCCCATTTTGTCCTTGTTTTCTTTCTCGTGTGTGGGTGGGTATCATAGCTTGTGATGCTGTGATCGGTATTAGACTACTTACAGACCCTCGTAGTTTTTCTGTCCTTGAAACCAAAGCCTGCGTTCATCTCATTGAAAACATCAATGACCTTGTGTTTTCCTTAACGCTAAATGATATCTGCATTTCCCAACTTGACGAACTGTCAGACACAAGTTCGTGCTGGGACACTCCCTCCAGTTAATACACATTTCCTATTACAATATTATCCATGATGTCTAAATCACATGCATCAAAAAATGCAGAGGAGTAGATTGAAAAGGCAACAAGCCGGAATGTGATGAGTTCTCTGCTTGACTGACTGAGCTGAAAATAGTAGCATGCTAATATGTATTTCTGACAAGTACTTTTGGAGACACTTTGATTCGCTCCTGAGGATGTATTTTTGGGACCATCAGCCTTTTTTTATTCTCGTGCAGCACCAACCCTGCTGCAAAAGAACTGCATATCTACATACAGGTATTACTTTGGACTTAGTCTTAATCAAGGAGACTTGGAATTCACAACATGAAGCAAACATGTAATATAAATGAGGACATACTTTGACTTAACAGCGTGTACTGTAGAAATTAAGAGTGTGTGTGACTGCAAGGGGATGGAGGTGAGGAGGGGGTTATTGAGGGTATCTTATCTAACAGTTGAGCAGGTTTATGGCTTCTAATAGGCACCCTGTCGGATTGAATTGTAAATATGGAGCACCATTGTGCATTCAAAGGTGTGTACATCGTCTGCTTCATTTACCAGATGCTAAGTCATGACCAGCTCGTTTATTACACCGTGCAATCCACAATTAAAATGAAGAGAGGCTCGCAAGGAAAAAGTCATTTACCTCAGCCCACGCTGCACTTACACACCAGACACAAATTTCACTGTTACTTGAAAACTTCCCATGCATGGAGCACATTATCATTTGATTTCCATCCAGGGTTCTCAATTAAAATTATACAGAGGTTGCATTTCATTACCTGAGCTCGGGGCAATTTGCAGGCCATTAAGCTTCTACCTGTATCAGTGGAGATGTTTTTGAGGTGAACATCTGGGGTTGAGGAGGTAGAGCATGAAATGAAATGCCCCTGGCTATCTGCTCTGCTTTTTGTCCAAAAAGGGCCAAGGGTATTAGAACGCCATGCATAGTAAAGAGTGTGTTTCTATGGACTGCAACAAATTGGTCTGGGATCTGAATAGAAATAGAAAATCAACCTTGAATGTTTGGTACCAAGTTTGTCAAAGCACTTCCACGGAAAAAGTGTTTTATCGTATAGTGTTGGATGTCATTTTTTGTTTTCATCATTATTATTATTTTCACTTTGAAACACATCTTATCAGTGAACCTTTTTTTTTTTTTTTTTTTTTTTTGCTGTCAAAATCATCGAGCCCTATAAAAATGCAAGGCACTCCTTGGTGAATTCCCCAAAAGGGATCATGATTCTCTATAAAACTGTAATTGATTTTTGTGCCGTGTAATAATAAAGACTTACCATGAAGAAAAATACTCTTATGAGACCTTTTAACAACCAGACCTCATTACACCTTGGATCTAATGTTTTTTCTTTGTTTGTTTATTTGTTCGTTTTCTTTTTTGCAAAACCATAATTTAAAATGCAAACTGCAATTACGCTGCTTAATTATATAATATAATTTGATTGGTGATGTACTAAAAATTATGGCTTACAACAATTATTCTCTGTAAATCTCTGTTGGAGTGCTGATATGTATTCTGTGTGCGCATTTTGCTCGGATGAGATAAGACTGAAATATGCCCACAGACTACAGTGGTAGATAAAAATAATCAGATTTTCATTTCAAGAGATATAAATGACATGTGAGTTGTATGAGCAAAATTTTGTTCTTAGATGCTCTGTTTATAGAAATGCTTTAACCTGAAGTGCAGGTTTAAGCAGCAAAATGTTTATCAGTTTATTACTGATCATGTTACTGTAGCAGACTTTTAGAAAGAGCTGCATATAGTGTGGCATCTAAATATACAATATAAATCCATGCTGTGATCACACATTGGCATGTGTATTTTATTTCACCTGAGTTAGCATTTCTCTTTATATTTGAGCGCACGCCATTACATATTAGAAATTGCACTGTTTTATATGTAACAAGCAATATCCATGCTTTTCAGGCGTTATCAAGTTTTCCTGCGCTTGCTATAGAGTCCCGACCTTTAATCTTCTGTAGTTGAAAGACATGAAAAAATGAAAAGCCGGTCTAATATCTTTCATGAAAAAATGAGGAAAAAAAAAGATCAAACCCCAAAGCGAAACCCATACTTAGTACGGGGCAGCTTTGGTGTGTCTCTTTTCACACTGTTGTGAATAATAACATTTCTTTGTTGGGGATTATAGGTCCTTGCAACAGGGTATTCCAAACAAATTTTGCTTGTGACAGCCTGAAATGGCTTTCAGTTTGTCAAATAACTGCAGAGTTGCTGTCTAAGTCATGCAGTGAACATCAGTTTCCTTAACACTGTGAGGCAGCTGCGTTAAGAGAGCCCCAGCACATACTAGCTTTTCATTTCTGTTATCATACTCCAACAGTATGGGGATCTCGCTGGAGATTTGTATGGTACAAGTTGTATTCTAGATGATATGCAGTAATCAGGCCCTTTGAGTCTCCTACTGTCTCTCTCCCTGTCTCTCTCTAGTCTGTCTCTCCCTTTTTCCCCTGCCCTGACTAAAGCTGGTGAGCGTGGAAGTTTTGCAGTGTTTTAGCATTACATCATTCCACATGGCACACTATTAAGCTTTTGGGAACTGGGAAGACAGCCCAGGCCTTCAGATTTGTCATAGCATTGAGCTCCATTGTTGCCCTGAACAGATGAATCGCATGTTGACCAAACCAGCACTGAGCTGGAGGAAATAATTAATGCACAGTCCTCTTTGTTTCCCTCAAATGCAGTGCATGAGCAAGTGGTGACTACTGCTCAGATTTTGTCCCTTTTGTGTCAACACTGGGGACACATATTTATTCTGCAAGAGGCATGGCCTCTCTCCATCTAGCCCTCCATCTGCCCATATGATATTCCATCCAGGTACGATGTCATGGTGACGCTAAGTTATGCAGTGGAATTTATTGTCTGCACTGCGGCAGATTACCATTGCTTAACATGCCACACAGGAGACTTAAAGAGGCAGCACTTTTTGCAGTGTTGCATCCCGCTGGCAACTGTATGTTGGAATGGCTGAGGCATGCTGGGATACCTAGTTTCCTATGCAGTGCAGGACATGAAGCATACAGAGCATGCAGTATGCTGCGAGACAGGACAAGTGAAATTAAACAGAATAGTGAATTTTTATTTTACCTGTTAACTACATTTTTGCTTTTAGTTTTTGTAACACTAATGCATGCACTGACATATTATCCTGACCCTTTTGGCAATTTTTGTCAAATATCTGGCATGTGCACTGACTATTAGAGCCATTAAAAACCAACTCACATGCTCACTCTCTTCACACTTTCTCTTTCTAAAATAGGTTGTGCTTAGGGGCAGTCAGGGGAAACATTAAGTTATGTAATGATCAGGTGTGTAAACCCACTATTTACAAGGTCAATATTTTGTATTAAATTCATTCCAAGTGGCCTTCAAAGCTGGTAACTAAGTATTAGTTAGTATTCCTTCCAGCTCCATTCTAAAATAAAATACAGATTCAACCCTAAATAATTTAACACCTCTGCATTTCAAACAGGGGTATCGGGAATGAGCCTCAGGATGAATTTGAAGGGAAAGTTTCTTATGAAGCTAAAGGCTATGTAACAAAAGGCTTAAGCTACTTTGAGAACAAGAGATTTTCCTGTTAGAAAAATGTCTAGTAAGAAGAGAATTAATCTTTTGAAGTTGTTATCTGCATACATGCGCTATCAGATTCAGACACCAGGCTATAGGAGGATAAGAAAAGGTTCAACTTTTGTCCACCGTGGGCAATCCTCCTGGCAATATGACTGCTCTGTGGGTTTTACCAGTATGATGCTTATTGCCTTGGGTTAAGCAAGAAACAAAATGTTCCAAAATTGATTAAATCAACCCTGGTATGCCTCTGCTCAGACCCCGTCTAGGTTCTTATGGAGTATTCCCTACAGCTGAAATACTGGGCTTTGCAACATAGCTTTACAGCACTTACACAGCATTGTTACTTTAGAACTGTCACACTTGTATCACTTTTACGTATTTGTCTTTTTCAGTGCCCATATACTGTGTTATGTTTGTACTGTAATATGTTTGTATTGTTTATATGTGTGCAGAATAACATGTATAACATGTTATTCTGTTATTTTAATTTAATTTATTTGATTACAATAAAATTAATATTTTATTTGATTTAGCAAAAAAAAGTTTAATCTGTCTTTCTCTGTTTAAGCGATTGTGGTTTCAAAATAAAATGTAATTTATAATTTAAATAAAATGAATTAATTAAATATATATAGATACATATATATATATACGTATATATGATAGTTACAGATAGATAGAATTTGTGCATGCATGGGTCTGATTCTCTGTGTGTGTGTGTGTGTGAGCCATGGAAAGGCAAAACAACGACAGCAGCTTTAGCCACTACTGTTGAAAGGAAACAACATCGGCTTTTATACCAATTTCTTACCCTCCTTCAAAGCAAAGTGTCTGGGAAGAGTTGCAGAAAAACACAACAGGTTGGTAAGAAAGATGATACCAGAAGAAAACATCACTAACAAGTTGGATATGTCATGTAGGTTTCCACTGTGAACTTTTGTTTCTCAAAGATGACTCGCTGTGTTGCCACACACATGAATTTCTACAACTTGCGCTTCCCCTACTGTCGTGATATTTATGTCAGGAATTATATCGGTTCCATTTAGACCGAGCAGCAAAGCAGGAAGCATTCGGTTTACAGCGTGTGTGTTTTTGTACCCAGCAGCTTTTCATCTTTGATATATCTCTAAATATAGGAAGGTGGTATTAGCAGCACAACAATCTGTGGAGAACTTACTATTTTTAACACTAATGTTTAGCATTTTATTAATATTCATTTTGAATTCTTCATGTTCAGAAACCTTTTGTGGATGTTATGGGAGGGAAAACCAAGCATTAATATCATTAATAGTTTCTTCTTTTATACTTGCAGTGAGGTCTGCTCAAGGCGTGCTGCACATTTCCAAATTATTCTCAATGCAATAAAGAAGCAAATTTTAAGATTCACTTATAATACATTGTAAATATAATTGGTAAATAAATACTATACGAGTGTTGAGGATAAAGGAACATGTGATTTTAAGGGAAACCAGTTTAGAATGGCTGCAAGTTAATTTAGAGTAAGAAAACATATTTCCAACAGTGTTGTTTAGGTTAAATCCTATCAGTAACTCATTACTTATCACTGACTTGAAGAGTAGTTGACTAATTACTCTACAGAAAACGAATTAGTTGCCTTTTGTCTCCAAGGAAACAGTGACAAAGATACCTTCAAACAACTCTAAAGGCTGTAGGCAAAATGTATGTGAGTTAAGATAATGGGGTTTTAAGATCGGGGTTCAGATTGTGGGAGAGACATTTTTCCTTTTTTGACTTTGATTGCATCAAAAATACAGACTGTTAGCTAAATTCTGAGCATACAGTGTTTATCTGTTTTATTCATGGAAATTTCTGTTGTGTTGCACATGTAGAAGTTCTGCACAATTGCCACCTCCGTTTTTTGTTTGCAGTTGGCCACATGTTTTTAACTGAGTTTCGTCAAGTTTTTGTTATAATCTCACCCTCTATTCTTCAGCTCTGACAAACCCGCATAGGCCTGACCCAAAGTCTGCAGGGCGTCGGACATTTGTTGGCTCTTCATCCATTCCAAGGCCCTCCATTATGGTTCTGGATGACAGATGAAGATATGCCGATGTTCTCCCTCAGGCTGTAAAGCATAAGGTCTAACCTTCCGTACAGCAGAAGTAATGGTCCACACCTTTAATTGTCGTGGGCTGTTCATCTTCACTAACAATAGCAGTAAGCAATGGGTCTGGGAAAGAAAGGCAGTCGTGTCTGACAAAGGAAGTGATTTAGTTCTGGAGGCAATTCGTAAGCGGTCGTTGCACGGGCAGCAGTAATGTGCCGAGAAAGATCATATAGGGTAAGAGGCGTAGCAGACACAATAGTGGCACACAAGCAATGCTAGATGGTTTTTTTCTCCTATTGCAAGGATTTATAAGGAAAAAAGCTGTTAAAATATATATTGTGTGTGTCCTTCAAGGAGCTATGCTTGTGTTATTGAAGTGGACATGATGTTCTCTGAATTATGGCTGCTGCAAAGACTTAGAAAGTGAGTTGGACAGAGCAACTTTGTTCTCATGTCTGTATCTGTCAGAAAACAAACAACACATCTCATTTAAAGAATTGAGCTGCTTGCGTATGTGATCTTTTTCAGGTCTTGATGTTTTCTCATTATTCCATTTGATGTCAAAACATCATTTGATGCTCAACTTTCAAAGGTCTGCGTTAAGTTTTGTATTTCTTTATGCCATACGAGCTTCCAAAGAAGCAAACTGCTGTGAAAAAAATGTGCCATTGATGGGTGACTAGTTTGCTGTCTGCATTAGACACATAAAATAAGGAATATACAAGTGCAGTTACCAAATTAAAGTGTGTTCCCTGGGAAAGTTGAGGCCCATTAAAATGATAGATTGCATGGTGTATGCAAAGGGATGCTTTACACCCACAAAACAGTCTAATTGCATTCATTCCTGTGAGAAGTCCGTAAATGTTGAATCTAGATTCTCAGGCGTATTGGCAGCAAGCTGCTAGACAGCAGATGACTAGCTTCAAACGAGTAGCGAGGGGGAGGGTTGTAAAATCTTGACAAACAGTGAGAGCCAGCGTCCACATCATCTCTCGCCCCTGACAGGCTTCCCCATGCATGAATTCAAAGCTGGTAAAACCATGGCTGGATTCATTTTGATCTGACATCCATCATGTAGATCAGTGTTGTGGTTTCACTGTACTGTGTCCACGATAAGATGTTTTGGCAATCGGCCCATGACATCTGTTAGAGTCAGTCAAGAGAATCTGGGACCAATTTGGCATTTGTGTCAAGTTATTGTTGACTTTTTGATTTGAGTGCTTTTCATTCATTATACAATAGTCACAAAGGTACTAGATGGGTGCAGGGATCTAGGTCTGATTAAAAAACATGCTTAATTTGAAAATTTGAAGACATCATTATCTGTCCACGAAGTTTGTCGCTATGTCCTAATTCTCCAACAATTATATATATATATATATATATATATGTGTGTGTGTGTGTGTGTGTGTGTGTGTGTGTGTGTGTGTGTGTGTGTGTGTGTGTGTGTGTGTGTTTGTGTGTGTGTGTGTTGGAGAGTTAGGAGGGCCTGCAGGAGGGACTGGCAAAAGTGATATTTATTGGAGGTAAATGTGTTTTGTCTTTCATGTACTAAAAATCCATTAAGAAGTAAACGACACAAAATGCTGCAATATCAGTGATGGTGAGAGACGCAGCCTAGAAGCATTTTGAAGAGTCAAGGGCTCTTTGATGGTTATTGCTGGAAAAAGAAAACAAAAGACAAGCATGTAAGTTGGTGGACTGAGACAGTTAACCATGCAGTGATTTCCTTAACAACACTGTCCAAACCCACTTAGAGTACCCGTCTCATATCTGCGTTATAGAACTATAGCAGAACAGTACCAGCTTGTATGGCTGAAGCATGGCAGCATGTGTGTGGAAGGCGTTAGGCAGATGGGATGTGTCTGATATTTCTCACTCAACATAATGAGACGGGAATGCGCTTCACCAATTTTAGGGCCCGACTGATGGCAAGAGACACAGTGCCCACTCATACGGGAGGGATCTTTCCCCTCTTCAAAGATAATGAGATGACAATGTATTCAACTATCATTAGATAGAGACAGGGTTTGGGGGGAGGACAGAGGGAGAAACGTTCTACAGCACTTGTCTGCTGCCTTTGATCAGCCTGAAAAGCAACTGTCACTCTCTGTATCAGTGCTGGACTCATAAAAGCTCAGCTAACTACTTCATCACTGTCAGTGTCACTAAAAGGCTGTAGTTTGTAGCGTACGTGCGTTCTCGAGCGGGTGATTTTTCAAGCTCACCTGGATTGTTATCTGAAAATGAACACACATCTCAGCGGTTAGATATTGTCCTGCTGCCCGTGTGATATGTTAAATACATCGTCTCTCGCTGAATTCAGTCGTTTGACAAAAAATTGTTGCAGTGTAAAATCAATTTGCCATCACCTGGGAAGAGAAGACACAGCATTTTGCCTGACATGGCACTCCATTGCAACATGTCAAAAGTGCCATGTTAACAGGCTTATTTAAGCACGCTTGACGGGACAATCTTATTCTAAGTTGACAGTTTGTTGTGGCACTTGTAGAGGGATCCATCTAGTCTTTAGTCCCCGCGGTGAAGATCTCTCGCATGCTGTTTTTTTCATTCTCAGTCTTTTAAGAACACTGTGTTTTGACATATAAGCCGTCAAAATCCTTTCTTTTTTTCTCCCAGACGTTCTTCATTTAGTATTAGGCTAACTGATCTGTTCTGAAGTTATCAGACTATATTTTGACAGAAAACAATTATGCAGTAAAATAATTTCTCTGGAGAAAAATGTGTTGGCGAAATCCACATTTCTCTCTGTGTAAGATTTTGTGTTTGCGATGCAGTGGTTTATGACTTACAAGAACTCGAATGTCCCCTAAATCCAAAAAATACTTATTATATAAGAAAGAAACTTTGTAAACATACTCTGTCTTCACAACCAACAATCAATATAGTAAAATGTTTGCAACTCATGCTGTGTTGTTGCATCTTTCTCCCATCACTTTCCATCTCTGTTTGCTGTCACAAAAAGAATAAAATATGAGGGAAAGCTGCTTCTTCAGTCCTAAAACAATATATATATATATATATATATATCTCCCCAAAAAAGCTAGGCACAGACCTAAAGGAAAAAAAATAGAACAGTCTGTCAAGCTTTGTCACACAATTATGAGACATTGTTCAAACTTTTGTGAAGCCAAAATCCTTTTAAAACCTGACAAGTCAGAGCTCATCTCGTTCAGAAGCTTCAAGCTCCCCTTAAAACTCAGCAAAACGCTCATTCGAAGGTAAGAGAACGAGTTGCCTTAACATCCAATTTCCAAACATTTCATCATCATGTCTCAATAATTATGCAGGGTTATTAGCTCAAGTATTTGTCCTTGGTATCCTTAATGCCAGTTGACATTTATTATGAACAGTAATGGTATTGGAGATTTTGATTTGCCGTTAGCCTCGGTAAGTACATCCTCTGCAGTGCAACAGCACCCTCTCTTGATAATTTATGATAGAATTACATCACCGTACAAGAGCCTACGGTATGCGTGCAGGATGATGGTGGAACAAAACTCAAGCAAGGGATGCATATTCCATATTTTGTCTGTAAACCTCATTGAGAAAACAGTGAATTAAATATTTCATTGCAAATGCTTTTTGGAACATGTGCACTGAAAACCGATCCCCCATTACTACCTTGTGCTGTGCTTTCTCATGGTGCACACAATCCACTTGTCTTTTTCTCAGAGCTTTAAGCACATTTTATAAGTCATACATGTTTTACTGGCTCTTTCGCAATGCTTCAGAAGCAGAGGAACCAGGCAGCAAAGCATGTATTCGAGTAGAGTCAGCATGGAAATGTGCAGCATGAAAATGCTAAACGTTGTATTTCAGCTAAATGAATGCGAATTTAAACATTTCATTGTGTAAATCTGCACTGAAATTTGCAGGAATCTCAGCAGAGCTCAGAAACAGTCAAGCTGCTCCACCCACTGTGATCTTAATATTTTATATATTTTTCCAGAGGTGTTCAGCAACATGTTGTGGCACAAACACATTTTCTTGGGCCCTTGAAACTAGAATTAAATTTTGATTTGAGGCAGTGGATCTTAGTTCAGTCACGTAGCCAATTCAGTGTGTATCCATGTGTGTACTGCAGCTGTTAACCTATTACTAGATTGACTTGGCAAAGCAGCTTAGTCTGACAGTGCTGTTGAAGATTGGGCAATACTGCGGTAAACTATGAGATGAGTATACAGAAATTCCGTATATTTGCATCATGTTACAATCTTCGCAGGACCAAATTGAATAAAGCAATTCTCATTATTATGGCCCCATATTTCCACAGCACTGAGTCTCAAATTAATGTACAGATATATACTGAGAAATTCCATATTTTACTTTGAGAGGTGAGTTTAGATCAAAGCTATTATCCTTTTATTGATTTCCCTTATGAGCTCTGGCAGGAAAAGATGCAGATAAACAAAAAATAGAAAGCTAGAGAAGAAGATTAATCTTTACATGATGTGAAAAAAAGGAAAGTGCAAAAGGGATTTTTTTTTCCTGTTATGTGTCTAATAAACTGTGTATTTTAAAATCGCCAACAGGTTCCAGAAAATTTTTTTTTTTTAAAGTGCAAACGTGGACACATAAGCCAATATTATGTATGCGAAAGTGATTGAAATCTTACCAAACAAGCTAGAGGATGGTGGGCTGAAGGGACTATTTGAAGGGTAAACAATGGGGAAAAAACAAAGGCAAGCAAAAGCATTTGGTCCTCAGTCTGTTGATGGGAGATTGAAAAAACACAGCAATATCAACAAACATGCTTGCTTGATTTAAGAAGAGGGCACTGCAGCGAAAACAAAACTAAGGTTACCGCTGACAGACAGCAAAGCAGCTTCCGAGCCTATTTAGTCAAAGAATCGGTTATGTTTACTTGAAGCAGAACAACAAGAGTAAAGAAAATGTGCCCGGTGTGGGGCCACAGCTCTAAACATGGATTTGAACATGCAGAGAAGACTGAAGTCAGTTTATTTATGGGTTCTCATGCTGTACAAAATTATGATAAAAACATTAGCATTTGGCCCCAAAACGTGTTCGAATTACAGTTACAAATTATTATGAAGAAGGTCGTAATGTTTCGTTTTTCTAAACAGATATACCAACTACAAATGTAAAAATTCGAAACATTTGCAATAGTGAAGTGCTGTGGCAATCAGGTTTCCTAGTGCTGCAGGTAACGTGTTGAATAAAAGCTGTCATAGATTCACATAGCTGGTTTAGATGCACCTGATTCCACTGCAAGGGTTTGTGATGAAAAAAAAGATCTATGTAACTCAGAAGGTCTTATATCCTTAAAAATACAGACAGGACGGTAATGATCTTCATATATAATATTATATAAATCAAATGAAACATTCACTCGGCTAGCATGCCCAGGAAGGAAGCCAAATGAACAGCAATGACTGTAGTGATCGGAGGGCACTGGTTTAGGCATGATCCTATAAACACAAATGTCATTTCAGAAAGTTCACAAAAATCTGTACAGCAATGTGAAATATCAATATGATATATTTTTCTGTAATTCACAAATTTGTAAACTTTTAGAACATGTAACTAGTAACAAGACATCTAAGACAAGCAAATGACTTTGGTGTTTTTTAGCTACAGGCTTAAAAAAGCAAAATAAAAGCAATAAAATGTCTAAATATTTTATTCAGAAAAAAAAAAATCATTTCATTGCTTTACTTCAACCCTCGGTGTTCACAGTGGTCTATGCTTCAGAAGTGATTCTGACCACCCATGAGGAAAGACACTGGTACGGTTATTTCTATTTGTTACAACAATTTTCATTAGAGTGGCTATAAATGAAGATTTAATCCCAAAAATATATTGTGTGAGATGATACTGGTATGAAATGTTTGCGTAGAAATGTAAACTAACCTGGAGTTTGGCTTATTTGTTCAGACTGTAAGTTTTAAATGTAATCTTGCAGACATTCACGTCACTTTTCATAAAACTAGTATAACAAAGCCGTACAACAAAGGCCTGGCGCTGATTCGCAGCAGCTTGGCCGAGTCTATGAAAATTCTTGATTGGTCGAGAATGTGAAGAATGTGCAGTGCATTCCAGTTTCTGAACAAGTCCTTCCCAGTGGGCAGGCATGTCCACTAATGATAGCAACACTGGTTTATGGGCAAGGCTCTGTCTGTGTTTCCCTCTGAAAATTCTGGAGAGGCGAGTTAAAGTAAGAAAACATAAAAGCATGACTCTCAAAGGATGCGTCCTTGATCTGTTGTTTTGTTTGTCCACTCTTCTTTGCTGCTCCCTCATTTGTTACCCATGCTGTTTTGAGACAAAACGCTCAAGGCAATTTCACCACCACCACACAGGCGCCTGCCCTGCCAATGTTAAGAGGGACCTCCTACAGGAAGACAGAGAGGTTAACATGCAGTCTTTCATGTAAGGATGCCTTTTAAAAAAAATCCTGTTTTACTTCATGCTGATAAGGAGGTCAAAGGGTCAAGATTTAAACAAAAAAACATGCAAAAAGAAAAGCAACTATAAAATATTGATAGGCTTCAGTCACTTCAGATTTAACTGGAGCAGTGATGTTGGTTATAACTGTTCTAGCAAAATATCTGCAGTTCTATTAAAGTTTTATTCTTTTTATAACTTTTTAAACTTTTTATTTTTCTCAGCTGGATTTTTTTCATACTTTTTTAATCTAAAATAGTAGGAATATATTTGATAACTGTGTTTTTGCAGTTTCATTAAATTGAGTTAATGCAATTACCTCAGTCCACTCATTGTTCTGTGCATCGTAGGACTCCACAGTGTTCAAATACGACTGGCCGTCATATCCGCCCACTGCATAAAGCCTGTCACCCAGCAGGCAAACACCAACCGCGTCCCGGGGAACACTGAGGGGAGCCACGGTGGTCCAGGTGTCCGTCTTTGGGTCATACCTGTAATTAAAATATTTGGTTGAACAACTGGCGTTGGATTACATTACTTAGTATGGCGAAACAACATTTTCTCTAAAAGTTCATTTACTCAGTCAGTCTAACAGCATCTCATCCCCACTAATTGGAACGGCCTTATGTTCCTCCTCTTTAATCACAGATGTCTGAATGGTCACAGAGAACTAAACTGAAACATTAAAGCAAAAGACAAAGCTGTCTTTCCAAAAGCAGCTGGCAGATGCTCGGTCCAGGGAGAACTTGACTCATCAGACAGAATTTTCCACAGAAAGATTTTTTTTTTCATCTGTTTGTCCATATTGGAAGTTAAGAGACATCATTTGATTTACTTTTTATGCTTATGAACAAAACAGTCACTCAAATGTTTAAAAATTCATCCACTAAAAAAACCACATTTTTCTGTATACTCAAAAAACACACAAAAAAATGTGAATTGTGGTTGTTATTATTAAGTATTGTGTGCTGCTTGTTAAAAGTACATCAGTAACAATGTATATCGAAAATGTGAAACAGCCACGATCACATGATAATGCAGCTGAGCAGGTACTACATACTATATTTGAATTTAACAGATGAATAACTGCCTGTTCTTGTAACGGCTCATCCAACTTATCCCAGCTGGCAAAGTTAAAGAGGCAAGGTACATTCTGAACAGGTCACAGGGCTAACACAGAGAACTACACACCACCATATACACAAGTATATGGTAGTTGGTAGTATATCACAACTTAATCTACCAAATATGTGTTTGGACTGTAGCAGGAAGATTGAAGACTGAAAAACCCTACTCACAACTTCATCTGCTACTAAGGTGCAAAGAAAAGAACAAAAGTTTAAAGAGGTTGAAGCTCCAGCAGCACTTGCGGTATGAAGAACAACTTTATTGCCTGACCAGCACATTTCAGCCTGTAGCCTTGCAACATTTTATCTTTTTTAGACTCGCTCCTCATGGAAGAACAACATTGTACCGCTTTCAACTTTTGCTCTTCTCTGTGTACCTTGAAAGTTGTGCCAGACATCTCTACTCTGTTTGCGCAACCTTTTATCTTTGTGAGACACACTCACCATGGAAGAACTGCATAATACCAGAATGCTACAGGCTGTTTCAGCTACAGGCTGAAACATGTGGGTCGAGCAGTAAAGTTGTTCTTTGTACTACAGATGTATCTGGAGTTTCAGCCTCTTGAAAGGACCTACTCAACCAGGAGGTATAAAGTTATACAATACTGACCAGTGCATCACCATGACAAGAGAG
The DNA here is from genome assembly GCF_001858045.2 of Oreochromis niloticus. Lineage (NCBI taxonomy): Eukaryota > Metazoa > Chordata > Actinopteri > Cichliformes > Cichlidae > Oreochromis > Oreochromis niloticus. The sequence continues at coordinate 22,098,777 of NC_031966.2, forward strand.
AATATATATAAATATCTGAGTAAAATGTGTGTCCTAGAAAAAATTATGTCTGTATTTTATGCCAACACAGACTCGCGTGTATTTAAATCACGCCAACGGGTTTACCTCAGGTTTGGACTAAAGTGGATATTGTGGCCACCAGATGGTGCCAGATACTATAACATAAAACCATGTGTAGCAACAATGATCTCTACAATAGGGTATTGCGTAATGCAGACTTGTCTCCAAATGCAGGAACAGGGTGGGGATCAAGAGGAGCTCCTTTTTGTTCCTTTGAGAAAGTTTCCTTTCTCGACCCCACCCATTACTGAGTTCAATGAACAGCAGTCCAAACATACTATTGTCTTCTGTATACTCTGGAGATGAGGACGTGCATTTACTGACCTCTCAACACAATCGGAGAGTCTAGAACAGTGGTTGGAAGCAGGGGCATCGTGTCCGCCCACGGCGTACAGGAAGTTGTTGTATGTTGCTACACCCACTCCTCCTCGTCTCTTGGTCATCGGTGCACACATGCTCCACTTGTTGGTGTGTGGATCAAAGCACTCCATCGACCTAAGACAAGAGCTTCCATCTCGACCACCAACTGCAAATAATCTGAAAGATTAAAGTAAATTAAGCAAAAATATAAACAATTATTCGACAAATGAGTAGCCGCTGCATGCTTTGAAGCAGAATTGTTATCTAAACATTATCAGAACAGTGATAGTAAGACCGATTTTAGACGATACGGCGCTGAGCAGAACATTTTTCAAAGATAGTTTTCTTAGATAAGAAAAGATAACATCAGTGGGTTAAATGTAGCTTGTAGCTCACAAGCCAAACATGAAAGAAAGCACAGGCTGGAGAAATAGTTTGCTTGTTGTCTATTTTTGACCTAGCTGCAGAAATAACTCAGCAACATATTTAACACCGAATACAGGATGTAAAGGAGCAGCAGCCTCTTTTCTCCTTCAGCACACAAACATATTCAAATTAGGCTGAGAGCTGGTCTGTTATTTGCCTAATTTACTTTTAAATTGTGTTGTAAGGCATTTAATACATACAAATACATCAAGTGTTTTGCATTTATGGAGTCTAGATTATACTGTATAAATTACCACACTAATCAGAACAGCCTTTGCTCCGAGCTGCACTGTTGCACAGCCACCTTGGAGTTTATCTCACGCAGACCACAAAGGAAGTATAATGTTGTCGAACTAATAGTGCATTAATACTGCGCTCCAGCTTTTCCTGGACCACTGCACTGTGAGTTACACAACCATGCTTGTTTTATTTCATGCTCAAATCCAGCTGCAAGTTTACTGCCTGCAAAAACATTTGTTCCAGCAAATCACTAGCTAAAACTGACTAAGAGATGCAGGAATAAAGACTAACTGTGCTATCCTTATATGCAAGTTTACTGCAGTCAAGCAAAAAAATGAAATTTATGGACGGCAGCACCCTAAAAAAAGAGCATACTCCAATTAGGCTTCCTTTTTAAGTGTGAATTGCCTGCAAATGTCTGCCTTCTTAGTACTAATTTGCAGAGGGCAATGGCTTTAGAGGCAGGCAAGCGGAAATACAATAGCACACTTTGCATTAAAGTTTAAGGTTGCACGTTTTAATTAAAAGGCTATGATGGGATAGTCAAACAGGTTAGACAAAGATGGGGGTCATAGCAACTTACTTTCCATTAAGTGCTGTGACTCCCATGGTGCTCCGTGGTGTCGACATGCTGGCCACGTAGTTCCACTGTCTGGCCTGTGGGTCCCAGCGCTCCACCGTGTTGAGATAGCTCCAGCCGTCATGGCCTCCTACAGCATACATGGGGCCCTCCAGCACAGCAATACCTACAGAAATAGAAATAAGAAATGAATGCTATCCAAACAATTAATGCTGTAAAGATAAATAAGATGAATTGTCCCATTAGATAACTGCATATGGAAAATCAAACGCTATAAATATTTGCTACTATTAAAAAACGAAATAAAGAGAAGATTATTTTAATATTTTATGTACGTGTTTCGATCATGTGTGATTTTGTCTGCATAATTTTATTAAGTTGTTTCAAATGTTCATGTGTTTACCTCACTGAGGTTAAATGAAACAAACATTTTTGCCAAAATTACATGAAAAGGCTTTCGAACATGGAAACCTTAAACACATCTTAGAGAATAATCAGTGAAAGGAGTCCAAAGATTTCCAAGTGAATGTTATTCTTAGAGAGTCTGAGCAGAGATACGTTTCTCATTTTAGAACGGAGCAGAGTGAGTCAACCAGCTGGCCAAAGCTATTCAGAAAACAGGAAGACTATAAAACTGCTTTGTTATTCCTCGTCCCCCAGTCACACAGGAATGGTTATTTCCACCAGCGTCAATGCAGAGGGTGCTTTAGCACAATGGATTTTTATATTAAAACCCTTATTTCCTTTGGTGAGAGTTCAATTATTTAGAGGAAACATGAGGGCAAGACCGCATTCAGAGAACCTCGAGTGACATAAACACTGTCAGATGAAAACTGGTCTTGTAGTGAGGCTTCTTTTTATTGCTGGATTGTGGGTTGGGAATAAAAAAACAACACATTTTTTGCTTTTCTTTACCCATAAAGCACACAGCAGGAAATGGCTATGCGGGGATGTTGGTAGACACTAAGTTAAAACATATTCAAAATGAAAATATGCACAAGATAAGCAAAGCACCAAGAGATATTTGGTACGTGAAAGATCAAAGACAGCGCAGGTAATCTGTACAGTGTGATCTCCTGGGCTTGCTGATACCTCCGACCACACTGTGTGAGTGAGCTGAATGCTTTGACAAGATCTCCCTCCTCTGTTACCCAGACCTGTTTCAACTGTGAATCAAAATGCTTCTGATATGAGATTTATTGGGCAGGGAAGGGTAAGGAAGAGCAGGGCCAGCACAGCTTGCCAAGCTTTGATAGGGGAATGGAAAAAATATCAAAGGTATACGTCAAAGATTTTTTTTTTTTTCTTAACAGCCTACCAATTGTGACCTTACTAAACATGTATCCTGTTTGGTGTTTCAAAACATCTGCTTGGTTAACTGAGCTGAAACCTGAAACATATACAACCATATGTGTGATGTCTTTGAAAAAGTGTTTTCATCATGACATAAAAGCAGTTAATGAATTTGTTTTGAAAATTGATAAGTTGCAGTTTGTAATGAAATGATCATTCCAGTTAGTTGGCATTGGCCAGCATAACACTCAAGACAAAGTCACAAAGTTAAAGTCAAGCACAATCCTGGCAGATAAGATGACCTACAGTAGCAAGGAGTTCACCTGATACCCTCTATGCATTAATTTGGGAAATCTGATATGCAATGTGCTATTTAAATTGTTTTAACTTCCTACAGTTATTGGGCATTTGCAAGCTACTTTGCAACCCACCTCTACCCCAGGTCCACCTTTCATACTGTGTCTGACTTAACCATTATCAGAGCTGTTATCACTGCTTCCTGTTCTGTTCTGTACGGAAGGCTCTTCTTACCTCTAGCTTTCCACTTGAAAAAGAAGTAAGGCATGTTTTCCTACATTGTTCTTTCCATGTATGTGCGTTGAAAGGCAAGGAAGTTTCAGAACACAGACATAGTACCAATAGTACTAAAAATGCATGAATGTAGATGGAAATAACAATATGCTGTTCACCAGTTATATGCCAATCACTCACCAAGCCCATGTCTGTGTGTTGACATTGGGGGCATGGTGGACCAAACTTTGGTTACAGGATTATAGCACTCCACCATGTTGGATGTCTTCAGTCCATCTCTACCTCCAACCACGTACAGCTTGTTATCTATCACTGCCACACCAAACTGCAGCCGGCGCCCATTCATGACTCCAACCTGGACCCAAGTGTTTGTTCGCAGGTCATACTTCTCTATGGTGGTAGAGCCTGAAATAAAACAAAATACCGCAATTTAAATAACCTGTGTTGCCATACACTTAGAACAATTGTGTATAAGCTAGCCCTCTCTTTTTTTATACATCTGGCAAAGCCGTCTTCAGAATCTTTTCAGTAACTTGCTATGTCAATTACCCTTGGTAGCATCCATTCCTCCGACAGCATAAAGTGCACCAACAGTGGATTTCCTAGGTTTTGTTCTTGGGCTCTGAAACATTGGGCGTCTTTCAGGTAGAAGGTGGTACTTCATTGCTTCCATTAGCAGCTTTTGACATTCCAGATCGTCAGAGAACATCTTGTTGTTTTCCAGATCTGCAAGGAGCTATGTTTCAAGAAAAATAAAGTTAGCTGCATTATAATGTGTGCCACAAATTTCTGTTTAAATCTCTGTTGTAGGAATGGTATTTGAAATATAATGTGTAGATTTGAAATTCCTTTGGAAAAAATGTCAGATATATATAACTGCAAAACAGCAGTGAAAATTACGATTATGATATGTTTTAATTAAAATGGGGTGAAAGCAAAAACAAAATTATTTAATCTTTGTCTATCATTAAACTATTACTTTAAAGGAAGTCACTATATCAATTATTACAATTAGATAAAACAGCAAAAACATAACAAACATACTGTATTTTCATGATTTTACTTCTTTTTTGTAAATGCACTGCAGGAGAGCTAAACTTTTCTTTCTATTCTGAGAAATGGTAGCACTCTTACATTTCCGCACAGCACAGAAACTGCAGTGAAGTTCCTTTTTATGTGGGTTTTCTCAGACATTTCACTTTCATATATTTTTGCATTTATTCATTGATACCGCTATGCCTGCGAGACTTAAAAAGAACTTTACCAGTTTTGAGAAGAAAAAAGAACAATGATTCATTTCTGTTGTTTATTTGCCTCGCAGCAAATGGCATCTCCCAAGCCATGGATGAAAAACCTTATGTATCATATCTTCTGCATATTTTTCATTTTGCAAACAATAATGCTGCAGGTTACTTTCCTGCATACTGATAATAAAAAAATAACTTGAACATAATTAGTTTTGGAAAGCAATTTGTCAGTGAAAATAAAATAGCATTTAAAAAAAACACATAGATATGTTCATGCTTCATATCTGTCAAAAACGCTTATCTGTTTCCTGTTAGGTTATTTAAATCACGATGACCAAGTTGTAAGTCAGTGCTTACTTGCAGAAATACAGCATAATTTTACATCACATAAACAGCATATTTACAGTCTGTAAATATACAATTTAATTTTAGACTGGTATAGCTGTATTACACAAACCTTCAGCTTGGTTTGTCAGTGTTAGGGATATTATTTCTATTCATTTTATTATTCGTTTTATGTTAACAAAGTTATAAAATTAGGAGTTACAACCTGGACAGACTATCAAAGATCAAAAATCACACCTCACAAGCTGACTTGTACCATGTGAATCATCAGTCACAAACTCTAGCACAAGCATAAGCGACTTACAGTCCTGATCGGCTGTCTCACCTGTGGAGGAAGTAGGGGTAGGCGGATGTAAGCAAGAAGCACCCCGAGGTCCTGTTGTCGATTCTGGACATCATACCTCACCCACATCATCAAAGCTTGGAAGATCGTCTCTTCATCAGGAACGTTGATGTCATCGCTGGAGAGCAGCTTAACAATTTCAGCTGTGGGGAGCAGCAAGAACTCCTGGTTCTGAATGACCTCGAGGAAGTGTTCCTGGAACACAGCGGAGACGCAGAGGAGACAGATAATCATCAGTTATTAGCCGAGGAGTACGCTTGGTGCAGCATTTTGTGTGTGTCTGTGTATGTTTCTACACCTCTGAGGTCCAAGTGGCACAAGGACAGAGAGGTGAAGAAAAATGAACGTGAAGAGATAGAGAGTGCCAGTTTGGAGGTCTTTATCTCCAATAACTGATAACCGCAGTGAATCGCTCTCCATTTCTCAAATTATTTTTTTCCAAAGAACAGATGAAGCCATCATCTGTTTAACTTAGTTCAGTAAATAAAATGATCCACATAACAACAGACTACAAATCAATCTGGTATAGAGCATTCGCTCCAAAAAGCCTCCTCTTAAGCTAATATGGCATTTTTTCTGCTGATCATACATGATACCAATAAGCCTTTATAAGTCTTTAATGAAAAACAGGCTCTGGAAACCTTCATTACAATCCCACCAATGGCGTGTCCAGTTCCAAGTTTGATGGAAGCTGTTTTCTATTGCCTTTCTAAAGATTAATCTTCCATATATTGGCCAGAAGCCCAGGCAATATTACAGCACTGCATGGCTACCTCTTCAAGGTCTTTGTCTCTGGGCAGTTCCATTAGAGATGATATATAAAACATTCCTGCTCATATGTGCATCTATGGTATGTCCAACATTAGCCACACAGAGCAAGCTTTGGCCATTTTTCTGCACGGTTTATGCTTTAAACAAAGCAGTAAATGATTCATCATTATTATCTTTAACAAATCGAGTGCTCACTGTAGAAAGCATGTTCAGTAATTACAAGAAACAAGCATGCTATTGATCATCAACGTGCAACACATTACAGTGTTCGTCCGATCTTTTGAGGGCAGGTTTTAAGAGCTTAACAAGGAGAGCCTTAATGAAATGAGGGACATCTATTGATCTCTGGTGCTAAAGAGGAGGGAGAAACTCAATCCAGCTCTTTGACATTGCGTTAAACCAATACATTTGTAACTGCAAATGCTGAAGAGCAGAACAAAATTGAAAGCTTAGCCAAGTTTGTTTCATAACCATTTAAAAGGATGTGTTTGTAGATACTGGCAGACTCACAGCAGTCGAGCAAACTCCTCAGAAAACAAGACCAGCAGCACAGGATATTAACGAAAGAGTAATTGAAAAACGAATGCTTAATTGGAGCGAGGCTGGGGAAAATTACCTTCCAAAAACTTTTGATTACTATGTAATTTTCACTGGTTTGCAACAAAGACTGCTCTTTATTATTTTCCAAGATCAGGATTAATTTACAAAACTGAAATTTTCAAGTATTAATTGAAATGCTGTGTGGAAATCAAAGTATTTTACAGCTGTAAAAATATTGCAATATGAAACTATATAATATTAAACGTGTATATACGGAACATTAAAGCATTCTTTCATGAAGGAAAAGGGTGTCGGAAGCTGCCGTGCTGTAATGGGAAAAAACAAGCTTATCAAAACAAAAATCTTCAACTCAGAGGATAGAGGATAGTCTTCCAGGAAGCCCGAACATCCCTGCTCATTACTGAAGTGACTGAACAGGAAGCTGGGCCTCTTGTGCAGTTTTATGATTAGATTAACCTCCTGGTCTCGGATGGGGACTGTGTAAACAGAGTGAGCAGATGTCCTTTAGGAGATAACGCCTGTCTTGTGCTGTCAGTTCTGCATGACCAGCAAGAAATTATCTGACGAACATGTGGGTGAATCCTAATCCAATAGGAATATTTCTCACAGACATGTAGAGTAATTGCATATCTTAAACAAATAAATCCAAACAAGCGGTGTCAAGAACTCGGTTGGTTATTACTTCCTGTGAGTGCACAGTAATGAAACTAAATTTTTTAAAATTCGTATTAAAGTTATGTCTTTTATGATTAAAGAATTCCCTGTGTGTGTGTGTGTGTGTGTGTGTGTGTGTGTGTGTGTGTGTGTGTGTGTGTGTGTGCAACGATGAGTGCAATCCCATTATTTATTATGATCTGAATAATGCAGCCCACCATGAAAATGTGGTCTGGCTCTGTTCACAGTCCTACCATGGTGTAGTTATGAGCCACATTAAGCAGGTCCACACAGCCCTGGGCATCTGCAAAGGAACGGATTCCCAGGCAATTGGAGGGATGAAGCTGTTTCATCAGAAAGTTACAGCAAACCTGGATGACTTGTGAAAGCTGGAGGAGACAAGCTGCTGCCAGTAAACTCTCAATGGTCTCCTCTTTCAGCTCAAGGACACCTGCAATGTCACAACATGGAAACTACATGAAAAACAACACATGACTGAAACTGCATGGAAGCAGTTTTGCGATTAACATTTGAATCAAATAAAAGGCATCAACAGCTAAATTATAGCATTAATAATAAAATCACTTAAAATCTTTTACAGGGATAGCCATTATTATGATTTTTACCATGCAATTTTTAAACTGTAAAAAGTGGATATTTTGATTAAAGCATATTTCCCAAATGGCCATTTGCCCAGTAAAAAAAAAGAAGAAGCAATTTTGTGTTGAAGTCCTGCCCAGTCTGCCAGCTCTATGATGAATTGTCTTATTGATTCATTTTAATCATGCTGCATTTCAGAAGTCTCATAACTACTTACAAGGGCTAGTGAATGTCTTTATAAGCACTCACCAGTGTAGGCAAAATGAACCAGGGATCTGAGGGCTTCTGGATCCACTCCCTCCATCTTTATCTCCTCCTGCTTCGCCTCTCTCACGTCACTGGTGAACATAGCAGCGAAGTAGTCCGACACAGCACTTAAGACCAGTCTGCCATAAAGAAAAAAGATCAATGAATTGGGTTACATGTTGGTGAGAGATCTATGTTCTTGTGGTTTTAAGAGTGCCCCCAAATGAAGCTCTGCTTCATAACAAACAGCATGCCTCACATGACTCAATACACCATATTCATAATGTACTGTCAGTGTAATTATTCCATTTTACAGTGATTTATAGCCCCCTTCCACCACTGTATGATTCCACTTTGTCAGCCTGTGATAAATTATTTTATCCCACATACAGTATGTTATGCTAATAGCTACAATGGTCAGACTTGTAATTATGTTAACTAATTTGTCTAGCAAGCTCAAGCAACAAGCTTGTGGATTCATGAAGGAAGCGTGAATGAATAAATCAGTCAGCATACATTCACACGTGCTTATGGTTTCTAATATGGATTTTTATGGTTTAAACTTTGCTTTACGTGATTGTATCTGAAAGTAGAATTTAAAAATCCAGCTATAAAAATTCAGGCAACTAAGTTACTAAGATACTGGCACTGTGGAACGTACCAGATCCTTAACATAATATACTGTGTGGATAGACATACATGCAGATCCACACAATGGTTCTCAGCAGTCAAGAGATGCCATGCAGTGGATCAGAATATTTGTCCATGTATAGATTTTAATGTAGGAATAAGGCTGGGCAATGGTGTAATTAGATCACAGCGGAGTAGATATTAGAATGCAAACCAGTGAACATTGAGTTTGCATACCTTTCTTGTCACCGGAAAATCAGAAGAGACTTTCTTTGAATTTCAAAGCTCATCCAATTATTCCCCATATAGATCAAACTGACCAAATTTATTGCAAACTGTGGCCCAGACCAAAGTCTGACTGCCTGCATTGCTATCTTAACGAAGTGCATCCAGATGAGCTTCTTTTTAACTCTGATCTAAAGCAGTAAGTAATCAATGAAATCAAAGCAGACAGAGGCACAAACACCAACCTGTGAGCCGGTATCTTGTGGTCCCCTGCTATCAAGAGGACATCACACAGTTGCTTGTGCTGGAGGTAGGTCTCCATTTTCCGGAATGTCTGTTCCGCATGGTTTGTGGCTTGGAAAAACTCATCTGAGGAATTGGTATTCATTCTGGAGAAGGTGCTAAGAACCAACCTGTGGAAGAAGAGCAAAGAGAGAGGAAGTAAAAAGACGTGGTGTAATTTAAAAATATAAAAACAATTAACCCTGACTGTATAACTGCAGCATCTATACAGTCTGTGCGATATAATCAACATGTTGCATTTTTAACACAGCATTGAAAATAGTTTGCCCCTCCCTATAGGTATGGAATCTAGACATGTTTAAATGTTTTTCTGTTTGTTTGGTTGTTTATGATGAACTAACACAATATGCAGGGAGATCCACTGAGGGAACACAAGGGTTCTTAGCATTCAAGAGATGTCATGTGATCTCTTTAATTCAGCCATTCAACTAAGGGCCGGATGCTCCGATATTGACAACACCGTGCAATGGATCACAGGGTTTGTCCATGAATAAGCTGTAATGCAGAAATAAGGCTGGGCAATGGTGTAATTAGATCACAGTGGAATAGAAATTAGGATGCAAACCAGTGAACACTGAGTTTGTATACCTTTCCCATCATCAGAAAATTAGAAGAGACTTTTTTTGAATTTCAAAAGCTGCCTAGGCAACAAAGCAAAAATATACTACTTTTAAATGAAAAAAAAGATTATATTTTGTTTGTTTGAGATGAGCTAACACAATATGCTGCTGAATAGACATATCAGCAGATCCGCTGTGTTCACTCAGTGGATCTGCTTGTGTGCTTGTGATCTGTTTAATTCAGCCATTCATCTGGATTTTTTTTATTATATGTTTTTGTCTGTTTTGGGGGGTTTTTTTGCATGATTTTGTCATTCATGAAATCTAATACCAATGTAGGAGCAGCGACTCCATTTCTAGAAGACATGAAACACAAGTTAGTAGCGCTGCGACAAATTATTCAAGAAAATGTATTACTCTCACTCGCTGTTAACTCTTTCTGTCCAAATATGAACTAAAAACAAAATTAAATAGCTGTACACAGCGAGATAAACAGCAAATTACCAGTGACACAAAAGAGCGTATTTGGACACATTGCACTCCTGAATCCTTTTTTCCCTGCGGTGAATCTGCATCTTTCTTGCCACTCTAAGCTGAAATTAAAACTCTTATGGACTAAACTCCGTACATAAGTGGATAACTAAGCACTGCAGTCCAATGGGACAAGCCAGCAGCACAATCAATGCAACAGCTTTGCAGCGAGAATGCGCGCATGCCTTTTTGTCTGTTCCTGTGTGCCTCTGCATATCTGGGTGTGCATGTGTGTTTTCCAAAAAAACAGCGACTTAACAAGTGAACCAGCCTGTTCCTCACAGCATTGTGGCAAGGCTGAGTCCCCGTCCCCATAGGCTGCTAGATTACATGCTGTTTTATAGGCATCCGAGTAATCCCTCACACTCATGGCAAATATTGCAGCCCAGTCACTTTGGTGTCCTTCACAGAAAAAGTCTATTCAATGACATTTAGAGTTGTTTGTTATGCTACATAAACACCCAAGCCGTCTCTCTGGGGGAATTTACAGTCATCTCATGGTGATTCTGCTGTGTAAAGACTGATAGTGCTCAAGAAAAAAAAATGTCACTGCTATTTTAAGCAACACTTTATGTCCCCCGCTCATTACTACTCATATGCTGATATGAGAGCTGCATAAACCGGTGAAGTTACAGATTTGTCAATACAAATGAACCGAAAAACCTGTAATGCTTGGCAGAGCAATATATTGGCATGCACTGGGATTGATACTGCAGGAAAGACGGAGGGCGTTTTATTGACATCCTGATTAATACGCTATTATAAAAATTTTCAGCCGAGCCTGTAACTTTCCCCTCTTTCACTATCAAAAGCCAAAACATTTTCCATCCAGGCATTGTTTATACAGCACACTAGTCGCAACCATATCCTATGGTCTAAGCTTTATTGGGAGACTTTATGCTAAATTCAAATGTAATTTATTGCCCTGTCATGATATTCCCCACTGACTCCGGAGTCTTGGAGAGGAACACCAAACAAGACTGAATAAACAGTTGGGCCATAAAACTGAGATGCATTGCCTTTGTATTGGCTCCAAGGCATGCTGTAAGGATTTTTCATGCCTACCAATCTCTCCGACACTAATTGCTTTGGTATCACATTCTAGGGAGCAGTAAATTTGCTCTGAGGTGTATATTTTGCTTCCAATAGTGGGCTGGATCATCACAGGTATAGCCCAGTTTTATAGAGGCACTAAAACCCTAGAACACCCATCTCCAAAGAAGCTGCTGTACAGACAATACATTGCACAAGGCACACTACAAAGCAATCCACATAAAGCCGCATTGTCAGAGAGCATCCAGATTTCTTTTGTACGGTACAAATTAAAGCATTTTTTGCATCTGCTTAAAGTCAAATCTATAAGAAGTTAAATAATAAGACAAAACGCAATAAGAAAAACGGAATTGGAGATTCTGCCTTATTTATCATAACACCTTATACTACATCAGTTTTCCTTCAGTGAGCGCATATCACCCCAAGTCTTGTCATATGCTCCTCACACCCTCTCAGAGCTATCACACCACAGTGTGACTAATTGCTTCTGAGACACTGCATATTTAAAAATTCCGCTACGCAGGTGAAGCAGAGGCAATGCAATATTTATTGAATTTGTCAGGACTTGTAGCCCAATTGTGCAACTTTTGACCACAAGATACAGATAAATACACAGTACACGAATAAATAATGATAGAGAGCAGGTCATTTAAAATACTGCATTTACACGAAGGATTGTTAGGCTGTTTATGTCGTTTTGTCATCAGCTTTTAAAACCCTTTAGCTATAAAGGTTATGTGTCAGATATGTGGTTGAAATTCTCGTTCTTATTCCAACTAATGTCAGCTCCATCTCTCTATATGAGTGCCAAATGTGAAATGAATCTTTGAAAATGGATTAGAGCATCCATTTTCCCCAGAAGTCGACTGAGTAGCTTGAGTTGTGTGGAAAATCCAGCAACTCCTACAAAGCTTTATACAGCTTGTGCCAGCTCTATATATTCAATGAGATCCTTTTCTTTCTGTATTCTGACAGTCAGTATACTGCCACTGGGCTTTATGTTGAAAAAATTTTATACACTGGCTATAATAACTTGATCCAGACATTGAGACTGAGATAACAGCTCTGCACAAACATAGTTTTCTCCCTGAAAATTATAGCTTTTTGGTTTTGTTTTTTTTATTTCTTCCTGTGCCATTGTTACAGTGGGCAGGCCTTTACTACCAAAGCTTGTAAAATCTGCTGTGACTGTGGTCGAATGGGCCATTTATATTAGGGTGAATGCAGCAGTAATATTTTGTCTTCCCAAATATTTTCAGTGATCTGAGAGGTCATGAAAGCGAAACAAAACAAAACAAAAAAACAAGCAAATAATGACGCATGCTCCAAATACACAACATGATTAAGGGTAGGGTAAAAGATGAGTGTCCTCACAAATGTAGAAACACATGCATATGTGTGTATTAGGAGCTGGGGGCGTCCTGTAAGTGAAAAATGTGCAGATCTTAGCAGAAATCTCCGTACTGCTTTGCTGGTGGCAGGTTAACTTGCATAAGGTATGAGGATGTCATATTGTGGATTGTGCATAATTTATATAAATCTGATGTTTGTGGCTAAACAAATTAGTCAGTGATCTTACAGCAATGGAACCTGGGCTTCATGTGTTGTATATACTGGATATTTAAAGGTACTTGTTATATAATATTTATAGTTGTAATTTTAAAGTCTCTATACTTTAGCTGGGAGCCCCTAACTGTATTAAATGTGGCATTTTCCTAAATCTTACCAACGCTATGTAATTGTGCATATTGTGATTGATTTATATTTTAGTCTGTCATAATTATTAAATTGATCACAGTCTGTACCTCCTTAATCTATTTCAGTGCAAAGGGCTATGAGTGAAACTGCTGAACCAAGTCATGGCCCCTTCTATGGTGTCCACGGAAAATTCATGAAAATTCATGAAAATTCATGTCTCATTTGAACAGAAATTACCGAATGTGGGCGGCACATAATGTGTGTCTTCTCAGTATTGCTCAAAGCCTTGTATAAGCACAAAGAAATTTTTACGATAATTCTCACTTCATCTTTAGCTTCCATCTAAGATTGCCCTTGGCATACAGAATGCTGATTGGGCAAACAACATTCACAATTTATTATAGGCAATAACACAATCACCTAAACCCTGAGGGAGTAATTTAAAGATTACAACAGAAAGTTTGTGTTTTGCAGTTTACAAATATCTTACGAATAGGATGCATCAACTGGATGTGTCACACATAGACCTAATAAGCCTTGTGGCATTATGAAGAATTGGACAACTATCTGAATTACTGCTGCTGACAGGGGGTAAGGTGGTGGTATTTCTTTTCCAAGGTGGTGGAGAGGGAATTGAGATATCATTCATAGTAACAGCACACTGACTCAAGCCACTGTTAGTGTTTATGTGGGAAAGGTCAGGGTTTCCATTCCTTTCAGGTTAACTTCTGCCATATATTTTCTGTCAACTGTAGAAAGAAGCTATTTGGATGAGAGTCACGAGGACAGAGCAAATATACAGTATATAGATGCAGCATTTGGGGCATTCACTACATTTGATTCAATAGCTTCCACAGTATGTAGAAGTCACTTGGACAGTAAATGTTTTGTAATTTTGAGAGAATGTTAACAGAATGGGAATAATTCTAACACTGCAGACCACAACATAAATGTGTCACTGACTTTTCTCAAAATAAATACTCATTGCACATGTCAGCTTTTGTCTTTCTATACTCTTTAGTGTAACCACATTACATATAATCGAGTAAATATACACCCACAAGAGGTGCACAGTTTTCATTGAATTTGCCAGATAATTCAGTTTGACAGTAATCTGAGTTATGAATTCTACTATGAAATGAAAGAAAATGGTGGGACTGAGACATTATAAGAATGAAAACTAGTCACTGAGTGGCATATATCTCAAAATGACTGACAGGTATTTCCTAGCTGTAGAAAAAGGCCAAAACTTTTGTGTTTTTCACTGCCAGCAGAACTCATTTGTGAGATTCAGCCTGAGGGATTGTCACAAATTATGTGTCAAGGATTTATGATGTGAGACATAATAAGGCCACCCAGCTGGTAGAGTAAATGAATGTGCATATCTCAGTGACATCCACACATCTGCTTAGCTGCAGATGAACATGTGAGCCATGATGTGTGACACAGCCACTGGTCTAATTCACCAGGCTACATCGTACATCCATCCCAAAGTCATTTCCAGCAAGTACTCCTTCACAGTTATTGAGTTGGTGTATTTCCATTAAGCACAGCCGTGACTGAAAAGTGGCATTATGCAATGCAACTATTTATTTCTGCAATAACTGCTCACGACTAAATTTTACTTTCCAACGATTTATGGTACTGAATGATTAAAAAATATAGGACTCTTCATCATATAAAGCATTTGCTCACAGGGCGAACTTTAACATGGGAAATGATGAAATCTCTGTCAGTATCAAAGAGTCGAGTTCTGTTTGGATTTTTCAGGTT
Organism: Oreochromis niloticus; assembly: GCF_001858045.2. Lineage (NCBI taxonomy): Eukaryota > Metazoa > Chordata > Actinopteri > Cichliformes > Cichlidae > Oreochromis > Oreochromis niloticus. The sequence continues at coordinate 22,113,807 of NC_031966.2, forward strand.
AGGCTGGCAAAACAAAATGTAAAATAATTCACGATAATGTCTTAAATGAATAAAGCTACAATCAAACGCATAAGAGCAGAGTGTATGCTCCAACAAAAACAGAACCATTTTAATATTTCAGAATCGTGTGAATGTGACGACTGTGCTGTATTTTACATGACCAGCATGAACTCAAGGTCCCCGAGAGCCAGAGAGTTACACATTTTTACTGTGAGTCACATCTTTTATGCATGCACTTTTCACACATAGGGACTCAAAAATATGAACATCTGCCAATTATGCCAACACAGTGCAGGATGTTGAATTGATTCCAAAACTGTACCTTAACTGTGAATTATTCATGTTCTTCCCCGAGAACCAAACCATCCACTGACTGTGATATCTATTCAATTCATATTGACACGTTTTTGGCTGTAGGTAGAGACTATGTATTGGGAATTAGGTGCTTTTTTCTCACTGAGCTCTGTACAAAAACATAGGGGAAGGTTTACTTTCATTGTTCACTTCCTCACCAGGTGTACAGAACAAAAGCGTACAGGAATCAGCGATGCTTAAGGACCAATTCACCTTAGAATGTCACAGCCGAGATAAAAGGAAACTTGGTCTTTTCATCTTTAATATGACGTGCTTTTAGTCTTCTGCCAGACAGTGTGTGCGCGTGCACACACACACAAATACACACACAGCAACACACATATAGAACTCTAACCTATTTACTTCCTGGAAGAAGCTGTAGGATCACATGGAAGTCAGAGGAAAAACGCAACATGAAAAGGCAGGGGGAAGGATTTATAGCTGTAAAACTCACTTCAGTATAGGATTTGTAATAACATTCTGCTAGAAAATAAATCAAAAACCATATACCAGCCACTAGCTTGAATAGCTTTTAGCTCATAAAGTGGATGTAGTTGTGCTCGGCAGTCTAGATAATTCATGCGATTGCACTGCTTCTTCTTTTTATAGGTCCAGTACATGTTATGTGATGTAATCACTCCTTCCAGCTATCCTTTTATATTTCTATAGAAGAATGCCATAGTGTGCCTTGTTAAAACAAAAACACTCAAAGGAATACTGTGCATGTAACCTGGACCACAACACAGTCAGAGGAGCAGGAAAAGCCTCAGCTTTCAGTTCAATGAATAATTAAAAGGATGTTTTATTGGTTCATCCTGCCTAACATGCTGTGGACAATGAGAGTGAGCTGTCCCCAGGTGAGCTATGGTAGAAGCTGAACAGCCTGAGTAAACTGGAAAATGATGGCTGTGCAGTTCATTTAATCTTTGCATAATTACAGGATCTACATGCATAATGGCACAGCTGATATTTAAGTTAAAATGCAGTTTCACAATGTTTAGCCATTTTTAAGTATGACTGTTATATCTTTATTATTTAAAGTTGGGTTGTGCTCTTTTTTAACTGATAACAACAAACCCTTTTTAAAAATTTAACCAAGGGGATACTGCCTAATGTGTAATATTTCTTTTTTTCAGTTGCTTATTTTATTCAGTAGCTATATTTTCACTGTGAAAACTGAAGAAACCGTGTATTTGTAAAAGAGCATCCCATAACCAGTCTGCCAACTGAGCATATGATCAAAAGTGACCGTTATAGCACTTTACCCAGTCTCCTAATTTCTAACACCTAATAACAGTCATACCTTTCTCTGGCCTCCAGCTCTGCAGGGTCTTCTGTGGAACTCTTTACATCTTCTTGGCCAGTGTTTGTGTCATCTTTCCTTGTGGTGCTGGGAGAAGAACTGTTCTTTGAAGAATCTTCGCTGGCCTGGGAACCTTGGATGGTGCTCTGCTGATGATGCCATGATTGATGACCTGCTCTGACATAGACAGGTGTGGGGCCTGGCGTTGGTGCCAAGATGCTGTGGACTGGGCTGTTAGTCTTCCGGAGACCTCCAACACCTCTTTCCCGCGAGTGACTTTTCAGTCGTCCCTGGACAGGCGTTCCTCTGTGGTCCAGGCCATCCTGCTGAATGTAACCTCCTCCACCACCAACCCCACCGCCTCCTCCACCAGCCGAACCTTGGGATGAATGGCTGAACCAGCGCCAGCGAAGCCTGAGGATCTGTTTCACGTCAAATTCCTTCTTCCCTGACACAGACATCCTCCTCTGGGTTTGGAGAATAAGGCAAGGGAACGTTGAGTCCCCAAAAACATGGAGAGCAGAGAAGAGAAGAGCCTTGGTTTCAGTCCTCACTGACTACAGTGTGCCTCTTCTCTTCCGTTATTGTCTCATTACTATCATGACCACCCCCTCCTCCTTCTATTACTCCTCCGTTGTTCTTTTAGTGGAGATGGAAAGCAGTCCTCTGCAGCTATTGTTCTTGTGCCTGAGACTACAACCCTCCCTCCAGTTCCCCCTCTCTGTCTTTCTTTCTCTTTTTTCCTCCTGTGCTGCTGCTGTTTCTGTTTGTTGCTGCTGTTGCTGCTGCTGCTGCTGCTGCTGCTGCTGTGCTGAGTTAATGCACATGCATGATCCACACTCCCTCCCCTTCGCCTCGTCTGTTTCGCTTTCTCTCTCGCTCTTTCTCTCCCTCTCTTTCTCTCCAGCTCTGCGTAGACCCCTTCGATTCTGTTCTGTGTGTCTCAGTGTGACCATGAGTATGTTCTCTGTATGTGTATGTGAGCTGGCTGCTCTTGCTGTGAGGTGGAGGTGGGGTATCGTAGAGCCTAGATGATGAGGTCACACCGTAACAAAGTAAATCACTGCTTGTTGAATGAAGAACACAGGAAGCTAGCTAACTACTAAATACTAGTTCTACATGCTAGGATCATTTGCAGGGGCACTTATTACATTAATCTACGTGAATGCACATTCATGCTTGTCCATAAACAGAAAATATGAGAAATTAATTTCACACTAATACACACATTTATGCAGTCTGCCATTTTCACATCAAACAGAATCGCATGGGAGAATGTGTCAATGTAGGTGCCCATGCAGAAAAAATATATTCCCCTTCACTGTCTTGAAAGCCCCCTGTAATTACAAGTGAAAAGACTACATACTGATGAGCCTTCAAGGTCATTACAAGCCTTCCTCCACAGTCAGGCATTATATTGTACTGTTCCTTCCTAACATATACTTGAACATATTTCAAAGTAAAAGTGACAGAAGAACAGTGTGTATGTTTGGAAACCACTTATAGATTTTTTATTTCATTTGTTACCCATTGTAAACTAGGAAAATTAGTGGCAAATACTTTATCACACCTTTTTTATATCTGGATTGGATGAGGGCGATTTATGTATTTCTGCAATGGAAAAGCTCAGTCAGATTTAATGTTTTGCACCTTAGCTTCCCACTACTATTTTCCCAGATTTTATTGCTGTATAACAAGTTACAATAAGTTTAACTTTTACTACTGTGAAATAGATGAAAATGATAATGCAGCAATGTCTTTGTGTACTTATGCCCAATTTTCACTTCTGTCAAAAGTGAGAGGAAACCCTTCCTCTCAAAATGCCTTTATCCTCCTTGATCAGCACGAGCTAAAATATGGGTTATTTGCTAGGGCAGTTGCACATATATTAAATTTCTTTTTACCTCTAAAATATGCTTAAATATATTGCTCTAGGAGGTTGTGCATTGCCAATGACATTATCAAAGGAGTAAGAATTCTAGTCTGTTTCCTTTGTCTATTTCAAAACAAGCTCTTTGAGTCTTTAAATCTACCATCAGTGCACACAGCTAAATGTACAGACCTTTACGAGAAAAATGCATGTATTGCAGAATCGAAACAGAGGTCTGCCATGTAAAATATTGTATTAGTTTTTCTTAATTGCTTTGGCATTTTTCTCTGATCAAACATACAGCCATACAATAAAGTTAACTTGCAAAATGCTTTCTCCAAACCCTTTTTTCATCTGTTAAAATTAAGGATTTGTGGATTAAAAGTTCCTTAAATATGTTGTCAGATTTGCATTAGTACATTCAAATTTCCAGGTTTTCACTACCATTTAATGCACTTTACAAGACAAGAGTCATGTTTATAAGAAAAAAACAACGTTTGATGTGTACCATTATCAAGAAAAAAGTACTGTGGAAACAAAAACTACATTGTGCAATTGTGTGTTTCAGTAGCAAAACAGTGCTGGAAATGGCTGTTCTCCTGCAGTTTAACATGCAGTTTAACATGAAAGCGAACTAGCATGCAAGCTAGAACTACCTGCTGCACTCTTCTTCATCACCCTCCTGCCATATATCCTTACAGATGAAGCTTTCAAAACACTATGCAGCTTTCTCCAAAACAGTTTCTTGAATACATCAGACAGTGATTTTCTCCTAATTTGAATGCAGAAACTTAGACAGGACTCAGTGAAACTTTAAAATTTCCCCTTTCAACCGCAAATATATTCTCCGCAAATTAATTAATTTTAGTCTAGAAGCTGGATTTAATGTTTTATAAGATGATTTTTTTTAATCAAGGTGCAGATGTGGGGAATTGTATCCTGACTAGATGTATTAAAGGAATATTAAAAGAGCTGTGTGAAAAAAAAGTCTCATAAAACATCCAATCCAACAGTTTTTCAAAATGCTACCAATAATGCATCATGATAACAGAATGGATTCTTAATGGAAAAATACATTAGAAAGTCCAAGTATGCTATAATAATGACCTAATGCACAGTAACATCGCACAGGGTAATCTGTTTTTTTTGCACAGAAGTCAAGGGCACAGTCTAGCTGTACACTGCACAACACAACAAGATGCCAGATTGGCGTGGTCAACCATATTATCGTCCAACATCTGTCTCCCCACTACACATACCATAGCTGCATGCCTAGTCAGATAGTCACTGAATTTAAGCGGTCGGTTTGGAGTAGCAGTCACATTAAGATTAGACACTCAAATGTCTTAAATTATATATACTACATTAAATTGTGTAAAAATGCAAACTACAAAATTAATGTAATGCCTTCCTTCCTTCCTTCCCTACAACTGTAGCTTGCCTCCACCAGTGTGTGAATGTGTGTGTGAATGGGTGGATGACTGGGTATGTAAAGCGCTTTGGGGTCCTTAGGCGGGGCTAGTAAAAGCGCTATACAAATACAGGCCATTTACCATTTACCATTTACCATTCCTTGAAATCCCTTGATCCTTTCCTTTGTTTGCTTGTTTTTGTTTGTTGCTATCTAATTATGTATCACTAATGCTAGCTAATTATTTCTTTTGAAAATGTAAGAACGATCTCATATGTCAACATGTGTGATGTGATTTGTTGGGCAGAGACTACCAAGACCCAATCAAAGAAAATGCCGTCAAAACATAAAAAAACACACACACTAACACACTGTTCTCTCTTCATTGCAAGCACTCAAATGACAATCATGAAAGTACACTTATACATGCACACACCAAAAGCCATTTTAAATTTCCACACAATAGAGATTTCAACCTTTAAAACAGAAGACTACCTTATAGTTTGCTATTACATTCTTAACTCAGTCTATGTAAAAAGGAAATTCAGTTGTCAGCTTACTAAGAAAGCCAGGAAATTGTGTTTAGTCTGTGATTTTATGGCTGAAAAAGCAGACATGACTGCTGTATAGGAAACATATGGACTATGACATACTATTTAGGAAATTATTGGACAGATTTGGACACAGTGTTTAGTTCTGTCTGGCAAAGGAAAGACAAAGGTCTTTCAATAGGCAGTCTGTGAATAATTTCATTTCTTCAACATTCACTTCACATATTTTAACTTTCCATACGTTCATCACAAATATATTTAACTTCATAAAACATATATTTTCAATATACGTCTTGTTTATGATTGGATCTTCTTGCATCTAAACTAGTTTATGCTTTCAGTTCATATTGTTTGGCAAAACGATCATCTGGCAAAAGGGACAATGTGAGTTAAATTACAGCAAATATCTACAAAACAGCCGAAATCATCATATTTAGTAATCTTTCTTCTTACCTGAGAAAGTGATTTGAAGTATATTCCTCAACATTCAAATGTTCAAAATGATCTTTTAAAATGAATGGCCAACAGGGATGATCCTCATGACTGCTCGAACTCTTTCACTACAGAATTGTTTGCTTCTCCAGAAAGGAAGGGGGCACTTTCCTCTTTTGAAGGAAACTCCTGATAATTCCCTTCCTCTGTGCGACAATAACAACTGCATTCAAGCAACCAGGTCCTATCCTGTGTTTAAAGCAAAGCTTTCACAAAGCCCTTTTCAGTAAGAGGCTTCTGTTACGTTCGTGTTGATGAAATTTAATGTGTCATAGATTTTTAACTGTAACATATTTCAATTATTATATAAAACCATTAAACACGATATTTTTGTGAATCACCAGTAAATTTTAAGTATTTATAGTATATATTTTGTAATTCTAATCTCAGTAAATAAAATAGTCAAATATAAAAAAAAGGTTTAAAACATCTTGCAATAATCCAAGTCCTCGTGATTTCATTACTTCAACACAAGTCAAAAGTGTTTTGAAGAATAATCAGTATGAGCGATGTTGTGTTTTAACTCAACCACTGGGGGGTGTAATCACATTTTAGGTTTATATGGCCATACTCAATATCATAGAGGTTAATGATTTAATATTTAGCTCCAAACATTAATTATTTTAAGAGGATCATAACAATTTTTTTAGCATCTATTTACATTACCACAATTAATAGAAATCCTACAATATGTGGCCAACAAATAAATGCATGAAATAATAGTATCCAATTCTTCAATTTTTGAACAATTGGATACTATTTTTTTTCAATTAGTTAAATAAAGGTAAGTATTGTCACCAGAAATTTAAGACTGGTCCCCATAAGATATAAACCACAAGGTTAAAAGTAAGTAAGTCTTACTGGGTGGGGGTGGGAGTTATTATAGAGGCTACAAACCCAGAAACATGGGGTGTAGTACATCAGTAGTGAAATAGATACTAGGTTTTACCCCACAAGTTCACTTGCAGTGTTTCAGTACAGTGTTGAGCTATTTTAAAGTGTTAAAAATTAAGATGGAAAAAATTCTTTATTATTAATTTGTTTTCATTATTCATTATTAATAAAATTGTATATAATTCCATTTTTGTTGCTACATGATAAATATGGCATTGTGATTTGAACTCTTTGAACAAATGCTACTTCCAGATGATAATACGTGTTAGCGTAATATGTCACTACCAGCGTCATCACATGTTACAGTGTTGTTATATATTTCTTTATTTATATATATCGATAGTATCACAAAGATTCAGATCACAGCACTCTCAAGCAGTGACACGGGTCTGCAATTATTTACTTGTTTCATTAATGCAAAAGGCCTTTGGTTTTGTTGAAGAGTAAAAGTGTGTACTTTGGTAAGCTTAATTTTGAGAATAACTCCAAACTAATAATAAAAATTGAAGACACATTACAGACCTTCTGAATTTGAACTGAGAACTCTGGAGTCAGGTATAAATTTGCTGTGTTTTGTTTTTACATCAACTTTTTGAAAAGCTCATCATTTTTACTAAAGTATATTATTTTTGGATTACAGATATTTTTGTGGGTCATATTTAAAATTTAAATTAAAATAAAAATAAAAAAAAAAAGGTTTGAAATATTTGAATTTATATGTAATGGATATAACAAATGAAAGTCAGATTTTTTTGTTTTTGTTTTGTTTTAGTACTGATATTGAGTTGTACAGTATATGTGCTGGTCAGTTGACTCGCTCTCCCTCAGCTGGTTGACACCATGCAATTAGGAGTGGGTTTAAAAAATTGATTTATCGATTAAAATCTATTCTAACTGGAATAAAACGATATCGATTCATTAAATCCTGAAATCGATTTTTTTATACATATGTAGTTTGCCGCGTATGAAACTTGCAAGCGGTTAACATGAGGAAGTCACGCGAGAGTTAAGTGACCTGGATGCATACTCCCGTGAAGGTGCCACCGAGCCTAAAGGCAGATGTCTGGCAATACTTTGGATTTAAGAACTGTGAAGACAGTGAAGAGCCGGACAAAAGCAAAGCCATATGTAAGATGTGCAAAATGGAGGTAAAGCAATCTCAGAAATCATTTAACGAGGCATCATCCAGATATCCCGCTAGCAAAAATGGCCGACACCAAGCAACCCTCACTCGAAAAGGCATTTGCAGTGAAGTTGGCATCCACTTCTCCACGTGCCCAAAAAATAACCCTCTGTCGCAACTTTCATATGTAAGGATATACGTCCGTACAGCGTTGTTGAAAATGATGGCTTCCAAAACCTCATTAATACGCTAGAACCACGTTATGTTTTACCAACACGTAAACATTTGAGTGAAGTGGTAATCCCAAACATGTATGAAAAAGTGAAACACGATGTTACAGCATCACTCAAGTCAGCAGAGAGAGTCGCTATAACCTGTGACAGCTGGACATCCAGAGCAACAGATAACTACCTGACTATCACCTCACTAGGGCTGGGTATCGTCACTGATTTCTAGAATCGACTCGATTCCGATTCATAAGGTCCCGAATCGATTCTATAAAAAGAAAGCTGACACTTGTGAGACTTTATCCAAGGTGTAAGCATCACAGCAGATGCCTTTGTGTCAAAGTAACCGAGGATAAAACACAGAAAAACATGAAGGCGGTTTTCCTGGTCTGGGTTTTTATCGCAGATGACCTTAAAAATATTATGCAGTAGATCAAAAATGAAGTGAAGCAGAGCAAAGTTACAGAGGTTTGATTAGAGACACAGCTAAGTTTTTTGCAATTTTGCATAATTTTAAAAAGTTTAAATTTGTTCAGTATTGAACAGCAGAAATGAGGCTTTCTTGTCGGAAGTAAGTAAAAAAAAAAACAAAGAAAAAAACAGCGGCCAACACCGAAGACTGGTGGGTAATAAGTAAGCGAATAATGCAAAAAACAGAGATTTTTAGATGGGAAACTATTCTTGAGAGAGAGAAAGAGAGAGAGAGAGAGCTCTACATGAAGTCTGATTTTATCATGGTGGAAGCAAAACAGCAAAAGTAAGAGGAAATTCGTGACGATGTTTATGCGAAGCAAAATGTGAAGCGTAGTTTGGATCGCCTTTGGCTGCTGGTTTAGTCAATATTGTTTGGAGAGAGATAAAACCTGCAGCTTCAGAATCTAGCGCAAAAAGGACGTAAACAGAAAGCGCCCACCGACGCTTCAAAATCAGTGAGCTGTTGGCTTTCAGCCCCGTGTCCGCGTACGTACCATCGGGTGAGAAAAGCGACAGCTCACTGATTCGGATGCGTTGGGTCCGCGTTTTGTGTTTACGTCTTTGTGCAGAATCCGTGTGCCTGCTCTCATTTACTGTTTTAGCTGTTTGGTGTTGTAGAAATTTTGTGAGGTTTAACCTGAGATTCTGGCGTTTCGGGCAAAATAAATTTATTTTTAAAAATCGATTCAGAATTTTAATGAATCTATATCACATTATCCAAGCCAGAATCGATTTTAATCGATAAATCGATGATCAAAACCCACCCCTACACCTCACACCATATCGACCAGGAGTGGAGACTCGTGTCTCATGTCTTACAGACAAGAACCACTGAAGCAAGCCACACAGCAGTTAATTTATCTGAAATTAGGTTCAAAGCAATCGAAGAATTGGAGCTTACAAACAAAACTCCAGTCATCGTAACTGACAATGCTGCAAATATGGTGTGAGCTGGAAATAACGGGCTGGTTGCACATTGGTTGTTTTGCCCACACACTCAATTTAGCTTCACAAGCAGGACTAAAAGTTCCAGCTGTTGCTCAGCTGCTTGGCCGAGTGAGACGCATAGCATCCTTTTTTCATCGCAGCACTGTTGCAAGTCGCAAGCTTAAAGAGAAGCAAAAGATACTGAATCTACCTGCCCATAAGCTGGTGACTGATGGGGTGACCAGATGGAACAGCACGTTGGAGATGCTGGAATGCTTCCTAGAGCAACAACCAGCAATCTCTGCAGCTCTACTCTCACCTGAAGTGAGGAGAAGTGACAGTAATCTCTGTACTCTTACAGAGGCTGACATAACTGATGGAGAAGATATAGTGAAAGCTTTGAAGCTGCTGAAAGCAGCCACACTGGTTATGTCTGAAGAAAAGTCCCCAACCCTTTCCATCATTGCACCTCTGCATGCACAACTGCTGGAGAAGATGATCAGTGTCTCTCACGACTCTTCACTGATTAAAGACCTCAAGACTGCTGTACACGACAACATGAAGTCAAGGTATGTTTATGAATTGTGTGTATATGCCATGCATGAGTGTAACTGTATGGATGCATGTATTACATGAAAATTCTTACTACAGTGAAAATATATATATATTATAAAAATGTTAGTTAAACCCTCTTGTCTAGTAATATGCCTTTTGATTTTATATCTATATCTATCTATCTCTCTATCTATATATGTGTGTGTGTGTGTGTGTGTGTGTGTATGTACATATATAAATTATGGAAACAAAGTTGTATATTAATGTTTCTGATCTTGCATGAGTGTATGTAACCATGCACATGTATATTCAACATAATAAACTGTGAGTTAAATGTGCAAAATCTCTTTTCAAGATATGGGGCCCTAAAGGACAAGCTGTACATTGCATCAGCATTAGATCCTCGCTTTAAGGCCCTGCCATTCTTGTCCAAAGAGGCCTGTAACAACACATTCTCTCAGTTGGTGTTGGAAGCAGCAGGTTTGGAGAACGTGGATACAGCTATTGTGAATTACAGAAACAAAAACAAAAAAATTATTGGTTTTTTACACTACTCGAGTTAGAATATAAATAGTAATTTCTTTATTAATGAAGTTTTCATTTTTCTACAGAGAGAGTCTGATGGTGACACATCTGAGGAAACTGTCCCTGACATCTCTCTTGGTGGTGTTGATGAAGTGGATTATGCCCCTCCAATTAAGAGGTCAAAGGACTCTGCATTAATATGTGTGAGACACTAACAGCAAAAGTATTTCTCTGAGGTTTTACTGATGTTTACAAAAGATATGTTCTATTTGCACTGGATCCCTGATCCACTTGAAATGTTAAGTTGCTTTTAAATGTATGTATGAAAATAAATATATACTAATGTTAATTAAAAAGTACATTATTGTAACTGCTTTAGTATCTGTTCTTAATTTTGAAATTTATATATTTCATTCACAAGGCTTAGAGGGTTCTTTTGACAGTACATATACAAGATGAATTATCATAATTTTATATATATTCTGGTTCATATAATAATATTTTGGACTGATTCAAAATCGAATCGAATTGAATTGAATCGTGGATTGAATCGATTTGGGACCTTGTGAATCGGAATTGATTCTAGAAATCAGTGACGATACCCAGCCCTAAATGCAATTTAAAGTAACAGAGTTGGCAAAAGCCAATATAAACTAAATGTGACAGGAGACATTTGGTGCAAGTCCCTTCATTATTTAAAAAAAGACTACTGTTAACAAAATAATGAAACTAAGCTTCCACTTCAGCAACTTATCAGTGACAGGTGTTTTTTTAATTATTGTGTTTTTTAAATTAATGTAACTTATAGTTGAAGTATATCAGTAGAATATTCAAGAATAATTATATAAGAATCATTTTACTGTCACCTCTCTAATTCAATTCAATTATATTTATACCGTGCCAAATCACAACAACAGTCGCCTCAAGATGCTTCATATTGTAAGGTTGACCCTACAATAATGCATACAGAGAAAAACCCCAATAATCATATGACCTCCTATGAGCAAGCACTTTGGCGACAGTGGGAAGGAAAGACTCCCTTTTAACAGGAAGAAACCTCTGGCAGAACCAGGCTCAGGCCGAGGTGGCCATCTGATACCACTGGTTGGGGTGAGAGAAGGAAGACAGGATAAAAGGGAGCCAGAGCCAAAGGTGAGTAAAGAAGAAATACTCAATGCATCATGGGAATCCCCCAGCAACATACACCGATTGCAGCATAACTAAGGGAGGCTTCAGGGTCACCTGATCCAGCCCTAAGTATACGCTTTAGCAAAAAGGAAAGTTTTAAGCCTAATCTTAAAAGTAGAGATAGTGTCTGTCTCCCAAATCCAAACTGGAAACTTGTTCCATAGAAGAGATGCCTGAAAACCGAAGGCTCTGCCTCCCATTCTACTTTTAAATACTCTAGGAACAACAAGTGAGCCTGCAGTGTGAGAGCGAAGTGCTCTAATGGGGTGATACAGTACTATAAGGTCATTCAGATAAGATGGGGCCTGATTATTCAAGACCTTGTATGTGAGGAGCAGGATTTTGTAATAATAATTATGTAACTGAGTAAAGGTTGACATCTCCTTTTTTTCAAATAGCTGAACTGCTTTAAAACCCCAACAAAACTGGTGATCTGCCAGACCTGTGAACACTGGGTGAGTAATAAAAAGATACAGAGCACTACAAAGATAAGAATTTCAGTTGTTAGCTTTTCCAATGAAGTATATATGCAAGTTAAGATATTACATATTATGTAAAAACTACTGTCTGTTTCATTATGTTTTATTGTCCCTAATTATGATTTTTTATTATAATGATTAAACAAACACTATTAGAAATATATTTTCTGTGTGTGTCTTTCTGTGTGGAGTTTGCATGTTCTCCCCGTGTTTGTGTGGGTTCACACCGGGTACTCCGGCTTCCTCCCACAGTCCAAAGACATGCAGTTAGTGGGGTTAGGTTAATTGATTATTCTAAATTGCCCATACATGTGAATGGTTGTGTTACCCTAAATAGCAACATATACTGATTTTCTTTTAAAACACTTTAAATTCAAAAAGGTTTTTTATTTAGTTTATTTGGTAGATTGCACACAAAATAATAGACCAAAATAATGATCTCTCTTGCATCTAGTCAATACTATTTCTTTGTCTATCAACAAAGAATTTGTATGCAAACAAATTAACATCAAGGGGGTACTATTTGTGACACTTAATGCAAGCATATGGTGTGTATACAAAGAGAGAGAGTGACAAAATGAAATAAAATCATTAAACAGACCATTAATGAGTGACAATAACACATGATTAGGAAAGAGATCCTGTTTAAAATAACTGAACCAAATGAATATTTGTGGTAAATGGCAAATTTAAGCAAATACATTTTGTTTAAAATGAACAGAACACTACTGACAGCACTTGAAAATGTAAAAACAGTTGCAGTATTGGTATATACATGATCACTCTTTACAATGTGTTATAAAAAGGCATCTTACTGATTATATATTATTAAAGTTTGAAAATAAAATCACTCCCTACTTAAAAAGGTAACTGTATTTGAGTGAATAAACAACATTTTAATCTTTAAAAAAAAACATATTGGTTCTGTGCAATAGACCCCTGGACACAAATATACCACAACCATTCATTAACATTTATTTAATAGAATGAAAAAGAACACAGTGAGAAAACCCTGTAACAAACTATTGGTGTGAGATGGCATATATTTATTAAATCTGGACTATATACAAAAAACAATATTTATTATTACAAATTAATCTTATTTACAGTTTGAAGGGATTTTAAACAATCTCATGCACTTCTGTTTGATTACTAAAAGATATTCATAATTAACCACACTGAGATGATTGTGCATGTCTCCTTAGGTTTTAAAGAAACAAAGAGCAATTTTCAATATTAGGAGAATACATTTGGTTTTAATTTGTCTCTTTATCACTTTGTGGGTGAAACTGATAGCTCAACTTTGGGGAACCTGAAACCACCTCTTGAACCACTATCACTGCTAGAGGATGAAGACAGTCTTGATTTTTTAGCAGGTAGCGAAACACCTGCACTCCCCTCCATTCGAGCTTCACTGTCATCTCCAAGTGTCACTTCATATGAGCCCTTTGACTTTGAACCAAAACCTCCAAAAGTACCAAACTTAAGCTTGCCTTTCTTTCCTTTGACCTTGCTTCCGAGATCTAAAGAAATGTCACCACTTTCAGCTTCTAATTGAGCTGAAGGAGAACTAACTGCCCCCTCATCACTGAAAGAGGAAGATCGATGTCTTGATTTCTTAAAAAGATCAAGTGAGGCCGATTTGCCTTTAGTTGACAAACCCAGTCCAGGATCACCCTCTAATTCTATTTTTCCACCCATCATTTCCCCAGAATGTACACTTAGCTCTTTAGAGGTCTTACCTGCTTTTCCACTGCTACTTAATTCTGCCTCTGATCCGTGAAGGTCACCTACACTACTGCCCTTCGCTTTTGATTTGCCAAAAAATTTTGGCATCTTTACCTTAACTTTGCCTTCCTGTCTCAGCTCTGGACTGGGAACCTCAATATTTTGAGAACTGACTTGGCAACTAATAGATGGAGATTCTGTCTTGATGTCTACACTAGCTGCAGGTTCTGATTCAATATTTCCTCCACTTTCTTTGGTTTCCACCTGTGGCAACACAATGCCAAACTTTGGCATTGTGATTTTGGGAAATGTGACTTTACCCTCTGGGTACTGAAGTCCACCACTTGCACTTCCTCCTGAAAGACTTGCATTTATTTCTGAATCAGTCCCGCTTTGCATTTTAATATTAGAAGATTTTACTTTCATGTTTGACCCTTCCAAGTTAACATTTGCACTGTGACTGCCAGAGCCATCGATGGCAGATAAAGATCCATCTCCTTTTGGTTTTGGTGATTTTATATCTAATTCTACATCAGGAAAATGAAGCTTTCCAAACAGAGACTTCTTTGTTTTTGTTCCTTTGGCATAACTGTTTGTTATGTCTGCATCGATTTCTGTTGCTGGTGTTTCTATGTCACCAGGTTTCTTTGCCTTTCCTTTAACTTTTGGAAGTTTAAATTTTCCTTTTTTCCCCTTTACATTCATGTCAATATCAGCGGCATCAACACTTGCGTCAGTGTCTGGGAAACTAACTTCTGTTTTGAGACTTTTTGGTGCTGTACTGGACATCTTGATATTGGATTTAGAATCTTCGAGAACTGGGGTTTTCATTGCAAACTTAGGACCTTTAAACTTAGGAAAGGTAACAGCAGTCTTTTCATCATCATTAGAGATGTTAGCATTTGGACCTTTTATGTCACCTTCAAACATGGGCACCGATGCATCCACTTCACCTTTAATTTTAGGCCCTTTTAGGTCAATTCCAATATCGGATGTTTTAAATTCATTGTTGGGTTTGGGAATGTTAATGTTAATGTCAGGGCCCTGCAACTTAGGTCCGGACAATGATGGAAGTTTGATTTTGGGTCCTTTGAGTTTTGCATCAGGACCTTCAACTTCTGGCCCTGTAATATCAACTTTCGGTGTTTTTACATTGATATCGGCCTTTATGTCGGCATCTGGACCCTCAACTTTTGGACCTTTCATACCAAAAGATGGCATTTTAATACTGGGCATATTCAGTGCACCTTTGGGTCCTTGAATGTCAAACTCTGGACCTTTGATATCCACCTTGGGGCCTTTGATGTCTCCCTCAACCTTTGGAGCTGAGACATCTCCCTTAAGTTTGGGCCCTTTCAAATTAATGTCAAAGTCTGGTAGACTGGGTCCTGACAGTGATGGAAGGTTGAACTTGGGTCCTTTCAGTTTTCCATCAGGACCTTCAACTTCTGGTCCACTAATATCAACTTCAGGTGCTTTGACATTGACATCAGCTTTGGGAAGGTTTATGTCAACATCTGGACCCTCAACCTTTGGACCTTTGAAACCAAATGTTGGCATTTTGATTTTGGGCATTTCAAATCCACCTTTTGGACCTTCGATATCAACTTTTGGTCCCTCAATGTTGACTCCCGGTGCTTTCACTTTTCCTTCAATCTTTGGAACATCCACCTCACCTTCAACTTTGGGGCCTTTCAGATTGAAATCCACATCAGGCATGGAGATTTTTGGCCCAGATATATCTGGCATCTTGAATTTTGGTCCTTTGATCTTTCCACTCGGACCCTCAACATCAATGTCCGCTCCTTTGATATCAACTTCGGGGGCTTTGATGTCAATATCCCCTTTAGGAAGGCTGACATCAACATCTGGACCTTCAACTTTTGGACCCTTCATACCAAAAGTTGGCATTTTGAATTTGGGCATTTTAAGTCCTCCTTTGTGGCCCTCAATGTCAACATCTGGTCCCTCAATGTCCACCTTGGGTGCCTTTATGTCTCCCTCAATCTTTGGAGCTGAAACATCAACATCTCCCTTAAATTTGGGCCCTTTCAAATTAATGTCAAAGTCTGGTAGGCTGGGTCCTGACAGTGATGGCAGTTTGAACTTGGGTCCTTTGAGTTTTGCATCAGGACCTTCAACTTCTGGTCCACTAATATCAACTTCAGGTGCTTTGACATTGACATCAGCTTTGGGAAGGTTTATGTCAACATCTGGACCCTCCACCTTTGGACCTTTAAAGCCAAATGATGGCATTTTAATATGGGGCATTTCAAATCCACCTTTTGGACCTTCGATGTCAACTTTTGGTCCCTCAATGTCGACTCCCGGTGCTTTCAT
Source organism: Oreochromis niloticus (assembly GCF_001858045.2). NCBI lineage: Eukaryota > Metazoa > Chordata > Actinopteri > Cichliformes > Cichlidae > Oreochromis > Oreochromis niloticus. Next base: position 22,130,248 of record NC_031966.2, read on the forward strand.
TTTTCCTTCAATCTTTGGAATATCCACCTCACCTTCAACTTTGGGGCCTTTCAGATTGAAATCCACATCAGGCATGGAGATTTTGGGCCCGGATATACCTGGCATCTTAAATTTTGGTCCTTTGATCTTTCCACTTGGACCCTCGACATCAATGTCCGCACCTTTAATGTCAAATTCAGGGGCTTTGATGTCAATATCCCCTTTAGGAAGGCTGACATCAACGTCTGGGCCTTCAACTTTTGGACCCTTCATACCAAAGGTTGGCATTTTGAATTTGGGCATTTTAAGTCCTCCTCTGTGGCCCTCAATGTCAACATCTGGTCCCTCAATGTCCACTTTCGGTGCTTTTATGTCTCCCTCAATCTTTGGAGGTGACATATCAACATCTCCCTTAAGTTTGGGCCCTTTCAAATTAATGTCAAAATCTGGTAGGCTGGGTCCTGATAATGATGGCAGTTTGAACTTGGGTCCTTTAAGTTTTGCATCAGGACCTTCGATTTCTGGTCCACTAATATCAACTTCAGGTGCTTTGACATTTACATCAGCTTTGGGAAGGTTTATGTCAACATCTGGACCTTCCACCTTTGGACCTTTAAAGCCAAATGTTGGCATTTTAATTTTGGGCATTTCAAATCCACCTTTTGGACCTTCGATGTCAACTTTCGGTCCCTCAATGTCAACTTCCGGTGCTTTCACTTTTCCTTCAATCTTTGGAACATCCACCTCACCTTCAACTTTGGGGCCTTTCAGATTGAAATCCACATCAGGCATGGAAATTTTAGGGCCAGATATACCTGGCATCTTGAATTTTGGTCCTTTGATCTTTCCACTTGGACCCTCCACATCAATGTCCGCTCCTTTAATGTCAACGTCGGGGGCTTTGATGTCAATGTCCCCTTTAGGAAGGCTGACATCAAACTCTGGACCTTCAACTTTTGGACCCTTCATACCAAAGGTTGGCATTTTGAATTTGGGCATTTTAAGTCCTCCTTTGTGGCCCTCAATGTCAACATCTGGTCCCTCAATGTCCACCTTGGGTGCCTTTATGTCTCCCTCAATCTTTGGAGCTGATACATCAACATCTCCCTTAAATTTGGGGCCTTTCAAATTAATGTCAAAGTCTGGTAGGCTGGGTCCTGACAATGATGGCAGTTTGAACTTGGGTCCTTTGAGTTTTGCATCAGGACCTTCAACTTCTGGTCCACTAATATCAACTTCAGGTGCTTTGACATTGACATCAGCTTTGGGAAGGTTTATGTCAACATCTGGACCCTCCACCTTTGGACCTTTAAAGCCAAAAGATGGCATTTTAATATGGGGCATTTCAAATCCACCTTTTGGACCTTCGATGTCAACTTTTGGTCCCTTAATGTCGACTCCCGGTGCTTTCACTTTTCCTTCAATTTTTGGAACATCCACCTCACCTTCAACTTTGGGGCCTTTTACATTGAAATCCAAATCAGGCATGGAAATTTTAGGGCCGGATAAATTTGGCATCTTGAATTTTGGTCCTTTGATCTTTCCACTCGGACCCTCGACATCAATGTCTGCTCCTTTAATGTCAACTTCAGGGGTTTTGATGTCAATGTCCCCTTTAGGAAGGCTGACATCAACATCTGGACCTTCAACTTTTGGACCCTTCATACCAAAGGCTGGCATTTTGAATTTGGGCATTTTAAGTCCTCCTTTGTGGCCCTCAATGTCAACATCTGGTCCCTCAATGTCCACCTTGGGTGCCTTTATGTCTCCCTCAATCTTTGGAACTGACACATCAACATCTCCCTTGAGTTTGGGCCCTTTCAAATTAATGTCAAAGTCTGGTAGGCTGGGTCCTGACAGTGATGGCAGTTTGAACTTGGGTCCTTTCAGTTTGGCATCAGGACCTTCGATTTCTGGTCCACTAATATCAACTTCAGGTGCTTTGACATTGACATCAGCTTTGGGAAGGTTTATGTCAACATCTGGACCCTCCATCTTTGGACCTTTGAAACCAAATGTTGGCATTTTAATTTTAGGCATTTCAAATCCACCTTTGGGGCCTTCAACATCAAACTCTGGACCTTCGAGGTCCACTGCCGGTGCTTTTATTTCTCCTTGCATTTTTGGAAGTTTGATGTCACCTTCAAGTTTAGGACTTTTCATGTTAAAATCCACGTCAGGCATGGAAATTTTGGGCCCGGATATACCGGGCATCTTGAATTTTGGTCCTTTGATCTTTCCACTTGGACCCTCGACATCAATGTCCGCTCCTTTAATGTCAACTTCAGGGGCTTTGATGTCAATATCCCCTTTAGGAAGGCTGACATCAACATCTGGACCTTCAAGTTTTGGACCCTTCATACCAAAGGTTGGCATTTTGAATTTGGGCATTTTAAGTCCTCCTTTGTGGCCCTCAATGTCAACATCTGGTCCCTCAATGTCCACTTTCGGTGCCTTTATGTCTCCCTCAATCTTTGGAACTGACACATCAACATCTCCCTTGAGTTTGGGCCCTTTCAAATTAATGTCAAAGTCTGGTAGGCTGGGTCCTGACAGTGATGGAAGTTTGAACTTGGGTCCTTTGAGTTTTCCATCAGGACCTTCAATTTCTGGTCCACTAATATCAACTTCAGGTGCTTTGACATTGACATCAGCTTTGGGAAGGTTTATGTCAACATCTGGACCCTCCACCTTTGGGCCTTTGAAACCAAATGTTGGCATTTTAATTTTGGGCATATCCAGTCCACCTTTTGGGCCTTCGAAGTCAATCTCTGAGCCTTTTATATTCACCTCAGGTGCCTTTATTTTTCCTTCAGCCTTTGGTATATCAACATCACCTTCAAATTTAGGACCTTTTAGTTTGAAATCTACGTCTGGCATGGACATCTTTGGTCCTGAGATATTTGGCATCTTGAATTTTGGTCCTTTGATCTTCCCACTTGGACCCTCAACATCAATATCAGGTGCTTCTATTTTCACTTCCGGTGTCTCTATCTCAGTGCTAGGTGTTGAAACATTTACATCAGCATCTGAAATCTCAACCTTTGGACTTCTAAATCCAAATTTTGGCATTTTGAACTTAGATCCTTTAGCTTTTGGTGTAGAGAGTTCCAAATCAAGGTCCACACCCTCAAGGCTGCCAGTTTTTCCTTTGAGGTTTATGTCACCTTGAGGCAATTTCATCTCACTGTCTGGTGCATTTACCTTTGGACCCTTGAAACCAAACCTTGGCATTTTGAATTTCATTTTCTTTGAACCAGTTTCTGGAATATCAATTGACGCATCTGGTCCCTCAATTTCAGGTTTTGATAGATGAAAATCCCCCTTCATGTCTCCTTTCAACTTTGGTCCCTTTAAATTGATGTCAACATCTGGCAGGGACATTTTGGGTCCACTTATTGTTGGAAACTTAACCTTGGGCCCTGAAATCTTTCCCTGTGGAGAGCCAATGTCCATCTTGGGACCTTGGACATCTACTTCAGGGATTTTAATATCGCCTTCAACCTTTGGAGCTGATACATCAACATCTCCCTTGAGTTTAGGCCCTTTCAAATTAATGTCAAAGTCTGGTAGGCTGGGTCCAGACAGTGATGGAAGTTTGAACTTGGGTCCTTTGAGTTTTCCATCAGGACCTTCAACTTCTGGTCCACTAATATCAACTTCAGGTGCTTTGACATTGACATTAGCTTTGGGAAGGTTTATGTCAACATCTGGACCTTCCACCTTTGGACCTTTAAAGCCAAATGATGGCATTTTAATATGGGGCATTTCAAATCCACCTTTTGGACCTTCGATGTCAACTTTTGGTCCCTCGATGTCGACTCCCGGTGCTTTCACTTTTCCTTCAATCTTTGGAATATCCACCTCACCTTCAACTTTGGGGCCTTTCAGATTGAAATCCACATCAGGCATGGAAATCTTAGGCCCAGATATACCTGGCATCTTGAATTTTGGTCCTTTGATCTTTCCACTCGGACCCTCGACATCAATGTCCGCTCCTTTAAAGTCAACTTCGGGGGCTTTGATGTCAATATCCCCTTTAGGAAGGCTGACATCAACATCTGGACCTTCAACTTTTGGACCCTTCATACCAAAGGTTGGCATTTTGAATTTGGGCATTTTAAGTCCTCCTTTGTGGCCCTCAATGTCAACATCTGGTCCTTCAATGTCCACTTTCGGTGCCTTTATGTCTCCCTCAATCTTTGGAGCTGAAACATCAACATCTCCCTTGAGTTTGGGCCCTTTCAAATTAATGTCAAAGTCTGGTAGGCTGGGTCCTGACAGTGATGGCAGTTTGAACTTGGGTCCTTTCAGTTTGGCATCAGGACCTTCGATTTCTGGTCCACTAATATCAACTTCAGGTGCTTTGATATCGACATCAGCTTTGGGAAGGTTTATGTCAACATCTGGACCCTCCACCTTTGGACCTTTAAAGCCAAATGTTGGCATTTTAATTTTGGGCATTTCAAATCCACCTTTTGGACCTTCGATGTCAACTTTTGGTCCCTCAATGTCGACTCCCGGTGCTTTCACTTTTCCTTCAATCTTTGGAATATCCACCTCACCTTCAACTTTGGGGCCTTTCAGATTGAAATCCACATCAGGCATGGAAATCTTAGGCCCAGATATACCTGGCATCTTGAATTTTGGTCCTTTGATCTTTCCACTTGGACCCTCGACATCAATGTCCGCTCCTTTAATGTCAACGTCGGGGGCTTTGATGTCAATGTCCCCTTTAGGAAGGCTGACATCAAAATCTGGACCTTCAACTTTTGGACCCTTCATACCAAAGGTTGGCATTTTGAATTTGGGCATTTTAAGTCCTCCTTTGTGGCCCTCAATGTCAACATCTGGTCCTTCAATGTCCACTTTCGGTGCCTTTATGTCTCCCTCAATCTTTGGAGCTGAAACATCAACATCTCCCTTGAGTTTGGGCCCTTTCAAATTAATGTCAAAGTCTGGTAGGCTGGGTCCTGACAGTGATGGCAGTTTGAACTTGGGTCCTTTCAGTTTGGCATCAGGACCTTCGATTTCTGGTCCACTAATATCAACTTCAGGTGCTTTGATATCGACATCAGCTTTGGGAAGGTTTATGTCAACATCTGGACCCTCCACCTTTGGACCTTTAAAGCCAAATGTTGGCATTTTAATTTTGGGCATTTCAAATCCACCTTTTGGACCTTCGATGTCAACTTTTGGTCCCTCAATGTCGACTCCCGGTGCTTTCACTTTTCCTTCAATCTTTGGAATATCCACCTCACCTTCAACTTTGGGGCCTTTGAGATTGAAATCCACATCAGGCATGGAAATCTTAGGCCCAGATATACCTGGCATCTTGAATTTTGGTCCTTTGATCTTTCCACTCGGACCCTCGACATCAATGTCCGCTCCTTTAATGTCAACGTCGGGGGCTTTGATGTCAATATCCCCTTTAGGAAGGCTGACATCAAAATCTGGACCTTCAACTTTTGGACCCTTCATACCAAAGGTTGGCATTTTGAATTTGGGCATTTTAAGTCCTCCTTTGTGGCCCTCAATGTCAACATCTGGTCCTTCAATGTCCACTTTCGGTGCCTTTATGTCTCCCTCAATCTTTGGAGCTGAAACATCAACATCTCCCTTGAGTTTGGGCCCTTTCAAATTAATGTCAAAGTCTGGTAGGCTAGGTCCTGACAGTGATGGCAGTTTGAACTTGGATCCTTTCAGTTTGGCATCAGGACCTTCGATTTCTGGTCCACTAATATCAACTTCAGGTGCTTTGATATCGACATCAGCTTTGGGAAGGTTTATGTCAACATCTGGACCCTCCACCTTTGGACCTTTAAAGCCAAATGTTGGCATTTTAATTTTGGGCATTTCAAATCCACCTTTTGGACCTTCGATGTCAACTTTTGGTCCCTCAATGTCGACTCCTGGTGCTTTCACTTTTCCTTCAATCTTTGGAATATCCACCTCACCTTCAACTTTGGGGCCTTTCAGATTGAAATCCACATCAGGCATGGAAATCTTAGGCCCAGATATACCTGGCATCTTGAATTTTGGTCCTTTGATCTTTCCACTCGGACCCTCGACATCAATGTCCGCTCCTTTAATGTCAACGTCAGGGGCTTTGATGTCAATGTCCCCTTTAGGAAGGCTGACATCAAAATCTGGACCTTCAACTTTTGGACCCTTCATACCAAAGGTTGGCATTTTGAATTTGGGCATTTTAAGTCCTCCTTTGTGGCCCTCAATGTCAACATCTGGTCCTTCAATGTCCACTTTCGGTGCCTTTATGTCTCCCTCAATCTTTGGAACTGACACATCAACATCTCCCTTGAGTTTGGGCCCTTTCAAATTAATGTCAAAGTCTGGTAGGCTGGGTCCTGACAGTGATGGCAGTTTGAACTTGGGTCCTTTCAGTTTGGCATCAGGACCTTCAATTTCTGGTCCACTAATATCAACTTCAGGTGCTTTGATATCAACATCAGCTTTGGGAAGGTTTATGTTCACATCTGGACCCTCCACCTTTGGACCTTTAAAGCCAAATGTTGGCATTTTAATTTTGGGCATTTCAAATCCACCTTTTGGACCTTCGATGTCAACTTTTGGTCCCTCAATGTCGACTTCCGGTACTTTCACTTTTCCTTCAATCGTTGGAACATCCACCTCACCTTCAAATTTAGGGCCTTTCAGATTGAAATCCACATCAGGCATGGAAATTTTAGGCCCGGATATACCTGGCATCTTGAATTTTGGTCCTTTGATCTTTCCACTTGGACCCTCGACATCAATGTCCGCTCCTTTAATGTCAACTTCGGGGGCTTTGATGTCAATATCTCCTTTAGGAAGGCGGACATCAACATCTGGACCTTCAACTTTTGGACCCTTCATACCAAAGGTTGGCATTTTGAATTTGGGCATTTTAAGTCCTCCTTTGTGTCCCTCAATGTCAACATCTGGTCCCTCAATGTCCACCTTGGGTGCCTTTATGTCTCCCTCAATCTTTGGAACTGACACATCAACATCTCCCTTGAGTTTGGGCCCTTTCAAATTAATGTCAAAATCTGGCAGGCTGGGTCCTGACAGTGATGGAAGTTTGAACTTGGGTCCTTTGAGTTTGGCATCAGGACCTTCGATTTCTGGTCCACTAATATCAACTTCAGGTGCTTTGATATCGACATCAGCTTTGGGAAGGTTTATGTCAACATCTGGACCCTCCACCTTTGGACCTTTAAAGCCAAATGTTGGCATTTTAATTTTGGGCATTTCAAATCCAGCTTTTGGACCTTCGATGTCAACTTTTGGTCCCTCAATGTCGACTCCTGGTGCTTTCACTTTTCCTTCAATCTTTGGAATATCCACCTCACCTTCAACTTTGGGGCCTTTCAGATTGAAATCCACATCAGGCATGGAAATTTTAGGCCCGGATAGATTTGGCATCTTGAATTTTGGTCCTTTTATCTTTCCACTTGGACCCTCGACATCAACGTCGACTCCTTTAATGTCAACTTCAGGGGCTTTGATGTCAATATCCCCTTTAGGAAGGCTGACATCAACATCTGGACCTTCAACTTTTGGACCCTTCATACCAAAGGTTGGCATTTTGAATTTGGGCATTTTAAGTCCTCCTTTGTGGCCCTCAATGTCAACATCTGGTCCCTCAATGTCCACTTTTGGTGCCTTTATGTCTCCCTCAATCTTTGGAACTGACACATCAACATCTCCTTTGAGTTTGGGCCCTTTCAAATTAATGTCAAAGTCTGGAAGGCTGGGTCCTGACAGTGATGGCAGTTTGAACTTAGGTCCTTTCAGTTTGGCATCAGGACCTTCGATTTCTGGTCCACTAATATCAACTTCAGGTGCTTTGACATCGATATCAGTTTTGGGAAGGTTTATGTCAACATCTGGACCCTCCACCTTTGGACCTTTAAAGCCAAATGTTGGCATTTTAATTTTGGGCATTTCAAATCCACCTTTTGGACCTTCGATGTCAACTTTTGGTCCCTCAATGTTGACTCCCGGTGCTTTCACTTTTCCTTCAATCTTTGGAATATCCACCTCACCTTCAACTTTGGGGCCTTTCAGATTGAAATCCACATCAGGCATGGAAAATTTAGGGCCGGATATACCTGGCATCTTGAATTTTGGTCCTTTTATCTTTCCACTCGGACCCTCGACATCAACGTCCACTCCTTTAATGTCAACGTCAGGGGCTTTGATGTCAATATCCCCTTTAGGAAGGCTGACATCAACATCTGGACCTTCAACTTTTGGACCCTTCATACCAAAGGTTGGCATTTTGAATTTGGGCATTTTAAGTCCTCCTTTGTGGCCCTCAATGTCAACATCTGGTCCCTCAATGTCCACCTTGGGTGCCTTTATGTCTCCCTCAATCTTTGGAACTGACACATCAACATCTCCCTTGAGTTTGGGCCCTTTCAAATTAATGTCAAAGTCTGGTAGGCTGGGTCCTGACAGTGATGGCAGTTTGAACTTGGGTCCTTTCAGTTTGGCATCAGGACCTTCGATTTCTGGTCCACTGATATCAACTTCAGGTGCTTTGATATCGACATCAGCTTTGGGAAGGTTTATGTCAACATCTGGACCCTCCACCTTTGGACCTTTAAAGCCAAATGATGGCATTTTAATTTTGGGCATTTCAAATCCACCTTTTGGACCTTCGATGTCAACTTTTGGTCCCTCAATGTCGACTCCCGGTGCTTTCACTTTTCCTTCAATCTTTGGAATATCCACCTCACCTTCAACTTTGGGGCCTTTCAGATTGAAATCCACATCAGGCATGGAAATTTTAGGCCCGGATAAATTTGGCATCTTGAATTTTGGTCCTTTGATCTTTCCACTTGGACCCTCGACATCAATGTCCGCTCCTTTAATGTCAACTTCAGGGGCTTTGATGTCAATATCCCCTTTAGGAAGGCTGACATCAACGTCTGGGCCTTCAAGTTTTGGACCCTTCATACCAAAGGTTGGCATTTTGAATTTGGGCATTTTAAGTCCTCCTTTGTGGCCCTCAATGTCAACATCTGGTCCCTCAATGTCCACCTTGGGTGCCTTTATGTCTCCCTCAATCTTTGGAACTGACACATCAACATCTCCCTTGAGTTTGGGCCCTTTCAAATTAATGTCAAAGTCTGGTAGGCTGGGTCCTGACAGTGATGGCAGTTTGAACTTGGGTCCTTTCAGTTTGGCATCAGGACCTTCGATTTCTGGTCCACTGATATCAACTTCAGGTGCTTTGATATCGATATCAGCTTTGGGAAGGTTTATGTCAACATCTGGACCCTCCACCTTTGGACCTTTAAAGCCAAAAGATGGCATTTTAATATGGGGCATTTCAAATCCACCTTTTGGACCTTCGATGTCAACTTTTGGTCCCTTAATGTCGACTCCTGGTGCTTTCACTTTTCCTTCAATCTTTGGAATATCCACCTCACCTTCAACTTTGTGGCCTTTCAGATTGAAATCCACATCAGGCATGGAAATTTTAGGCCCGGATATACCTGGCATCCTGAATTTTGGTCCTTTGATCTTTCCACTCGGACCCTCGACATCAATATCTGCTCCTTTAATGTCAACGTCGGGGGCTTTGATGTCAATATCCCCTTTAGGAAGGCTGACATCAACATCTGGACCTTCAACTTTTGGACCCTTCATACCAAAGGTTGGCATTTTGAATTTGGGCATTTTAAGTCCTCCTTTGTGGCCCTCAATGTCAACATCTGGTCCCTCAATGTCCACCTTGGGTGCCTTTATGTCTCCCTCAATCTTTGGAACTGACACATCAACATCTCCTTTGAGTTTGGGCCCTTTCAAATTAATGTCAAAGTCTGGTAGGCTGGGTCCTGACAGTGATGGCAGTTTGAACTTGGGTCCTTTCAGTTTGGCATCAGGGCCTTCGATTTCTGGTCCACTGATATCAACTTCAGGTGCTTTGATATCGACATCAGCTTTGGGAAGGTTTATGTCAACATCTGGACCCTCCACCTTTGGACCTTTAAAGCCAAATGTTGGCATTTTAATTTTGGGCATTTCAAATCCACCTTTTGGACCTTCGATGTCAACTTTTGGTCCCTCAATGTCGACTCCCGGTGCTTTCACTTTTCCTTCAATCTTTGGAATATCCACCTCACCTTCAACTTTGGGGCCTTTCAGATTGAAATCCACATCAGGCATGGAAATTTTAGGCCCGGATAAATTTGGCATCTTGAATTTTGGTCCTTTGATCTTTCCACTTGGACCCTCGACATCAATGTCCGCTCCTTTAATGTCAACTTCGGGGGTTTTGATGTCAATATCCCCTTTAGGAAGGCTGACATCAACGTCTGGGCCTTCAAGTTTTGGACCCTTCATACCAAAGGTTGGCATTTTGAATTTGGGCATTTTAAGTCCTCCTTTGTGGCCCTCAATGTCAACATCTGGTCCCTCAATGTCCACTTTGGGTGCCTTTATGTCTCCCTCAATCTTTGGAACTGACACATCAACATCTCCCTTGAGTTTGGGCCCTTTCAAATTAATGTCAAAGTCTGGTAGGCTGGGTCCTGACAGTGATGGCAGTTTGAACTTGGATCCTTTCAGTTTGGCATCAGGTCCTTCGATTTCTGGTCCACTGATATCAACTTCAGGTGCTTTGATATCGACATCAGCTTTGGGAAGGTTTATGTCAACATCTGGACCCTCCACCTTTGGACCTTTAAAGCCAAATGTTGGCATTTTAATTTGGGCATTTCAAATCCACCTTTTGGACCTTCGATGTCAACTTTTGGTCCCTCAATGTCGACTCCTGGTGCTTTCACTTTTCCTTCAATCTTTGGAATATCCACCTCACCTTCAACTTTGGGGCCTTTCAGATTGAAATCCACATCAGGCATGGAAATTTTAGGCCCGGATATACCTGGCATCCTGAATTTTGGTCCTTTGATCTTTCCACTCGGACCCTCGACATCAATATCTGCTCCCTTAATGTCAACTTCGGGGGCTTTGATGTCAATATCCCCTTTAGGAAGGCTGACATCAACATCTGGGCCTTCAAGTTTTGGACCCTTCATACCAAAGGTTGGCATTTTGAATTTGGGCATTTTAAGTCCTCCTTTGTGGCCCTCAATGTCAACATCTGGTCCCTCAATGTCCACCTTGGGTGCCTTTATGTCTCCCTCAATCTTTGGAACTGACACATCAACATCTCCCTTGAGTTTGGGCCCTTTCAAATTAATGTCAAAGTCTGGTAGGCTGGGTCCTGACAGTGATGGCAGTTTGAACTTGGGTCCTTTCAGTTTGGCATCAGGACCTTCGATTTCTGGTCCACTGATATCAACTTCAGGTGCTTTGATATCGACATCAGCTTTGGGAAGGTTTATGTCAACATCTGGACCCTCCACCTTTGGACCTTTAAAGCCAAATGTTGGCATTTTAATTTTGGGCATTTCAAATCCACCTTTTGGACCTTCGATGTCAACTTTTGGTCCCTCAATGTCGACTCCCGGTGCTTTCACTTTTCCTTCAATCTTTGGAATATCCACCTCACCTTCAACTTTGGGGCCTTTCAGATTGAAATCCACATCAGGCATGGAAATTTTAGGCCCGGATATACCTGGCATCCTGAATTTTGGTCCTTTGATCTTTCCACTCGGACCCTCGACATCAATATCTGCTGCTTTAATGTCAACTTCGGGGGCTTTGATGTCAATATCCCCTTTAGGAAGGCTGACATCAACATCTGGACCTTCAACTTTTGGACCCTTCATACCAAAGGTTGGCATTTTGAATTTGGGCATTTTAAGTCCTCCTTTGTGGCCCTCAATGTCAACATCTGGTCCCTCAATGTCCACCTTGGGTGCCTTTATGTCTCCCTCAATCTTTGGAACTGACACATCAACATCTCCCTTGAGTTTGGGCCCTTTCAAATTAATGTCAAAGTCTGGTAGGCTGGGTCCTGACAGTGATGGCAGTTTGAACTTGGGTCCTTTCAGTTTGGCATCAGGACCTTCGATTTCTGGTCCACTGATATCAACTTCAGGTGCTTTGATATCGACATCAGCTTTGGGAAGGTTTATGTCAACATCTGGACCCTCCACCTTTGGACCTTTAAAGCCAAATGTTGGCATTTTAATTTTGGGCATTTCAAATCCACCTTTTGGACCTTCGATGTCAACTTTTGGTCCCTCAATGTCGACTCCCGGTGCTTTCATTTTTCCTTCAATCTTTGGAATATCCACCTCGCCTTCAACTTTGGGGCCTTTCAGATTGAAATCCACATCAGGCATGGAAATTTTAGGCCCGGATATACCGGGCATCTTGAATTTTGGTCCTTTGATCTTTCCACTCGGACCCTCGACATCAATGTCCGCTCCTTTAATGTCAACGTCGGGGGCTTTGATGTCAATATCCCCTTTAGGAAGGCTGACATCAACATCTGGGCCTTCAACTTTTGGACCCTTCACACCAAAGGTTGGCATTTTGAATTTGGGCATTTTAAGTCCTCCTTTGTGGCCCTCAATGTCAACATCTGGTCCTTCAATGTCCACTTTCGGTGCCTTTATGTCTCCCTCAATCTTTGGAACTGACACATCAACATCTCCCTTGAGTTTGGGCCCTTTCAAATTAATGTCAAAGTCTGGTAGGCTGGGTCCTGACAGTGATGGCAGTTTGAACTTGGGTCCTTTCAGTTTGGCATCAGGACCTTCGATTTCTGGTCCACTAATATCAACTTCAGGTGCTTTGATATCGACATCAGCTTTGGGAAGGTTTATGTCAACATCTGGACCCTCCACCTTTGGACCTTTAAAGCCAAATGCTGGCATTTTAATTTTGGGCATTTCAAATCCAGCTTTTGGACCTTCGATGTCAACTTTTGGTCCCTCAATCTCAACTCCCGGTGCTTTCACTTTTCCTTCAATCTTTGGAATATCCACCTCACCTTCAACTTTGGGGCCTTTCATATTGAAATCCACATCAGGCATAGAAATTTTAGGCCCGGATAAATTTGGCATCTTGAATTTTGGTCCTTTGATCTTTCCACTCGGACCCTCGACATCAATGTCCACTCCTTTAATGTCAACTTCGGGGGCTTTGATGTCAATATCCCCTTTAGGAAGGCTGACATCAACATCTGGACCTTCAACTTTTGGACCCTTCATACCAAAGGTTGGCATTTGAATTTGGGCATTTTAAGTCCTCCTTTGTGGCCCTCAATGTCAACATCTGGTCCCTCAATGTCCACCTTGGGTGCCTTTATGTCTCCCTCAATCTTTGGAACTGACACATCAACATCTCCCTTGAGTTTGGGCCCTTTCAAATTAATGTCAAAGTCTGGTAGGCTGGGTCCTGACAGTGATGGCAGTTTGAACTTGGGCCCTTTCAGTTTGGCATCAGGACCTTCGATTTCTGGTCCACTAATATCAACTTCAGGTGCTTTGATATCGACATCAGCTTTGGGAAGGTTTATGTCAACATCTGGACCCTCCACTTTTGGACCTTTAAAGCCAAATGTTGGCATTTTAATTTTGGGCATTTCAAATCCACCTTTTGGACCTTCGATGTCAACTTTTGGTCCCTCAATGTCGACTCCTGGTGCTTTCACTTTTCCTTCAATCTTTGGAACATCCACCTCACCTTCAACTTTGGGGCCTTTCAGATTGAAATCCACATCAGGCATGGAAATTGTAGGTCCAGATATACCTGGCATCTTGAATTTTGATCCTTTGATCTTTCCACTCGGACCCTCGACATCAATGTCCGCTCCTTTAATGTCAACTTCAGGGGCTTTGATGTCAATGTCCCCTTTAGGAAGGCTGACATCAACATCTGGACCTTCAACTTTTGGACCCTTCATACCAAAGGTTGGCATTTTGAATTTGGGCATTTTAAGTCCTCCTTTGTGGCCCTCAATGTCAACATCTGGTCCCTCAATGTCCACCTTGGGTGCCTTTATGTCTCCCTCAATCTTTGGAACTGACACATCAACATCTCCCTTAAGTTTGGGCCCTTTCAAATTAATGTCAAAGTCTGGTAGGCTGGGTCCTGACAATGATGGCAGTTTGAACTTGGGTCCTTTCAGTTTGGCATCAGGACCTTCAACTTCTGGTCCACTAATATCAACTTCAGGTGCTTTGACATTGACATCAGCTTTGGGAAGGTTTATGTCAACATCTGGACCCTCCACCTTTGGACCTTTAAAGCCAAATGTTGGCATTTTAATTTTGGGCATTTCAAATCCACCTTTTGGACCTTCGATGTCAACTTTTGGTCCCTCAATGTCGACTCCCGGTGCTTTCACTTTTCCTTCAATCTTTGGAACATCCACCTCACCTTCAACTTTGGGGCCTTTCAGATTGAAATCCACATCAGGCATGGAAATTTTAGGCCCGGATAAATTTGGCATCTTGAATTTTGGTCCTTTGATCTTTCCACTCGGACCCTCCACATCAATGTCCGCTCCTTTAATGTCAACTTCGGGGGCTTTGATGTCAATATCCCCTTTAGGAAGGCTGACATCAACATCTGGACCTTCAACTTTTGGACCCTTCATACCAAAGGTTGGCATTTGAATTTGGGCATTTTAAGTCCTCCTTTGTGGCCCTCAATGTCAACATCTGGTCCCTCAATGTCCACCTTGGGTGCCTTTATGTCTCCCTCAATCTTTGGAACTGACACATCAACATCTCCCTTGAGTTTGGGCCCTTTCAAATTAATGTCAAAGTCTGGTAGGCTGGGTCCTGACAGTGATGGCAGTTTGAACTTGGGTCCTTTCAGTTTGGCATCAGGGCCTTCAATTTCTGCTCCACTAATATCAACTTCAGGTGCTTTGATATCGACATCAGCTTTGTGAAGGTTTATGTCAACATCTGGACCCTCCACCTTTGGACCTTTAAAGCCAAATGCTGGCATTTTAATTTTGGGCATTTCAAATCCACCTTTTGGACCTTCGATGTCAACTTTTGGTCCCTCAATGTCGACTCCTGGTGCTTTCACTTTTCCTTCAATCTTTGGAACATCCACCTTACCTTCAACTTTGGGGCCTTTCAGATTGACATCCACATTGGGCATGGAAATTTTAGGCCCGGATATACCTGATATCTTGAATTGTGGTCCTTTGATCTTTCCACTTGAATCCTCAACATCTATAGCAGCTTTTTTAATGTCAACTTCAGGTGCGCTGACATCAATTCCAACTTTAGGAAGGCTGACATCAATGTCTGGACCTTTAACTTTTTGACCTTTCACACCAAAGGATGACATTTCGACTTTGGGCATTTGAAGTCCTCCTTTATGGCCCTCAATATTAACAGATCTTCCTTCAATGTCCACTTTTGGAGCTTGTACGTCTCCCTCAATCTTTGGAGCTGACACAGTAACATCTCCCTTGAGTTTCGGTCCTTTCACAATGTTGTTGAACTCCTCCAAATTGGGACCCCGTGATGATGATACGTTGACTTCAGGTGCTTTAACATTAATGTCAGTCTTGGAAAGTTTAATATTAACATCCTGACCTTCAGGCTTTGGACCTTTTATGCCAAGAGATGGCATTTTAATATTGGACATAATAAGTCCACTGTTTTGGCCTTCACTGTCAACTTCTTTTCCTTCAATCTTCATTTTTGGAGCTTTTATATCCCTCTCAAGGTTTGGTACATCAACATTTCCCTTCATTTTGGGACCTTTCACACTCATGTCCAAATCTTTCAGCTTAGTTCCTGACAATGATGGTAGTTCTATTTTTGATCCTTTTAGATTCACATCAAGGTCTTCAGTGTCCACTTGCGGTCCTGTAATATCAAAATCAGGTGCTTTAACATCAATACCAGTCCTGGGAAAGTTTATCTCTAGACCTTTAACATCAATCTCGTGCGTTTTTATCTCCCCTGTTATCCCTGCTTTATTTTCAACTTTAGATATTTTGGTGTCAGTTTGGGATTTGAAAAGTTTTAGATCAACATCTAGACGCTCTGCTTTTGGAACTCCAAATTCTGTAGCAGGCACTGTGACATTTACTTGTGTTCTTTTAATATCAACACTTGGTCCTTTAATTTTTACATTCTTACTGTCAATAGAAGGTTTTTTTGCTTTAATGTCAGCTTCAGGAATTTGTACCTGAGCGTTTGTTCCCTTATTCCTCTCAGTGTCTGTATTTGAACCTTTAATGTCAAATTTCAGTCCTGCTGTATTTCTCTCACCAGTTAAATCACCTTTTCCCTCAACCTTGTTCAGCCCAGATATGGATGGAACATTAACATCCGTTTTGCATTTGCTATCACTCGTTGGGAGTTTGATTTGAATATTAGAGTTGATTTCAGCACTTCCAATGTTACTTTCAGACTCTGGATGTCTTACACTCAAAATTGACCCTTCAGTGCTGGCTCTGGGGCCCTTGATCTGAACACCGGCTCCTTTGATGTCCAGTTCAGATTTTTTTGAGGAAAGTCCTGAGGTAACATTATCTAATGTTATTGTTGATTGTTCTATCCTGCCATCTTTCAAATTTGCATCAGTATCTAGCGTTCCTCCTATTCTGATATGTGGAATGTCAGTACTACCTGATCCTTTCGTCTGCAGGGGACTAATTGTAATTCCAGATATCTTAACTTTTGTCCTCTCATCTAAAGTACTGTCTGAACTTCCCATCTGTGCTTTCTCTGTGGTTGCAGTCAAAATTTTCATTCCTTTTCCTGGTAAAGACAGGCTAACTGACCCTCCGTTTTCATCAGTTGAAATTATCCCAGCACCCCCTGACCCTCCTGTAACATGGCTGCCGGCAGTGTTTTTGTTGTCTCTTAGTGTCACACTTATTTCTGAATCCTGAACACTTTCATCTCCTTGCTCTCTACTCCCTCTTGAAGTTTCAGTGCCTTCCTGGCATTTACTACCTGTTACTCCAAAGCCAGGAACCTTAAATCTGAGATCACTTCTTTCTTTTTCCTCTCCTATATGCGTTGTAGTTTGAACCCCACCATTGCCCCAGTGTGTCACAGTGGAAGTGATTTTTGGCCCAGTGTAAGTTATGTCGCCTGACTCAAAAACACCTTCTTCTGCTCCCATTTTACCTGAAGGGCTGCCATGTGAGATTCTGATATGAGAAGATCCATCTCCAGATTCGTGCCTTAGCCCTTTGACGTCTGGGCTTGAAAGTTCAAGTTGCTCACTTATGCCACTTGGCATATCTACTGTGTAAGTAGTGATACGACGAGTGATGGTAGTAATTGTGCTGCCATCGCTGCTTGTGCTGCTGTGCCGCTCCGTGCGAACATCCACTCCCTCTGCAAGGTCTTCAGATTTCAGCCTTGGTTTTATCTTTCTTGTGTATATTCGCTTATAATCTTCATCATCCCCACTCTGTTGATTGAATGACACAAACATGCAAGTGTTACAGCACACCCTGTTTTAGTCCACTAGCTTTCCTGCAGACATATGAGTGACAATGTTGTTGGTTTTTCTTTTGTTTGTTTGGGGTTTTTTCCCTTTTTTTGTTTTTTAAAAAGAACTTACAAGAAAGATATCTGGACTGGAATCTCCAAAGCGGGTCTTTCCTTCCCATGTAAGGGTGCTGACTGGTGAACGACATGGTGTGCTCAGCGGTGAGTAGTAAGGGGATTTGTCTCCTTTGTTTTGTAGTTTCAGTCCAACCTTGTGTTTGTTCAGTGTCTTTAGTAGCTCTGCTGTTTCTTCAGAACTCATATTTTCAAAGTAGATAGTGGCACCCACAATTTGGTCACCTATGATTTAAGTGGAAGGAGCACAAAAAAACAAAAGTCAGCATGCACATCTTACTAAACATTTAGTGAAAGCTACATAATTGAACAAAAACAGAATTTGTTACCTTCATATACTTTTCCAGACCGTGCTGCTGGTGACTCTCCTTTCACCTCCTTAACAAAGAGCTGTCCTCCACTTGTCTGTTCAATGGTCATGCCAGTTTTGTCAGGACCTTCCCAATCTGGAAAGAGTACCTCCCTTGTCTCCTCTTCGTCAGCCATCTGTAAACATAGCCATAAAAATAGCAGGTTCAACAGAAAAAAAATCATAGTTAGTTGGCAAAAACTGTTTACAACATAAAATATGGAATACTAGTCATAAACCTTAAATTCCTAAAATACCTTGTTTTTGTTTTCTTCAATTCAAGCCTCGTTGTAGCACAAATTCTCTTTGTTTTCCTGCAAAAACAAAAGACAGACTTTGAACAAATTGTATCCACATCCCACTTTGTAAGGAGCCTGGCTTAAAAGACCCAAAAGTGAACACTAGATGGTGTTAAAACTCCTTCAGACAATATAGCCTATCTAACTATAAGTGCCTTCCCTTCCCTCCAGGATGCACTACGTTTTGGAAACTTAGTTGAAGTCAGACAACTCCCTGCCCTGAGGAAACAGCCAAATCCCCTGCCTACAGGTCAACTCAAACATCAATAGAAACAAAAGTGAGGGTCACAGGTACTTTATTTAAAGAAAAAAACAAAAAACACACCAAGGTGGAGAAATGTATGGCAACAAATACATCACCTATAAGAGTTACTACTCTAATACAGATGTACAACCACAAACACTAATCTAATAGGAAAACAGTTGCATTAAGCTTCTAGTTCTGTTCAATAACAAGAGCTATGCATTCCTTTTCAGCAGTTAACCATAGATTTATTAATTTTTTTATGACTACAGCTGAAAGTTTTTACAAAGCTGATGACTTTGATCTACCTCATTACGCTGTGGTAGCACACATTAGGTTGGGTGAGGCCATCAGAATACATAAGGTATACATTATACCTTCAAATAATTACCAAATTTACCATCTTTATATCCCTTTAAATCAGGCCAACTGAAATTCATGCTGAGCTTTTCAACAACTGTCACTATCGCTGTTTGCAATGTATATGTGGATCATCACATCAATGATAAAGTTTGTTGACAACATTACTAGACATGTGTCCTCAAACATGCTGACTGGTAATACCCACTCTCCTTTTTGGAACACAGAACTTATTGTTTTGTTAGTACCAAGCTCTCCACCACCCACTCCTCGAAATATACAAAGCTGTTCCACGATGATGTGTCTCTACCACTAGAAAGGGATTTGTATGTTTTTTGTTTTTGTTTTTTTAATTCGAGAGAATGTAATGTGACTGGTGACAACACTATTGGAAGTACTTTTTGATTAATGATGTTGCGCCACTAGACAGTAGCAAAGCTCTAGTACCACAGTCATTTCAGTGAGACAATCACTACAAATGCCTACTGTAGCCATTCAGGAGGATTTAACAAAGGTTCTATCGGCCAACAGAAAATGGCAAAAGCCTATTAACAGTTGTGATGAATGAAACAGGATATGAGTCACTTTGGTGATTAGTTGCCTATGTTTATTGTGATTGTGATCAAAAACAAAGATTTAAGGAATAATAACTTGGAAAAAAAATAAGACTGATAATCTTGTCTGACCTTACAAATATATATATTTTTACTGTTAATGCCAATGTGCTAGAAATAATAATATTAGAAGTAAAATTAATATATTTTCTATCTAATTTTGCACCACAGCCAAGAACACAGTTACAACATAGGCCATGAATCCCTTCCTCATTCACTGATACTGCCTCTCTGATCTGCAAGATAACAAGTTGCTGGAAACAAAAGGAACCTGAGACGAAGCTAAAGAAGCAACAGTTTTAAGAGGTTTTGTAATATGCATCACTTATTCAGCAGCCATATGCCACTCCTGCCATGCAGCTAAAATGCAGTGTTTCAAACAAATGAGATGGTTAGAAGAAAACAGTTCTGGTGTTTTCTGCAATGTCGAAACTAAGAGACGTGACCCATTACACTACAGATCTATGTGGCGCATACAGTTCTGTGTAATATGAACTATTGTCTCAGTTATTTGTATAAGTCATGTATGAAAAGTAATTTACCACATTGCTTAGATACTTGTAATAACAATAGCTAGATGTGCCACAGTTTGGATTAAGTTTGGAAACCAAACTGACTTGTAAGTGGGTCTCCCAGTCTGTTGATGTCAGTCCTAGGTCACATAACAAGCCCTCTGCAAATTAACACAAGTCAATAAATAGACTGGCTCTGCATTGTTGGGAAAGCATGAAAGTCTTTGAGGTAAAATGAAACTTCTTTCAAAAATAGCCTTTAGCCACTGAGCATGATTATGCCAGAGAATAGGATAACACTCGTTCCAAAGGTGATTCCAGCCACTTGCAGGTATATAAAACCTGATCTTCACTTTGTTGCTTCATCTGTCCTCCTCCCTTCTTTCTATCACATTGTGCCTTTCCACCTGGCCTCATTGTACCTGGAAACACGAATCTATCAAGACCTCAAGCTGCAACATTATATGCATCAGTTATAGTTGAAATGTGTGAAAACTGAAGGGGTAAAAAAAAAAAACTGTACCAAAAAACTCAGCTTTATTTAATTATCTTGGGTAGAGCAAATTCAAATCAGGCCAATTGATACAGCTATTTACAAAATCTTTAAAGTGTCCCTCAGATCCCACACTGACAGCATTTGGGAGAAATCAAAGGGAATTTGTCTTCCCCATGGGCTAGAACACAGCTCATTTTGCCCGACCATATCCTGTCCTAATCCAGTCAATAAAAACAGACCCAAATAACTGACAAACCTTTCACATGATCTTGTTTTTCTCTTTTGCTAGGCTTATTGGCATTGTAGAGATTACTGCTAGATGAGATAATTGTTCAGAAAAAATGTTCACAGGGGAAAGCATAGGAAACATTATTGGGTTTACAAAAACAGAGTGAGAAGAGTGAGAAGTTAAGAATGCATCCTCGCTCATACGCATAATCGTGGGACACAACTATCCCTTTATCCCTCAAAGGTTTATTTTCAAGCATAATCATATAGTTTTGATAAATATTTTGATTTTGGCCTAGCACACAGGCTTACCATGTTTGAACTATTTGGGCCATTATGTCCTAGACGTTCTGACATATTTTTGGCAGCAAGCTGTGAGGGGGAGCTGAGGCATGCAACAGTAATCAAGGGGGAATTTGAAACACACAGAAAGAAATATAAGGAAAAGAGGAAGTTTTAAAAAAAAAATTTAAGTGAGGCAATTAAAAAAGGGGGGAGATTGTTGTCAAGCTGTGTTATAGAACATTAAAGAAAGGCATCCAAGCAGAACTGAAAAAGTGGGGATTCCCCTTAGAAGCTTACAAGTTCAGAGTTATCCATAAGAGAATATTTGCAAAAAAGTCCCTGCACTTTTTACTGTCATTACTAAACGTAATCACAATTATTCATTCCTTTGCTTCTTTTAAGATAAACTTAGAGAGTAGTCTAATTAAGTATAAATTAAATTAGGAAAATTAACAATTAACCCAAAAAGACCTTATGATTATAAACAGATGCCAAATGAATGAGCCCTTGTTCTTGAAATCATAGCAAATAGTCTGGGACTGCAGGAGTTGATAGTACATGACAGTCATTCAGCTCTCTATTCTTTCTCTTTCATTTCTATAACGTGCCTGAGTACCACTGATCCAACGCCAAATACGAAGGTAGACCAGCGGGCTTGTCTGTCTGTCATGTTTTATTATGGGCTGGTATGTCTGTCCAGAAGGGGAAATATGGGGGAAGCCAGCCAGACAAACAAAAGCTTCTGTTACCTCGAATGCAACCACAGAGCATTTCTGGATATGGATCTTTTATACAGTAGCATTGGCCTATAGACTTAACACTAATCAGTCAAAGTACTGCTAGTTTTTCCCTACACACAAAAGAAGTAAATTATCTTTGGCGGGCTCTTGACATGGTCGTTTCTCAAGAAGGGAAAGGGGGCTTGACTGAAGCAGGTGGTCACTTTGGGAGGAAGGACGGGATACCAAAAGGAGACACATGGAGCAGAAGCACCCAGGTATCAGGTTTCCACAAGGCAGGCCTTTCACAGCTGAATGACGGCGGCATGACCTTCCAGTTACGTAGGAGGCTTTGCAGCAAACATTCCAAAAGTGGTTTGCAGTCTGACCATAAAATAGATGCTGCTCTGTGGTGACACTGACTAGTTGGTGTTTGAGCAAAGTGATGGTAGTAAGAAAGTTGATTTTCTTTTTTTCTCCTTTTTTTATGTAGTCTATCATAGATTTTCTTTGTATCATTTCCAATGTAGGGCACTTACTTACCTTGGATTGCTCAAGCAAAGCCAAGGAGCTTCAGTTTATTGCTTCTGTTCTTGTATTCTTGACTTCTGTTGAAGAAAAAAAACACAATTAGTATGATTTGTACACAGATTATGTATTGCTAAGACAGCAAAGAAACTTTTGCTGCTCTCTTTTGCAATAACATTCCATGTTGCTATATAACTAAAGTTGAGTTTCAGTCACATGCTTGACAGATGACAAAAAGCTATGTATGTCTTTGGCACATAGAACTCCCTGCTATGTTAAGAGGTGCATCTCCATGTGAATGATAAAGTCAAATGCTGTGG
This sequence comes from Oreochromis niloticus, assembly GCF_001858045.2. Classification (NCBI taxonomy): domain Eukaryota; kingdom Metazoa; phylum Chordata; class Actinopteri; order Cichliformes; family Cichlidae; genus Oreochromis; species Oreochromis niloticus. The sequence continues at coordinate 22,152,664 of NC_031966.2, forward strand.
TAGGATTCAGTATTAAGTGATGAAATTTAACTGTGCTATAGAATGTTAGCCTACACATTAAGAAATGAGAAAGGCAGAACTGAAAAAGTGGGGATTCACTTTAGAAGCTTACAAGCTTACCATACTTATGCATAAGAAAATATTTACAAAAAAGACCCTGCACTTTTTACTTTCATGACTAGACTTAATCACAGGTATTCATTCCTTTACTTCTTTTTAGATACGTTTATAAAGTAGTCTAATGTAGTAGACTACTGATGCTGATCAATCATCACCTTAAGAGACTTTAATAATTAACCAACAAGTAGCTGGAAGCAGTGTTGGCACTGGTAAGGAAATATGACTTTTTAAATAAATCTAACCACTTCTTCGTCTTCAAACTAGCCAAACTACAACAAGTAGGTTTGCTAGAAATTGAACATTAAAAATGAAGCAAATTTGGCTATAGAGGAATTCAGAGAGGAAGTATACTATTAAAAATGCTCATGCATTGATCTGCTTTAGTTTCAGTGCTCCATAGAGGACTGTAAAAATATCAAACCACAACAGAAAGGCAGAAATGTGAAGCAATAATAGCAAATATAGGAGCAAAATTTTGTTGCTTAAATCAAATCTATCATTTAAATTCTAAGCGTTCTTTACACTAATTCAGTCTTATGTTTGTGAAAATCAAGGCAAAGCTGAAAATGTGAGACACGTGCTGAAACTAGCCCAACATCTTACAGGTCTTATGCCAATTATTGTGTTATTGTGAAACAAAGCCCTCTTTTTGTCAGTCTCCGTACAAACAGAACCAGACTTGATGTGCACAGAGACATGCAGCACCAGTGGGAACATGCCCTTCAGGAAAATTCTTCTGTGACGGGCTCTTCAACCCCATCATTAACTTCCCCCTTCCCAACATTTTATGTTCAATAACCTAAACTGCTCATTACTGTGTTTGTGAGACGGAACAGTCAGATTTTGATACCTGTGCAATGTAACAAAGCCCCTAACAGTGATGCAAAGTTTAAAAAACGTAGTAAAGTTTGGCCTGTATTATATTGCACCAATAGAATACATAGCTGAGATAAAATACCAGCCAGTAATGGGTTCACATTACATTTGTGAAGTGAGACTTGCACCACAGCAGCTGTGTATACTCATACCCCCGTTACCGATTCAGACTGTTATGTCATAGAATACAACGAGGCAGACTAAAGAAAATGTGATACTGTGTTTGCCTTAGTGATAAAGTTGTTATATGTGTAAGCTTTTAGGTGTTATGCTACAACGTCATGATAGAAAATGACGTATCACAAAATGGACATATCAGATTTAACTAAATCAAAATATATGAGACAGTTTGCCCCACCCTCTTTACTCAGTGTCTTGGTAAGACCACACACACATAGCACATCTGCAGGTATTTCTGGAAGATAAAATGTGGTCAACAAACAGTGAAGGAAGCAAATAAAAACACACGCAGCGCCCAGAAGTATCACACCACAGTCCACGACACAGATCGTGTCGCTTTGCCTCTCGGCTTTACTTGCAGAGGGAGTAGCACAGTGCACAGCCCCACCCAGGCCTCCAGTCACACACATTCCTTGATAGAGCCGTCAGGCCAGCTGGAAGAAAGCCCAGCCTCTCCCACAGTGACTAACTCCAAAGAAATGTCCTCATTCTGACACTAACTCTAGCTTTATTTTGTGCCGCCCACCCCGTGCACAGCTGGAGTGCCCACCCACCTGCACTAAGTCAACCACACACCCCCAACCTCCAGGTTCCACTCAAACAAGCAAAAATGCAACATTAAGTCAGCAATGCATCTGTGATGGCACCCTAAGAAGTGTGTCAAATGTGCATTGAGAGGTTACATTTGTGTCTTTTGGCTTAACATGCGCTTCACTGATGCAGTAAACAGCAGCCAGCTCATCACCCCGTCACTTAAAGAGACATACCTCCAAACCGGGACTGTTAACTTTCATACTTTGTGCTTAAGTAGGTCAATACACTCTGGAAACTGATCAAAGCAGCTTTAGTCCATCTACCAATTTGATTGCCAAATCCAATCAATTTAGTAATGAGAAAAGAGGAGCAATGTGACAATGATTACGGCTCAATTTCAGAGTGTATCACACAGAGTGGAGTTCTGATAAAATTTGATTATGAGCAGATAAAAAGACCTTAGTACAGCAAGGCAGAGACAGAGAGAAGACCAGTGACCAAATCAGTCTTGTTGTCAAAACAGAACAGACTCTCTTTCCCCCCTGCTGCATTGTATTTAGACACAGCAAAATCGAAAAAATACCAAAGAAGACGCAGCAGTATCTGGCCTTCCAGGTTCCTTCACAAAAGCAGATAGGACGTGCACGTGTGACGTGTATAAAAGGAATGAGAGTCAAAATAATTGCTTGTTTTCTGCACTCCATAGTCCACATAGCCCTGAACCAAACCACAAGTCCAACATAAGACTAAAGCCTGCCCACTGACGCTAACTTGGCCTGCTTCTGATTAAGCCATTGTGACTTTGGCAGGAGTCATGCACCAAATGGAAAAACTGAAGAAACTCTTAAAATCCTCCTCTCCTGCTTTTACAAGATCAGAAACGAGGGGTTGCATTTGAAGCACACTTCAGCTTTGCCTTGATTTTCACATACGTTTTAAGCTCTACAGTTCTCTCGTGACTGCTTCTTCTCTATTACACACCAAGACATTTAAGTCCTCGGTTTTAATTTCCTCTCTCGAGGGTTCTTACACGCTTTTTTTAGAGATCCTGTTTCTTTGCATTCTTAATTATTACACCAAGAACTGCCTTTGAGATTGTATATGTAACACTGTGCTATAGACCAAAAACTTGATTTGATTTGAAAAAAAAAAAAGCTTATTTGAACTATTTTTTAAGATCTGTTCTGCTATTAAATGAGAAGTGATCCTGGGCTGATGCCCAACAATAGTTTCAGTGGCATGACTATCAAGCAGCTAGGATGTAAATTTTGAACTGGCATAACTAGTTATACCAAAGAGAAGCGCCAGGTTTGAAGAGATCAGCCACATAAAAAGAACATCACAAGAGGCTTACTGACACATTAAACAGGTCACGCCATATAATTGCCACGCTTATTTAAACGTGGCAATATATTCAGCTGCTGCTTGAATGAGAATAAATACAAGGCCATTCAAGGACAAGGTTATGAGTAGGAGTTAGGTGGCAACCATAGCAGCAGAATGTATATATAGATGTGAGACTTCCTTTGCTGTAAGAACCTGAAGCATAAACAGAGCATCAGGATTGTACTTTCAATTCACACTTCTATTTAGATCACACGAGAGTAGCGCAATTGTTTAGAGCAAGAGAGACTGCTGGATGGTGAGGAGTTCCATCCTCAAATATCTTGTGCCAGATAAAGAAAAACTATGTTGAATGTATTTCTCAATTTACATTCCAAGCATGGTTGCCCTGAAATTTAGGGCATGTATCTCCAAGTAGTGCTTAGTAACAGATGGCTTTTGATACTTTTATATAGGAGATGTTTGGAAGAGTACTGGTGCAAGTTCTTGCTTTATCAGACAGAAATGATTCACGCCCTTTTTGAGCTCCATGCTTGGAAAGGTCCCACATAGCTAAAATCTACAGTGAACAAGTCTGAATTGCATGCAGGTGCGTGGTTGCCACAGAATTATTTGTGACTTGTTGTGACTATTTCATCATAAATTTAAAATAACTGTTTCTCAAAAACAAGGCAATGATAGGCGCTCCACAGAGAATACTGAGTACAGACTGAAACATTCCAAACCAGCAGTGGGTGAGTGAGAAGGGCGTGGCTGCTGGGTGGATTGCCTAGAAAGACGTTCTGAAATTGCACACTATGGTTAAATTTTTATTTGCAACTTTAGGGAAGCAAAATGTTTCTCATTGAAAATCTTCTCACTCTATACATTTTATGTTGTTTTATCCAACCAATATCCAGGGTGTGCATCTAAGTAGTCTGCTGGATGTTTGAGAGCCCAGCGTGGTTTCTTAATGAAAGCCAAGTGTGAAAAGGATACGCTATAGTTTGTTTGAAATCACCATGCTTTCTTTCAGCTTACTGAACACCCCCCACCCCTTCAACCGCCTGCTCAACAAACCCATGAGGAAATAGCAGAGGAAGCATGCCAGAGACCAGTTTCCTTGCATTTTATACTGGCACATATGAGTAACACCATTCCTCGCGCCTGTGCTGTCAGTCAACACTGCGAGAATACGCAGTTGCGCTGGCAGAGAACTGCGATAAGCATCTTAACACTGTCAAGGCTCCAAACTGTCATGAGGCATGCTCTTCTTCCAGTTCTTCCTACTAACGATGCTGTTTGTCACATGGGTAAAAAGAGCCGCAACATAGGAGCGAAGAAAAAGAAAAATTTGATCAATGAAGCTGTAAAATTTCAATGTGTGCTTTTTGGAATTCCAAGTGACCTACATTGCTAGGTGACAAAATAATGTACCCTCTGTACTGCTGCACTGGTAGACAGAGCAAGTATTTAGATAAACAGTATCCGCCCCAGGCCAAGATGAGGCCCTGTTAACTGACGAGCATTTCAGCTTTAGGGCGGTTAGGAACAGCTCTGAATGTTTGAGCAGCTGAAATATAAATCATGCTTCAAATTTATTATGTTTAAGGTCCACGCCCTCGCTTGAAGCAAAACTCTACACCTGAAATATCATGTTTACTTTGGTTATTCACACCTTATCATCACCAAGTAAAACTAAAAATGCTAAACATAATGTAGATTAAGTGACAATCACTACCCCAAAACCTTTCAGGCCTATGTTGCCGTCTGGCCCTTAATCAATCACCTTGACAAGAGCAATTTGAGAAATGCCACACATGTACAGCTGTGGGTCACCCAGTGTGGGTTAAGTGCACGTTGTAGAAAAGACTACGCAGAGCAGGGCAAAAATCAGCTCTCGCTAACACTCCTCTAAAGTGACTTTTGGGTGTGGCAGGAGGGAGCTGCAGAGGACACGCAACAGCACAATGAAATTTGACTTCCAAGTGAGATTAAACAAAGGATCTTTCTTAACTTTTTCTATCGTCCTGTTTCTCAACTTATACACGCACTTCACATAAAATATAGGCAGCACTACACGTAGTGATTCTACTTTAAACCACAGCTGAAATGATGCCATTTTAGGCTTTAAATATATTATGGGCAAGAAAATAATCCCCTGACTTTAGGGTTTCAGAAATGCCTCTTTTACTTTTCCCCAAACGTGCAAAGTCTCAGCTCTCCCCCCTGCTCTGCCTCAAACCTGGTTTCAATTAGCTTGTCTTTCCAAACCACTACATTCCATTACTCCCCTCCTCAACCCCCTGCCCCGCCCATCCCCCCCTCACCAACTCACTCCCTGACTCTCTTTCCCTGTCTTCCTCCCTTCTTCTCCCCCTGCACACCCTGGCCAGGAGCCCAGGTTGAGAGACCCAAGGTAAAATAGACAAAGACAAATCTTTCTCTATTCAAGACCTTAAAAAGTAAGTCATGAAAAGCATATATGCCTCAGAGCCAAGCAGCAGTGAAAGTTTTCAACTTCATGTTACGCAACACAAACCAAAAAGGTTTTGTTCAAAAGCTGATACATATTTAGCCAATAAACAGAAGCAGTTTGCATTTAAAAATATAATACTTTTTGTTTTCCATATATATATAGACTGAGAGAGGGGGGGGGGGGGGGGGGGCACCACCAACAAACAACACAGTGAACCCAGTGAAAATACATAGAAAAAGCCATAATCATAACTTTTCTCTCTTCGCCAGCACACCCTTAGTATCCCACAAAGGACATTTAAATGTAATTTGCTGAGACTCGCTGCAAAAACTGTCTGCAGCGTGGATGGTTTTCCTTTTTTTTTCTGGCACTAAAGGGTGTGCCACTGTGAGGAGACAGCAAACAAAAAGGGAGGGAGAGAAAAAAAGAAGGGGGAGGAGAGAGGGGGGATCCACACCCAAAGTTGTTGCTGTACACTCTCATAGGGAAGTAGTAGTAACTTTTTAAACTTCTATTCCTTGGCAAACGATATTGGATTAGATAAGAGAGACACCTGAGCGATAACATCAACACTGTCAACAATCATTTCGGCACCTCTTTGATTTAACTTTACTCTAATGTGTGGGTTACTGGGGTCCTGTACAAAAGAAAAAGTCCCACTCACTATGCAAAGTACATCTACACATCCACACTGCACAAAGGTGAAATAACTACACAAATGTAGCGATTCTTTTTTGTTATCTCTAAGAAGGATCAAAATCATCTAAAGGCAATAAAGTATATAGCCATGAATCACTTACATGCATCTTAATAAACTGCACAACTTCAATCTAGTCTGCATTCATGTGGTGGGTGTGTACCCACACCCACGTCTCTTCTCCTGCTCTATTTTAATTAAATATTTAACATGTATGAATGTTTTCACACAAAGTTACTGCCAGTTTACGTATTTACAGCGAAAACAAATAACAATGTTTAGCCAAGATGCCCCTATGCAAAAACATTCCCTTAGGGGAAAATAAAAAGTCCTTGAAAAACTCTGGAGACAAGTTTTCTAGTCATATAAAACAACTCATAATAATCTTACAGTGATAAACACACTGACTGCAACTGCCTGGTGGTATGAACAGGAATGCTGGACAGATAACTGTGACGCCTTTGCAAGTTAGTTATTTAAACTCTGGCCAAGCTGGAACAACTGATTTGTTGTCTTGCAGCAGAGTTGTTAAAGTTCAGAAACTGAAAGAACAGTTTGAAAAAAAAGAAAAACTTTCAACTTCAATTACAGAAAATAAAAAAGAGTGCAACTTTACCTGTGCGCAGCCTTAGCGCCCTAGAAGCCTCACGCCTGCTTGAGCATCCTTGAAAACTTCTCCCCTTCTCCTCAATCCAAGAAAAACACTTTCACACTGTCACGCCTTCGCAGTCTGCTAGGACTCTGTCAATCTTTTTCGATTTCTTGATCAACCAGATTTCCAGGGCGTTTTCTGCCCCCTCTCTCTCCCTCCCTCCTCCGCTCTGAGTTGATTTTAACCTCTTTTTTTCTGAGTGGCTGCTCCTCTGGGCTGAGCAGAGTGGTTGGACAGGGAGCTGGGCTGGGCTCCTGGTTAGCAGAGGGAGGGGAATCCAGGGGAGGGGACCCGTGTACGGGGAGTGGTCCTTAGTCTTCATGGGACCACCCACTGCTTCACAAAGAGGGCTGCAATGACATGCAACAGGAAAAGTGAGCTCTGCTTGAAAAAAAGAACTTTCAACACTTTAATGTCAGGCTTTCAAACTGTTTTTCTTCGAATGTAAGCAGCACTATGTAACAAATTATTCAGGCAAGAAACTTTTACTGTTTTTGTCGTGATTTTTCTGTTTAAAACAGTTTTTTGCCCACTTCAGTTTTTGTTCTACAGTATAACAATGAAGTACACAGAGAAGAAGAGACGCACGCCACAAAATTGTTATCATGACAGACAATGACATCAACATGTTATTAAAACATTTACACTGCCGCACATAAACTGACACAAAGCTATCATTACCAAAACGCTTCGGGAGTACGGCCTTTAGTTAAACACAAAAGGCTATTTACAAGACAGGATTTACAGAAGTCAGTCGCTTTAACGGGGCCCACCCTGTGCTAGTGAACTGCAGTAGCCATATAATTTATATTAAATAATTTTTGCATCTAATTTGGACATTAAAATGTATTCCACATTTTCAATCTGTGCTTTACACAGGTAGTTTTTTTAGCTCACTTTCATAAGCTGAAAACTATAGTTGCAGCAGTTATCTCTGTAGTTGTCTGCGTGAATACCACACCAGTAACATGCTGTATGTTGTGTGTGTCACATGAAAGTTTATTTTTAGAGTGAAACTGCTAATGTTAAGCTTGAAGTCCTAGTTTCATGTCAAAGAGTACTTCTTTTACATCCCACTGTTTTAAAAGTATCGCAAAGCCAAACACTGAAAGTTATGAATTGAAACCAAAACATTCTAGATGAACATAGCTATGAAATGCTTCAATGTGGGATGGAGACACGCAAAGCGATGGCATGATAGCTTGTTACGAGAGTCACTGGGCGGTTCCTCTGACAAATCATACCGGGATTATGGGTATGGCTGTGTCACCAACAGGCTTATAGATGAGAACATCTGATAAGACATGACTAACACTATGTTTTAAGAAAAGGTATTCCCATCCATTTTTGTTCCCGGTGTACACCAGCAGCTTTGTTAAATGAACTTAAGTACGCCCCTCAAGGACACGTTTCGAAAAGTGTTTATTTGGGCGTTTCTAACGCTACTAATGCAAGTGTGAAAGCTGTTACAGTGTTTAGCAGAGCAGAACTTTAACCTTTTGTGCTGGTTTCTTCAAGTCTACATAGTAGCTCACCACAAGCTAACTTTTACCATCACTTATCCATTACTTTTAGCTGCTTTTAAATTGTTAGATACATTTTTTACAACTGCTGATGCGCATTACATATAAAAAGAGGATACTGATTTAGAATATATGTGTGCATCCAGTTTTGAAAATGGATTTCATATGTGGGTTGTCCATGCACATGTGTGTTTTAAGTGTACACATGTGCGTCTCCGCTTCTCACACCAGTGTCTAGTGTCTTTGAAATTCCTGCAGTGTCCTTCTCAATATGTCACACCCATGCTCAGCGAGATGAAGTAGCAGGCAACATGCAAGGAATAGATTACATACAGAGGAAGTTACTGTGTTGTTTTTGTGGGGAGTGAACCGGGGAGTGGTACTCACACACTTGTGCATGTGTGTGCACGCACGCATATTTTAGCGTTACTACATTAGACCACCTTGAGTCAGGAGAGCTCAGATTTTGTTTTGTTGCGAAAACAGGGTGCAGCTCTCCCACAAAAAAGAAGGCCCGCTGTTTGTGCGCAGACGTGTGTAGATGTCTGTAATTGTGCACACACTGAGATAAAAGTGGAGAAATAACACCAAACATGTGCAAGACATGCAGAGATCCTAAAGAACTGTGTATAAAGTGGGGAACTGCTTTACTCTTTGGGATGGAACAGTGTTTAAAAATGTTCAGGGGAAGTTTCAAAAAAGGTTTTTTTCAAAAGTTTCAAAAAGAAAAACGTTACTTTAGTGCGTAAAGTATATTGTGTGAATGAATGCACAATTGTTAAAGCAATCATCTAGTGCTTATAGTATTTTCCACAGAATTTAACATTTTAACTGTAACAGAATAAGATTTCACCCACTTTCCAAGTACAGCGCCTATTTGATTGCCTTTTTTGCCAATGGGGTGTGGCCTTTAAAGAACAGTCTTAGCTACCAGAAAATGCTGATTCCAGACAGACAACTCCTATTATGTGTCTGCTAGCAATCAGCATTACTCCTATCAAAAATGATGCACTGCTCACAAACTTTTCAGCAGGAGTTAAATGTTTACAGTTACAGTAACTCAACAGTAAATCATATCATTGGTTATTTTTTCAGATACTCATGACGTTAATCTATAATACAGGTGTTCACATATAAATTTCTTATAAACATATCTGCTTTTATTCTAAATGAACTCACAGCAGCAGGCCAGAGGGAGACAAAGATAAGCAGAACAGTCAGTTCGCTCTGGGACAACTCAAATGTTGACTGTTCAAACTGGATAATTGTGAAATGTGCTAAATATCTTCCATGCTCTTGCAAAGTCAATGTCCTCTGTGTATCACTGTTTTGTTGCAGGTCACCCGCTTGAATACAAGGATATGTGGGAATGGGTGTGTTTCCTGGCTCTAGGTGTGTCAGCCAGTGTGAACCAGCGCAAATAGCTTGGCTCAGACGCACGATGAGTCACAGCCCATGACTACAATGAAAACATGGGCAGCTCAGACTGCAGAGAGGAGTAAAATCAGAGGATTAGATTGGGATGGACGGTTGAATAAATGTGTGTGCTTGTGTGTGTGTGTGTGTGTGTGTCTGCGTGTGATTGTTTGTGTGCGTGTTATGAATAATTTCTCCCGCAGGATAAGGGAAGTCACATGCCACTGGCCTAACTGTAACTTGTGATATGACTAAATAAAAGTAACATAACGACCAGACAAAATAACTTTGAATCTATCAAATTTCTTTCAGCAGCTGTTTGGACCTGCCTATAGGTAAGACAGCCAGATGGGTGTGAGTAGAACATCTGATTGTGTAACACAGGCTTAATCATACACAATGGACTGATCTCAATTAATGATTTCCAACCACATATCAGGTTTTTAAACTGAATGGATGGTAAAATGGCTTTGAAAACTGCAAATAAAATGTAGTATATGATGGAAAAAGAGAACATTTTTATAGCATTTTTATAGTATATAGTATATAGTATATCTAGTATAGTATAAAAAAAAAATCACAAATATGGAAGAAAACTATGATCTTAGATTCAGACCGTGCCAGCAGTGTACTGCAAGTATCTTGTTTGTAGTCATTGAGATGATTTTCAAGATATGATAAATGTCTAGTCCAGAGCAAATTTAAGAATATAACTCAATGTTTGATGCTTTTTATTTCTAGCAACGTTGTCAAAATTCTTCTGTTATGATTTTTTCAAACTTCTGTTAAACTCCATATTCACTAACCATCCCTGGCAGTAATCCCAGAAAAAATGAGAAAAAAAGGAATTCAACGCATCTATTTGATGACAAGGTTACTTTCTGTAGTTTTGCTTGCTTGAAAAGTTTGCTCTAAAAGTATTTTAAAAGCCTGGTTTGCATGCAGAGAGCTTGTCAAAAGCCGGCGGTCAGTACACAGAAAGTGAGCAAATAGAAGTTCTTTGTAGCTTCATTAGATTTTTTATACACAATGCAACATTGTCGATATTGTGTCGACAGAGCGACATAAACATTGTCAAAGAGGCATTGTCAGTAGTGGAGAATGTCAAAAGAAATTCACCACAAATTCCACTTGTGTTTTTGGTGAATGAATGCACTATTGTAGAAGATGAGTTCAAAATTACTGCGAAAAATAATCAGAACAAACAGTGACCTGTCTTGTGTTCCTACAGCTGCTGCCAGTTTCTTTTTATTTACTTATTTAGGATGTTTTCTCTTTTTCTATGGTTTGATTCTGAAAGCAAATCAAATTGAAGTAAGGACCTCTTTAAGGAAAACATCCAATAAATCTAAAAGAATTGTATACCATTGCACTGCTAAGGAATAAAAGTTTTTAAAAAATATATTAATATTGACACCCTCTGCAATTATACTGTGCGCTAAAAATAATTACGTATAATGACAAATTTTATTAAGTTTCGTTTAATAAGGAGAGATCATGAGAAGGAATTAAACATGATTTATTGATGTATAGAATTCAATTTGAGGTATTTGCCAGTTAGACTCCAATGGCCATTTACAGCTGAACGAATCCCTGCTGTGATTTTGATTAGAGCAGGACCCACCGGAGTCTAGACACTGGTGGTGGAGATGGAGGCATGAATGGAGCCTGAGTGATGAGGGAGAGCTGGTGATGGGGAAAGAGGTGTGTTGCACAAAGGCGTCTGCAAGCAAGAATGACGGATGCGCAGTGAGATTTAAAGTACGCAGAGTGAAAGCTGATTGGCCTGAAGAAGGCCGGCAGAAAGATGATTGGGATAGACCAGTGATGTCACCGTCACCTTGACTGCCAATACCTGGAAAGCAGTCAGATGTGTGACTACAGATCTTCCTTACTGAACTAACACATAAGCTTCATTTCATTGAGAGATCATTAGAAGGAATTGAACATGATTTATTGATGTAGAAAATACAATTTGAGGTATTTGACTGTTAGACTCCGATGGCCAATCACAGCAGAACAGAATCCCAGAAGTGATAGGGATTAGGGCAGGATACCCAAAGAAAAGAACGCAATCTTGCCGTAGCAGGAAGATCTGATCTATAGGGAATGGCACATATGAATTTATGAAGCAGCAGAGTAGAAATTGAGCCTGCGACAAGACTCGAGGGCCATCGGAGGTCAGGAGGGTGGAGAGAAATTGTAATAAGGCATGAGGACAGACTAGAGCTAAGACAGAGACGGAGATCCTTTGATAGGCTCAGAGCTGAGGTACGACAGGAGAGAGACAGAGAGTTAGTGATAAGGCTGAGAGCTGGCAAAGGAGACAGGAGAGATTGAAGGGCAGAGAGGAGAGGCTGCCAGCTTAGGGGCACTGGAGGGCATCCTGCAGCAGAAAGATGATAGGAGACAAGAAATGGTTGCAAAAAGCAGGAAAGAGAAGAGCCTGCATTAAGGCTCAGAGCCGCTGTTGGCCAATAGAGAGCAAAGAGCCTACAATAAGACTGAGAGTTGCGCAGACAGGAGAGAAAATAGCCTGCATGAAGGCTCGGGCTGGCTGATGGCCGACAGAGAGCAGAGAGCCTGCAAAAAGCTGAAAGTTGCAAGACAGGAAACAGTAAGCCGATAATCACCAACATGTGAACAACAAGAGAGATTTACCTAACCAAAGCTTCCTGGAATAACAGAAAGAGGCTGAGGGTTTTTTATTTTATTTTATTTTATTATTATTATAGAAGGCTCATTATAGTGAACTGAATGAACTACCGTACAAATGACTTATGCAGATATAAAAATCAAAGCTAAACATATCACCCTATTAGGAAAAAAGAAAACAGGCTCCGCCCCCTCACCTGAATTCCACACATAAACTTTGATCAGTTTCATATTACTTGGCAGTGAAAAACTTAAACGTCAGTAATTATTGCAAAGACCAAAGCCTGACCTGGCATATCCAGGTCTGGCTTTGGTAAATATAACTCATGACTCTTAGAGATAAAAAGACATTTATCTGCACAGTTAGTTTAAGACATGACCCTACTGAAGATTTTGAAACAAATGGGGGTATGTTGCGAATGCTGAGCGGACACAGTTAATGCTTTAGTAAAGAAAAACCACTGCAGGCGAGAGAATGTCTAACCTGAAGAATCCTGCTTGCCTCTACAATGTAGGACAGGGTCTGCACCTTTATAACTGTGGCTAGATTTCACTACATGTACTATCTGTAAGGTTTTGAATAGCAAAGTGACTTGAGCCAAATTTCCCCATTTTTTAGTTGGCTACTCATACGGAACATGTGGACTACTCCCACATGAGCTAAAGAGAGGAATCATCACCTTCTGCTTACAGAAATGGGATGCAATTCATGAGAAAACACCATGTGTTGGTGCAAGTGCTGCGAGCTTAGCTGCGGAGGATTCGCTAGAATTGCTGCAGATTTAACTCTAGATGAATGTGAATGATCGGGCTGAGTGATTAGACTGGGAATTTTAGCTTCTTAACATGGACTGGACTCCTGAATTAAGTATTGAACTGAACTGAAAATACAAAGCTTTGAACCTCCCATTAGAATGTGTTTTCAGTATCAGCCAACGCAAATACTTTAATGAGATGTACTGCAAATAACCACAACTGAGAATGAATTAACAATATTTTTTTAAAAGCTGAATACAGTTTCACTTGCCAAACCCGGGCTTGATTACTGCCACACCTGTTGAATCAAGAAATCATTTCAATAGAACCTGTTTGACAACGTGAAGTTGGCTAAAAGTTTTGGGGGGGAAAAACACCCATCACACCACAATCTAAAGAAACTGAAGAACAGATCACCAAGGGACTCGCATCTATCAGTCTGGAAAGGCTTACAAAGCCATTTTTTAGGCTTTGGGACTTGAGGGAATCACTGTGAGAGCCATTATGCAGAAATGCAGAAAACTGGGAACACTGATTAACCTTCCCAGGAGTGGCTGTCCAAGCAAAATTACTCAAAGAGCACATCAATGACTCATCCAGAAAGTCACAAAAGAACCCAGAGCAAAATCTAAAGAACAGCAGGCCTCATTTGCTCAGAGATTCAGCAAAAATAGATGCATCTGCCTGATCTTAAATGCAGCATTTGTGATTGAACACCCTCAAAACTGGCTGAATAAGAAAAATTCTTCAAAGAAGATTGGGCCAAAATTCCTTCACAGTGATGTGAAAGACTCATCACCAGTTATTGCAAACATTGCAGCTCTTGGCGCCAAGGGTGGCACAACCAGTTATTAGCTTTAAGGAGCAATTACTTTTCCACATAGGCTCAGGTGGGTTTGGATAGCATTTTCCCACTTAATAAAACAGAAAACAGCATTTTGTATTTACTCAGTTTATCTTTGTCTAATATTAAAATTTGTTTGATGATCTGAAACATTTAATTATGGCAAAAATTATAACATGGCACTGTAACTATTGACAACAGTCCATAATCATCTGGAAGATAAGCAGCCCTTCATTTCATGATGCAAATGTTTTCAATTAAATTAAATTTTATTTATATAGCACCAAACCACAACAACAGTTGCCTCAAGGTGCTTTATATTGTAAGGTAAAGACCCTACAAAGAATAAAATTACAAATACAAAGAAAACAGAGAAAACCCCAACAATCATATGACCCCTTATGAGCAAGTGCTTTGGTGACAGTAGGAAGGAAAAACTCCCTTTTAACAGGAAGAAACCTCCAGCAGAACAAGGCTCAGGGGGGAGCAGCCATCTGCCACAACCAGTTGGGGGTGAGGGGAGGAAGACAGGACAAAGACTTGCTGTGGAAGAGAGACAGAGACTAATAATAACAAATAATTAAACGCAGAGAAATGTATAAACACATAGTGAGTGAAAAAGATGACTAAAGATGAAGCACTCAGTGCATCATGGGAATCCCCCAGCAGCCTAGAAGTATTGCAGCATAACTAAGGGAGGATTCAGGGTCACCTGATCCAGCCATAACTATATGCTTTAGCAAAAAGGAAAGTTTTAAGCCTAATCTTAAAAGCAATCTGAGAGCGAAGAGCTCTAATGGGGTGATATGGCACTATAAGGTCATTAAGATAAGATGGGACCTGATTATTCATGACCTTGTATGTGAGGAGCAGGATTTTAACTTCAACTCTGGATTTAACAGGGAGCCAATGAAGAGCGGAGAAATATGGTCTCTCTTTCTAGTCCCTGTCAGTACGCTTGCTGCAGCATTTTGGATCAACTGAAGACTTTTCAGGGAGTTTTTAGGACATCCTGATAACAACAAAGTTGAATAGTCCAGCCTAGAAGTAATAAATGCAAAAACCAATTTTTCAGAGTCACTGGGAAATGCACGCAGGACAGTTCAGCAGCCTGATTCTTCATCTATAAAGCTATGCTGTTTGTAATAGCTGCAGTATGCAGTTTAGCATTGCCTTGGTTAAATATGCAGGGTCTTTTCTGAAAAAGATGGGATGGGAGTATATGTTGCTTCAAAAACTGTATGTAACTTTCAGCATTGATGGTGCCTTTTCCAGATGTGCAAGCTGCCAATTCCATAGGCACTGATGTATCCCCATACCAGCAGAGATGGTAGTGATTGAGTAGTAATTGACAAGCCAGATGACTGTTTCTCTTCTTTAAGTCAGGAGGATGTGATGTCCATGTTTTCCAAAATACATTTCTAAATTCAATTCATTTGAGCACAAAACAGTTTTCCACTTTGCCTCAGTCAATTTTGAATGAGCTTTGGCTCAGAGAAGGTGGCGATGTTTCGGGATTGCATTCAATTATAACTTCTTCTTTGCATGGCAGAGCTTTAGCTTGCATTTGTGGGTGGGATAGTGAAATCTTTGCACAGAAAATAATTTTTGGAAGTATTCTTGAGCCCATTCACTGATTTCCATGACAGAATCATGCCTGCTACTTAAGGGCACAAGGACCACAGGCATCAAGTACTGCCTTGCCTTGTGCACAACATTTTATGCTGATGTTATTATACTGTCATAAATGAGTTTTTCAAACACTTTATGATTTTTGATAAACATTATTCTGAATTTGTTCCAGAGTTAGTGGACAGTTTTTTGCATATTGCTGACCTTCTGCCCAGAGAAAAAACAGCCCGGAGAAATTCTGCCTCTCTAAGGTCATCCCACTGACCTTTTGCTAATTAACCTAGATGCAAAAAATTCCTCCAGCAGTGCCACTTACTTTTCCAGTCTTTTGTTAACCCCAACCCAACTGAAATGGGGGTCATAAATGAGCTAATATTTTTTGTAACGGTAATGGTCTCAGCTTTCTTTGAATTATTGTGAAAAAAAATATTTGTATATGAGATTTGACGGTCATTGTATTCTGTTTTTATTTACATTTCACACAGCATCCCAACATTTTAAGAATTGGGGTTGTGTTTGAACTTTGGATATACGGCACAAATTTTCATCTTTTAAGTTTTGTGCTTAGCTGTTAAATGTTCCATGGTACTGGAGCTGCAAACTGGCTACAGATGTATGCATTTGTCTGTTACTTGATGAGCAGGTAATGTGGAATGCTCAGAGCTACTGCTGAGGAAACAGAAGCCTGCTACCGTTGAAAATGATACTATGAAAGCAGTACTATGAGCAAACAAAAATGTAAGCAGTGAGTGGGAGCTCATGTTAAACCGTCACGAAGCTAAGGGGGCTGTACCTTCATAATAATGCTCTGCAGTTAGCCTCCACACTGTCATTGTCGTGGTAAGAAATTTTACATACAAACCATGTACTTGTAAGGGAATATTTGAATACTGGGGTGATGCCTGCTGTTACTTCTGTAAGGACGGTGTACATGGCTTATTCTAATGCTTATATTATTTCCCAACATATCTGCAATTCAACAAGATTAAAATCACTCTACTGTCTTCAACTCTGTTGAGACTGTTCAAGCCGGGGAAGTTTAAATCCTCGTAATAAAAGTAAAATGTAATTCCTCACCTTTCAAATTGCTTTGCAAGTTGAGTACTGGGTAAAGTCCTGTTTAAAAAACAATTTAACCAATTTAATTAGCACAGATAATTGAATTTCGTCTTGTTGGCAAATTAGCAAGCCTATGGAATGAAAAGTGATCACCCCATCATTAAGAAGTTTCCCCATAACTTCATTACCACATGCATCATTTGTTACATCAGATGCAATTTATTACCACATATGCACTTCTGTGCTACGCTAGTCCTAGAGCGCTGTGGGTAAGTAGACTGCAAGCTGCAGCTTCTCAAAACAAAGTGGACCTCAAATAATCATTGAGAGCAGAGTGTATCTATGAGGAGATTAAGGCTACAAAGAAATCACTGGCAGCTCATGAATGTGCAGTACCCAAGATAAACTATCTTGCAACACACAGGTCATGCTGCCTGTTTTTTGCTATCACCATAGTAACTCATCTATTGGTAATCTTTTTGGAATTCCCCTCAGTTCCTGCTCTCTCGCATGCACACGCTGACTTACAGGGCACACACGAGCGTATGCTGATGATTCAGAATGGCAAGCTGTTCCTTTGGTAGAGAAGAGAATGTCAGGGAAAAAAGGGGAATAAGAGACCGATCGAGTTGTGGTTTCCACTGCAAGCTATGAGTCACAAACACGAGGGAGTGACTCAAAAAAAAGAAAAAAAAAGACTATTCTGGGATGGCTACTATAGCAACATAATAAGCAAGGGGGCAGGTACTTGCAGGGATGTTTCCATAGCAATGCCCTGTGTGTGTGTATGGATAAATATCACATGCCACAAAGCAGTTTGTTATGTAGTAAGGAACTCTGCCCCACTTTTTAACACAAAGTTTATAACAGTTTTTAAAGAAGACTATTATCCCCCCCGCACACACACACACACACACACACACCTTCTTGTTTTTCCATTACAGCCTGAACAACCCTTTTTGTCATCTAAACAGCCCGATGCTTGGAACACCTTCCGCACGTTTGGTCTTGTCGTCACCACCCTATGGCAGGCTTAAGACGTTCCTGGAAACCTCCGGTAAATTTCTGCTGGTCAAGTGTTGTAACACATAGCCCCCAGAAAATTAAGCAAGGGATTACATTAACAACAAATTAATGGGGTCACATTACTGACGCACGCCTTTGTGAATCTGATTAGATTACTGTGATCATTCTCTTCACAGAGTCTGACAGCTATTCACTATTAACTGTTTTCAGCTACTGATCTCTCACTCCACTTCCATCCGTTGTGCAGACAGATATGATCCCAAGCTGCACATTCCAGTCATAGCTAAAAATGTTGATGCGCTCACTCACATGAGAATCATGTAAACGAACAGCAAGTCAGTACATGAAGAACCGACCAGTGAAGTGGGGGGTACCTCTCTGCTAATACAGCACATTCAAGTCTTCTTTCTTAGCAGAACTTTTTGAACTGAAGTGAGACAACAGTGGTACCTGTTTTTAGTTCTGCAAAAAATATATTGCTAGCAACATACATTTGTTTTTTTCATGTGAAGATAGCCTAGGGCTATTTTAAACACTGAACGTTGAGTACACACCCAAACCACAACTGTGGAGCAATTATGACTAACATCTGAAAGCAATATTTCCGAATACACCGTCCTCTACCTTTGTTGGGTAGTGAACCAACTATAAAGGTTTATTAAAGAGAACGCATTTTTATTTATTTTTAATGTTTTTCCAACACGCAATATTTCTGCCTTAGTAGTCATGGCAGTGCATTATTGTAGTTTGCCTTAGTTTGACAACACGCCCCACCTCCAGATTCTGGTAACATGAGCCAGAAGCAACTCTGGGGTTTCATGTCCAAAAGTGCAGGGGCTGTCTGTTTTCTCTCCATACCTCTCTCTTGACTTGTGTCACGCACTTTCTTCTCTACTTTCACACTGACAACCTCTGTTGCAGGGCAACACAAACTCACCAACAAACAATTTATTTATAATCTCTTCACAGATGACAATAACTGCTTCAACTTAAAGCTGGTGCTTGCAGCGGATGTTTCTTGTTATGTTGTCCGGAGTGCTTGGTCACTACTGCAAAAGATCTAATCTTTTCTTTCCCTGCCTCTTTCAGCTATTTCCCCTCAACATGCTCACCTTTGACCTCCCTCATTCCATTCTAGGGCTGCGTTTTAGAGCTACAGAGATGCAGAGAAATGTGCAGCTCACACCCTTTGAATGCACTAAAGCCACGAAAAGACCCTATCACCAAACAGAATATCTCAAGGTCACGTTTCTTATCTAACAGGATATAATATAATATAATATACAGCGTGTATATATGCATGTGTAACTATCTGTAAAGTGTTGCAGTCTTTAAACGTCATATTTTCATTCTTTTCCCTGCTTCAAAATTAGAGGACATTTGACTTGAAGTCACACTCGGGTGCTGACTAAGGATCCATCTTCCTGACCTCATTTGTATTGCTCAAATTTAGTGTGTGCGTGTGTGTGTGTTAGAGGAATTTAAAACCCAGCTACATACTAGAGTGTAGGGAAACCCCATAAAAGTCTAAGGGTGGGATTATGTGGTGGCTGAGTGTTGTTTCTATCCGCCCAGAGATGTCCCTCCAACTGTGACAAGAGTGATGTGCTCTTGTTTTGGCCAGCTGGCCTGTGACAATAAGCAGAGCTGTAAATATGTCCAGATTTGTGTAAAAGAGACACATGTAAGGCCTTTAAAGATAACTTCAAGACACAAAATCTACACAGCAATAATTCATAAACATGCTTAACCCACACAACAGGAACGTCGGTGGTAGTTTTCCTTTCATGAAAACTGTGTCAGATTGCTTCACCTTGCTGTTCCAAGCCCTTCGCTGACTACCTCACCCTTTTCCAGATGTGTGTCTTGCAACACCAGATGCTCAGCACATGCATACCATGCCCAGAGCTCCTGCTGCGAGCTGACAGCCACACAGGGACCTTGTGTGGTGAAACAATACATCAGCTCTCTGTGTTCCTCCCTTACGGGGCTCCTCGCTGCTCCAACTGCTGTTAAGAATCCCCACCCCTCCTCATGCAAGCCCACAGAAGAGAAAAAAAATGTCCAGAAAACGAGGATCAGTAGAGGAAGGAAAAAGTAGTGAGTGTGTGGCCAAGTGAGAAATAAAGACCAGGGGGAGGAAGGTTGGCAGGACTGGAAGAGAAAATGTTGCTGTTGGCATAAGACAGCTCATTGTTCTCGTGGCTTGCTTCAGTTTAGCTTTTTAACTCTGATGCTTCTAAATACAAAACAGGCCCAGCATATTGTGTGGACTTGATGCTGCCTCCATCTGGCAGGAAGCTTGCCTCAAAATGATTTCATATTTGACTTCATTACAAAACAGCTTTGGTAACACCACTCCTTCAGCAATCAAAGGGTTATCGTTCAGCACTTTTGTAACTGCTGCTGTGGTGCGAGTGAAGTCAAAGTTATTTGCTCAAGTTACAGCCCTCTTCCACCGTGATCCACAGGATGAGTGAGTCATGTGTTCAAGGACTTGGGTGCTTCGCTGTTGTGGGAACATTTCCATTTTCTGATTTCCATGAGACCACAGAACAAACTAAAATGGCTTCCCTGATTCCACACCATGGTGGAAGATGGTTGCGCCAAAATGATCTTGAATCACGCTTAGCAAGTAGGAAAAAATGACACATCTGACTCACTCGGAGATGAGAGTCCTCTCTTGTGCATCTCCCATGAGTGTGTGGATGAGTGCGTCAGAAAGAAAGCCCCTGCATCCACCCGAGAAGTTCTAAAGTTTAATGCGCAACACTTCAGTGATCAAACCACAGTCAGGGGTACTAAATGTGTCACATATTTGATATTAAAGGGGAGTTAAATCAGTATGTGCCTGAATAATCTGCATTCATTACATGGGCTCGTCCAGGTTCCCCGTTTCACCTGCAACCACGTATAACAGACAATGCTGCGACAAACAAAGAAACAAGGATACGCCGGGAAGCAGGTGTGGGGAAATTTCAACAACAAATGATCAAGTGTGTTCAACAAACTTTCATATGGTTGGGTGTGTCCGATGAAGCCAAAAGCTTTGTGCTCACAGTTCAACGCCAACAGACAAAATTTATTCAAAGCATCTGCCATTACAAAAGAAGGAGTTTAGCTTCGAGTTAGGCATTCAGGCAGACGTTAAAAGAACAAGTAAATTGATGTACCACACAGGAAACTGTGGATTATGGTTATCCCTGTTTTCTTTTCCTCTTTTTTTACTCTAGCAATACCAACTTGCAGAAGTAGGTTCTGAAACATGGCGTTTCAGCATTGGACTGGGGTGTGGCTCTCTCTACATTTTTATATCAGCCCTACATGCAAACTTATCATTGACAAAAAAAATCAATCATTTTCCACTTACAGACTACGTATATACATGTGCATTTGGAGCTTTAAACAAGTTATAGGTTTAATGTGAAAATCTGCTCTGAACTTCTAAGTCTTAAAGAATTGTTTTACTTTGGAGTCCGTGTGCCTTTTCAACCACTCTTGACTCCAAAACTTAAACACGTTTTATTGATGCTTATCAAGTTTAGTGTTTTGGTGGCGGAAACATGGTAACAAAGTACAGATTTTATGTGAATGGCCCTTGCCCTCGTGTATCCAAGAGGAGTTCCTTATAAAGAGTTGTTCCAGTCATCTCCTTAGGGAAGCACAGACTACTTCAAAACAAGAACCCGTAGTTTAAGGCAGACAGCATTCCCATCTTCTCAAACCAGAGTTCAGCCCAGCCATTTTCTCTACCAGATGTGCTGTATTCAATAGCCTTCAATGTTAAGTCTTTGCCTGCCCTCTACAGGGACTTGAGGACTCTACAGTTTTAAGTTGGCTTACCATTTGTATAGTAAACCCGCATATGGTTTGCAAGAGTTAGAAAGAAATTTAAAAACGGCCTATGCATGTCCCAAGACAGCTAGACATTAAACCTGATGAATCACAAAATCAGCTGCAGAAGTGCGTCACAAGATGCCTAGTGAGCCCAAGGTTAAGTAGTTGGAGATAATGCCAAAAAGCAGTGTTTTACTGACCTCTACTGGTTGAATTTTTCATGGCATGTTTCAAACCCTAACCACTGCCTATTAGCATGTGTGGGCACTGTTGTACCATAGACTGCAAGGTCATTTTCTGTTTTTGGTAGGCATGATTTGAAGTGAAGAAAACCAAAATATTTCTGTTTGCTTATTCTCAAAACAAAACACAATGGACATCAAATCCCAGAGATAGCATTGAGGGAAATGCTTTATTTCGCACGTCAAACAACCAGAAAACCACTTTGGAGGCCACAGAGAAACTTCATTCTTGTCTTCAAATACTGTTATTCCTGCAGGTAAAGTAAGCATGTGTGGCTCAATGTCCATTGGTTTTAAGTGCTGGAGAGCAGAAGCGCAGAGTGCTTTTGTTGACTATCAGTGTCCTCTCACTTGAAGATCTTGCCCTGGTTGAAGGCTTTACCCACATGCTTGAAGTCTCCCTCCCAGGCAAAGTACTCCTTTACCATGGTTTTGCACTCTTCACTGTCTGGATCCAGCTTGCGCCAGTCATATGATTCGTAGTCAATCTGCCAATCTTCAGAGAGCTGGGAAGGAAAGTTACAAGGAGGAAAAGAAAGGGGAAAAAAGAAAGAATTGAATGCAAGTTAATTATCCTCAGCTTTTAATCCTAAAATGTATCATCAACATCACTATCCGATGTTAGATGACACGTTCCATCTTACCCTATCAAGGCGATAGGTGAACCATAACAGAATGCATTCAAATGCAGACCATGTAGCTACGGGACACTATATGAATGCCAGATCTCAACATTCCTCAAATGTTTTTTCATTTTCACAACAACTGTATAACACCGAGTGGTTTTCCGTGACAACAGCCCAGATACATGTATATGTATATATGTTTTGCTGCCGAAAGTAGACATGACAATCCAGAGTTCAAAAGTCAGCTTAGGTCAGTAACCAAGAAATACCTGCACAATAAATCTGTCTTTATTCAAGGACAATTGTCTTAAACTGCAATATGGTTTGTGGCCACAGCATGAACCAGCCTTTTACTCACTTAACCAGAGATGACTGGGATGAATATGGTCTTGAGTTTCTCTTCCCCCGTTAGATTAAGACTGTGTGTCATAATGGGACACTGCCTTGCCCAAAAACAGGGGTAATTTAAAACACTGACTGGAAAGTTAACAGAGCTGCAATCCATGCATTTCACCTCGACACATGAGGAAATGCCCAAATCAATGTGAGAAACAATACATTCTTGACACTGGGGATATTATCAACTCAGAACACTGATCAAAGCACGTTTAAAATCTAATACTTACAGTGAAGGCCAGTTCCTGGCCTCTGAAGACCCAGATGCCAGAGATGCTGCTGTCGTTGTTGGTGCCGAACAAGATGACACTGGCAAAGGCATTCTTTCTGAGTTTGTCCAGGCGCTGGAACATACCTGTGAGGTACAACCAGAGATTTGAGACATTTTGATTTTTATCAACATGTCAAGGACATATTTTATTTGATCCATATCAAAAGGCACGTCTGTCTTTCTACATGTAGAACAAAAAAACCAAATTGCCTGTGGGGCAATTCTGATCCTGTTTAATGTGACCACAGCATGAACCAGCCTTAAACTCACTTAAAACAGAGATGACTGGGATGAATATGGCCTGCAGTTTCTTTTCCCCCGTCTGATTAAGACTGTGTGTCATGACAGGACACCGCCTTGCCCAATGACAGGGGAATAATTGCTTTTCTCCTAATTGTAGTACAGACCCGTTTCTGGAGTTGATTCAAACATGTCCAAACTCCTTACAAGAACGTCACTGAAGACCTGAAGATGACCAATTTAACATTTGACAAAAGGTACTTAACATTTTTTTTTTTTTTTTTTTTAAACAAAATGGTTTTAGCAGTGCCAAGCCCCCGTCTGTCCCCATTTACACATTCTTTGAAAACTGGTGTAATCAGCTTTCCTGAAAAACTGCAAGATTAAATTCCAACCCAGAATCAGTCAAAAATAATGATTTAAATGAGACTAAAACCTAAATCTACACCAGGACTGAGAAAACAAGCAGTACCCACTGCAGTCAACAAGAAAACAAGTTAAGATGCATTTAAAATGATCTGTCCTATGTAGCAAGTCCCAGCACTGTCTCCTCTAATCCCCTCTTTAAGGCTACATGAGAGCCATCTTAGAAGTCTACAGACTTTCAGAAAAATTCCCCATATGCACAGAACTGCCTCTGATCCCAACTTGTTCCTGGGCCATAGGAGCAAACCTAAACAGATGGAGGAAATGCATGCCAGCACATGAAGCAGCAAAGACAAATAGATGTAAGACCAGGGAAGAAAATAAAGCCTTTTCTGCGTTTGCTTTCCAACCAATAAACAACCATAATAATAAAGTAACTTTAGATACTACTGAGACTAAAAGTGTTTTATAAAGTGGCTGCTGCCGAGTCTCACCTGTGATAAGGTTGCAGCTCTTGAAGGTAAGTGTGAGCTCCTCGGGGTATTTGTACTGGCTGTACCAGATTGAGTAGCCCTCACGGTCAAAGTGCTCCCAGAAGTGGGGAATGGCTACGGTCAAGGTGTCCTCGTTGGAATACTTTCTCTTGAACTCATCCATGACAAATGCGCTAAAATGAAAAATGGAAATGTCAGGAGTTACGTGATCCATGTACATGCAAGGTGAAGAGAACAAGGTGCAGGAATTAGGTTGAGATCACTGAAGAAAAAAAAAATGTAGGAACAGTTACTGAATGCCTACAACCATAAATTCTACAGGACTATAAAAGGATGTTTAAAGCCAGGATTTGCCAGTGACAATAGCCCAAGCTTATAAATACCCACACGACTCCGCCATCTTTACTTCAAAGAGAATCTTTAAATACCATAAAGCCTTGATTAGATTCTGTTGCAGACATGGACAGCTGGAGACGACGTGACCAAGTAGTCGTTCCTTTTATACTTCTCCAAGTCCACTGCCTGGGGTATACACGTAGCTTGCAAATTGTAATGTAAATTCTCTGCAGACAAGTCTGCACAATCACCCCCCAAAAAATTAATCAGACCTAAGCCAGCTGACCCACAGATATACAGTCAACCCTGAAGGGCAACTATGCTTCTCAAAGTTACATTCTGTTTGTGGCCACAGCATGAACCAGCCTTTTACTCACTGAATTCAGAGATGACTGGGATGAATGTGGTCTTGATTTTATTTTCCCCTGTTAGATTAAGACTTGGTGCCATTAAATGGGCACAGTCTTGCCAAATGATAGGGGACCATCTTTCCACAGAGTGGAGAGCATAGGAATGTCAAAACTCAACATGTGAAACCACATAACGAGTTTTAAATGATCAATATGCCAAAGACGGCTACAGATGCACAGAGAAATAGGCCTTCACCAACTGATTAGCACTCTTAAAGGTAGAGAAGCATTTAGAGAAAACTAGTGGGGTAAAGTGTCACACCCAACACTTGCAGACTGACTCCACATTGTATGGTAATTAAAAATCTATAAAGTGTGAGCTTACACTGAAACAAATTCTGAATGATGAAATGTATACACAAAAGAAAAAAGATCTCTCTACCTCTTTGGCAGGTGTGCAAAGGGGTCCTTGGCTTTGGGCTCTGCAGCCAAAACAGCATCACAGTCATCCATTTCCTCTTCAGGATCAGGCTTCTTCTCTTCCTTTTTCTCTTCCTTCTTCTTCTCTTTCTTCTCCTGGGGCTTGCCAGCCTCCTTTCCTCCCTTCTCTTTCTTGGAAGGAGTCTCTTTCTTGGGCTGCATCTCAGCAAATTTCTTGGCTGGAGGAACAAAACAATGAAAGCCATGTTCCAATGTTCTGTCTTTGGTTTTGTACCCATTGGAAAGGAGCCTGCCCTCAAATCATTTGCCAAACAATGGCTGATTTTAGCTGTGTTAGTATTGGCATGAATTTAATCAGATATGCAAACTTTTTCGTAACTTAAAATAGCCTCGAAGAAAATGCTAGGAGGGGTCAGTCTGAAGTATGGCCTGACTCCATTGTGCGCCTTAAACCTGGCAGAGCAGTCGGGTGTAATAATAGATTCTTAAATTGGGTTCTACTCTGAGACCCCTCACCAGCGAGATGATTGGGAGATAATTACCCACGAAATTCAGTTGTCAAAGTGATACGGCATTACTCTTATTTCTGAAGAATCCAATTGTGCAAATAACTCAAATATTAGGAGTGAATGCAGCTTTTCCAACTATCATTTAAACAACAATGGTGTGGAGTTTTGCTTTTAAACATTTCAGACACTTAGGCTACGAGTTTATAAGGGACCTGCTGTCTAACATGTATGCCTTCTGATCTAACTGCTGGTGACTCACCGTCAAACTGAGCCATCTTTTCACACAGCTTGACCTCTCCGAGGACAGCCTTGAACTGTGGCTGGTTAACACAGGTGACAAACCAGCGGGTCACATTGGGATAGGGCTGACGGAAAGAAGGCTCCAGGACCTACAGGGAACAGTGAGGTGTTAATGGCTTCTGGTGCAGCTTCCTCCCCAAATTTCATGACAGAGCTAAAGTGTTGCCGTTAGGCTCCAAGGTACCGCAAGGTGCGGCCATCTGTGACAAACCTGTTTGTAGAGCCAGAGCATGGAGCAGACCACGGTGATGTCTGCAAGGGTGACCCTCTCTCCCACAAGGAAGGTACGGGTGTTCAGGTGTTGGTTCAGCACAGCAAGGAACTTTTTCACATCCTCCTTGGCCTGCTCGGTGGCCTGGACAGTTGAAAAACAAAAAAGAAAGAAAAATTACTGTAAATCTTGTTTTCCAGTACCAAGGTGCAACAACAGGGTGCAGTCATCTAGGAAGCTATTGTTTTGACTAAGAAATACTGAGCTGTATACCTGCTTGTTGAACTGCATGATTCCCAGAGTGGGGAAGACCCATGCGCTGGCAGGAGGGATGATCTCTGAGTCAGCGAAGCTCACCCACTGCAGCACTTGGGCTGCCGCCTGAGGAGTGGCACCGCGCAGGGTATCATTGCTCACTACGCACGCAAGATTTTAAAAAGGAAAGTTGCTGTTATGGTTTCACAGTAGTTCTGATTTTTTTTTTTTTTTTACTTTTATAGTACAACCTCAGCATTTTAAGATTTTCTTAATTATCATACATTGTGCACATCAATGAAATGATACACATCAATGAAATGATACACTACAGGTAAGACTGTATAGATATAACTAGCAGTGTGGTCTGACCCGTCTATATGATGATAAACCCTTGAGTCAAGAAATGTCCTGTGAATTTAAATGTTTTGCTGATTGAGTGCTTTATCCCATCAAAAATTCTAGACCGAATTAACTGCATCCCTGAGGAATTTTCTAAAACAAGAGTGTAGAATTCAAGCCACTTAATTATTATTAAATGTGAGACTTACAGTAGTGAGCAATGGCATTACTCTCAAACAGACAGAAGCCGTCATCTCCCTGGTAGGCAGGTACCTACAAACAATGACAGAACTACTTATTTGAACACATTCAATGCGTTTTTAGTCAGAACAAAGCAGTGCATGTGCAGATCTGTTGGCTACGAAACATAACAAAAGGGTGTGTTGTCAAACTGGTTCAATCCCAGCTCACAAGTTGCATTTGACAAATAACGAGTCAACCATATTCGTGTGGGAAGGAAAAAAAGGGAGGCTCTAAAAGCAAAGCAAAATTGCATTTTTAAGGGAACTGATTCATTGAATTGATTAAGCCAGCTGTACTTACCTTGCCCAGAGGGAAGTTGTTGAGGAAGGCAGGAGTACGGTTCGTCTGCCCGAAGGTGAAGGCAGGGGCACTCGTGGCAACTTTGAGGCGAGTACCACTGTACTGGGCTGCAATCTGGGCCTTAAAGGCCCGCCAGTTCTCTGGGTACGTGTACAGAGTCTGAAAGGACGGAAGACAACACCATTGTTACAGACAACTGTTTTTAAAAGCAAACTGCATATATATGCACCACACCTTTTCAAGCTGGATGTCTAACCATTTGATCGGGCTATGAATGACTTTCAGGAAATAGCCTGGTGTTTTACTAATGTATATACTGAGTCCTGAACAGCCTTCTGTCTGTTTTCCAATTCTAATTAAGGCATGTAAACTTCAATAAAATTGGTAAGCAAGCTATCAAACCCGTTAAGAGGCAGCATTTAATTTGTTTTATGGTCACAAATAAAAGGATCACATCCAAATTAAAAGGGTCGACCAATTAAAATCTGCCTGACTAGGTTATGGAGAATGATGAAGCTGAAATGCATCAAAACTGAAATACATGCTGACTTGCACGGAAGACTGCATTTCTGTTAACCAGTTATCTAAAATAAACAATTTTCACGTGGCTTAAAACGCTCTCTTGTCAAATAAGTTGGTCCTTAACCCCGAGTCGCTTAACTTCGGAGAATAATTTTAAATATACGGCAGAATTGAGACTAAATAAACTCAACTGTAGAGCTAACCTCAGGTAAAAAAAAAAAAAAGCGTGAGATGCGAAGAGGAGGTTTTCAAAGTGATGAATAGGTAAGGTAACGTGGCACAACCCTGAGCTAGGAGAGCGGAGTCCTCCACTTACAATGCATCGCTAGCAACAGCTAACCTGAGTTAGGAGGAATACTGAATGGCATTGTTTATAAATATCCCCTATAAAAGCTAGAAAACACTCAGAAAGCAATGACTGTGTGAAAAGCTACTCAGTAAGAGGGCAGATGCATCTGATTTTTAGCGGATTGCAGCAGGAAACTTAAAAGTAAGCACTATAGCTGGCCACCTCTCCATCTTACTCACCCCTGCCGCCATCTTCAGGACGAGAGAAAGAAAGAACGACGGCGCGCTTCACTGACGTATTTACGGCCACGTGACGTGCGCGTTCTTGAAATATCCGCGTTCACAATTCTTCTCAACGACATGGATAAAGCTGTCTGGTCACATTTCAAAACATTCGAACATGACTTAAAAACTTAGCTACAAAT
The DNA here is from genome assembly GCF_001858045.2 of Oreochromis niloticus. Lineage (NCBI taxonomy): Eukaryota > Metazoa > Chordata > Actinopteri > Cichliformes > Cichlidae > Oreochromis > Oreochromis niloticus. Next base: position 22,181,430 of record NC_031966.2, read on the forward strand.
GCCACTTGTAAAGGTACTAACACAGGGAGATAAACATACACTGACACAGGGATGTAAGAACAAATTAAATATTTTATTACAGCACACGCTAAAGCAAAAAATATGTAGGAATGATGGGCATTCAAAATAACATAAACACTACTAATATGGATACTTCTATTTGCTAGCAATTTTTAAGTAAATTTGTTAACACTCTTACAACATTTCCATAAAAAAAATGTAGGCTGTACAGCATAATAACATGATGTGCCTATAGGGCTTGGCCCCCGTCTCTATTACAGAACAGTAGAAAAATAGTAATTATAAGACAGACAAACTGAGATACAATGCAATAAAGTCCCACTGTTTCATGCTCCTCAGAAGAAAATCAGCTCACGAGACCTGAAACAAAATACAGATGGTACATTTTAAGTTTTTTTTTAAAAAAACCATACACCATTATTTTTGTTTGTTTGTTGTTGGGGTTTTTTTGTACAAATAATCATAACCAAACTAAAGCAACAACAACAACAAAAACAAAAAAAGCAGATCTATGACCCATCTGACAATTTACTGTGGTCTAATAACTTACCCAGATAATCATCCATGAGAGATCCAATGGCAAACTGAAAAACAAGGAAAACTTTGTTTTAATTTAGTTTAAAGTATAAAAGATCGATGAAGGGACAATACCATCCCACATTGATTTGTTGAGCTGAGATTTTTCACTGTTACCGTCTTGGCATCTGTAAACTGGATGTGACAAGTGATCTGACTGTTGAACCATACACTTCAATAAGTATACCCTGGAAACCTCTCTTTCTGAATCTTAGAATGATTGAAATCTGATATGATTGAAAGCTTAATGTTCTATTCAATATGACCCCAAGTCCATAAACTCAACAGAAAATTCTGTACTTAGTTCAGAATTTTTTCACAAGTCCCATTTTTCTATGAACTTCTATAGGACCAGAAGTATTTGTGCAAACACAAATGCTCACAGTTGTTGTCACCCTTGTGAACTGTGACGTGTGCCAAAAGTGATGCCTTAACTGCTGCTACAGTCAGGCAGAAAACATGAGTGCACAGGCAAATCAGTTTTTACCTAGATACAACAAGCTGAAATGACAGCAAACATCAGACACCGTGCACGGCAGCAGTTGCAACGTTATTTTTCATACAATATGTTGAAATTATGGTTCAGCAGCTGTAGCGCGCTGGCAGTCTGCAGACAGCACATCGACTGGCAAAGAATGTCTGCTGTTGATGGAGACAGAGTACAAAGTGGGTGGTGCAACCCATCTATGGGCAACTCTTGCCTGCGCTGCTGATGAGCCATCAGCCAGTTGGACCAAATTAAAATGCGAGAGGAAGTGAAACAGAGTTCTAGAGACACTGAAAAGTGTCCACTGCAGCTACTGTCTGTACTTTTAAATCTGTACTTTTTAATCTTTGACATTTTGGGGGTTTTTTTTCCACACTTCTCCTATTCATGGAGAACTCTGTGGTCGCTCTCTTCCCCATTTTGGCCCACTTGTCAACCAATCGGCATTCAACCAACACACAGCGTTAGCCACATCCTGCAGTTGGTATTTTTGCACTGGATGTACGCTTGTCTGTAATGAAATACATACGCAAAAAGACGCCATTGCAGTGCCATCAACTACACATTACACTGGTCCTGATAAACCAGGTGTGATTTTTGTAACCTGGCACACGTGGCATAACCTGTGCAGCCCATGTTGAAGACACAAGTGTAAAAGCGGGTCAGTCCTTACCACCATTTTAATAATATATTAGTGCAGGAGCTCAGAGATTCCCCAATTACAGAGAAGGAGATGCTGGAAGAGTTGGAAAAAGCAAACCTTTCTGGAGAAAACTCAGCGATCGCTTTGCTTTGTGTTTCGATTTCTCCCGTTTCCACACCAGCACTGATGCTGAGGTGAGACATATAATTCAGGAGAAGAGCCACAACCCTGTCATAAACTACGGGTTGGCCATGGCACAACTAATCATGTGACCAAAACTAGGTGTAAGGCCCTTCTGTACTGCCTTAACTTTTTAGAGCCCATCACTATGAACATCTTTTATATTTCTAGGAAATTAACTCCTGCTTAAGTGTATATGAAGTACTTAACTAAAGAATAGTAACAAACTTGGGGTGAAGTAGTTCTTCAAAAAATAAGAACAAACACTTACAATGTCATTCTTATCCACTCTGGTTCCCACAATCTTCAGCCGGATCTCATCATCTTGCTGGATTACAATGTCCTTAAAAATAAGAGGAAGAAACATCCTTAAATGCAAAACTGACACTTGTGTTTTAACCTTTATCTTTAGTATAATGTGAACACATGTCTGAGTTTGCTGAAAACTTTTTTAACACAAAATAACAATAATAATAATAATAATAATGATGATAATAATAACAATAATAATAATGTTTATTTTATTCTGTTGTATATAGTATTTTATCTTATTTTATTGCATTCCAGTGTTTTCTAATTTCTGCCACATAACTTTGCACTTTTGCTGTAACAGAACAAATTTCCCACCTGTGGGACTAATAAAGGTCATCTTATCTTATCTTATCTTATCTTAATTTTATTTTAAAAGCCAATAAAGGCAAAGAAGAGAAATGTATTTTAATACACATTTCTGTAACACTATTATTGTTTCAACTTAAGAAATGTTAAATAACAATGAAACAATACCTCATCAACTGTCTTATAACAGGGTGGATTAGAATTGGGGTCAAACTCCATTTCTGAGGGGATCGACTGCAAAAGAAATGTATCATGAGATTGAATTACAAACAACATGAATACTACAAAGTGCACTAAACGACAACTAATTAAACACAATTGTAAATATCTTGCTGACTCACGTGGCGAGAGATGAAGCAGGACATGGGACCTATTTCTGTGAACAAACCGACCTGTAAGAATTACAGACATATTTAGAAACATTTCAAAAGGAAGACAAAACACTATTCTTTTTCAGCAATTCATGACTTCATTTTTTAAAACTGGACACATTTAGTTTAACACTTTGGCTGTTAAAGTGATTCAGAAAATTCAGAAGTACATTTTTTTTTATATTTCTACATCTTATAGGATGGCTGGAATACAGGATATAGAGACAAGAGAAGGGAGAGGTGGTGGCAGGTTTTATGCCAAAGCATATCAATTCGATTTAAGTCCAGACTTTCACTATGCCACTCCAAAACTCTTATTTTAGCTTTTTAACCATCCAGAGGTGTACTTGTTTTGACTCATTGTCCTGCTGCATAATCCAAGTCACAGAGAGCCTCAATGCACAGACAGCTGAATGCATTTTTCCATTTGTAGTTAAACACTCTCAATGTTGTTCAGTGGAGTCCCAAAACCTTAGAAATGGCTTTGTAACTCTTCCCAGACTGACATGTGTCATTGACTTTGTTTCTCATCTGTTCTTGAGTTTCTTTAGTGTGTTGCTTTTTGAGATCTTTTAGCCTACATCACTTTGTCAGACCAGTCCTACTTCAATTCAATTCAGTTTTATTTATCTAGTGCCAAACCACAACCACAGCTGCCTCAAGGCGCTTTATATTGTAAGGTAAAAAACTAACAAACATGGAAATCCCCAACAAGTTAAGTGAGTTCTTGAGTCAACAGGTTTGACAGTGATCAGCCCTGGGTGTGGATAGTGAAACTGAACTCAACTTTCCAAAAAAAATAAAAAATTCCAAAATGATTAGTCATATTTAATGTAAGATTTAAAATGTAGCAGGAATTATTTTTCACACAGGGCCAACTAGGTTTTGGATAGCTTTTTTCCCCTTAATAAATGAATTCATTTAACACTGCATTTTGTATTTACTAAAGTTAAAACCCTCTCTCTGATATAATTTTTTTTTGATGATCATCAAATATGAAAAAAACAACAACAAAAAAAACAAACACAAACAAAAAACTAAGAAATCAGAAAGGGGGCAAAAACTTTCCTACAGCATGGTATGAACACTGTGTTAGGGCTTTAAGACTCTAAACCTGCCCCTCACCTTGTTAACCTGAGTGACCACTGCATCCACAACTTCTCCTTTAAACGGACGGAAGACAATGGCCTTGTATTTGACTGGATAGAGGACAAAACCTCTGCCTGGTTGGATTACGCCAGCTCCGATGTTGTCAATGGTGGTAACTGCAATGACGAAGCCATACCTGCAAGACAGAATTAAACAAATTATTTAAATTGCAAAACAACCTCCATCTGTGGCCCAGTTTTCCAGAAGCCAAAGGTCAAATTTCAACCTCTTTTTAGCCTTTGATTTAAAGTATTTTTAAGTCAAACACAAGAGTCACTCACTTGCCAGTGCAGGTCCCCTCGACCTCTGTGAAGAGCTTCTGCTTCACGGTGTTCAGCAGATTTGGACCAAAATATCTCGGATGTAGTAAGATTTCGTGCTCCAAAGAAATCTGTGAAAACAAGGCTTCTCTAAATTAGCTTGCCGTGGACAACGTCACTGCTCAAGCTATTCTGCTGCCGTTCAAAAACAAGAGAAAAAACACTGGTATCATCTCCACACAACTATAAAAGCGCAACAGTGATAACAGCTTTTAAGGGTATATGATAAAGTTTTACAAAGCTACAGTAGCTACAAGCACGCCAGCCAAACTCTTATCAACAACAGAACCAGACTGCTGTTAGCGATTATATACGGAGAGCAATACAAATACTTACATGGTAAAACATTTCGGTCTGTTTACGTTTAGTCCCAACTCAAAAATCGTTTTATTATATTTTCCAAAAGATGTTTTTTCGTGTATTGAATGAAAACCAGCCGCTCGTTTGTTCTTGACAAAGTCACTTCCGAGTCAGAGGACGATGTTGGGATATGGGATGTTGTTGCCCTCAGTTCTGTCTCTCAGGAGCGTGTCGCTTTTCTTTCCTAATTTTGGTAGACACGAAAGTCAGCTCTAATAATCACAAGTTAAGTTAAATAATAAATATTAATAACAATTTAAATACTTTATCTGCTTTATCTAAGAATCGCTTAATTAACTATTTAAACGACCCACAGAAATCAGGCTAACCTTTTCAATCCAGTCACAGACTGACCCCTGTCGGTGAGGAGGACTAGTGCGTGAGGGTGTGGACGTGCAGCAGGCGTGCCTCCATACTGGGTTTTGATTGGTTTGTTTTCCACGAGACTATTAACATCTGACATATAAACGAAGCAAAAACGAGTTATTTGCTAACACGGTAGCTAATTAATGGTCAACACTGCTTCAGTTATTGTGTAATGTGACGCACTGTGGAGTCGAATAGGTGACTGAAAGCTGGATAGGTAAATATCCCTGTTTAACTTAGCGACATTAGCTCTAACTTTGTGCCTCTTAAGGATTAGTCTGACTTCCTTAAAAACCTCTTCGCCTGGATACAGCAGTAGCTGACTGACGATCAGATTAATCTCACACCAGCCTCCAGTTTCTGCTGACTGACATGGCGAGTAACCTCGTCTCGAAGCTGTTCCGCCCTCCTCTGACACAGCTTGTAAGTTGTTCCATACTTTTCCACTTTGTAGGCTATCTCCAGCGCACTTTATGGGTGATTTTATGTGACTGCGCTGTCCTCCCTGCAGGTGTGTCTCCGTTCAGGTTGCTTGTTTCGGGGGAAGGGGGCGGCGGCAGCAGCGACGGGCACCAGATCTTCCTCCAGTGGCTCTCCACCAGAGAAAATCAGCCGATACCCAATTCCTTACAAGAAAGATCTGCCGTATGATATAGTGGAGCTTATGGAGGAAGTGGAATCAAAGGTTTACATATGAGGCGTTCAAGGTCTTTAAGTCTGCTGAACTTGATTCTGCTCCCCATTAAACCTGTGCTTCCTTACAGGGAGGATTTTTGCCCAATGTCTTTAAAGTGCTGTCTCACAGGCCGGCAGAGTTCAGAGCCTTCTTTGCATACTACAACGAACTGATGAACAAGGACACAGGTGTGCTTGTGTGCTGTATGTCTTTGTTTTAGCAGCAGGTGCGTTTTGTCTGAGATTCAATTGCATGGACAAACTCGGGGAGGTCCAGGGCCTTTCTGTGTGGTGTTTGGATCTTCTCTCCGGGTACTCCGGCTTCTAAGACACCCTTTTAGTGAGGTTAGGTTAATTGGTGAGTCTAAATTGGACAAAGTGTGGATAGATGGATGTTAGATTTCCTGACTCCATGTAGTCTAGACCTGTTTATTAATTCTTCCTTTCAGAAAAGGATTTCTAAAATTCAAAACCTCCATCGTTTGCAAAACTACACATGTAAATCCTGTCACATTCCAGGATATCTATAGCACTCTGGGTTGTGTTTGGTATGCAGGCTTAGCAGCTACCTTTAAAAAGAATGCATTATATTGCCTGGTATGAATGAATGTATCCAACACACGTAAAAATGAGGTCTTTTCATACTTGCTTGCACTGCAGGGGATTGATGATGAAATCACAACTGGAAGATATTTGTGAAATATATTCCTGTAACAGGGGTTGTTTTGTTTTAACTTTTAAAATACTGCTGTGTTTATTTTCATTTCAGATTATTTTGGTAATGTGTAACCTGTGAGTCACTGTTTGTCCAAAAGAAATGTGTTCAGTAGCTTAGAAATGGGACAGCGCCCTAAATTATGTTTCACAGAAAGTTAAAAATTATTTTTAATGAGAAGCCTTCAAGATGGGACGTAAACTAGGGTTAGGTTACCCTAACCCTAATGTGGGAAGTGGCTCATTCTAGCGCTTTAATATTAACAATCGCTGCGATTTTCACTGTTTAGCTATTTTGTTGCTACAATGTAAATTAACTTTTCCAGGTGTAGGCATATTTGTTTTAGCCTTTGTCTGCAAGTCTGTACATCTAAAATAAAATCTGTCCTGAACAATGCACCACAGCCTGAGAGTCTAGCAGATTGGCTTTAATTCTAAACAGTTGAGATTGCGCCTAAGATTGTTCAGGTTTACTGATTTACTGGTAAAACTTTAACTAGATCAGGTTTTACTTCAGTCTTTTAGTACAGGAGTGGATTGTTATTTGAAAATGTTTGAGATTAATAAGTTCTTTTGTGAGAAGTGTTTGCACCTTTTCCTTAAACGCAGCAAATGTAATTTTGACTCAGTTTTTTTCCGGAAATTTTAAATGTCTATTGTTTTGCAGGTAGATTAACCAAGGCAGATCGTGAGCTGATTGTAGTGGCAACCAGTATCCACAACAGGTGTCTGTACTGTGTGGTATCCCACAGTGCTCTGCATCGCATCTACTCAAAGAACCCCACACTTTGTGATCAGGTATAATCTTAAATCCAGTAATTGTAACAAAGGTGTTTTAAAGTATTTTATATATACAATTTCAGACTGAAATTGTATATATCATTATGTGATGTGCGACATTAAAACTAGGCGACCTGTCACATCTCTTTTACTTTCTAATACAGATGCTGTTTGCATGTGGCCTAACTGGTGCTCTGTTTTCCCCAGGTCATTGTGAACTATGAAAATGCTGACCTGGCCCCTCGGGAGCGTGCCATGCTGGACTTTGCCATGGCCGTGTGTCGCTGCGACACCATCACAGAGCAGCACTTTAAATCTCTGGAGGAAGCGGGCTTTGACCGCGAGGACGCCTGGGACATAGCCGCCATTGCTGCTTTCTTTGCCATGTCTAACAGGCTCGCCCATCTCACAGACATGAGGCCAAACCTGGAATTTTTTAACCTGGGCCGCATACCACGGGACAAGAGCAAGGACAAGGCGGGCGATGGCAACTGAGAAAGGGAGATGTTACAACATTTGACCTGAGACAATCTGTATGTGATGTTAAAATGTTCATGGTGAAGGAAAATTCTTTTATATTGTATCAACATATGACTGTTGATATTTGAAGTGTGGTTTAATGAGGTGTGAAAGCCGTTCTACAGGTATACACGCTAAAGGCAAATTGACACTGAAATTAGTCTGAAGGTCAGGAGTGTAGAATTGAGATTTAAGTAGCTTGACTGAGCCTGTTTTGTTTGTTTTTGTGTGTGTGTGTGTGTTGTTGGTGTTGTTTTTTTTTGTTTTTTTTTTTTTTGGTGCCAAAATCAAGTTATGCAGCGCAGGCATCTAAATGGGGCTTGTAGGAATGGTTATGTTAAGATTTATTCAGATTCTCTCATGACTCACCAAGTTGTGGTTAATAGAGGGGTTAAGAAGTAGCCCTTTTTTTTTTTTTTTTTTTTTTTTTTTTGTTTGTTTTGTTTTGTTTTTCATCTGGTGGTGCTTTCTATCACCACCAGATGGTGCTGCATTCATGAACCTATTGGAATTTACACTACAGTCTTCTATATGTAACCTCTGACTCAATTCCATATGTGAAAGATGGGCAAATAAAACCCACAAAGAAGAGCTTCAGATAAAACTTGTACTGCTTATTCAAAATGTTGCTGAAAATTATGTCCAAGGTTTTGTTTTTTGTTTTGTTTTAATGCTGCAATCATGCAATCCTTTTTCCCGGTGTAACTCTTATCTGGTGGAGTGTCTCACTTCTGTATAATACACAGCATTTCCTCTGAAAGTTTACTTTCTGTCTGCTATCAAAAATGATAAAGTCAAACATGACTCCAGGCATCACCTGAAGATTTGCTCTTTTTTTTTTTTTTTTTTTTTTTAAATGCACTAAACTTTCCTGCTCACTTGAATATTTAGGTGATCTTCACACCAGGGGACATGAGATGTGTGTAAAGCTTACAGGAAAGAATTACAAATAGTGTTTCTGTGTCATGAACATCCTGAAAGTCAACCAGAGCAGATCCTCATTGTAGCATAATGGGATTATTTATGTATATACACATTTAAATTTAATTCCTATGCCAGAAGATGTGTCATTAAACCATTTGAAACAGAATCACCTGATGTTAGCAAAGGTCATTTCATAGATAGTTTTCTCCCTGTGACTGTCCTGGGAGACCTATTGATTTGATAAAGTGTCATATGGCTCATGTACTATTACAGGTTCACATTAAGCACCAACCTTTATGACCCCCATGTGTCCTATGACTGTTAAAATGAGAAAACAGTCTCTTGACAAGACAAGTAATCTGAGGCTGCCCTGCACCATTCACGTTGTAACTAGAATAGACTAAGATACAATTTTAAATGTGCGGTTTGTTGAGCTTGAGCACATAAAGAAGATAAGAAAAGCCTTCAAAATGAAGGCTTTAACCATTTCCTATTGTAGTCTGTATTTTGGTGGAGGAATCAAGGTTTTATATGGCAGCTGTATGGGGAGTCTGCAGGCCTGCCACAGTGTCTTTATTCTCCAGAGGGAGATAAAACAAAGCACGACACACATATCAAATGGGGTATGATAAAGAGCAGAAGAAAAAGAAAATTGAGGTTGGGGGTTATGTGGAAACAAAGGTGGAAAAAAGCAAAGTAGACAACATTTATGAAACATAACTTAGATGTTTCCAGATGGGGTCCAAAGGGTCCAGATTTACAGCATGAGGCACTCGAGACCACTGAGGCAATTACATAAATGCAGACAAACTGTGAATTGTCATTGCATTGATCATGATTTGCACAGTAAGGTTTTCTTGGTGTGAAATTGTATCTCTCCACTTACTTTGGGCATATTTGATAAATTCTTCAATATATTCCCATATTGAAACCAAGTAATGTGAAATTATTTTCCTGTGCTGACGGATTCCTGTTATTCATTTGTCATTTGTTCATTTCATGTTAATCTGTCGACCTTTTGAGAACAATCTCCAGATTTTACTGCGTTACGCTTCATCCAACATGGCGAGTGGAAAGATGAGAGGGGAAGTTATGGAAGAAGTTGCTTCTCATCTTTTATTCCTCCACTGGGTGTTCAGGCAGACTTGTCTGCTTTAATTTAACACAACTTTCAATGTTGTCAGACAGCTTCTCCAACGTTTCGCACTTCTTAGAGAAAAGGAAAAAAAGGGGCGAAAAAATATAAAGTAGGACAAATTAATTGAAATTAATATTTAAATAGATTTTCTTTTGCATCCAAATTGTGTATTCAGCATTTGCTCTTTTTGTTGCTGTGGTCTTGTTACGCTGTTCTGGTACTCTGTGTGCAGTTCACTTGTAAATTCCAACTCCAAGGCAGTTCAAAACTTTTCTGTCCTGTCTTCAGCGCTCTAAAACTGATGATAGGAATGAGGTTTACGCTTTTCCTTTAAGCAAGATGCTGTATCTCTACATAAGGGACACATTTGCCATTTGCAGTGCAGTAAAGAGAATGAAGACAGGCAGAAGAGCTAATTTCTAGCAAGTGAGCACATATGGGACATTAGCAAATGGAGAGACACAAGGATGAGACCATTATTGTCCCTGTTAAGAACGTGTCGGCTACTGTTAAGAATACGTGTGAGCATGCATATGTGCAGGATTGCATATGCACATACTTTGTCAAGCAAAGTGTGTCTGCTTGTGTGTAGAGTAAGGCTGTTCTGTAAGCCTTTGCAGCTGGGGTCATTTGCATGAATTTGGCTTGATGGAATATCACATTAACTGGCTACTTGCCCCCTTATCTGGGAGTCTAATCCCTACAGACTCATCGTGCAAACCCATCACACAGCTGCTAAACAGAGTGGAAAGGTTGGAGGGAAGTAGCAAGTAGCAATGACTGCGGTGGAAAAACAGAGCATCTATTTGTTACAGCCCTTGATGGCTTGACATTTCCTCTTTTGTGTGGCTAACCTTTTTTGAGTATTCCTTATATGCAAATTTGTGTTAGCGAGATCCTGACCTGGGCTGGATTCATCATCCTTTCTTCCTCACTCCACCTGCCATTGTCACAGTGCCCCAGTCCAATTCCTGACACCTGGTTAATAGTGCATCTAGTCTGTCCATTGAGACGGCTGTTATTTAGTGTGAACAGTTGGCTACTGTGTCTGTTACCAGCTTCCCTGCACTCATCGCCTACAAGTAAGGAGATATTATTGTTTACTGATATTATGAATAACCAAAGACTGCAAATAAATGATGGATGCACCTACATTTTGGTTTCATCAGAGGCAGATATCATCCCTAAGGACAATGTATGCTCATGTGATATTGGCTTTTCTAGCTCACTCTATCAACACCCTAAAGTATACCCTGCTTCAGGGCCGTGCAGAGATGTTTGAAGGGGCGGGTGCTCCAGTTAAAAAGGGGCACATAGAACCAGGCTGAATAACAACAACCCACATTCATCAGGAATTTAATATGGAATCACATCATACTACAGCCGCGCACCACCCAGGTGGCAAAAAATGTGCATGCTCTTTGCGAGCTCGTTCCCGGCTCATAACCAGTACGCTCTGCCATCAACGGTGAGCATTGGGTAATAGTAGTCATGTGGCTGATGCAAACCAGATCCTTAATTTAGCAAAATTGTGATTAATAGTCAAATGTTATTGTTGAGGGGCACAGGCAGGGCTCCACATGCACACACATTAAATAAATAAATAAATAAAAATTTACCTCAAGAAATGAACACTTGGGGCACCCATCAGGATAGGGGCAGGTGCTTTTGGTTGTTTAGATTAAGTGCAGGACCCATTAAGTCTTGGAAGCTGTATATGGACTTAAGTTAGGAGTCCACTTTTAGTTATATTTTTTCCTCGACATGTGTAAATCTCCTAATAGACAAGGGTTGGTTTCACTCACTATGAGCAGAGCCCAGTGTGTAGAAAACAGATTGCTGAGTTGTTGAAAGAAATGATTTAGTTTAAGAAATAAATAAACTTGGCACAGAAGCATGATGCAAGAAAGATGCAATGGAAAAGTCAATTTGCACATCCAAAACCTGATCATAGAGCTCATAGACCTTTTGTAGCAGCTGTCACTGAACGCATCACAATGATAAAAGTCGCTGACTCGCAGATAAAGGTGTGGCAGCAGTCAGAGGGAATTTAAAACAGCAATCAAATGAGCCATTGCACAAATGTCGTGTTTGATATGTTCCAACAAAGACCCTGCTAAGTTTCCCTTTGTAATGGCTCAAAGATTAATAGTAACCCAGTTAAAAATGCTTTTTTTTTAAACAAGCCCATGTGAACCTCGCCTAAATGGAGGTATGGTGTGCTGCAGATTAGCAAGATATCAGTTCATTTGTGATAGTTTTTAAGGGCTCTGCTTGATGTTCTTTCTGTGCTTTGTTTTTTTTTTTAAATGATTTTATGTAGGAGTGAGATATAGTGGCCTCACCTTACACCACTGAGCCCTGTTTGTCTCAAATTCATTTCTCAGTTGTCTGTATGGTCTTTTTTCCTTTTCTGTATTTTGAGCTGGTTTGTGACATAAATGGAGTTTAAACATAAATATTTAGCTGACTGAATTGGGTAAAATCTGATATGAAGTGTTAACATTCCCCCTACTTGCACTAACAGATTAACCACAGGTTAAGCAAAGCCGTCATCTAAACAATTGTGACATATATAATAATAAAAAATGTGATGATCAGTTCTGGTTTGACTAGGAAAATAGGTAATCAGGCAGCATGGCCACCTACTGGTGGTATGATGTTCATGGATATTGGTCCTTTAGGAACTATACACTTCCCTGCACAGGTTCTCCTTCCCTTGTCAAATCTAATGAGTGAAATCCAGTAAGGTATGAAGGGTTGTGGTGTAAATGGATTCACCGGAAGCTATCTGGAATTGATTTTATGCACCTAAAATGAAAGAGCAAGAGTTTAATGAGACACGTAACACCTCTGAGAGTGAACGGTAAGCAACTGATGGGAAACTCCAACTCAGTAAAATGGAACAAAACACATAGCTGCTGCTTGGTCATGGCTTCCTACTTTAGTACTCGAGGAAGTGTTTTCAAACCGATAATCCACATACTCAGATTACTTCATGCCTGAGGATTATTAGTGAATCTTTACTTAACCTCAAATAAAGCTTTCACTCCTTTTGTGTATCCTTGCTTGTTTCACAGCAGGTAATTTAACAATGTGTGCCTGCATGAAAGAACCATTTCTGTAAGTCAAGGCATGAAGGCGAGTGCTGTAAAAATAATGGCTTCAACATTGCATGGATGTCAATTCCATCTTAATGATCTAAGGCTCCGTTATCATAGTGTTGAGGATTCAGATTACGGTTGAATCCAGCGTTGAATGTTGTAAATAATAATACAAGTCAGTCTTCACTCTTGCTGTCCTTGAAACCTGACAAGATCTGGGCAGACTACTATATTTGAAATGTTTGCTCAGCTAGATTGATAACTAGGTATACTCATAGCTAGCTAGCTAGCTAGATGGGTTAATTAGTGATAATAAATTGGTCATAGGTGTATATTGTGAGCGTATACAGTTGTGTTGGCCCTGTGACAGATTGGTGACATGTCCAGAGTATACCCTGCTTCTCGCTCTATGACATCTGGCAGCCCATATCACCACTCCATCCCAAATCCTTGACTCAGATAAGCAGAAGAAAATGGAGGGAAATTGCTCTAACCAATCTAACAAATGTGCTGGCTGGACAGGGAGATTGTGTGTTTGGGATTCCTTGGATCAGAGGACCAGGCAGGTGGCCTGGCAACATTTAGGGAAAAGAGAAACAATATTCTGGTATGGCGGCGGCAGCATCCAGCAGGGTTGGATTAATTGGGACCGGAATGAGAAAATGTGAAGAGGGAGCAAGAGGGGCGGTAATGGCCTCTGGTGATGTTCAGTATTTGTGCATTGAAGCTAGTGTGTGTTGAGAAAGCAATAACATTTGGCTTTCAAATCCCACTCACCAAGCATAAACACACACAGTTCCACCCACTCATAATCCACCTGCCACACACACAAACACAAAGTGAGAGCTTCATTTTTCTTTAAAATAATAATGCTGGCCCAGCAGTTCAGCAGGCAGAGGTCATTCCCATATTGGATGGTAATAAGGTTGAGCTTCATTCCATAACTTTTTTATGGATTTTATTACTTTTCTGCCCTTTCCTGACTTTTCCCTATAGCTTCCTGAACCTGTTTATGGTTTGGATCCCTAAATTATTCATCTTCAGTCCGTCATATACTGTTGTTGCATTTTTAGGTTCATAGATTTTAATCTATATTCGCAGGAAAAACTGAACTAAAAAATCTGTTTTGGTTCAATTCTTCTTGATTCCCTGTGATGTATGCATCATTTGCACGCCGAGCTCAGCAGTCTGACATGAAATCTGGCCTCACTGAATCCCCCACTGTGCACAGCATGTGTGATCGAGTTTATGTTGTCGGTGCATGCTAGTGTTTATGTGCGAGTGTATTTCCAGAAGTTTTGCATGTGTGTGTACGTGAAGGCGCCCTGACATTCAGTCTTGCTACCACTTTAACTCCATATTAACAGATCCAGACTTCAAAGCTTCTGTTGTTGGCTCGATATAAAACAGCAACACCGGGGAACACAGCAGCAGCAGCAACAACAACACTTTTTTACATGTTGTGATCCCAGAAAAGTCTTGAATGCGAAGGTCTGGCAAGTATTTCAGGCACTTAAACATTAACAGGCTGACTTTCTCTCCATCATTGGGAGTTTGCTATACATACCAGGTGGTGCTCATGAAATGGGGTGCACACATCTGTTCTAATGGAACAGTCTGATTGCTTTTCCAAGACCTCCAATTTTTTTTAATGGTGAAAAACATACAACATGATCTGAAGATGTAAAGCATGAGAATGCTTTTAAGGAAGGGTTAAAAATGTAAACCATATTTGCACAGGTTTGAAATATAAATTATATGCCAGAAAACAGAAAGACTTTTTCCACCCACAGGGGGAAATCTCTGAATTTTGCTGAACATCTACTATCACAGTCCTTGGATTGCTCCAGAGCATGCTGCTGCTGTATTTCTGCTGTGTTCACTGAGCTCTGCTTAGGTCATGTATGTTTTACTGTAAATCTATGCTGTAAAAATCTTGAATTATTAATGCTGATATTAATTAATAGCAACAATAAAGATATTACAATATAATGTGTAAGTGTGTATCACAAACTTACCATTACCTTCTCACCACTGCTGTGCTCTGCTCCATGATGATGTATCAGAGGAATACCAGAGCAACCAGACTTCTAATTAAAGGGAGGTGAGTGACTTCTAATTCATTATAAATGGATTATACAACGTCTCCCATGCTTGCTGTGGATCTGTTGTATTTAAATGTGTGATATAAAAATAAACTGACTTAACCTGACTGTGTTTCCTGTAAATTCATGAATAGGTCCAAGCCTAAAACTGATTTAGAGGTTAAAATGTTCCTCCATGACCTGAATGCCCTAATAATTTTTTACACTTGCATTGTTTTTGTTTATAGTATTGAATTTGTTTGCTGCATGTTTAGGTCCTTTTTATTTTTGGTTTTGCGTGCGCGTTAGGTGTCCTTGACTCTTCTTGCCCTGAGTTATGGTTGTTTGTTTGTACCAATATGGCACCAGTGTCCTTCTGCTTTGTTTGATGACAAATAATGACAAAATGTTAGAGATGATAATATGTCAGATGTCGACACTTTGAGGTAGAATTTTAACCAGATTAATTACAGTAAGTTGGTGTTTTCTGGTCTTGCTTCAGTGCCAGTTAGTAAAAGAAAAGATTCCAGTGAAACCAGTTGGGAAGTTAAAAAAAAGACTTTTTTTTGGCAGCACTTATGTGGTAACATGTCACAACAAAATTTACTTAATTTACCAAAGAAATATGAATTCTTCTTATATGGGGTCCTTTAATGAATGTTCATTAATCCTTTAAAGTTGATATGCGTTTCAGCCTTGTATCACTAATATGGATACAGGCTGGCTATTTAGGGTTTATTACTGTTTAATAACATACCTGTTACTAACCTCAAGTCCTGGATTCAAATATAACTTTCCCCTGCTTATTTTTTATTATTTTTATTTTTTATATTTTTTGTTCTTGCTCCACTATACCATCATCGGTGTGTAGACTGTGAGTGCACACAGACATACAAATATACACAAAACCTCAAGGGTGTAGCTAAGGCAAGCAAAGCAAAACAAAGGAGGGCCTGTCTTGCAGAAACAGAGTGAGGGGGATTAACCTTTAACACAGTATGCTTTATATAGAGAGGCTACTTGTCTCCCAGCCAGAATATCTTAAGAGCTTTTATGCATAACACACACACTCACAAAATATATGAATACATGGGATATAGAAGCTCTCTTATCACAAACCTTTCATTTGTAGGATTCCCTCTTTATTCTCATTTATGTAATATTCCCACTGACTGAGTCTAAGTGTCTTCTCTCTGAAAGTGTCTGTGTGTGGTTTTGTTAAACCAAACTCAGTTTATATCCACAATTACACTTTTGCGTATGTTCTCCACCAAAATATAAATTCTAATTATCTAAATTCACAGAGAAATGGAACAAGGAGGTTAATGTACCCTCTTTGTTCTACTTACAAATTGCACCGGTGTTTAATGGTGCATTTGTATTAGGATGCAGTTGCATCTCCTGCTTATAGTATGTTGACAAAATTATTCAAAACCTCCACTGTATTAGCTATTAAACAATGTCTGATCGTGCAGTTTCATGTTTTACATCAACGAATAGATTTTAAATTTTCAAGTTAACGTGTTTCTTTAAAAGCTTGTTCATAGTGCTGCCATTGAGGTGCAGTGCTTTCATCTCCTGCTGTCATGGACTGTTTCACTCATTTCTATTCCCATGCCCTTTTAATAAGTAATTTGAATGCTAACGCAGTGCAGCAGGCATATCTCAGTACAGTACTTTAGTGCCTCAACATGTTCTACACAGACACACACACACACACACAAAATAATGCATGCACGAGAATAAACATTGAATAATGGACGTGAATAATAGAACTGCTTATGGTCAGAAAGAAATAAGTTCTCCCATGAGAGAAGGCATCTGCAGTAATTCTTATTAGTACCCCATGATATTTTTACTTAGCATTTTGTTATTGTTGTTATTGACATATATTTAGTCCCAAATATTTTTTTTATGTCTTGTTTTCACAGTTTTAATCATACAGTATTTAATTTCCACTGAATTCACTCGAGGGGTAACCCCGCTCAAAACAGTCTTATGAAAAATAACTTTATGTTCCTGGTGAGAAATGTGTTTATAATATAAGTTTCCATACCTATTAGCATTAGCTTGGTGGCCAGTGGCATGACATTAGTTACAGGGCAAAATATATTATTAGAAACCATTTCTTATTGTCTCAGTGAATAGCACACAATGAAATACACTGCGAAAATTAAGGAAATGTTTAATCATCACTGCACAACCTCAAAACAGTTAAATTTTAGAGACATCCCGCTGTCCAGTCAGGAAGTATAAACCAGTGTGAATCTATTTCACCTGCTTTTGTGTAAATTACGTCACAGCAGGTGCAGTGTCAAGACAAAAACAACTGATCTCCCCAAAAAGGAATGGTTTTGCAAATGGTGACCACAGACTGGTGCTCTAGTCTGTTATTTCTCCTGACTGATTTTCCTCTAGTTTTGATTTTTGTTAGTGCCCTTGTCACTGTGGGTAGCATGAAACCATATCTGCAGCCTATTCAGACTGCACAGGCAGTCCAGCTCCTCCAGGACGGCACAGGGCATCTTCATGGTTTTTGGACAGGGCACGTTTTGTGCAAGGAGTAACTGGTCCAACTGGCCGGCCAACAAAATGACCTCAGTCGGGCTGCTCACCTGCATGTTTGTGATCAAACTGTGAGAGGCTTTAGTCCAGCACCATGCAAATTGATTTCCATTTTCCACCAAACACCAAAACTGGCAGGTCTGCCACTGGCACGCCATTCTCTTCACAGATTAAAACAGGTTCAGACTGAACATATGTGAGAGATGTAAAAGAGCCTGGGGATGCAATTGTAAATGTTACACCACATGCATCATCATCCAGCATGACCGATTTGGCAATGAGTCAGTGGTAGTTTGGGGAGGTATATCCTTCCCTAGGGTCACACAGACCTCCACATGTTAGCCAACGATATCCTGGCTGCTGTTATGTCCCAGGATGAAATCATCAGACATTGTATCAGAGCTTAAATTGGTTCTCTGGGCCCATGTGAGGTCTCATGTGCCAGATTGTGTCGGCAGTTATTGGATAACAAAGGCACTGGCCCTCATGGCAATCGTTGCCTTGGTCTGAGAACCTCTGGGGTGTTGTGTATTGGTTCATCTCAGCCACAAAACAGTGCCAAGGAATGTCCAGGAGCTAATTCAGGTCTAGGAGGAGATCCCCAGGACACCGTCCACCATCTCAACAGGTATTATCAAGAGTACATACAGGTAAATGGGGGCCATCGATTATTACTGAGCCACCTTCTGACCTACAGTGGGGCAAATATTTGTTATATCCCCTGCTGAATTTGTAAGTTTGTCTAATTACAAAGAAATGAACTGTGTATAATTTTAATGGAGAGAAAGATAACAGCAAACTAACAAATTCTGCAGGGTTTCCTATTATTATTTTCCCCAACTGTAAGTTGAGATTAACTTTTGTTACTTTGACTGTTTGGTGTGATTTTGATCAAATCTATAACTGTGATTTTATTAATAATAAAACACAAGCATGAGGGTGAGATTGATCACAGTTATATAATACAACAGAAGGAGGAATCTTTAGAGTTCTTCATTTTTATAAAAAATAAATAATAAATCAATAGGAAGTATACATTTCAGTCTGTGGCATCATCTATACATACCAACTACATCAGTATAGATTTTTCTTCATAATAAGAGGCACATAACTGTACAGTGTGATTTTTTTTCAGTCTAACCCTTCAACCAAAAGGTTTATTTTGTCACGTCCACCCCTGCAAAATAAAACCCACCCTAATTTCTAAGCTTCAAAAAATTTACCTGCCTTCTCGTCAAACAAATCCTGGACAAAGGTTTTATTTTTATTTAATGTTGCCATGTGAATCGGGATGATGCCAAAATAATTGATTTTCAAATGATAATACTTGTAGTTTTACTGTGAATAAAATGAGTTTGTGCTTGAGTTCAGGAAAATTGTGGTTGTAGAAGGAAATGTGCACTTGTAAACTGGTTTTAACACTACTCCTGTCTGCATACATACAACAGTAAATTCGCTTCAAGACTTGAATGCAGCAGTCATTCTTCCTGAAATCTTGGCTCAGTCCTATCAGTTGGAGTTTATCCACAAAACATCAAACAGTTGGGACTTTAGAGAATGTCTTTGTTGGTCTCACAAAAGAAAAAAAGGAAAAGAGGAAGAAAGAAATCAGAGCATGTTTCCTAAATCACAGAAGGAAAACATGCCCCAAATTCCTGGTCATGGTTTTAGCTCAGATTTATATTTAATTTCCTCCCGCATTCAATTTTTTATTCCCTTCCCTATCTGGGACCAAAGACAATTTTATGCCACTATCTAAGAAAACCAAAGCTTTACTGAAAAGAGAGAAGAATATACAGATCCTTGAATAAAATGTTACACTGTATTTGCCTAGTCCAGTAAGATCCTTGGACTGTTTAATGTGTCCGAAGGCTAAGACTCTTGCTAAAGATAGAATTTATTTTGGAATCCCAGGCCATTAAAAATGTGGCATAATGACTATATCAAAGCACTAAGCTAAATTCTGCTTGTAATGTCCTGGATTAAGAGTAAAAGTTGCACTGAAAACATCAGGTTTATATTTTTGCCTTAATTTGGCAGCTGGCAGTAAAGCAGCAGAAAACTATATTGGATATGTGTGTTGGGATAATCTCAACTATTATTTGGGATCATTCTGTGATTAAAAGTATTCAATAAATGCAATATTCACAAAAATAGACCAATAAGGATTAGATGTGATTGTGTTTTATGTGTAGACTCTATAGTGACTGTCTCACATGGCAACAAAGCCACACGTTTGCCTCCTTCTACATTATATCCCCACAGATTTATGCAGAGCCTGTTATACGGAGAATAAATAGTCTTTTATTAACACAGAGAGCAAAAAACTCACACTTAGGCAGAATGAAAGCGATAAAGACTGTAACTACCACAGAATGGTGGCAACTGTTCCATGGGTGGGAGGTGGAGGTGGAGGTGGAAGTAAACATTTACAGCTTTCAGTCACTTTCAGAACCTCAGCTCCTTCAGGAAAACTCATACTGGGATCGTGGCCTGAATCAACACTATATTCTTTGGTGATATGGTGGCAAATGAGGTTATGTCATTTTCTGCTTGCGATTGAGCCTCCAGCAAGTGTCAGCAGTGTCAAGGATTCAAAAGTCACTTTGTTCTTCATCCTTAGAAACCACGTATGATTTCCAACAAGTGCAAACTCTTTAACAGCTTTCAAGTGATTGCTTGTTTTTTAAACTGGTGCAACTACGTGACCTGTTTTCAACAGTTAAATGAATATTAAGCGCATGTCACGTCAGTGCACTTGATTAAATGATTTACTGTACAGGTCAACATGTGATATTTTACAGTACTCGAAAAAGAAAAGACACCAGTTCATCTTGTTTTTACTGGTCAACAACCATAAATACCAGTCAACACATTGCTCTCAATACAATACACCAGATATTTCATAAACATTATTTTTCACTGTCCCAAACAGCTCTTATTACGTTACAGATTCTACAGTTCGAAATGAAGAGGCAAGACAAAGTGAGAAGTTCCTAAACTGATGAATAAAGAACAATAAAGCAATAAAGTTTTGTTCAGTGCTCTGTTGATCTACGCGAACAAGAAAACGATTCACAGTGAAACATCTCATTTCAGTAACTAGGCTAAACATTTTTTACAAGGTTGTTACATTATCAGAAGTAATGTGTGACTTCCTTATTAGCTTGAAAGGTAAAAAATGGGTGTATGAACTCAGACTGAGGTGTTGCAAGTGGACAGGAGAACAATATTTAACAAAGAGGACTGTGGTGGTGTTTGTGTCATTGGAGAGGTGATTTTAATGGACAGCAATGATATTTACACTAGTTTCAGAGTAAAGACAGTTAGTAGTGTCTTCCCCTTACTTATATCTTAATGTAAAAAAAAACTTAACTTCTCACTTATTTTCTGTGTTCTGTGGTTTGTTTGTTTGTTTGGTTATATTTTTTTCCTTTTAAAGATAGGATCAATCTATTTCTTACATCAAGACAGAAAGAATAAAAACATTTTTTCCTGACCTGTATGATGTAGCATGACGCAGGTGCTTTGCATTTATTTACACCACATTTTGAAGTTATTTTTTCTCATTAAACCCTGCAAAGCTCGCCTGCTATTCAGTAGATTTGGTTGGTTTGGGACCACGTACATTTATGCCCTCTCCACTGTCCTTACTCTTACACTCTCTCTCTCCCTGTTACACCTTCTTCATTCCTTCTCTCCTGCTGTAACCAGTTATGTGAAGTCCTTAGAAACAGCCTCTATGAAGTTGGGTGCAGACAACAGGATTGTGAAGGTACAAATGATTGAGAAGAGAGAAAAGGCCACCAGACACAGCCGGTCCACTACTGCCGCTGCAAACTTCCACTCGCTGCAGATCGCCTCAGCCTCATCCTGGTCCCGGAACCTCTGAGCTATGTATGACACCTCCTCCAAAATACGCTGGATCTCTGGTGGGGGGAGGCCCACTCCCATCCCCAGGCCTACAACACCACTGCTGACATGTGGCTCTGCCTCATCACTGGGGGAGCTGTGGGCACGTCCCCCAAGCGTTACCCCAGAGTCACTAGAAGGTGGACAGTGTGGGCTTTCTATGGGATGGTAACTGCCAAAGTAGAGGCTCATGGAACCATTGGAGGTGCCTGAGGGTGGGCAGGACGTCTGTGACATTGGCACAGTAAGGCTTGGTACTGTTCCCATCTCTATGGAGCTGGTGCTGGAGTGGTGGTGGGAGGTGTGACGGTATTTGTAACCCGGCCGCTTGCGCTCATCGCCAGGTTGCTTCATACGGAGAAACCAGGCGCACCAATTTAACAGAACCACACGGATCTGAAAGAAGAAAGGGGAAAATCAACACACAGGCACCGTTAACGTATTCATTCAAACACAAACATGATGATTATCTTTTAATATAAGCTTCAGTCACTCACCCACTTAGGCATCTTCCCGCCATGAGGGTCATGGTGGTGAAATTGTAGGACTATAACTGTAACCACCACAGACATTCCCACAATCATCATGGTGCTGGCAAAGTACTGAGCTGTTTAGTACACACAAACACACACACATACACACAAAAAAATCAACAAGGCTTAATTGTTTTTTCCCCAGAATTATGTATGAGATCAATCATTTTATTACTTGTGGCATTTTTTCCCCGTTACTCCTCATTTTATTATTAGATGCTCATAATTACTAGCATTTAGGAACAGACAAGACTGAATAAACTAGGCTGATTTCACTCTATCATGAAAGCAGCGCAATTCTCCTCAATCTACAACACGCTATTTTGCTAAAGGGAAGAGATGCACATTTGAACTGAAGCTGGGTGAATAAAAGCAGTGCAAAACAGTGCAACAAAACAGAGAACAAAGGTGAATAAACCCAAAAACGGAGGAGAGAGAGAGAGAGTCTTATCAGGAAACAGTAAAGGAGGGGGTAGGATAAGTGTGTAGGTGGAGCTTTATTATTATTTGTTAGGATATTTTAAACAAAAAGATAAAAGAGGAGAGGTTAGGGCCTTAAAGAAAAGAAAAGAAAAGAAAAGAAAAGAAAAGAAAAGAAAAGAAAAGAAAAGAAAAGAAGGTTATAGTAGAAGTGGAGCACGAAATTAGGCTGGTATTAGAAAGTGTATATCTATCTATACGGAGGTAGAGTCAATAGAAAAATACAAGATGTACAGTAATTCCAGAAATACGGTAAGTGGACCCAAACCACATTGTTATTTGTGACAGAACAAACCAAATTATGAATTAATCAGAACACAATTAAAATGAACTAAGTTAAACAAGATAAGAAGTAAAATAAAGTAAGAAATTAGCACACTTATCTTGTGATTAACGGCTGGCGAATAATAAAAGACTCATGCCCTGACAGCTACAGTAACTCAGGCATACACACACACACACACACACACACACACACACACACACACACACACACACACACACACACGTATATAACAACAGAACAATAAAAGAAATGTTGCCTGGTCTGATGGGTCTCGATGTTTGTTATAACATTTGGACAGCAGGGCAAGAATTTAGCATAAATACCATGAAAGTATGGATCCATCCTGTTCTAGGTGGTGGTGATGGTGGTGGCACACTGTGGGCCCTTTAGTACCAACTGAACATAGAGTCCATTCCTTTTATGAACAAAATCATCTTCTGCCTGCTTCCAGCACACAAAGCTGAAACAATCTGAAACTGGTTTCTTTAACATGACAATGTACTCCACAGCCACCAGATCTCAGTCCAATAGAGCGCCTTTGAGATGAGTCGGAAGTAGCACCAACAAGTTGTAACTAATAAAGTGGCAGGTGAATGTAAGTTATCCTGTTATTGCTGCTGTCACTCATTTTTCAGAAGCCATAATAAAGTTTCGACAAAGAGGTATAATCAGTAAGTATCAGGTGAAGCTAAACAAAATCATCGGTAAGCTTTTTCTTCTAAGGCATACCAATCTCATTTGCTCCCCCTGATTCAACATTCACGCACGCTTAAACACGTTACATGTACTCACACAGACACAGAAATATAACCCACCAATGAGGGGAACAGAGTCTGACGTGGCAGGCATGATCTCAGCTACCAGAAGCATGAAGACAGTTAGCGAAAGCAGCACAGTGATGCCTTGAGACAGATACCAAGAGAGACACAGTGAGAGAGAACATGAGCATATACATAATGATGCAATCAGGGTCACTGGTGTATGAAATTATTCTTGTAATTACTTATGTATGTAATCAGTTATGTTCTCGTGACTACAACCATTTGTCAGATGGTGCCCTCTCTGACATGTTCAAGGTAGGTTACAGCTTCAAAACTCCCCTACTTTGTAGCTGCTGATTGCTCACAGACAGGTAGCTATTCATCAATGCTCTGCACTGACAGAATGCATTCAGTGTTTTTTTTAAAGTGTCTTTAAATGCATGAATTCATTACAACATTCATTGTGGACAAATATGCTTGTAATGCATGTGAGGGCACCTTGAAGTTTTGATGTACTGTGCAGGGTGTTTGCATTCTTATTAGTTTGAACACTCTCCTTTATTTAAAAACTTAAAGAATTTCTGTTTTGTTTTACTCGACCAATATTCAATATCAATTCTTCTTTTTTGTTACTTATTCACATATGCACCAATACATATCTGCAGTAAGCTAACATGTGTGTTCAGCATGTCCCTCTCACCCAGAGAAATCTTTTCTCCTGAGTCTGCAGGTAAAAGGAAGACCAGCAGGGCCAAGCCAGAGATCAGCACACAGGGGATGAGCAGATTTAGTCCATAATACAAAGTCCTGCGGCGCATGGTGACTGTAAACGTCACATCAGGATAGGGCTCCTTACAGCAGTCATAGTACAACTCATTACGCTTGGCCGGCACACCTGAAGGACACAAACGCAGATATGTTTCTGTGGACTAAAGAGCAAACTTCATTTAAATATGTGTTACCATGTAAACCCAAGCACCATGTGACCATACGACCGGCCAATGGGATTGCAAATTAGCTTAAGCTAATTATTAACATTAAAGCTATTAGCATTTATGTTAATATTTTATACAGTCCCTTCTCAAATAAAACTGTATTAATTCAACCCTGAGAACCTTCCACTGGAATCAGTCTCAGTCAAATCAGCTTTCAACCTCATTATTTTCACTCTGAATTTAAATGTTTAGCAAAATAAAAAAGTAGAAAGTAGCCATGGTTTTCCTGAATTTTAGAATTTTCTCACCTTAAGGTTCAGCTCTAGGGAAGTGATTAGCTCCACTCACATATGGCTTGGCTACACTCATGTCAAAGTGTCAAACTGTTTCTCTCGCATGCCATCTGGTTCTGTCTCACACCCATTTCAAACTAACCTAAACCCCAGAGCCCTGGAACTGGGATCTCCTTCTACTATGTCCCAGCTGGAAACACTCGAGAGGTCTTCCAAATCTTCTTCCATTTCCAGTCTATTCATTATAGTTTATTTTGTTGGCCTCATGTCAGTCTATTAACGGGCAGTGTAAATGTATATAATGTATAACATCTGCTTATGTCTGAGTATTTTAGCTTTTCATTTACTTAAAAGAGATTTAAAATATTGATTTAAGAAAACCTGATGTAACACCTCACTCTTTGGTGACAGATTGAATTAAGCTGCATTTTTTAGTGCAAGGTTCTGCAATGTTCTGATTAAAGAAGCCCTCTTACCCACAAGATCCCACTCTCCATTTGGTATATAAGTGGATGTGTCCACATCGAGCATCTGGAGGTCCAGAAGCCAGCCATTGTGTGTCCATGAGCCAAACTTCAAATCGCACTTCTGCACATCGAAGGGAAACCAACGCACGTCGATGTAACAGGTGCTCTTCAGGATGCCAGGGGGAATATACTGGCAGTTACCCGACGCATTCACCAGCACGTTGGTGTGAAACGTGGCATCAAACCTTTCATCCGCACTGGGAAGAAAGCAGAGGACGGTACTTTTAAAGCATTCATTCATTGCCACATGATAAAATAATCTTGGTGGGGAATGCAAGCGCTGATGGAAAAAGTAACAAGAAGGTATTTCTGTCACATCTGTTTATTTGCAGCAAAAGTGGTGCCAATGTGCCTTTATTTGTGTGTTTTTATTCTTGTAGCAGTTCCTACTCTTCACAGTGGCCCTGAAGCTTTGCTGTGCACTCAGAAATAGCAAATTGCACAATGCCTGTCACTGTTCAAAAGAAGGGTTTACACCTGAGACAGGCCACCAGTCTACCATGGGGCTAACACCTGATACAGTTAATATTGTTTGCATTTTGTGCCAGTATTTGCAGTCTGAAAACTGAAGCCAAGTGCCAAAAACTGCAATTCTTTTAGTGACTTTTTGAGACTAGCTAGTGAGTCCTTACAGACTAAATAATAAAATAACAATCTTTGGCACAGAAACGATCATGATTAGCAACTGATCTTTATAGCTAATAATTTTACAAGGGTATATAGCTTATATAAAATTTATCAACGCTTTAAGTTGAGGCAAGGCTGCTTAAAGGGACAGGTGGATGCACAGATAGGTGGTGATGTAGCCAAGAGCTACCACCTATGTTTGGTCTGAGCATTTTAATGCAATTATCATGCCCCATGATAGCATGATAGCAGCCAAGATGCTAACACTGAAGCTTCAAAATGGGGAGATGATGTATTTGACGTATTTTTCCAGTTTGAGAAAGTCTTTGAATAAGCAAAACTTGAAACACATAAAAATGATTGGATCTGTTTCACTGACAATATTCGCTGTAATGTACCAAAAACAAATAATTTGATGTTACATCTGCAAGTCTAAAAGTGCTAGCACTTGGGGATAGATGCTTACAGTAAAGGAAATGCATGCGCATAACCTTGATTGTACTAAAGCTCTGGTACTCCACTTGAACTCTAATTAAATATTAAAGAGAAGCTCCTCTGGTATTGGTTAGAATGTGAAGTCCTTAATAAAGTGCCAGAGGCAAAACCTGAACTTTTAGAGAATTAACAGTATATGGCAAAAGTCACAAAGCAAACTAAATTCTGAGTGTAGCAGCTAGCTGGAAGAAAGCAATTTATATCCTTCTTCAATACGGCATTTGGATAGAAGTGAAAAAATGAGTCAGCTTAGACCAGTGAATACAAAAAATTCAGTAAAATATATCAATAAAGGTTGAGTCTTTCCCTGTTCGCTCTTGCTGCTCTATCAAATAAAGGGGAAGAAATCTTCTTTTATGAGCTACCAAAACACTAAAAAATTAACAAGACAATACAAAACACACAAAAGTATGCAACAAAAAGAGTGAGAGTTTCTCATATTGCTTCAAATTTCAGCTTCCTGAAAGAAAGGTCTGCAAGAGTGTGAATACAAAACAGAAGTTTTGATCAGAGGACTAAACCTGAAGAAGTAGACAGTGCTGGTAAAAAGTAAACAGCAATAGCCCAAAAAATAAGCCCTGCAAAAGACACTGCAGACAAAAAGGAAGAGACCACTGATGCTGTGGACAATATGACTGGCAAAGGAGCAAATGTAAATGCTTTATTGTACTGTAGTTTTTAAATAATAACACATTTTGATTAAAAAGTGTATTTATTACATGAAAATACACATGTGCAAACTATTAGACACATTGTGTATTTATTGTTGTGAGCTATATTGTTTTAGTTCACACTCCAAACTGCTTAAAAAGCCACATATAGATCTCTACATAAATGCACAGTATAAAGGCACACACAATGCCGTAAAATGCACACAAAAAATAAAGCAATAGGCACACACACACACACACACACACACAGTTCAATCCCCAATGAGAGAGATAACATCAGCGTGTCTGAAATATCCCACAGCAGTATTGAGACTTGACAAAAAAACGTGGCCTGCATTTTAACCAAAGTTTGTAGATGGCTCCTTTTTCTTTGTACCTGCTTCTTCTCAGATTGAGTGATTGACCTTTTCTCTGGAGGGTCAAGTGTTATATTTTATGTCTCTGCTGTGTGCGTCGCTATTAGCTGTGGATCCTGCAGGTACTGAGGGAGGGATGTGTGGGGTTGGCCAAGGTGGAGACACGCAATGAATTATTCAAGCTTTGGCCTTACTTTATCTGGATGTGCGAGCTTTCTTGCAATCAGCGCTTACACACATCGCAGTAGACGATGTCCTGAAGTGTGTGTGTGTGTGTGAGTAGATGCCACAGGGTACACACTTGTCTAATCGCAATTTTTCAATTTTTACTTAAGACACTTGCCTACCCCTTCAGCTTGATTAGAGTTTTTGTTGCATTTCTTTGTCTTATACCTCCACAGTGCTTCCATCAATGGTCACATGGAATTATTAATTTAAAGCATCATTACATGTGGCTCTTACACGATGCACAAGTAACATCAAAGATCTACCAGACCTTACAGTTAAACATTTGTGAGCATATTTGAAGTTTCTGAAACCCTTAATAATGGAGTAACCAACATTTTGCCATGTAAAGATTAGAATTATTAAAACAGCATACAGTCGGACAAGTGATATCCCTGGGAGAAGAGAAGCTGTCACGCTCACATACACACATACAGGCTGGCAAAAGGGCGCTGTGGATGTGTCAGAGTGCAGCAAGGGGGAAACAGAGACTGACCGACAGTGACAATGGTGGCAGTGACAGGTCTCTGCACCATGGGACATGACTCACCCAGCTTTATTCTCACTAACTCAACACCTGACTCTCAATAATAAAAAGTAGGAAGTCTTTTGGATGTGAGGCAGAAAAAAAGGCCATACAGAGTGAACAAATTCTAAATACAGCACAAGAAATGTGCAAACGGTAAATATATTTATATAAAACTATGTAAAATATAATCTTCTGTACCTTAAATGATTACTCTGAAGCTTTTTAAAAGAATAAAACAGAGATACAGAATGTTTATTTCTCCAGAGGAAACAGCTAACACCTTCCCCAAAGCTTTTCTGAAGCTTTTAGTCAAGCATAGTTGAGAATTACACAAGGTCAGTGCCTCAGACTCAGAATGACTGCATGAAGAACAGACCAATCTGTCCATGTCCATTATGTCATATCCCAGAGATACAGCCCTCCACTAAGCAGCCTCGGGGCATCATGACTTGAGGCTTTCTGTTTGACAGCGCTCAAGGCTCCGTGGTTAACAAATGGACAGAATAGAAGCAGAGAGCAAAGTGATGTTAAATGGATTACTTATAAACTTAATTCAAATCATCAAATACAGAAGCAAACAGGACGGCAGAAGACTCGTAATGTTACACAGTTGTATCTGATTATTTTTTGGGTTTTGCATATAATATGTTGTCTGTAATGTAAGTTTAAATGTGTTGTTTTGACACTTACACAAATCATAAGCATTTTAGATCAAGAACTTCACTCCCTGCACAGCTTCATAGGCATTAATACATATACTAATAACACCGCACCTTATTGTTACTCATCCTGTCACCAGTTCAGCGATTTGTGAAAAAATAATATTATATAGATGAGAGAATTGTTTTTTTTAGGTTTCTTATAAACCTTATTATAAACCATCATGAATTTTGAAAACATGCTCATGGGCACTAAAGACAAGGTTTTCTTTCATTCAAAACTTCATTAATTTTAATGGATCAGAGAAACATCATCAAATCCAGCCATCTGTCTATTCATTCAACTCAGCTATCCATCCAGGAAAAAAAAAGTCCACATCCATCTATTTGATTACTTCTCTATTAATCCATATGGTCTGTCACAATGGTGTGTGCTGGATGTTTACGTTTTCTGCCATAACTATGATTCAGTCTGTGTCCTACCTGAATTTGACGTCTGTTATGTTCATCGCTGCAGTTTTCTGTTTCCTCTAATGAGAGAGAGGTCAACAGCTCAAATATTCGACATGTTATAGATCTATTTACTTTATATCAGAGATGTCAAACATATGCTCAGCAACCAGAACAGCCCTGCCACTAGGTGGCTTTGAAAAATATCACAATGGTATGACTATAACGACTATTATTTTATCTGCACCATCAAAGGTCTGAATCATTGTCAGTGTTTCAGCATTTATAAAGGCTTCATCCAAACCCTGGCGTACTACAACGAAACAAGTAAAAGACAAAGCATGAAACAGAAAATAAAGTGTCTTTTTAAAACTTAGTATTTTGTGAATTAACAGAAAAGTTTCCGTTTTTTTCAGAGAAGCCATAGTAGAAGTAAAGTAGAAGTCTCAGTAGAAGAGAAATGCAAATCTAAGTCAATATCTTAACGGTCTCATCTGTTAATTAAAGTTCGGTTTGTATTTTCATGAGGCCAATTGACAAAAAGCTAGTCATTAGACCCACTGTAATTATTGAACTGGAAGATGAAATCTTCTAATTAAAGACTGAAACTATTGCAAAGATGGAGGATAAAAAACTATTTTCCCCAGGCAGGAATGCACAGATATCTTCTGGATGATAAATCCATGACTCGCTGTATAGATTATCCATGCGTAAAATATAATTGTGAGGCAGTGTGAACAAAACAGGCTGACAATAACAAAAGCAATATCAGAGAAATATGAGATTTCACACTGGGAAAAAAATGAGCTGGCTTATCTCATTTTTTGTCTTTCCATTCAGTTCATTCCATATTTAGACAGAATCTGATCTCAGCACCTCTAAACATCATTAAGGTCATATTAAAACAATTGAAATGAATAAAAAAAATTTATGGTAAGCGTTTGTCTAGTAAGTACTTCTTATTTTCATTCTTCAGCTTACAACTTGTAGGGAGGACACCTACACCAAGCATCCAACAATGGTAACATGGAATTATTCATTAAAAGAAAACACAAAGTGCGTCTTTCACAGTGTTCACATAAAAATGAGATTGATTAAGTGCAATAAATTTTGTTCTTAGAGTTATTTAAAGTTATTTAAATTATAAATTACAGATAAATTAGCCAAAACCGGATGACGAGATCTCTTTCTTTATCATATATTTTTGGATTCATTCTATACATGTATATATGTTATGTATATATATGTTGAATATGTTTGTGATGGCATCAGCCACACATAGGTAAAACAAGTCCATTCGTTCACTTTATTAGTTTGGTTTGGAGTTGCTTATTCACTAATATGACTCATTAATCATTTTAATTATACCTAACACTGGGATTACGAGGCGCGCGCATAATAGCATTGTGTGGTTTTTCTAAAAATGTTTTTCTGTTATATTAATTATGTTTCTCTTTCTTTGAGTTACCTGGTTTGGGGGGGTTGGCTGTCTCCTCTCTTTGCAAAAGGTGTGGCTGAGGACTTTGAGAACAAAATGCCTGCTCAGCAGGACCAACCACGTGCTATCAGAAACAGGGGTGTTTTAGCCTTACTTAAAATTCTTCTGTGCTTAGTTAGTGTTGGTGTTTGTTTTTGTTTCTCCCCTATTGTGTGTAAATGGTTTGGTCAAACCATTATAAAAGATACCCTCTTGTGTCTTTGTGATTAGGTCAGTTTGTTAAGTTGAGTTTGATAAGTTGTGTCCACTTTGTTTATATAAGTTTCTGGAAATTACTTTTTGTAGAGTTATATTTAGTTGACCTCTTTTATGGGCCCACTAATTATATTTTTGAATTTTGTCTTTTTTAACTTTTTTTGAGGGTTAAAATAAAGAGAACCACTTTTGAAGACATTTTTTCCTGTCCCTGCTTGGTCCCTCACAATGTTATTCGGCAAACTTTAAGATTATGAGTTAAAATGTTATGGAATAAGTGGAATAAGTACTATTTAGTGTGTAATTATTATATTTACCATACATCGTACGCAGTCTTGGTAGTCTTCTCCCTAAGAGAAGAGGTCGTGGGAATTTTTATACAGATGTTTGTTGTGCATTAGTGTGATGTAAGCTCAGACTCGTGCAGTGTAACCATAGCAACCCTACCAATAATAACCATAATAGTAACTATATTATTAATATTTCTGAAAACTGTAAATTTAGATATTTCCTCATTAGGTACACAAACCCTTATGCTCAACTGTTGACTGGATCTTCATATTTAGCTTTATGTTGCTGTTCATTCATTACCGAGTTCAACAGATTTTTTGATTTCTTAACAGGATCTGTTTTGGGCTTTGCTTCAGCCATTGCTCCGTAAAAACTGTAAAAAAAAAAAATATTTAGGCCATAATATATTAACAGTAGTGCTGTAATGTTACTATCGATATATTTTGTAAAATATAACAGGGAGACTTTACTTTGACAAAGTATGCAAATGTATAGAAAACCCTTAACATGAAACAAAGAGGACAGAACCTTCTGCCTGATTTGTACAGACTGATACGTTTCACTACGATTCGATTAGATTTGAAGAAAAAAAAGTCAAAGAAAAAATATGAAGACAAAACACTTAAAGTGTTTGGTAAAGAAGATTTGTAGCATCTAAGTGTTTTAGGGGAGTGTGTAGCCAGTTCAAAAACAAAACAAGCAGGCAAAGAGAGGAGGGTGAGGAAACATGCTGACACTTTGACAGAGCAGATGGAGTGATTTATAAAGAGCACTCGATGAAAGATGGGAATGATAAAATATGGAGAGAAAGAGCTGATTGAATGGAATGAATTATAGTAAGACAGTGAGTTATGAAAGAGACGTGGAGGGAGACACAAATGAAATGAAATGAAAAGAGGGATGGTGAGACGGGACGGCGGTGAAGGGGTAGGGGAGGGTAAAAGGCAGACATGGGGAAAGAGAGGGGTGAGAGTGAAGAGATTAGGTTGGGTAATCCTGGCAGGTCTAAAAGCTAAGCTTTTAAAATTTGGGTTAATACTCCTAGACCTTTGTTTTGTCCTAATGTTCCATGTGATGTGTGTGCTGGAGGGACTAAAATTATCCATCCCTTCATCTTCTCCTTTCCTTTTAGTCTCAAACT
This sequence comes from Oreochromis niloticus, assembly GCF_001858045.2. Classification (NCBI taxonomy): domain Eukaryota; kingdom Metazoa; phylum Chordata; class Actinopteri; order Cichliformes; family Cichlidae; genus Oreochromis; species Oreochromis niloticus. The sequence continues at coordinate 22,213,888 of NC_031966.2, forward strand.
GAACATCCATCTCTCACTCAAGCATTGCAATTAGTTGTTTTGGAGGAAAACAACTGGCCCACATCTCTAATTGGACTGAGAAAGCCTTACACAGAAGCACGAAGTGGATAAGCCAACATCATCAGCCTGACCTGAATCAAAAATGCAATGAGCTCGTTGAACATCGTTTATGAAAACAAGGATTTTGACCTTAGCTCTCGTGTGGCTCTTAATTCATTGAAAACTGCTATTTTTTAACATTTTAATATTTTTTAATATAGTGAAAATCAGTTTTAATGACATCAGTTGCTTTTTATCAGCTTTCGTTCATCGTCATTGACTTGACTGCCTCAGAGTTTTTAAAATAACCCGTCTCCTCCTGTTTTGTGTATTAATGTGTTTGTGCTGCATTTTGATTGAATATTTATCACTTTGGCTCAAACTAATCTGCACAGTTTTGTGGAGATTAAAGGTGGAATTTAATTTAAAAATGGTGGCATATCTAAAGAATTATACAGACGTTTAATTCACTCCTGTCAAAAATACATAGTGCAAGGAAAGATGGCTCTGAGAGGTGAGTTTATTTGTAGTAAAGGGCAGACAGTGTTCAACTGCTCCACAAGAAAAACAGAAAAACATTTTTTTTGAAAAACGCGAAGGTCATATTCTTCTAATACAAGGCTGTAATGAGTGGACAAAGTCAGAACTGACCTGTTGTAAAGAAGGATGTCAGGCGTCCAGACCTGGTCCGAAGGAAATCGCAGGTTTTGCACACCAGGATAGTTTTCTGGATTCCAGGTCAGGTAGATGTCTGTCCAGTACTGAGACAGAAACATACATATTTATAGACTAATTCATTCAGTTATAGATTATGTGGCATTTTTATAAAATGGCATAATTACCCTCATGCACTGCTAAACCTGTAACCTGTCACAATGTAAGAAATAGAATAGCAAAAATGTAAATGGAGCAGACAAGCTACATTAAAAGTCTGTATCTTAAAATAAAAAAAGCATGGGACAGTAAACTAGTGATAATTCTTCCCTTAGCTTTTTGAAAGCTGTTCTATTTCTTTAAATACACCTGGACTTTGGACTTGGGTGTCGACTGTGTCATATAAACAGTATATGCGGGAAAGGCAACAGGACAATGACACAGAGATGCTGAATCTGGCTGCTTGAGCCTTATGTGTTAACAACCTATGTGTTATGTGCCATTAGAAACCTAAACATCAGGTTGTTTTTTCCAAAGACCGAGAATCTGGTGCTTGGGTCCAGGCAGGCTTCCATAGGTGAGCAGGTTAAAGAAGCCAAATTGTTATGTGTAACTGAAAAACACCTATAATGCTGATAATAGAGTTGCCGAAATGAGTCAGACTATTCCAACTTTTAGAGCGTGTGCTATGTTATTTTCAGAGACAACAATTAAGCAAGTATTACAGCACATTAAGTTGATGGTCATGTGCCCCACTCAGACTTTAACTCACCAGCTGCAGCCAGGCATTCGTTATGAGCACTTGGTTCTTCTCGTCCTAAAAACAGAAGTAGAAGAAAGACAAAAAGAGAGTGAGATTTTCTTTTATATAAGAGCGAAGAACCAAAGCAATTCATATTTAATAAACTGGAAAATGCCTTTGTGATCAGCAAGTCGCTGCAGCTGTTTTGCATTTCCAAAGAAGAACCAACCACGCTATGTGAAACTTTCTAGAAGTCATTCTTTGCAATAAAGTGTAGCTCAGTTAAAGAGCTTCATGGTGGCACAGGACTATTTAGAACTTTTCCAAGCTTTTTTATATAACGCTGTGTGTTAAACAGGGCTGATGTAATGTAAAATATCATGCTAGCTCTTGTAAAATGCTGCATGTCATGCTGAAATCAAAGAATGACGAACATTATAAAATAATGAACTTTGGAAATGTTTTTAAAGTGTACATATAGCATTTCTGGAAATGATGTTGCTCATATTCTAGCTGCAGGGTGAAAATTAGCATTTCTGCAAGCATCACTATTCCTGCTCCCTGTGCTCCCTTACTTTAAAGAAAAGGGGATAAAAGTTAAATGAAATTCAAGTAGAATTCCTGCATCTTTTTAGCTTTTTGTCCTCTTTTTGAGTTTGTCAGATAAAAGGTAAAAAACCTTGTCTATAAACAATTTAATGAAACAATCAAAATAAAAATGTATATCCTGAAAAGCTGAATTTGCATATCTATTTGATGTCAGACAAAATTCTTGCAGCACAGTAAACAGGGCCATAATGTACAGAATGGCAATATTTAATCAAAATAAAGTATTTCATGGTCTATTATTATTATTCCAGCAAAAATCAAGCTTTGGGGGCTTCTACTGTATGTTACAGTAATAGTGTAGTATACATTTCCTAGTAATATCTCGGTGTTTCTATCAATAAGTGTTCAGTTGCATTTTCACATCATGTAAAAATCAGACCAAAGCTTCAATGAACACAATATGCCAGTTGCTGTTTGAAGCACCAGCTAAGATGTTGGAGAACTGGAGCAATGCAGGTCTCAGTGGCACGAACTTGTCCAGAGGCCAAGATCACAAAATCACAAAGTTCCTTAAGACCATCGGCAAAACCCTGCTGTCAGGGCTGCTCCCTTGGTTGTTGATTACAGATGAAGTCCACGTCACTCAAGTTAAAAAACTAGAGGATGGTCATATTCATTATTGAAAAAGCATCAGAGACTGCCAAGAGCTTTAAGCAGCTTCTACTTATACAAAAAAAAAAATGCCTTGGAACAGCCTCTCTCAGGAATGACTTTTTAGGAAACTGATAACTTTTGAAGCAGCAGGATAGACATTATGTCCATATGAAGCAGTTCAGCAGACAAAAACTGCACTTCAGTTTGCTGACTTTGCTTGGAAGCTGTAGGATGGATGAAATGGGCTTGGCCCAGACTCAAAGACACACTTTTGACTAAATGTGAGTATCTATTAGCGAAAGACACCACTGAACTAAGAGGAGAAGATGGTGACACATGTCAAAGTATATCAGTAACAACATGGATAGTAGAAAAGAGTGGAAATCAGACTGTTAGAGATAGGAGGAAAAGATAGGATTAGCTTTTCTCTGAAAGTTGGCTGGAACAGTCAAAAATCTTTGTCAGAAAAGAAACGCACGGCGGTGGGGAGAAGTTAATTGACATTCACTCTAGAAAAACTGAATGCCAAACACATCTTTTGTACACTCTTAACTGACGACCCTTAATAAAGGAGAGCCAATCTGATCTGAAAAACAAATGACGTGTAAGTATCTGAGTTCTCAGTTTTTCCATAAAACTTTTTCAGTGATTTAGGAAGCATCACCTCATGACAAGAAAAACAAAAATTAGTGGAAAGACAGACTGAAAGATGATTTTAGGAGGACTGAATTTTTGTTGTTGTTGTTGTGTTAAACTACAGTACTACTGCAGTAAACTACAGTAAGAACAGTAAAATTCTGAATTGTCTGTTTGAAAGTCTTCCTCAGTCTGTCAGAAGCTGTAGATCATCAGAAATCATGTAAAATGGGCAGATCCTTAATATCAAACAGATTAAATAAGAACTGGAAATGCACCAAAAACAATCTAAACACTTTGTCTCAGTAAAAAGCAAGAAGTCCTTTTGAAACTGCACGCTCTCAAACAAGTTGCATCTTTCATTCTTGACAAATACATCAGACATGGCTGTCAGAATCAGTGCATGTAACATGCTAACACTTCCCTAAACTGTCTCCTCTCTGTGGATGAGCTGACTGATAAATGTACACACAGCCTCTGTCGGGTCTGTTACGTTTTTGATTCTTTCTGATGGTTAATGAGGCTTCATTTGACAACCTGCTGCTACTATAATTTACTATTTAAAAAGTCATTAAAGTTAGCAGAAACCTAGACTGATTTTTTGGTCACAGAAAAAAGAGGAGTAAACTATAACGTTCATAAACTGCAAATGTTTAAAGTGCATTATGCTCCCCTCTCACGGAAAAGTCTCCATGAATGTGACACTCAGCTAAATACAAAAATGTCAAAGTTAAAGTTAAAGTAACTAAATTCCACTTCAGGTTTTCCTAAAATTACACACTGAAAACTTCATATTTTTCTACATATTCTTCATTTTAAAATGCCCAAACTAGACACACACACACACACATATATATATATATATATGTATGACATACAAATGAATCTAGTTTTCTCACCACATCTATGATCTGCAGAAGTGTGAGGCCCAGCTCCACCAGGATGGGAGCTGAGTCATTGACCACAGGTCTCTCTAATCGATTGTAGTTAGCCAGCAGCTCCTTGTACAGTCTTCTCTGGTACTCGCCCTGCAAGGACCCTGGAGGACAAAGGCAACAGGAAAAGGGGTTTGTGTTGAATACATATTAAACCCAAAGCGTCGTCTGCTGCATTTACAAAATACTCAAAACAAGAAAACAACAACATATAAGCATGGAGGCTGTGTGAGAAGGAAAGCAAATAAGGAGGTCTATGAGATGTTTTTTACACCTAAGCACCAATAGTTTGCACAAATGCCAGACCTGCTCCACTGCTTACATGCCCTCCACTCTCTACAAATAGTTTCTGAAGGTCACCATGTGATTGATAGGGTGCGTTTTGCATTTTAAGCCATAAATCTAGTGGTAGAATAACAATGTTATGGAGAAAGACTATTTGTAAAAACCCCATCACTATTTTGGCTTGGACTATCCCATTTCTTGGAACATATTCTGTGGTGCATTTGGGCTGAATTCCTAATCCAAAAAGTATCTTTAAAGGTCTTGAGAACCTTTTACCCTTCATTTGCTGGCACCACAGCCTTACTGCCTCATTCTAGAGGCTTTTGATAGTTTCTCTTGTGAACTTATTTTAAATGTATAAGAAGAAGGTGTGTATGTTGAGCCATAAGTTTTGATGAATAATGAATAAATAAACAAGTGCTGACATCTGCATATACATCTGCTGACTGTAACACAAAGAGAGGGTGGCAGAACTGGGAGTTTGGGGGGTCTCGAGGATTAAGGTGATTAGGTTGATGTGTTTGTTGGCCCAGCTTTCGTCACCATTATTGATCCAAACGTCCCATACATGTTTAGCACAAGAACAACCTCACTTTTCACATCAGGAAACTCTGTTAACCTTGAAGTCACTGTTCTGACTGGCTGCAGGAAGATACTCTATTTGGCATTAAAATGTAAAAATCAATCAATCAATCAATCAGATTTTCTGCCTTTATTATTAAACAGCTGGAATTAGAGTATCAAAAATGACTTAAAATAACATCATATGCATGTCCAGTAACTTGATTCAATATAGCATTAATTCTCTACAAATGTGAACATCTGAGGGTTGGTGTAGATGAATTTCATACTGATATTGGATTCCAGCTACAATGAAAATCATAAGCTGAAGTTGTGAATTAGCAGTGATAATACTGGTTCTTTCATTAGTTATATCTTGCTGTGAAGTTGGACCCCTGTTGCCTTCAGAGTTGCATTAATTATTTGTGACATAGATTCAACAAGTTGCTGGAGACTTTCATCCACATTGACGTGATAGCATGGCACAGCTGTGGCAGATTTACTGGCTATTGGATTCAAATTTGGTGGCTGTAGAGGCCGTTTGAGTACAGCAAACTAATTTTTATGTTCAAGAAAGCAGTTTGAGATTATCTGAGTTTTATGCCGCGGTGCATTATCCTGCAGGAACCATTAGAAGAAAGGTATACTGCATACCCTGGTGTTTAAACAATGATGCTCAAATGATACTAAAGGGTCCGAAGTGTTCCAGAAAAATATGCTCCACACCATTACATCACCAGCACCACCTGATCCATTGAGACAAACCAAGATGAATCCATGCTTTTATGTTGTTCATGTCAAATTCTCACCCTACCATGTGAATGTCATAGAAGAAAACATGACTCATAACACCAGACAATAGTTTTCTTCTAATGCCCAATTTTGATGAGCCTATGTCATCAACAAGGCATTTTCTTCCAATGAACTCCTCCTCTCTGGATATTTTCTCTTTTTCACACTATTCTCTATAAAACTGAAAAATGGATATTGAAAGTTATTACCATGTGATCGGCTAAATAGATAAAGGCATTAAGTAGCAGCTGAACAAGTGTACCTAATAAAGTTGTCAATTAGTGTGGTTTTATATACAGGTTAAGTATTGTGCATTTACCATTGTATGCAGTCAGTGTCTAAGGCTAAAATTTAAAAAACACCTGTTAATATTAAATCCCATATATTTTTTATCTTTGTTATTTTTTGATAGTTTGTTTTGTTTGTTTGGGGAGTTTTGGATAAAAACACAACAATTTAAAGGATTTCATTGAATCAATATGTTTGGAATCACAACAATCTCAAAACATGGTCAACAGCACACAGATCATTAAATCCACACATTTTTTTCTAAGGTTTCTAGATACAAAATTGCTACACCACTATAATGTAAACAGTAAAAGGACTCCCTCATATTAACATTCAGAGGGCAGTCAACAGAGAATTGCTGAATGGAGTAATCCAGTGAAACAGAACAAATACATCAGAGACAGGCATGTAGTATGAATGGGGAAAAGGAGAGGGGATTACTGACACAGCCCTGCAAAGCTGTGAAGATGATAGAAGCATGCCTTTGGCTTAGCATGGTGCTGATTGGCCCATTAGGACTGTAATGAGAAGAATTATAGGAGGACAGAGCTTTAGGTCAAAGACAAGAAGCTGCTCAGCACAGCAGATTCCCTCTGACTGCTCCTAAGACGCCTCACACTCTCAGACTTTATGCACCCGTCCACCCGAGGCCCAGTACCTTCTGCTCAAGCGGGATTCATAAATAAATGTTTTCCCCACATAAACATTTAAACTCATTAAAAGCCACAGACATGCATGATGAACCATTATTCACCATTTGTACCATTTGTTTTTCTTTCTTTTTAAAAACGTGTTGGAATGGACTACGAGTATGTTAAAAGTTGGTTTCTTCTGCAAGGACAAAAAGACATTTTAAAAAAATCAGAGCACAACAAAGTATAAATATGTCGATATACGCGCAATAAAATTTGCATGCACACATTCACAACGACTTGAACACAGCCTCGTCTGCAGCTGTTATCCCGCCAATCTCCCTCCTGTGACACTTTTATGTGTTATTACTGTGAAATGTGAACAGAGGGCCAAACAAACATAACTAAACCAATCAAAAAGATTTGAAACCTCAGTCTCTGTTGCTGCTTGTCTCATAAAACCAAGTTTATAAGGAATTGAATAATCAAATGAAATAAACCACTGTGCCAACTTGAATTCACAAACAACTTTGTGCAGCGTACATTAGGGAGGAAGGGGTAGATTCATACCTTTTGTTTTGTTTTTTTCTTTTTAATCATCTCACTAATGAAGATTATATGAGTAGATGCAATGAAGGCATCATTTTCCACCAACACAGCAAGAGGCGTCATCAAAACAAAACAAAAATAAAACGTCCTGCAGAGGGAATGAAAGAAGGAAGTGAAGGGAGCAATGGGAGCTATGTTTCTTAATCACCTTCACTGTTTATCTCAGTATTTTCCAAATCTGCTCTACTGTTTAAATAAGTATAATAGAAAACTGTCTAGAAAGATAATCCTCAAAGAAATAATAATTTTTTTGTTTTGTTTTTTTAATCAAATATCTTTTCTTAGTTTTTTGGGGGGGTTTGTTTGAATTTGAATTAGATTGATTTAGATTATTTTCAATGTTGCTTTCTTTTTGAAATATGAAAGTGAGGGTAACACACTTTTAATTAGGAATTTGTATGAGTGTGGCTTACTAACATTGATGCTAATTATTTTCTCAGATTATGATGGATTTGGTTTCTCACTCAAGTCTTACCAAGGTCAGTACACTATAGTTGAATATATTAAAGAGAGAAAAAATATGTAGAAAATATATGACATATATTTATTGCATTAGTTTGTGATTTCCATGTGGTGATATGATTCTGAGGGGGAAATATAAAAGATTACTGTACATAAGGCAGTTTTAGAAAGTATTAGAGGAAAAGCATCATCATATTAGAATATGTGCAGACCTTGCTGGTCAAACAAGAGAGGTCAATCAAATATTTTCAGTACTAAAAATATTAAATAGTTTTGGTGCTCTACTTGCACTGTGTATAGTGCTGGTGGAGTGCTGCTGACTTCGACTGAGAAAACTGTTGGGCGGTGGAAGGAATACTTCGAGGACCTCCTTAATCCCACTGACACGTCTTCCGAGGAGGAAGCAGAGTCTGGGGATGAGGGGGATGACCCGCCAATTTCCAGGGGCGAGGTCACTGAGGCAGTTAAACAACTCCTTGGTGGCAGAGCCCCTGGTGCGGATGAGGTCCGCCCCGAGTTCCTGAAGGCTCTGGACGTTGTAGGGCTGTCTTGGCTGACACCCCTCTACAATGTTGCGTGGAGATCAGGGGCAGTACCCCTGGACTGGCAGACTGGGGTGGTGGTCCCCATTTTCAAGAAGGGGGACCAGAGGGTGTGTTCCAACTACAGGGGGATCACACTCCTCAGCCTCCCTGGGAAAGTTTATGCCAGGGTGCTGGAAAGGAGAGTTCATGCACTAGTCGAACCTCAGATACAGGAGGAACAATGCGGTTTTCGTCCTGGTCGCGGAACACTGGACCAGCTCTTTATCCTCTCAAGGATACTTGAGGGTGCATGGGAGTTTGCCCAACCAGTCTACATGTGTTTTGTGGACTTGGAGAAGGCATTCGACCGTGTCCCTAGGAGTATTCTGTGGGAGGTGCTACGGGAGTATGGGGTGTCTGGCCCATTGCTACGGGCCATTCGATCCCTATACAACCGTTGCAAGAGCATTGCTGACAATAAGTCGGACTCATTCCCAGTGGATGATGGGCTCCGCCAGGGCTGCCCAGTGTCACCGATTCTGTTCATAATTTTTATAGACAAGATTTCTAGGCACAGCCAAGTGGCAGAGGGCTTTCACTTAGGTGGCCTCAGAATCTCATCTCTGCTTTTCGTGGATGATGTGGTTCTGTTGGCTTCATCGGGTGATGGCCTCCAGCTCGCACTGGAAAGCTTTGTAGCTGAGTGTGAAGCAGTGGGAATGAGGATCAGCACCTCCAAATCTGAGGCCACGGTTCTCAGCCGGAAAAGGGTGGAGTGCTCACTCCGGGTCGGGGATGAGTTCCTGCCCCAAGTGGAGGAGTTCAAGTATCTCAGGGTCTTGTTTGCGAGTGATGGGAGAAGGGAGCCGGAGATTGACAGACGGATTGGTGCACCGGTCCGTCGTGGTGAAGAGAGAGCTGAGCGTAAAAGCGAAGCTCTCAATTTACCGGTCGATCTACGTCCCTACCCTCACCTATGGCCACGAACTGTGGGTAGTAGGTATAGGTATACAAGCGGCGGAAATGAGCTTCCCCCAAAGGGTAGCTGGCCTCTCCCTTAGAGATAGGGTGAGAAGTTCAGCCATCCGGGAGGGGCTCAGAGTAGAGCCGGAAGAAGATGAATGGATGGATGGATGGATGGATGGATGGATAGATGGATGGATGGGTGGATGGATGGGTGGATGGATGGATAGTTTTGGTTTGACTTTTGAGGTTAAGTGACTGAGATATAAACACAAGGTTCATTTTAATTCCATATGAGTCCATTTACACCACTAAACTAAACCAAGGGAAAAGATGAAAAACAAATTACTTTTAACACATATATCTTGTTCTACAAGTCTTCTTAGCAGTTTGCAAAGTTGGGAAAAAATAAGAAAAATGTTTTAATGTTGATCCACGATAGGTCAACTGATATAGAGCTGTTGCAGGGAGATGGGTGTGTTCTACGTGCGTTTGATATGTAGAAATAATTGCAATACTGCAAAATACTACTAATTACTAAGACTACTAAATACTATTACGGAATGGGGTCCTACTTTAATAATGAAGTTCTATCGCCTGCACTGTACAAATATATGCAAATACTTACAGATTTTTACATGTGTTAGAGTCTTAATCAAAACAACATTTAGGTTCATAGTATTTACTTCCTTACTCTCTTTCTGAAAATGTATATATAAAAGAGCATCACTGTGTGTGTATAGCATTCACATATCTATCTTGCATACAGCTGGTTTAGAATCACCAATTAACCTAGTGGGAAAACCCACACAGTAACAGGGAGAACATACAAGCTCCACAGAGAAATGATCTCACAGCCATCTTGCTGTGACATGTCAGCGCTAACCACCATTGCACCAGAAGAAGACCAGTAGGCAGTTTGTGGTTGTTGGGAAGAGAAAATCCTTGCTCTACTCCACTTCACTAGTATGTTACTTAAGGCCCGCAAAAATCTCTGCTGGGTTTTTTTAGGGGGGACTCAAGGGTTGAATGCTGGTGTTATTAATAGAAGAGCCACAAACATCTGCTCTCAGAGCTTGAGAGTACTTTCCCTAACTACAGTAAATGAATTACTTGCCAGTTAAAAAATAAAATTTTTATTAATGTGTTTACTTTTTTACCAAGGGAGGATTTGTTGAAACTAAGCAACATCATTAACATATTTAATTTTAACATATTGTGTCTTTTATACTATGCATGTTATCCCTGCTAAACTCAGGCAGGCTAATGTTATACAACAACTGCCTGCAATGCTCAGTCACTCTAACCCCATAAAGATCACTACAGGAAATGATCAGCCTATGAAAAGGTCACAAAATTATTGATTATTAGCAAAACTTTACAACAGAGAATCTGTTCATTATTTATATGTACATTTAAAATGTGAAGGTCAGACCATTTATAGATATTAGCAGAGAAGGTCAGGAGACAATTGTCTCAGTCTCAGGAACCAAACTTTGAGTCTATACTGCCACTGAAACAAGTAGTGACTATCTCTGCCTCCTTCAGCAAGCTCACAAACACTGGTAGACCACACACTGTTGCAAAAAAAGTCCCTTCATTGTGGATCACTGTGGATGAAAGCATTTTTCAGGGTTCTGTTCGAGTTAAATTCATTGTTGTCAGAAGGACGTCTACTTTACTTCAAACAAAATATTTAAGCAGCCAAGTTTTGAACAAAGAAACATTTTCTTCGAGTTTAACCAAATCCTCTTTTCAGCAGACTTCTGCTGTTAATACTTCTCAATTAAACATAAAACTCTATTTTATTTGGTGAGCTAACTGCAGCTAGTATGAAGAAAGGGGACCCTACCACATCAGAAGGACCTGGACTTTTCCCAGAGGGCAATTACAGAAGTGAGTGAGAACAAAAAAGAAAGTGGGAGAAAAGCTGTGTTGTCATGCTCAGCCCCATTGAGCCCGCTGGAGCCCATTGTAGTTCTATATTTTGCCTTTCTCCCTCCCAGTTAATGACGTTCGGTTTCATCCCATGGCTCTGATGACCTGCTTACCCTGTGTCAGTATCTTTATCACCGGTGAAACACTGAGGCATCCAGCAGGAGATTGCTGCTGACTGACTTTATACAAACAACAACACTGAAAGAATATGCGACTGTACATTTTAGGAAAAAGAGGCTAAATTCCATTAAAAAAACAGCTACCTCTGAGTCAAGTACAAACACCAGACAATGTGTTGTTGATGTCACTACAAGTCTCATCCTCATTTCCACATTAGACACAGATTCCACAGAAACAGGTGATTTTGTTTTTAACTCAGTGCACTCACACGCTCACAATGATGTGTCCACGTTACGATTCATAATGATTTGGCACTGTGAGGTTACCTCGAGGCGTCTGCATGCATTTAGTTCTAATAAGGAAAGCCAGTCTGCTCTTGGTCACTTCAGGGCACCAGCACCCGCAGGGGGAAAGTTTAATGCATTTCACACATTCAAATGGTCTACTACTACAGACCATGCCGATTTTATTTGTGTGGATTTCCTTGACATCAAAATTTATTAGAAGAATATTGGATGTGAGCTCTAGCTCACAGATGACTGTGGAACTGAATGGAGAGGAAATTAAAAATGTGAGACCCATGGAGATGTGAATTTGGTCTGAATATCATCATGCTTTTAATGTTTTTAGCTCTGTGCTGATAAGACAACCTGTCCAGAAATGTGTCACTTGTCTCTCAACCAGTCTGTGTTGATGTTGTATGCGAGCAAAAATTTAGAGCTCTTCAAATACTAAAGAAATTAATAATGATATTGGTGCTTTGTGGGTTGGACTCTTTTATACATAGTCGAAAGAAACACCTTAAATCTGCAGTGCAGATCTTATCTTTCTGACTTCTGGTTCTGGTTATTTTTTAGCTTTGGAATCAGACGCTGCTCAAAACTTTCCTTGGTCTTTCCACCACCTCCACCTAGCTGTAGCTTGCTTCTTTTCCAGTGCAATGATTTTTTTTCAAATTACACATTGCTCGATAAACTAAAAAGTATCACTATAAGACACCAGATTTAAAATTTTGAAAAACTGGGTAATACAAAGGCAACTTTCCTAATATCATCAATGATAAAAGACTTAATCAACGTTATGAGAACTTGTCTGAGGGCTTAAATATAACAGATATTTGTTCCTATGTGATCAGTGAAGCTCAAATTATTAGTTTTAGTACAAAATATCTATGATATCTAAATTAGGTGTTGCAAACAAATGACACTGACTTAGCTGAAAATGGATGGATGGATTAACGGGTGGACGGACGGATGGATGGATGGATTGATGTTGATTAATTCCACAAATACAAATTATCTGAAGCACTTTTGAATGTCAAGAGCAAATCTTTAAAAGAAAATGAGAAGTACATTCTCCCCTTTCTATCCTTTTACTCTTATTTACAGAGAATGAGATGGCGCACACAAAAATATGAACAAAACCGTCCAAATCAGCACTGTCACCTATGCAATTTATTTCCAATCAGCTGCAAACAAATAGCAGAGTCGTTTGAGGCCAAACAAACAGGCAGAAGGTGACCATCGTGAAGTGATTGTGATTTTGGGGTGGCATTTAAGCACATTAATCTTCTCTCTTTCTGTAACACACTCATGCTCACAAATTAATATATACTGAGAAATTCAGCTATTTGATTCTGTCCCATTTGAATATTTTTACTAGGTCAGTGTGTTCAGATGAGGCTTCTAAACAGCCTCATCAGACAGGCTATTCACACACAAACAGCCTGAGGGACACATTCTCTTTCTCGCTGTCACACATACCCCTTAGACAAACACCCAAACAACAGGATTGCTATTTTAAGCAGAGTATTAAATGACCAGCTCTTAAATCAGGGCCCCTGTTGTGGTCAGGTAAACCTATCCACGCTGAGCTGCTTTCCATTGTGCAGCGATGATAATGGCTTTGTTTCTCAGTCCATTTTTTTCCCTTTGTCAAGATAATCTGCCGCAGTCATGAATATTAGATAATCTATTGTGTAGATTACCTATACAGTTAAAAGTGATTTAATTACTCTTATGCTTTGGGCAAATCCAAAATATTATGTCACTAAACTTGCAATATTGACACAGGGCTGAGTAACTTCAGTCATTTTTACACATGCACAGCAGCCCTTGACCTTTTTCCAGCTCAGCTCCAGGTAAGAAAGCAAATATCAGACATTGGATCACGCATTAAATTGTATTTAACCTGCTATCTCCATAGCAGAAAGAACTAAGACAGCACCATTACCAAAACCAAACTGAATGTTTCCTGCAGTGAAAACACATCTACAGCAGACCTACCTGCTATTTACTGCACGTGAATAAAGGACCTGACCAGGCCTGTTTGAAATTCATGTCTGAAAATTGCTAGCTAACTTGAAGTTATTGGAGTGGTTAGTTGAGGGAAAACTAATCAATGGGAATGTTGGTATTTAACAGATAAGTGGTAACAAATGGGACAGAAATGGTGTGTTTAGTATTCTTGGTGTGCCTGTGCTATATCACTGTATCAGCCCCGAGGTTCTGAGGACATGTGCTAGCCGGCTGTCTGTGAGTCACATTTACAACCTGAATCTGAAACTGAAGACGATACTGGTGCTGTGGAAAACATCACATCTGGTTCTTACAAAACAGATGACACCATCAGAGCATATTGACTATTGACCAGTTACTGTAGCACTGGAAAGACTGGTTCCCAGATCTGGGTGCAATGAAGCAATCATATCCATGCTGCAGAGAGTTTAACCCCATTGAGGGGCTGCATAGTGGAGGATGCAGGCCCCTGTGGCACTCCATTGTGCTGTCTCCATTTATGTTTACTATCCATACCTCAGACGTTCAGGACTTTTAGACCTTTTACTTAAGCAAAAGGTAGAAATACTTGTGCCACTCCATCCCTTCCTCATCTGCACATACCTCTGCCTATGGCCTGAGACAGTGACACCCATCATCAGCCTTCAAATGTATGACAGTAGTGAGATGATGCAGCCAAACTGCATCTCAAGAACATTAATCAATTTAAAAGGACTCAAAAGGCATTATCTCTTAATGTCAAAAATGTCTTCAGTATATAATCCATAAGTGATGCAGCAATTGCTATAGACTCCTGCAGCTGGAGTGTAACAGTCTTCATAAACTGTTATTCACATCAGTGATCTTGCTTCTAGACAGACATTGTTCACAGTTAACCCGGGGACTGGTATAGCTGAGACCCTCGAGGTTCTAAATGATGTAACATTAATCCTGGTGAATAAACAGCAACACTACAAAGCTGTAGTAACAAAAGGCTCGGGAAGATTAAAATACAAGTAAAAGGCTTTAAAGACATTCACTTTAGTGTGACTCAACATTAATTTACATGCAGCCAGGTTCTTTCTTTTGAAGTTTATCCCTAAGAAAAAAGCATAAAACATCCACATAAAATCACTCTACACAAGAAACAGATCTATTATTATTTACCGTAATTTTGTTTCACATACCAATCTTGGCAAATCTCAAAAAAGCCAGATCTATTATCCAGTCTGGAACACAAAAAGGCTCTGAACCCACAGTGCCCTGGGACCAGAGTGATGAATCTGGCAAGGACTATGCTGCACAAAGGAACTGCTAACAGAATGCCACTCCCTGAGGGCCCGGAGAGTCGACATCACAACAAATGCTACACATCTAGACCCTTTCTCATGCAAATATATCGCATTAGTGCACTGTATTTATGAGTGTGTGCGGAAGAAACAAATATGGAAAGATTTCCACTATTGAATGAATGTGCAATATATCTGATGCTAAACTCACACCATGCATGTTTTTAGTCCAAAGATGATACATTTGCTGAATATAAATCAAATCTGCTGGCAGCTGGAAAAACAAACATACCAAATCAAAATGTAAACACAGGCTAGAGTGCAAACTATAACACATTCCTTGTTTGCAGTTAGGCGTAACATATAAACATTTAACAAATACTGTATATTTTGCTTAAATAGACTGGGAGGTAACGATGTAGACGGACTTCTCAGCTATGAAACATACTGATATTGTTAAAATGCAATCCGTCCTGCAGATATCAACAAATTATATGTGTGACACAAAATTATACTGCTGCAGCATTGGTAATGAATGCGTAACATCACTATAGGCAGGATGATAGGCATACCTTGTATGATCTTACCCATTGGTTTGTCCATTTTAAAGGTTAATTAGCTTTTTGAATCCAGAAGTCAAGACTAAAAGATGGAAGGTGACTGCACAATTAATCAAATTTTAATCTCAATCACAATTTCAACTTCCTGCAGTTTTAAATGAACGTGATTGACTGATAATGAAAATGTGTGCTACAGCTAGACATGAAGTAAAACCAAATCAAGCTCTCCCTGACAGCGTGCCTGCATGTCCCAATCACAGCTGTTCCCTACACCGCAGAGCCTGAAATTTCCTGAATTCACTTGACTGCAGTGATATACTACATATAACAGAATGTCAAAAACAAAAATCAAATGTCTGGCACAGCCGAAGGCAAAGATTTTGATCCTAGAGGCAGATCATTACCTGTAGTTTGGATATAATTCAGATTTAGGGCCAGTGATGTCAACCTAGAACAAATCATATGCAAAGAATGCTGTAGAGTTGTGTCTGTGTCACAAAACAACACAACTAACCTCTTCTACCACCTGAAACCACAGCAAATGGCAGTATATTGAATGCAGGAATGCAAAGAAAAACAATGCAGCGGTTGCTAATGTGAATTGTCCAATGTCACTTCAGATGTCCAAGATAAGTGACCAAAAAATACAGTGAGTAATGAGGGTTTCAGGAAAATGGTCAACATACTAGTAAAAAAAGACGTTATCGCCTCACACAGTTATTTTTAAAAAATGATAACAGCTGCACTATATGCAAATCATTGCAGGGGAAACAGATTTTCACAGGTTTAAACAAATAAAGTTCAAGAATATATAATCTGCTTCTAGGAGATGGAATTAGATCAGGACAGCACACCTTGTTTTACACCACAAACTCCTACAATTACCAGTTTGTCAATTTTAAAGTACTTATACAGTACTTAAAATCTTCTTTTTTACTCTAAATAAAACAATAATAGAAAGGTGAACAGCATAGATATGTATCTCTTTTGTAGACCGTGGCCAACACTGTACAGTGACAGTGTGGAGAAATAATAGAATCCAGACACTATAGTGACAGAAACAAAAAATAGATAGCAACATACTCCAGGGATGAAACAGTGTTAAACAGTATTGAATGGCACATTTCATTATATGCTAATTCAAATTGCTTAACCCAGAAGATAAAGACATAAAAACGTGTATGGTGTAGGTTTACAATAAGGCAGTAAAAATAGCAAATTCAAATAAAACAAGACAAACAAAAAACACCTATTGAGTGTAAGGCTGTCTGAATAAAAAGGTTTAGAGGTTGTATTAGAATTTACGCACACATATAATAATATCTCAGGTCAGCAGACAGCTGCTTCCAAAGAACAGGACCACAATAACTGAAAGCACCCTCAGCACAGTGAGACTGATCCTGTCATCTCAGTCTGATGACCTGACAGTTCTGACTGATTAATAAACATGGAGCAAGTCAGAGATCTAAACCTTGAGAACTTTGTGAACTAATAGGATTAATGCTTTAAAGTAATTCTATATTGCACTGAGAGTCAGTGAAGTGACTTCAGTACTGTGGTAATATGGTCAGATTTCTGCATACTGTGATTGTTTATGACAGTACCAAGTGGGATCATGCAAAGTTTAAAGAGTAATGGACCAAGGGCAGTGCCTTGAGGAACCCCTGATTTAAGTTTTAGGCATGCAGATCAAAAACTGCTATTTAAAACAAAAACTTCCACCCACCAGATATGATATGAACCAATCAAGCATCTGGCCTGTTTAACCAACTGTGTCATGAAGCAGCGTGGGATCATCTTGACAGAGGACAGAGCAAAAGGAAACCAACATCCAAAGAGCTTTCCTATGTCATTGAAGAGGCCTGGAGAACTATTCCTGAGGACTACTTAGAGAAATACCTAAAGCGTTCAGACTGTGTTGAAGAATGAAGATAATCACACCAAATGATTCTACATGTTCCAACTAGACGCTTGACATCTTTCCCATTTTCTAACAAAACATTAAAGAATGAGGGGCAGCTCGAGACTTTTGCACAGTGCTTTATCTGTGTGATTCTGTTGATAAGAATCTGCATGATTCTTATAAAAAGTGTGTTGCGCTCTGCCTCCAACACCAGGCAAGTGTGCATTCATGTAAATTGAGGGCATATCTACACTGGCATGGTCTAGCAGCTCATTATTTTACTATCAGTCCTTTGGCAAGGAAACATATCAGTCAGGGGAGGTCAGCAGTGAAGCATCCAGATGTTCAGCAGCTCTAAACCTACATTTGAACCCAGGTGACTAGCCTATTACCTAACCTGATTCAAAATGCAGCTGGGGAAACTGGAAGAACATGAGACTCTGGGAAATTAGTTGATTTGAGTTAAGCAGGAGGTACAAAAAGAATCCAGGAAAGAAAAAATAATTTGCGCTAGATGGAGGTGTAAAAGATGGATGAAAACCAGTCCATCACAGAGCCTTTAAAATCCTGGATTCCTTTACATTTCATCATATTCCCGATCATGCTTAAAGGACTTAAATTAGGGTCTCTGAACCTGTAAACATTAACAAAAGACAAAATATTTTAGTGAGGCAGCAAGCCTATGACATAAAATAGTGTAAAAAAAAATCCCTAATAATAGGGTGAAACTAGAGAAGTGATCTAGAGCTAAAAAATGATGCAAGTAAAGGAGACCGTTAGGATGGAGATAAAACAGAAAACTATAATTAATATAATAGATTTAACCATCCACATATTCTGTTGCTAACTAGTAATGCTTGTCACTTCTCTGTGCAACTCTGGGCTTCCAAAGAGCAAGCACACACACTGCAACAATTCTGTGTGTGGGATGTTTAAATCAACTGATGAACCATGAACTCATCCATTAACACATCATTTCCAGCATTGTGTGACTGGCTACAGTAGCGAGCATAATCGTGTATGATGCAGTTTGTTAATGGACCTCTAGATAGATGAATTTATAGAGGAGAGATTTACAATCTACGGCTTCCTAACACCACTGTAATCCTAATCCAGGAGCTAAGACCTCTGAAGTGCTGCACCGAGTCTGTGACCACCACATCTCGTCTACACTGAACACAACCCACATGCTTTTACAGATTTAGAAACAAAAATCCTTCAACACTTACATGGTTAATGCAAAATAAAAATGTTTTAGGTATACTTTTAAACATTTGAGTTAACTTAATAGCAGAACAACCTGTTAACCATTTCTACGCCACATGCTGTGTTATAAAGGTTCGAGTAATCACAGGCATCCAAGGATGGTAAAGGATGGGAAAATAATTTGAGGACAGCGTTAAATCCTTATTCACGTGCTGGCTGAGTGTGGGCTACAAATAAAGATAACAAAAACTAGAAATTGTTAAAGATCTCTACAACATCAGTTTTTTCGGGTCACTACTCTGTTTTGTTTGACTCAGTAGAGTGGAGGAAAGTTACATAAGAACCTCTACATCCCTGCTTTAAATTGAAATCAGTCTTAATCTAAAGTAATCATTAATATTTTCTCATTAAGTATAAAACTCTACTATATTATTTTACTAAACATATAAACAGTTTTTATAGAATATTAACATTTATAAATATTCTGCACACACATACAAGTACACACAGAAATTTCTCCCACCACTGCCACCCTAGCTAGCCGTTCTAGACATTGACAATTTAAGAGTGTGGACTTTGCATGTTGTTCCCGTGTTTACATGGGTTCTCTCCAGATACTCAGGCTTCTTCCCACGATCCAAAGGCATGCAATTAGCGGGGTAAGGTTAATTGATGATTCTAAATTGTCCATAGGTGTGAGTGTGAGTGTGAATGGTTGTGTTAGCCCTGCGATAGATTGGTGACCTATCCAAGGTGTACCCTGCTGCCAGAACAGAATAGAAGAGATGGATGGATGGATGCAACAAATACAACTCTATGGTCAACCAGTATTTGATTTTTAAAACACTAGAAGACTAGAAACACTTGGTAGAAGACTAGTTCAGGTTGTTCTTCTTTTGCTTTGTCTTGTTTTCTCCCTGCTATTTTAAATAAAAACATTTGATTCTGAGTCAGACGTATGCAGTGAGGCTGTTGTCTCAGTAGGATGCCATTGGTGTAGTCAGAGTAGTGTGTGTGTATGTGGGTGGGCGTATATGTGTGTGTGTGTGTGTGTGGGTGGTTGGGGGAGGTTACAGTCTTTATATTGGACTCCTGTGAGTCTAAGCATGTTTTCTGGATGTGCCAGTTTCCTTCCTGAAGTACTTTAATGGATTAATTGATTTCCCTCTGTCCCCTTTAACATGGAGAGAGGCAATACCCTTTACTTGGCATGGGGCTCATCGCTTTTGCTTCATCAGTTATGATGCCCTGTTTGAACAGCATGCTGTGGAGTCGTGTCTGTGCTTGATTTTTGGTAGCCACTTAAAAGATAGTAAAAGAAAAACAACAATGGGTGAAACAAACCGTATCCATTCTGTTGCGATTCCCTTCATTTTTTGTTTCATGTCCACATATGTATCTCAAAATTTCAACCTCAACCTCAATAAAGCAAAACTAAGTTTGCAAGACAGTTAAGTTTTTACTCTTGCTTCTTGTAAAACAACAAAAAAGAAAGAGGTAAACCACACAATTCTGAGAAGTCATTACATGACTTGTGATGCTCTGTGTATCTCTTAGACAGTAGACAGGATAAAAACTGGACACAAACTATGAACTGTTCAAGGATAAATAGGATGCTATTACCAATACATGCCAACAGCCATATGTGACATGTGTTAGAATGTCTTATCACCTGATTTGACCTTGCCTCCTGGTCTTGCCTCCCTCCTGACTGATGAAGTGGAAGGTGGCAGGTTGGGGTTCGCGGTGGACATATGTCTATGCATAAAGGAGTGCTTTGGAAAGCAGATTCAGCAAAACCACTGAGTTAAGTAATCAACCCAGATGTTAGATGATGATGCTGATGCTGATGATGGGATGGGGCTTAGCAATGCATTATAAAGCCAGGCATGCACATCATCATCATTCAATGAAGCAAACATTAATGTAGAGAGTAATGCATACATATGCTCAGTGTTTAAAAATAACCCTTTGCGTCTTTGACTTGTTTTTTAGTCTGGATTCTGGGTAGAAAATTCAAAGATTTATAGCTAATTAGCCTGTGAAAGATTCAGCAGCCAGTGTTATTCAGTAGGTATATGGTGACTGCTAAACAAAGATCCGTGACCAAGTCCTGTACTGTGAGGTCCTAAGTAAAAAATTCCACATTATATCCAGATATGAAATTATCTAAACGTACTCTGGTTTGTTTATGCCAGACGATTTAAAATTGTGCTATTAATTTTGATTTTTTTAACGTCAGAAAACTTTCCGAAAATGCCGAAAATATTTCCTACTAGTCGTTTGAGGACGTAAACTCAGGTCTAAATTATCATACCCCTCAAAAAAACAAAAACAAAAATCGTTTTCCAGTCGGTACCCTTCATTAGATCATCTGTATTAACTGGAGGGAAAGAACAACTTTGCCCCAAAACCTACCTCTGAAAAGCATTGCGATCCAAATATAAAATCCAAGCGAACACGGTTTCCAAAACTTGTGGCACCGCATGCTGGCACCGTCCAGTGCACTCCAACGGTTGTGTCGGCTAGACGGGGACTCTGATCCGGCTCGGCGGTGGAATGAACATGAGGCTGGGGAAAACGAAGGGGACCGGGACGGTGTGAGAGATTTGCAAACAGAAAAAAGAAAAAAGAAAAAAAAAGACTGACAGACAGGAGTGCGGAGTTCAGATTGGCGCGTTCACGCTGCTTCAGTCTCCCTCACACGCACACGCACACAACACAACGCTGCACAGTGCACCCCCTTCCCAGCCTGAATGCGCATCACAGGTAACACAACAGGATACAGTAAAGTGCTGTAATAGCCTCTGTCACGGGAGTGTGAGCACAGATGAGGCTGATGAGATGTTTGTAACCCAGTAATTGTTTGCTAACCCTGAAAACTAGCTCACATTTGAATGTTAAATCATACAACATGCTCACGAGACACTGACTAAAGATTACATTAGTGTCTACTTAAACTCAACTAGTCCAATCAAATAAATGCGCGTGTGCGTGCCGCCCACTTATATTGCTCACATTCTGGGGGTGATAATGTTAGTGTTTGACCTCAGGCAATGATGTAACGAAACCCTGAATGTAAAATTCCCTGAAGTAATGGAAACATGGCTGTGTGTGTGCTGCCCCAGTCACACCTGTATGCGCTGCAGTCTATTACAGTAAACAGTAGAATTAAACAGGAACTTTTTTTAGATGTTCATGGAAAAAAAATCTTATCTTTCTTGCACAGAGTAAGGTATGAAGATTGATTCCATTTGTGCACTGTTACATAAAGTACAGATCTAAAAGTAAATAAGGAATATGTAACCCTAAGTAAAACTCCAAATGGCATAAGTGCTCTGACAGTGTAAATAAATGTGTTCATTAGTGAACTTAGGATAAGGTTATCAGTTGGTAGCCGTATTACACTATTAAGTGTAATAAAAGTTGTATCAATACTCTTATCAGCCTCAGAGAAACAAGCTGCTTAAGCAGGGGAGTAGTATTGTAGCCTGAGAGTAACATCCTGCATGATTTAAACCAATCTGCTCAGTCCAATCAGTCAAATCACTACATGCTTGATTCTGTGCATAGCCTTTTCTGAGCAACTAGTAAAATTGGTAGTTGCCCAGTGACTGATATATATCTTTTTTCTTTTGCTATAACATTTGGTTGAGCATGCACCACTCCAACCTCTGGGCAACTACTTTCGACAGTAAGGCTGTTGCATAGGTGGTTTAGCGGGAAGCAACCTGTCTCCAAACAGTCTGAGTCAGACCAAGTGCAATGAGACTATTTTGAGACATGCTGGTGAATTTCCTGAAATAATCACTGTTTAATTTAAACGCAGGAAATGTGTCGCAATTAAATTAAACCTGATCCCTTTCTTCAAAGCAGCCATTTCAACGGCAGCAAGATAGTTGCAATAATTTTTTTTCTAAGTGTAACTGTTGCATAAGGTGAAAGATTTGTTGAGCTGTACAAAAGAGGCCAAATAAAATAGGTAAGTGCACATTTAAATCAAACACAAGGTCACGGAGTAGCTATCCAAATACCAGATAAATACATTTGTCATTTGTCAGTTTTTTTATCTCACTGTTTGTGCTGGACAGGAAGACCTACTCCGGCCCAAGAAGCAGGTACAGATCACCAGTGCATACCCTCCATCTCCCACAGCTGTAGATCATCATTTATTGAAGTGCCACGCGTCCCACTGCAATTTCCCCCTTCCCAGCTTTACAAAGAGGTTCATCAACTGCATTTTTGTCATATTTGTCTCCTTTTTGTGCCAGACTGGCTTATAATCAAATGACCTATTTATTCCAGTCCATAAATAATTTCAGTCGGAAATAGAATCCAACAGGCAATGAGGGGGAACATTGCATATTTCTCCAAATGTTCTCGCCGCCTTTGCTCCCTGTCTCTTTCTCTCTTCTTCTTCTTCTCTCAATGGAACAGGGGCATATTATCTAAGAGGCAGGCCTGCGCCATTGGTATTAGTTATTTTTCATACCCCACATGGAGCTCCATCTGAGGAGATTTATGCTGTTAGATCTGATTTGGTACAGCATCCCATATCTGTTCAATAGGTGGTCCCGAAAGCCACAGCGGGCTGTGTGAAACCTCTGATCCCAATTTCATCCTTTCAAATAATCTCACTGTAAAAGAAAAAAAACATCTAGGGAGTGAGAAGGAAGTAAAAGTAAACAAACCACACACAGTGACACACCATGTCACAAAGCTTGAATCATCTCAAACTGGTTTCTTGAACAAGAATGCGAGTTCACTGTAATCAAATGTCTTCCAAAATCGCCAGATCTCAATCCAATAGAGCTTTGTGATGTGGTGTAATTGGAGATTTGCATCATTGATGTGCAGCTGATAAATCTGCAGCAGTTGTTCAAATTGCCATCAATTCAATATGGACCAAAATCTCTGGAGTATTTGCAGAAACTTGTACAACAAAGAATTTAGGCATTACTGAAGGCAAAAAGGGTCCAAAACATTACTAAGGTGCATCTAACAAAGTGTTTGTTGAGTGTAAATATTAAGTACATAATTATGCATGCAGTACTGTCTCTGTGTGTGTTTGTGTTTATAAAGTGATTCTGTGGCTCTGTTGCACCAGGAGTATTTTCTTTTTACTTTATGTTTTTCTTTCCACTGTTTTGCCTCCTCCTACACTCTGTATAGCTGTTTGCCCCCACTTAACAATGCACAGTGCACATTACAACTGCACAAACTACACACACATTTTTTTTTTTTAAAAAAACATCTCTATGCTCAAAGTTCTTCAAATCAATCCTCCAGCAAACTGGCAGCTGATGATACTCTGGACTCTTTCACCCAAATACTACAGTCCTTTTTCAGACAGACCATTCAGATTTTCCACCCTAAGGACGTGTACAGGTGTAATCCCAGCACTTTTGTTTGGCAAATGTATGTAATATGAATGAACACGAAAGATGTCACAGTGCAATTCTTATTTATTTATATTTCACCTTTTTGAGTTGATTGTGAGCTTCAGTGCTGAGGTTTAAAATGTCTCCAGTCCAGGAGGTGAACAAAAGAAAATGATAACCACAGAAATGAGTGTGAAGACTGTAGGGAGCTGTTAATTATCAATTTTTTTATAAATGGAAACTGTTCTGTTTAATTACTTAATATTATGATGTTACTATCTCAATATTCTCTCAATGATGAGAAAGTATGCATGAAATTTTCAGTATCGTAACATATTTTGTTCAACATCCATCTTGTCCTTTGCCCTGTTTCTAACTTAAATATTTGAAATATTCCCCATAGTCCCAGCAGGGTGCATATGTGTGCATGTGCGTGATAGAATGAGGTCAGATGAGCTTTAGTTTGTATCTAAATCACTACCTTTGATGTGGGAGGTGTGCACGCATTCGTGAATCTGCATTGTGTCATTTATAATCTTTTCAGAAATGTGTGCACATCTGAAATGTTTTCAACCAAAAAAAAAAGAAAACAGCAGTTCATATGCATCTTTTCTGCACTCCAATATTTGCTGGTTTGAGGTACATGTGAATATCTAGCCCACATGATGAAGATCATCTTGGTCCGCTCAACACAGCTCGTCCTTTTCTGTCTCACTAGCTGCCAGCTTGCCATTTGTCTCTGTTAAAATGTTCAGGTGGTGACAGTTTATTATGGGACGTGACAGAAAGGTCAGACCTCTCATACACACTTAGTAGTTTACTGTAGAAAAAGGTCAGCAGTGAGTCAAGGGTAAGGGACAGACAGAGCGTGTCAGACGAACCCAAACAAAAAGAGCTAAAAGGTTTTGTGCGTTGTGTGGGGGCGAGTGAAAATGTTACACAGTTAAAGAAAAACAAATCAAAAATTATACAATTATGCACAAAAATACTGTCACATGTGTATGAACCAATCATTAGAAAGTCTTATGTTCATAAATAGTTTAAATTATTCTCGGTATTATCACTTTGAATTAACAGTCACCCTCAATTCAGCTTTTATATAGTCATTTTCATGTGGCTACATCAGTGTTTGAGCGAGATTGTAGGCCTAAATATTACATCACACAAAGAAATTCACTGGTAGGCTCCTCCTCATATTTAAAAGGATGAGACCTAATGCAGCACCTCAACAAGTAAAAATGAAAATTAATCCTCCTGGGACCTGCTTTGATTTTTTTTTTTTTTTTTGAAGTCTGAGCTGATTCAAAAGCAAGCTTTAAATTACCTTCCCTCAGAAAAGGCTGCTTTATGTGTTAATATTTCCCTTTCATTAAATCCACCACATAAGCTGGAGTTTTTGTTTATTAATTAATGTGCTTCTTTTTGTCAGTTTTACTCCTGATTTTATGTTAATAGTTTACTGCACCAACATCTGGCCACATTTATGTTTGTTTTGTTTTATTCTTTAGGTGTTTTTTTTCACGGTCCATTTTTTTTAAACGTATTTTCTTAATATGCCGACACAGATTACAAAATTTATTTTGGAAAAATGGCAATTGTTCTGCCATTTGTGTCACACAATGAGTAAATGGTACACAGAGAGTGAACGCTCTAACCAAAAGTCCGTGTGGTTAGGACTACACCTAGTGGTAGAAATGTAGACGTACACACACAAGCTTTACTTCTACAAGACTATAAAATAGGTCATGCGTTCAATAATATATGGTTATTTATATAACATAAAACATGAGGAATTTAGTAATACCATTTGAAACAGAAAAGAATATCTATTGCAATATAATGCAATAAGAGTTCAAAGTAACATGAGTGGAGAATCTTTTGTGGAAAAAGTTGATGCAATAATGCCTTTAAAGTTCAACATAACTTTTTTTAAGGGTTTTAAAATGCAGCCAAAAAGCAAAGAATAGTTGTGTCTAGAAAAAAGCATTTGTAAGCATCTTTTCTTCAATAATTTTAATTTATTTAAACAAAACACGTCTTACAGAATAAACGTTTTAGTGACTGTCTTGACCTAAAAATACAGCCAGTAACATCTCTATGCTGAATCTCACAGCCTGGCTTCTGTGGGGGGAGGCCTGCTGTTTGGTCTGCTGGCAACAGATAAATGTAAATGTTGACTCAGAGTGACCGGCCTGGCCTGATGCTTGAGTTCTTTCATTCCCTTCTGGTTTCTGGTATTAAAGAAAAAATCTATGAAGGAAAGTGTTGTTCACTTTTCTTGATGGATTTTGAGCTGAAGCCGAAACACTCACACATTCAGACGAATGACACCTTTGCAGGTAAATCTCCCTTTCTGTCACGTTTTAATGAAACTTTACAGTATTTACGCCTGACAGCTCAAGCAGTTAGATGTCTACATATTTCTCTCTTTCTTCTAAAACATTTTCTTTACTCATAATTTCACAGACATGAAGTTTGTGATCCTCTTGGCTGTTTTGAGTGGTAAGCTTTCTCCTCTGTTGTTACTGCAAGTAAATGTGCTGGTGTTGTAGATTTAAAGTCATGAAACATAGTTTTGAAAATTATAGTTTTAAAATTTTAACATCCATTGTGAAGAAAAAGATCTACTAGACTTATTTAACATCCAGGATTCGCCCATGATGCCTATTTGTGTAAATTTTGTTAGGATTTTGTATTTAATATATGCGCCCACAAGTATTATTATATCCATCAATGTTAATGTTTTTAGGGGTTTTTGCTGCCCCTTTCCTGAAGGAAGAGGAGGCCAAGCGATTCATCAGGCTGAAGAGACAGGCAGGATATTGGGATCCAAACTACTCTCAGAACCAGTGGGGTTACACCGTTCAGGAGCAGGTAAATGTTAGTGAAATGTTCTAAGCATATAGAGTGAGTCACTTTAAGAATCGTAATTGTTTGTTCATTAGGCTAATGAGTACTGGACAGCCATTCGAACAGATGCGCAGTATTACATGGACATGAGCAACCTGATGTTTGACCGCTCTGTGGCCACGTGAGTGACGTAACTGTTTGTCGCTATTAAATTACATTTGAATGTTTCATTGTCATATTCTTCCAACTTTGTCGCGGTAACGCATTATCATTTGATATGTATGTTTATCGAGTACATTACTTACATAACTTTAAATCAAACACGTTTGCAAAGGAAACAACAATGGTTACTGTTTTAACGGTCAGCGTGCCCAACTTCAATGAGCACTGTAACTTCCTTTTAATAGTTATGATACTTTTGATCACACAAACTTAAAGTCAATATTCGTCATGTATATATGTTTTATCATTTTATTTTACTTTGCAGCGAAAACAACAGGATGTATATGGAGATGCTGCGCAATGCACGCGCCCACCTGGACAGCCTGACCGGTCGTAACGGGTAGAAAAGAAAAAAGAAGACTGGGAAATGGAAAACATTTCATAAAAAGTGATTTACAAAAGCATATATACAAAATATATAGTTAGAATAGTATATAAAGACTTACTTGATATGGGATGTTTCTGAAAATGTTCTCCATTCAGAGCCTGCCTGAACTGTACTAGGTTTAGCGATCAAACACACTACCTGACAGGAACGGAACATTTGGACAGAAAGTCTTAGAATCTCATTAATTGGTCAGCTTTTTTACTCGTTAAGCCTCATTGGTTACGAAGCGTGACCATTATTTCCTATATCAGCATGGGGAAAAATGTTGTTTTCAGCAATTGTGTCAAATTTATTGGATTATTGTAGAAAAATGATGCAAGAATTTCATACAATAAAATCAAAGTAAATTGAACTGAACATTTTGCTTCTTTAGTGTTTTGGGATTGTCTATTAATGGAAATAAAATGATTTTATGCCATTAATTAAAACGTATTCAACAGTATTCGAAGAATCAAACGAAATGAGATTTACCACCAGGTGGTGCTGCAAGATGCAGATTTTACTTCTCAGATTTCAGCCAAAACTACATCATTAAAATGATCCTGTTTGGGGGGATAAGTCATACCATATGTGACACTGCAGTGACTTAAATTTTGCAAACAACATGATGAGCAAATACATTTTTTGCTGGATTCTAAGCGAGTCTAAAAACAGCATTATCTTAAACAGGCTTGTGTATTTAAACCAGCTTTATTGGTTTAATTAGGTACATCGAAACAATAAAAACAACAAACTTTTATTGGGTTGTTTTCATTAATCTAGTACACTTTGTTACTTTAAATGTATTCTTTGTCTGCTGTGAGAAAAATGTATCTGATGAGGACGACACAAATGACAAATCAGTAAATGCTACTGAAACAGAACAGCACAATTTTTAAGCTTCAGTGTGGTGATACTCAACATACAGCCTGAGGGCCAAATCAGGGCCATCATTTTCAGCAATAAGTCAGTTCATCTAACTTTTACTGTTTATTACTTTTATTTCAGGTTTATTCATGCCTTGTCACATGAAAAAAAAAACACTCAGGGAAGAGTAAGTTAAGTATCTTTCCTTTAATACTTTATTTCCCCTAATGTGTGAAATCAAGTCAAACGTTTTGCAAGGTGGTGGGATCTCTGTTTAAGGTACTTTAAAGGCTGTATGCAGAAATTATTTTTCTTGTAGTTTACTACAAAAAGTAGCCTACTGTTAAATAATAGCTTTGACAATGCCCTCATAGATGTTTTATTTAATTACAATTCCCAGAGTAGAAATTTGTTTTGAATTTGAAAAAAAATTATTTCAAGAAAAAAATATCAAATTAAATATGATGTTGGTTAAAAACATAAAAAATAAGGCAATTATGGGGTTTTACCTTAATCTTGTGTATTGATAGCTAAATACCATTTGGTGTAGAGTTTATGAAGCATTTCTTTGTTGTTGTTTTTTTTATTTTGGCAATTTGCGAGCTGAAAATGAACACAGGTGACACTACTGTTTACTGTTGTCGTATGTATCTTAAACCAGAATAAAATGCCAATATAATCAGATGAAACGTTATGATATTGACTAAACAGACACAGTGACTTGATGACTTATTTGCATGTATATTTTACACAGTGGTTTAACAGAAAGAGTCACATAGTCAACAAAACCCTGTAAAAAGTGCCTGCAGTGGGCTCTTCTTGCTCAGTGGTACCATGTTTAAAAAATGTTTTCTTTGAAGGCAGATGATCAGTTGCCTCGTCAGTGTAACTGCTCTGAAGCTTGTTCCTCACTTGGAGTTGGAGGAGGGATTTTCATGAACATCTGCAGAGCTGGAGTGAAGATAAGGATGGTGCCTAATACTGAGACAGTGAGGAAAGCCCAAAGGAAGATTCTGTCTAACACCTGGGCCACAAACTTCCAGTCTTGTACCACCTGTGAAAAGGCAAAAATAAGACATGGGATTACAGAAACAGTATGTGCAATATAAACATTAATCTGTCAAAAGAATTTAATGTTTATTGATAAATACTTTACACACCTCACGGATGAAGTGCTCTTTACGGATATGTCTGCTGATGTAGCGCACCGAATAGATGGCTTTCTCCAACATAGCGCCCCAGGCTTCTTCGTCCTTCCCATCAGAAGTCGTGGGTCCGTGCGAACCACTGTTTGTCTTCTGGCCTCTCCGACCTCCAGAGCGAGACTTCAGCTCAGGGCTTTCGGGAGCCAGCTCTGGGTAGTGGTAGCGGTCAGTGTGCCCTCGCATGCACAGCAATCTGGGCAGTTTTTGAAGAAAGAGGTTTCGAACCCACGGCGACATTGGGTGGTAAGTGGCTGAGGAGCGATGGTGGACATTGATGACAAAGACAGTGACGATGATCGAGAGGGTGACAAAAATCATGATGAAGAGGAGGTACTCTCCAATCAGGGGTATGACTTTGGAGGAGGAGGGAATAATCTCTTCAATGACCAGCAGGAACACAGTAAGTGACACTAGGACGGAGGTAGAGAGTGAAAGCTTCTCTCCTTCATCTGAGGGGAGGTAAAAGACCAGGACGGTCAGAAAGGACAAACCCAAACAAGGGATGATTAGGAACAGCGTGTAGAACAAGGGCAACCTCTTCAGGATGAAGGAGTATGTGATGAAGGGATAGGATAACAAGCCATCTTTTCTGTTTCCTTTGGCACCAGTAGCACTGAGTATCTCCCACTCCCCGTTATCAAAGAAGTCTTTCCGATCAACCTGGTTGTCCATGAGAACCAAGTCCACCATGCTGCCATCATAGGTCCAGGACCCAAACTTCATGGAGCAGTTCTGGCGATCAAAAGGGAAAAAAGTGACATCCATGGTGCAGGCAGACTTGTAACTGGCAGGTGGTGTCCATGTGATGGCCCCGTTGTACTTCACAATAGCTTTGGTCATCAGGGAACCCTCAAACCGCCCATCAGCACTGCAGAAATATGAAACACAAGTCAGTTCTCATCATAAGTCCATTTATATGAAACTGTTAAATTAATACTACTATTTGCACTCATCCATCTCCTTTTTATGCACATGTTGTAGTTCAACTGATAATCACATGAAAATTGAAAATTTAGGGACTCTTTGAGAGCACTAAGAAATGTGTCCAAATCGCTCCCTG
This sequence comes from Oreochromis niloticus, assembly GCF_001858045.2. Lineage (NCBI taxonomy): Eukaryota > Metazoa > Chordata > Actinopteri > Cichliformes > Cichlidae > Oreochromis > Oreochromis niloticus. The sequence continues at coordinate 22,244,457 of NC_031966.2, forward strand.
CTTCTTGACCAATGGAAACTAAGCCAGGCTCAAAACTAATAAGTGGTCAAGTAAATGTATGGCTGATTGGGTGAATGTACAATGAACAGAGTGGCCTTTCTGAGCACAGCTCAGTGTTGCCTGAGTTTTATTTTAGTTTTTTAGATGAGGTATAAGATTGAATATTTATAATATTTATATTACAACATGCTGGTTACACTCAAAGAAAGTTTTTTTTTAAAAGCAATTAAGATAGATAGCATCACGTTGTGTTAGTGTTTTTCATACAGACAGACTCATGTTTCACGTGACGTAATCATCAGTCACTGGATTGGTGAAATTTCAGAGTGACCTTACTTCTCATACAGGACGATGTCTGGGAGCCAGATATTTTCTGAAGGAACTCTGATGGAGGTGATTCCTCCGTATTTATCTGGATTCCATCGCAGCTTGTAATCAATCCATTCCTGGTCGAGGGAAAGCACAGGAAGCCACATCAACAGACTGATAAACAATACTACAATACTATGATTTGCTTGTATTTATTGGAATTAAACTTGATGAAACTTATTAAAAAGGCCTATACCTTTAAACTTTTAAGCCAACTGCTCATACATACAGCTTATTTAAGCAAATCCGGGGTCTATATATTAGTTTTAAAATACATTACATTCAAAAAGTCAGTCTCATTTTACTCTGCAAACCATGTGTTATTTGTTAATGCATCATGAAAAATAAACTGTTTATAAACATTTATGAGAAAATGTTTATAAACAGTCTCTTGGATGATCCTGTACTATAGTTCATGCTCCTGCCCAACAACCCTGTGTTCATTTTATCTTACCTGCCACAGCCAAACATTAGTTGTCATTAGTTGATTTTTCTCATCCTAAAAGACAAAAAACATAAAAAATAGAAAAAATATTATTATTTAAAATTGGGAAAATATGTTATGTAAAAATACTTTCCAAAAATGTAAAAAGAAATCATCTTTGGAACCCATTGTTTTATTATTTGTCAGATTTTCACATTAAAATGCAACTATGAAAATGAAATATATTTGCTTGTTTGGCTGATTTTGGTTGGGTTGTTTAGTACTGTGGAAAAGACTCAAGGCACCTCTGATGTCTTTGCATTTTTTCAGGGAAAATGGGAAATAGGTGCAGCGACTGTATACATAGAAATAAAATAAGGCAAAAACTGAGTTTGTAGAATTCTTCAAAGCTTGAAAGTCAACATTTGGCACGGACACTTTTATTCTTCAGCTGTGTTAGCTGCAACCTTACTTTCATTGTCATTCAGTATTCTTCAGGAGCAGTTCTCCAGGCTTCTTGAAGGATGTACAAAGCTCTTCTCTGGATACTGGCTGCCCTTTGTTGTGCCCTCTATCTACATGATCCTACACTGCTTCAGTAATGTTGAAGTTTGAGCTCTGGGGAGGCCAATCCATGACTGATGGTGTTCCACTGTGTGTTTTTCTATCCAAGTATGCTTTTACTGCAGTGGCAGTGTGGTCACTGTCATATTAAAAGATGAAGGCACTGCCAGTCAGAAGCTTCCCAAATGTTACTGCATAGTGGATCAAAACCTGATGATACTTTCCTGGGTTCATAATTTCATCCATTTTGACAAAGTTTCCAAAACCACAGGCTGAAGTTCAGCCTTAAACACTGACAGAGCCTGCGCTGTGTTCTACAGATGGCTGTAAAACATGGCACTCATTGTTATACCGCTCTCTTGACTTCCTCTGTACATACTGACAAAAATGTCAACCAGAAATTCAAGATTTGGTTTCATCACTCCATAAAACCTACCGCCACAGATTTTGAGTCAAATTCTCGTGTCATTGGCATACCTCAGCCTTATCCGCCTCATGTCATGATTCTATTGGTCCAAAAATACTATTTTATGCCAATAAATTTTTATATCTTAAGTGATTCATAAACAAAGGTCTGCACATGTCAGCAGTCAAGGTTTACAAAGAAATCCAAGATCACTTATTTCATTCAAATATTTTATTGTCTGCTACTGTTTTAGTGAATAAAAACCCTCAACTGAGGTGAACCAAATCATCATTTCGTTTTCCACTGTATCTGACAGAATCTGATTTATCTGCCACTTTCTTAGTAAACACAAAGAAAACATAGTACCAAAAGTGGGTGCAGGAAGCTGTGCTGATAACAAAAACAGAGTTCAACAACCTCAGCAGACGTGAGAAAGACATTTTCAAAGATGTTCAGCGTATCCAGCGCAGGCCTCAGCTGTCAGACTCAGTTGAATGTTTTGGTGATCACATAGACCAGAGGTGAACCATAATCTAATACAGAGCTGAGCAGCAGCCTAGAGAGACTCAGGGGACATACACAGCATAGGCAGGCTGCTGTTTTTATGTTTAGCTCCATCGCCCTTTCTCTTTCCCAGAATCCAACAGATCAACCTAAACCTTTCCTATTTGCCACAAACAGCTTTATGTAATTCATTTCTGGCTGTGTTTGTTGGAAGGAAGAGAAGAAAAGTTGAATATGAACTGGCTGAGATGAATATTTCAAGCCAAGAAGCATGGTTCCTCCATTAGCGTGCTCAGTTTTCTCCTCTGGAGCACCTAAACCATCTCAACCTATCACAGTCACTCTCTGAAATATTAAAGAAACACTCCAAAGAGAGACTGTGTAGTCACAAATATGAAGAGATAGCTTGAGCTCTATTTCAGCAGCACACATAGTGACACTGATGAAACAGGAACAAGACTCTTTGTATTTCTTTTATATGTGTTACACGTGTTTTATCCAACTATGTGTCTTGATACTTTTTCAGTAATTGCATTTTCCAAGCATGTTCATGCTTGGATTTGTTTTTGCTGTTAAAGGGCAATGCTTGCAATATTCTTTACTTTGGATGTTGCCAACAAATCTCACAGGAAGACCGAAAGACTAAAACGTGTAAAATTCAAACTTAGTTTCATTCAAACTAAGGAAGCCACTTTTAACAGGAGTTGCAAACTGATGTCAGTTTGTTTGTGTGTGTGTGTGTGTGTGTGTGTGTGTGTGTGTGTGTGTGTCGTCTCACCACATCGACCAGCTGAGAGATCTTGAGTCCAAAGCGTACTTTAACAGTGTCATTGGCACGCTGGATTGGCCTAACCCAGCGCTGATAGCCTTGGAAAAGGTTCTTCAATAAAGCATCCTCCATCTCCGCCAAGGACACGAACTCATTTGGAGCTGGAACAAGAAGAGGGAAGGTGGGTCAACAATAATAACAACTGTGCTCCTACTGCAGCTGCTTTTCACCATCACCAGCTTGATTTTAAGTGTCAGGGATAGAAAGTAAAGCATTTTTTCTTCCTCTAAAAAAACACACTGCATAACGAGATAACAAGATAGGATAAATGGTTAATATGGCTGTGCACAGAAGCTGGGCAGTCAGCCCATCAGTCAGTCTGCAGTGAAATAAAGTCACCAGAGAAACAGAAACTGTAATATTGATGTAGAGAGACATCTAAAATATCAGACACAAGGGACATCATGTGCAAGGACTAATGTGTGTGAGCTGAGGGACGGTGAGGAAGAGTGTCCACCTTTAACCTGCAGCGTTTTTGTTTTTTTCCACTCTGGCTTCACATCTGTCTGACATCATCTGACAGGGTAAATAGTATAAAGGATCCACCAAGCAAACATAAAAGCCACATTACAGATGACTGAATCCCACAAGCTCTGGCTGTACTTTCAAGGACAGGTGCAGAGATGCTGATATTTGACACCTGTGTTCTTGTTTGCCTGATGACCAGTCAGCTCCAAGAGAAGCAGAGCTAGGGCCATCGCATTACTGCGTTACACTGCTAAAAGGATTATCTTGTTGCACTAAAAAAGCTTAATTCATCCCACAAAAATGGCAGCTTTTGCTGTTTTGTTGTTGTCAGCACAATTAGAAGTCTGCATCGCTTTCTCCAAGTTACTGAATCTTTAAATCCAAAAAGAAACGTGGGAAACGAAACAATCCTTTGCTTTATAAGACCAGTGGTGAGCAGTTGGTAGTAGTTTGTGCTTTTCCGTTTGACAAGGTCATCGGAGTTTATGCAGAGTTTAATCAAAGCTATCAGCGGATGTTGCACAAAATGGAACAAATCGGTGGAGACATTACTGCGCATAGAGTATGTACTCTAAAGAAATATTACATTTATATATACATATATCAAGAGTTTTCTCACCGGCAATCTTGGCGGGGGACAGCTTGCAAAAACCCAACAGGAGGAGAAGAAGGACTTCTAACTTCATGGTATTGTCCGGGAAGAGCTCTGACAGCCTCCTGTTAATAACTGCTGCTCAGCTGGATAAGTAGGCTATGCACACCGATATGTCCAAGACCCCGAGGTTCCCATCAGCGCTGGAGCTCGACGGTATACGGAAAGTAACCCCGCTGCTGCTGCCGAGTATCAGGGGGCAGGGACCTGATGTGAGAGCGCATGTGTCCGAATCTGATTCCGTTCGAGGCGTCACGGGAAGCGCCGCTGTCGGTGGACGGGGTGGCTCGCAGGAGGAGGGAGGGGAGGGAGCGGGGAGGATGAAGGAGGTGGTGGAGGGATTCCCAGGTCGGACAAATAGGTGAAGTTTTAAAGATGCTCTAAATCACTGTGTTTAGCTCACTGCTGCTATTGACTTCCTCAGGATGGACTAGGTTATTACTAGCCGATGTTTAAAAGTACAGCGAGTCAGAAAAGTCCTGCTCGGAATGTAAGTCTTGAGCTTTCGCTTTAAATTGTGTGTAGAGTTTGCACATTTTGCAAAAGACTTGGGACAAACAAATTCCCGCCTCTAATGACTTTTGTTGCATTTTATTTTATTGTCTATAGTTTTCTTTTTAGAAATATAATATAGGGAATATAGTGCAGTGAGAATGGTTGCCGCTCCTTCAGCGTCACCTTTTAGTCCAAAGCACAAAGCCCGTCCTTTAATGCAGAAAGCCCCTGTATGTGTGCATGAAAACATCACATGAATGAATACTATGTACCTAAGCAGGAGACTAGCCTACCTTCATTAATAACATCCGTTTTACCTGTTGTTATGTTTTGGAAAAGCTCTATTACACTTTATTGCACCATTCTCCCCAGGATCAAGAATCTGAGGTAGAAACACTGTTATATTTAACTTTAAATTATTGAATAAAGTTGTTTAAAAGTGCTTCCTATAGTGTATGTGAAGGGCAGGCTTGTTTGAAAGTTTTTTTGAAACGTTTTATTTTTGCAAAAAGTAAACTCATACATCAAATTAAAGTTATACAAAAAAAGTTTTATTGACATAAACAGGAAGCAAAAAGATTCAAATCAGATTGTGAGACATTTCAAAGCAAATCTGTAATGCGGCAGGAACCTTTCTGTCTCCGAGGTCCAGGTTTATCATTACATTATAACTATGCAATCAGTCAAAGCTTATTGAGTATGTCCCAATGGGATTAGTTTGTCTAGTTTCAAGCTTGCTGAGACTCACCCTGGCATGAGTTTGTCTGTTAGTTTCCTCTACCTAATACCAACTATACACAGATATACAAAAATATGTAGTGAAAGTTGATTGTGATGTGTATTTTACAGAGGTCAAGTGTGTTTGCAAACATCAGTCTGAATATTTAATCACGATAAAGTCATCAGCTGCTTAAGTGCCAAAGACAGAAAATTTTGCGGGGGGTACAGGCTGGGTCACAACTACATAATTCAAACACATGATTGCATACATGTAAGACACAGACACAGAAACACTATTTTCATGTTATGAGGCATGCCCTTACATGCAACTGAACAAAAACACTGATGGTGGTCATGAAAAGGAAAGGAAACCCAAACTCATGGCATACAGAACAAAAACAGCTGAACATAAGGCATAACTCACACACAAAGAAAGATACTTAGAAGCAAAAACAATAGAATAGGAGTGAGAAAAGGAGAGCCAAGAGCAACATAAACTTATTATCATCCCTGCAGTCAAAGACAAGGCTGGTGGTGAGATGGCAGACATGCTTTACAACTCATAGCTGAGAACAACAACACTTTAGATGAAAAGAAATGTGTGATGCGAAATCAGTACTGCCCTATACCAGCTGACATCTGGGAGCTTGTAGAAATGCTTAGTTGAGGTGTGAAATCAGCATCTGATACAAACACATTAGTATTGCTTAGTTATGTACAAACACACAGATGCTTTAAAGTTTTAAAATCGCTGTTAACTCAGGCAGAAACCAGGCAACAATCATCTTAAAATATCAGCATATATAAAGCTATTATTTGTATGCTAAAATTCAGGGATTTGGATACTTGCTTTGAATGCTGTCAGGCCATCGAAAGGGTGTTATCAATGGTACAAGCTCCATAGATATAAAGAAGTCTCCACAACTCATCCAGGTATACTCTAAGCAGACAGGAACTCTCAGTATTTTTATTTCCTCCTCCTTTTCACCTCCCTCCTCTCTTTCTAGTATACATATGCACACACACACACACACACACACATATACTTATATATATGTTTATCTCACACTCCCGCTCCCTTGTGTTTCCTTTCCTGCTTCTCCTGGGTTGAAGTGGCTGGGATAACGGGAGGCTGATTATCACAATGAAATTATCCTGATTTTCTGCTCCACTTGGAGCTGTGAGGCGGGCAGCTGCTGCCTCCGAGATCGACCCATCCGCCTCGCCTCTAATCATTCAGAAACATAAATTCTCACGGGCTTGAAACCTGCTGGTCTCTTCCCAGATGACTGTGGGCAGCTGTGCAACATGCTTGCATATGTATGTGTTAGTTGATGTATGTGTGTGAGAGTGAGAAAGTGAGATGGTGAAGACGCAAAGTGAGGAGAGAGCACATTGTCAGCATCCGTGTGTTTACAAAAATGTTGGCGCTTGTTTGTCTCGGCTCGTGTGTGTGTGTGTGTGTGTTCTCTTCTTGACTGTGTTTGGTGTTGTTTTTGTTTTCTCAGCCGTTGTTGAGCCCATAATTAAAGTCTGCATAATTTCACTGGGTGCAAAAATATTGAATTAATAAGAGGAAAAAGCCTCGACTACCAAGGCCTGGGGGTTTAATCTTAATGTGTTTGTTGTTTTAAGGGTTTTAAAAAATGGTCATAAAGGAAGGAGGGGGTTACAGCGAAGGAAATCCAATCTCACACAGACTTCAAAGGGAAACACAAAGTCAGTAGTCTAATAGCAGCACCCCACTTCACTTATGCTATCACCAGCACTTTAAATAAAAAAATCACATAACCTGATGGCCTCATAGCAGCTTTGAGAGGATACAAACTTTTTCCAAGTCAGTCCAACTTTAAAATGGTCTGATGAAAAAAAAAATCCAAAACTCATCAATAATATAGCGGTTCAGTCATTTGATATTTTAATCTTCTGAAGCACAAAAGAACTGCAGGGCAAACAAGCTGCAAAGATTCTGGCCAGATCTGAGGAGCAAAAATCTTTCAAATTTAGCTCAAACTTACAACAGAGGAATAAAAAGAGAAAGGGGAGTGTGTGAGAGAGGGAGGGAGGGAATGAGAGATTAAAACAAATTGGCCATTATACCCTTTGGGGCTCAAATATCAGTTCAAGGGCCACCCACGCTGGAGTGGAAAAAGTTAGCAGCAGAGTGAGCTTTCTCACTCCGCTGACACACAGTCACAACATGACTATTGACCTTGAACATGATACTTCAGTCTAAGAGGCTCACACTGATTTTCCTTTTGTTTTCGTCTGACTGACGTGAGAAAAAGAAAAGACGGAGCACCGTTTGAAACTCTAGCCGCTCAGACAGGGTTACAATTCTGTCTGCTTCTGATAATGTGTAAAGACGGAGGAGCAAAGATCAAGTGCGGCAGAAATGTGTACAGCATTTGTCTGTGTAGAAATAAACATCTGTGTATACCTGTTTCACTTTGTTAGAACATAAAAGCAAGTTCCTACAAATAACTCATTCATCTATATGTGACTACCAGAGTAAGTGCAGTGCTCAGTTTGTGGTCATACTTTTTGGGGTCTTCTTCTCATATTCATTCAGTAGATGGAGCCACTCACCTTTGCTGCTAAATATCTTCATTATAGGAAAATTATGATAATGCCACAGTTCAGATATTATTAATCATTGTTATTAGTATCATCTGTGACCTCATGATGATCTCCTTGTAATATTGTATGCAAATAAACCAACACTGACTGTTACAGAACTTACCCAAGCAACTTCAAGCTCAGCACTACATTTACTGGGCTGCAGATACAGCAAGTTTAAAAATGATCTGATTAAGGGTTGTTGGGGAAAGCAAACAGACTGATAGACACAGATTAAGCACAATATTCAGATTTTCAAAGGCGATACAGATGGTCAGAGCTGGGACATGTTAAGAATTTGAATGCAACAAGTACAAAAAAACAACAAAAAATGTTTTAATCTTTTTAAGAAAATCTTCAGAACTCTTCAGCATTGTGTCAATTAGATGTCCCCACTAAGATATGAAAAAAAAGACTGCGTTTTGGGGACAAAATGCCCATCTCCATGAGTTTGAAGGCATTTTTGAGGATCAAAATGTGGTTGTAGTGTCAGGGTTACAGTCAGGTTATGGTTGGGTTTAGGCTGAGGATTAGGCATTCATTTTTGATGGTTAGGGTAAGCGAATAAAAAAGGGATTATGTCAATGAGATGTCCTCACTAAGAAATGAAAATGAGTGTGTTTGCATGTGTGTGTGTGTCTGTCTGTGTAGGAGTAGCTAGTAGGCAAAGAGTTAATGACTATGGCTCAGGAAAAATGTAGTAGTCATAAGTTGTGAGTCAGTTGTGCTCTGCGTCTTTGCACGTGTGTCTGTAATCTGAATTTTTGCAGATATGGTTGTCTGTCTTTATGTGTTTGTGCAAGTTTGAGTGCTTCTATGTACTTAATGTGGGTACGAAACTGTGTCTCTTCACCTGTGCTGCTCCATGTGCCAATATGTAAGTATGTAAATCTGCATTTGCATATTTCTGTCTTTGTTAGCCTAATCTGTCTTCACATGCTGCTGTATTTATATAGCTATGCTCATAATTACTGAGACAAAAAACACTCCCTGTTCATCTGGACTCTGTGTGCCACCACAGTGGATTTGAAATCAAACAGTCAAAACGTGACTGAGGGCAGAGTTTCAACTTTAATTAAAGGGGTTTTACAAAAATATTGTATTAACTATTTAAGAATTTCAGCTATTTTTCTCCAATTTCAGGCCATTAAAATTAACTGAACAAACTGATATAATTTTAATATAAAAAAAGTTGGGTTTTTGGTTTTTGGGGGGGTTTCCTTCAAGGCAGGTGGTTCATGGTGGTGCAGTTCTGTGTTGCCTCACCACAAGAAGGTCCTGGGTTCGAATCCACCATCTTTCTGTTTGGAGTGTGTCTGTTCTGGTGTGTAACTGGTGATTCTAAATTGCCTGTAAGTGCGAATGTCTGTCTGTGTTAGCCCTGTGACAGTCTGGTAACCTGTCAAAGGTGCACTCTGCCTCTTGTCCTATGTCAAAAGTCCAGCAGCTGGTCTCCTCTGTTCCCAAAGATTTATGGACTGTTGTTAAAAGAAGAGGGGATTCTGCACAGTGGTAAACATGTCCGTGTCCCAACATTGTCTTAGTTCAAACATCTGACATGTTTTCTTTATTCTGTTGAGACTAAAATGTAGCTTTATTAGATTTGCAAATGCTTGGAAAGTTTTTAAAATTTACATTTAATGCAGCATCTTTTTAGGAATCAGGTCTGTAAATGCCTCGGCACTCAGTGATGAACGATTCAGATTGTTTCTTGATTTATCAAAGTATTGTATGTGTTTCTCTGTGATGTTTGCTCACAAGCCAAAAACAACCTTGAAGCATTTTTTGCTGTCGCTGTTCCACCAAAATGTTCTTTCTTTATTCCAAGACAATGTTTCTTCATCCGTCTGCAAATATTCATCAAAGAGTAAAATTAGAAGCCTGCTCTTTGCCGAGTGTGTGTTTGGTGTAAGGCTGTTGCAGCATTCTACTTCAAGAAGCAGCCGTTTGTGTGTGCGAGAGAACCCTGCATGCGTGTGTGCGTGTGTGCGTGGGTTCAGAAGGCTCCCATTGGAATGAATTATTTAGCGGAGAGTCTCCTTTACTTATCCATGGTTGACTGGCCACAGGCATGTACCGTTCTGCTCCCAACTACACAAGAGACTACCCTAATTCACCATCCACCCTTCTGCAGTATGCCCCTGTCTCACCCTACAACCCCGCCCCAGTTCTCCCAAGCATGCTCAAGTGGTCCTCTGCAGATGTCCCTTTTTCACTCCCTGCAACTCAGTGGGCAGAATCCCTGTAAGTAGTGGACAAGGCAAACATGGAAAGCTAGAGAAAGAGACAGAAGATGAGAAAAGATGAAGAGAAACTCATCTGGGGAAAAAATGTCAAGATTTTTTTTATGGAAAACAAATGTGTGCCAAAACTATGCTTTTATGATTTTTTTTAATTACTTTAGTCCTTAAACCTCAAACCTGAAACAAAAAACCCCAAAAGCAATTCATCATCCTGGACTCTTCATATCTAGGAGTTGGATGCTAACAGTTGCGTCAACAGTGAAGAATCATGTAAAATATTCATCCATGTGGCCGGCTTAATAATGTATTATCCCTGAATTTACCACCCAGAGCTTTGCTGCACTCTGCTTTGGTCTCTGACTGCCACCAAGTCCCTTCTTGAAGTCCAATCATTCAAGAAAGATCCACAGTGCAGCTGCAAAATATCAAACTCACACCATTACAAATTCAGCTTTGAGTGGCTGCAGCTTTCTAGAAGCAGCCAATTTGTGAGTCTTTCTCAACATATTCTATAAGTGGCATCCAAATACATCAAAGGGAAACATCTTCGTCTAGTGGATAAAATTATAGATGAAGGTGTTGTAAGGACTCTTTATTTGTTCCCTATTAAATGCTGCAATAAGTTGGAGGAGAGGCTGTTAGGTAAATTGGATGCATACTGTCCAAATATAGCTAGAGTATTTGGTAGTTCTCAGGATGAGCTCTTCATTCTGTGGCACTAAAATCACCCTGTCTGGATGCAGACTGAGACTGATGGGATAGTATGTGTGTCCGCGATACGGCTGCTGCTCATCTTCATATTTATAACCGGACTCCATGCACGCCATAATCCGTATGTAGGGAGACACTTGCTACCGAGTGCTCATATGGACTCGCATTAACACTCACTCTGTCACTATCTCCACCCTCTCTGTCTCAGTGTGTGTTTCTCGCTCTCACTTCCTCAGGTGACATTGGTAATCTTCCCAGGTCTCCTTTGACACACACTCTTACCCAAACACTAATGTGTACAGGCTCAGTGTGTAGACACAAGTAGGGATTAAGTGTGAGCAGTAGATCGTTGGGAGCTGCAGTGTGGGCCAATTCAAAGCCATAATCACAAATGTGACTTGAGGGGAAAGGGCTGGATGGCGTGAACTTTTGCTGTGTGTGTGTGTGTGTGTGTGTGTGTGTGTGTGTGTGTGTGTAGGCTTGTGAGAGCTGACAGGGACATTCAGTCTCACTTTTGACCTTTGAAAGAGGAAAGAAAAGAGCAGGGAAGTAAGAAAAGGCAAATTTTGTACTTTTGTACTTTTGCTTTAGCCTTTTTCCTGTCTTCTGCCTATTTGCATCAGTGTGTTAGATAACTCAAGTCCAGCTGATGACACATTGATTGTACTTCAGGAACTTCCTGTCCTGATTTTGGCTTGAAATTTGTGGCGCAATCAGAAAAGGTTAATTTTCTCAATTATTATCTCCATCTGCCGAGGTGGTTATATTGTTGGTAGTGTTTGCGTGCATGTTGTTCGGTCTGTTAAAATAACACCTCAAAAAGTTTTGAGTTGTAGAGTGGTTTGTTAACAATCCATTGTCTTCAAAGTCAACTTAATGATGTATTGTCTTACAAGTGTGGTGTGTATAGTCAGGCTGAAGAAGTCACTTGGATCAGCTTTCTGAGATTTCCTTACCTGGATGATTGAGCATGCATCAAGACATTTTTTGACTTGGTATGTATTTCTAAACATGTAAAAGATTTTGACTAAATGAATGAAATGAATGTTGCACATGTACTATAGCCCCTTAAACAAATAATAACGAAAATAATTATGCCAGAAAATTTATAGAGCTGGCCATGTTTTTGTATAACTTAAATTAAGGTTCCAAGTCTTCAGACTTCAGTCTTTAGACTTCACTGTAATCTGATATTGCTGAATCTTATTATTGTCTTTTGTGTGACACTTATATCTATTTATATCTCATATCAAATCAAATCAAAATTTATTTCTATAGCACATAAAAATACAACAAAGTTGACCAAAGTGCTTCACAGTCGGTCAGAGCAATAGCATAAGACAGAATAAAAAGAAACAGTTAAAAGGAGGGCAGGAAACAATATGACAATTGTTTGAAACAAGAACTGGCCACGAAATAACATACTTGTTTGAATCAAAAGCCAGACTAAAATAATAAGTTTTAAGACACAATTTAAAAGACTGGATGGACTCGGAGGAACGAATATAAGGAGGGAGGTTATTCCAGAGTCTGGGAGCTACGACAGCAAAGGTCCGATCACCTCTGGACTTCAGACGAGACCTCGGTTGCATCAGGAGCATTTGATTGGAAGATCTAAGTGCCTTATTAGGGATATACAAATGAAGGAGTTCGCATAGATAGCTGGGAGCCAAATTATTTAGAATTGTAAAGGTAAGCAAAAGAATTTTGAAATTGATACGATAATCAACAGGGAGCCAATGTAGGTTGGCTAAACCTGGTGTGATGTGGGCATAATTTCTAGTACCAGTTAAGAGACGCGCAGCTGCGTTTTGAACCAACTGGAGCCGGTGAATAGAGGAAGATGGGAGGCCCCCAAAAAATATATCCATATTCATATATCATATCCACTGTATGTATTACTATTTATTAGTGGCAAATTCATTTTTAGGATTCACACACAGACACACAAGTCCTATAACACACAAAAAGGCATTAACTTCTCAAGTAGGGTTTCAGCCTTTGGGATCCGTATTTCATTTCGACTGAATGACTCACCTTACAGATCAAGGACTGAAAGTACAAACTCCACACAGGAAATTTTTATTTATTTGTTAGAAAAGACTACAGCAATTTTTTTAATTTGTTATTCAATTTATTTCACGTCTTTTATAAGTTTAATCTACATTGTGCAAGTCAAAGTGTATCTATACATTGTAAATGTTTCACCGATTCTGTGAAATTTGGTGCATAATTAGACCTGAAAACCTACATCTTTAAAGGTGTATAGCCATAGTCAGTGTCATTATCCAAAGCCATGCATAAGACACTTATACAGTATTTTACAGATATTTACTGGGAAAAATACAGATAACTTCTATTTGACAACAAGTAAACACAAGACTGCAATATTGTTTCTTAGCTTTAAAGGTCATATTGTGCACAGCTCTCAAAAATCTTTACAATGACTAGTGAAAAGTCAATCATGCATTTCCCTTTGAAATTATTCAAACTTATACAGTACTTACAACATTCCCTTAAACAGTTACCTGACAATTTTGCAATTTTTTTTTTATCACTGTAACATTGTTTAAGACTGTACAACAATAATAAAATTGACATTTTCACTTAAACACACAGAGTGGTTGAAATGCAGCCTCAACGAGAAACAGAGGATTACCATGAAAAGACAAGCAGCGATGGAAAAGAAAGAAAGAATGAAAGAAAGAAGAGCAGGGTTTTAAAAACAGAGAAAGAGGCTGTTAAAGTAAGACCAGACAGCATCAATTGCACATTGAAAAGCATAAGAAGGATGAGGAAATCTGGGTAAGTCGTGTGAGAAAACAGACAGCCGAGTGCTAGAAGTGATGGCTGATGATGGGAATCCCAGCGAAGAGCATGAGGCAGATAAAGGAGAAACAGAAAGCTGGAAAAGGAGGTCAACGGCATCTGTGAAAGACACGAAAGACCTGCAAAGGGAATAATTCTTGAAGTACTCGAAGTGGCGCAAAGAGACAGAAGTAGACAAAAATAAGAGAAAAAGTGAACACTTAGAGACGTGGTTCATTTAAAGAAACTGATGAGGGGATGAAGGAAGAGTCCCAGAGTTCCCAGCACACACACTGTCACAAACACCCACAGGAAAATCCTGTCAATGACCATGGCAACGTACTTCCAGTCATCTTCCACCTGAGGAGAGAAAACAAAGGAAATTTAAAGTAAAAAGAATAAAAATAACCAGAGCACATTGTCTTTCTTTCCTCTTCCAAATGTCTTCAAGCGACCTTTGCTTAATGGTAATTGTGAACTTCATGGCGCAAACTGTTACATTCACTGTTTTTTGTGATCTAAATACACTGTGGTGCCAAACACATTTTGATTTTGCAAGAACAGCTATATAGAACCTTTATAGGCTCCTCTTATTCATGTGAATCTTTTATCTCTTTATTTATTTTCTTATTTGTGTAATTTCAGTTATTATATTAAATGCGGTATAGTATGACAACGTCTAAGGCAGGACAGGCAGAAAAAACACTAATTAATGAATAATCAGTGTACACGTTCTAGATTGTTAATCCCTTTCTCATGATGTCACGATGATAAATATCTGGATTGTTTCAAATGGGTGCTAGTTTGGATAAGTGAAGACTTATACCATGTAGGTTGAAGCTTTGTGAAGTAAAATCATTTGTCCTAACAGAAGAATTTGGAAAGCTGTACAGTGTTTTAAACTAGTCTATAAAGAATGAACCAAATCCAAATTTATGCAGAACTGCTAATACAAATTTTCAGTTTATCCGGTCAAATTCTTTCTCTGCATCTAAGGAGACAACTGTGGTTACTAATTTGTTGATGGAGTAATAATCTATTATATTTATTAGTCTATGTGTATTATTCACTGATTGTCGACCCTCGATAAAGCCTGTTTGGTCCGAATATATTATGAATGGAGTTATTTTTTCTAATCTTCTGGCAAGGACTTTGTAAGGTCAACGTTTATAATTGAAATGGGGCAGTAGCTGGATGGGAACGCAGGATCCTTGCCTGGTTTAAGAAGTAGACTAATGACAGTTCATGTTTAGAGACAGAGTCTGATCATTCTGAATTTCAGTGACCATTCTGAAAAACGTAGGTGCTTGTAGAGGCCAAGATTCTTTGTAAAACTCTGCTGGAAAACCATGTGGCCCTGGGGCTTTATTGTTTGGGAGATGCTGTAGGGCTTCATGGTGAATCCAGAGCCACAATCTCATCGTCATTTGGTTTCAGTATATTTATATATTTAAGAAATTCTGCAATGTCAGCATCAGAGAGATTAATCCGTGATGAGTGTAAAGCCTCATAAAAGTCTTTAAAAGATTTATTTGTTTGTTGTGGATCATGAGTAATGTTCCCAGTGGAATCCTTTATAGAATAAATAGTTGTTATTTTCTTTATTTAGCTTTAACCAGTTTGCAAGGATTTTTTTTAATTTACTGAACTTTAGTATGAAGTTAACTGATAAACGCTATTTATGGCATTGTGGGTTCCTCACATCCTTTTTGTGTCTAATACATCTGCACAGTGCTAAATATAGCGTGAGTGTGGTCTGATCGGTCAGGTGTGGACAATAAGATCATGGATTCAGTGACCATAATGCCATTGTGTGTTTATAGAAGGCCGTATGGCTATTCTGCATGCAAGAAAGATCCAAGCATTGCTAAGTAAAGCTGGAGCAGCAGCAACAATCATATCAGGACCATCCAGAGTGTGAGGAAGGAATGCACAAAGCCCTCTATCTGTGACAAACAAGCAGCTTTACACTCCCTTTGCAGCCCTTTGTAAATGGCTTCCAAGCCATTTACCAAGCTAGGTAGAAATTCATCTATTATGCATAGATGAACCACATGTAGTAATGCTTGGTTATGTGTATGTGTGTGATTATTTATGTTCTGCATGTATTTGGGGGAAAAATCTGTTCTAAAATCTATAAAAGGTCTAGAAAGCAGACATTTTTATTTTTATCACTGATGTTTAAGACAGGGTATGATTAAGGGAGGTCATTTATGAGTTTGTGGTAAACTCTTTGGTGCC
This sequence comes from Oreochromis niloticus, assembly GCF_001858045.2. Lineage (NCBI taxonomy): Eukaryota > Metazoa > Chordata > Actinopteri > Cichliformes > Cichlidae > Oreochromis > Oreochromis niloticus. Next base: position 22,260,510 of record NC_031966.2, read on the forward strand.
TCTCTTGCTGGGAGATGCTGTCTTTGACTGATTTTTGACTTTGTGTTTGCATCTCCCTCAATTTGCCAGAATGCAAAATATTAGTGAAAACTGGGTGTAGGTGGTCAGACTACGATAACTGATTCTTGGTTTGGTTGTCAATATTTGCTAAATTTTCCCCAAATGTACAAAATAGTTCATTTTTGGTAGAATTTTAGGTTACAGCTTAAAAACAGCATTATAATAGGGCAGTAATAATATTGAAATAAAGAAGTAATGACCACACAATGTCATCTAAATACATGTAAGGTAATAACTACCACGGATTTTAGCTGACTTATATTAAACTCAAATGTATATAATGTGCCAATAACTATGTATAATAATGTGTATGCAGATTTATATCTGTGCACTTTGTTTAAAATCTGCAACGAGACTGAAATCAAATAGAAATGGCAAAAATAAAAATAAAAAGGCAATAAGGAAATAATGTTTAGCTTCGGACTGCACAGAAATTACCATTTCAGTGCTCACAGGTTAACATATTGTTACCAAAACATTACTAAATGATTTTGCCTAACAGACAATATTACATTTAATCCACATTACTCCTCTTTATTACCACATTACAAGCATTATAAAGTCTATTATTACCAATGTTAAAAAATATATAATATTAATTAACAACAAAAACGTGGTTGAGATATGCTACTACTTGGTTATTAACCTGAAATTATATGTAATTCAATTGTATATGTTTATTGTCTCTTTTCCTCTATATTAACACCTAACCCCACCTATTATCAAGCATTACATTACATGTAATGTAAATACGTATATAAATTCTAACAAGCGTGCTACCTTCAGGTTTTGCGCCTTCTTTGCTGTTCAGGGTTGTGCTGGCATCAATTTAGCTTGAGTGCTGCACACAGCTACATAAAAAAATTTCAACATAGTAATGTAATCCCTGTAATCGTAGTAATGTGGTAAAATTATGTGATAAGATTAAATAGCATGGCAACACATTATTACAAAAATCGTTAACGCATAGTCCCTCAGCTGAACATTGTTGTTATACCTGCTTGACCTTTTATTTACACTCCTGGCACAGAATAAAAAAGCATAAAAATTAAGGCACCAAAGCCTGACATATTGGCCCTCATTTTACTAACAGCAGATATGTAAAAGTGTGTGACTACATTGAACGTACAAATGTTTCATGTATGAATTTTTAATACCATTGCCTTTTGGCCATTATTTCCAGTTTTACAAAACACTATTATTACTATTACTATTTAACCATCATCACTCCAGTGGAAACACTTTGGAAAGATCTGCCTTTTCTTCTTTCCTCTTTGGACACAATTTCATAAACCCAACTGTAATTTTGGGTACACTTGTTTTTGCACAAGATAACAGCTTTTCCATGCACATATTAGTAAATGGTCTTTCTTTCATGAAACCAGGAGACTATATTTTCAACAATATATCACAACCACTTAAAAATTTCCCTGTTTGTCTTGCTTGTAGTGACTAATATAGCCACAAGCCTCTAGCCTCAGGCACAGACAAGCAAAAGGCTTGTTTTTAGCTCTTCTTTAACTGGATTATTTTTAACTTCACACTTGTAGCCCAAACCAGTTTTATGTTGATGTCACTCAGATTTCACACAGCTCTCTCTGAAACCACTTGAGGCTTTTCCCATCTTTTCTTGCATGCACTGTAGTGCAACGTGTTTCTAAAAAAGTTTGCACGGTGTAAAATGTAAAAAAAAACCAGAATGCAATGATTTGCTAATCATTTAAATCCTACATTTAGGCGAAATAAGTACAAAGTACAATGGCCAAAAACTGATTTCAAAAGATTTCAAAAAGATTTTGATTTGACTGACCAGGTTCACAGATGGAAACACTGCTTGTTTGTTTATTTATTTATTTTCCTCTGGTTGAATTTGATCTATTTATGCAGTGAGTAAGCGTCTTACTGAGGAGTGGCTTTCAGTGTTCCTAAACCCATGTGGTGATTTCAATTTCAAAATCATGTGTGTTTTTTATGCAGTGCTGCCCAGGGGCCCAAAGATCACAGTCATTACATTTAACATTGTTTTTCGGCCTTTGTTCCCTATGTTCAGAAATTTCTCCACATTTTCTCAGTCTTTTAATGACTTATGTACCATAGCTGACAGACTGTACAAACAATTTTGCATTTTATGTTGACAAAAGTCATTTCTAAACCTCTGAGTTCATAAAAGGTAAACCTAATTCCCATCTTTACTTCTGAAAGCAACTGAAAGGGTCTTTTTTTTGTACTTTTTAATGATTTCAGTAACTTATATATATTCCACCAGCAGTTTTTTTGTTGCCAGCTGTTGTTTCTTGTCCCAGTTCTGGCTGTTCTTGAAAAATGTTTCTGGCTTAAATGGAACCATATATTATTTAAAAATAAATTTAAAAAAAAAAACATTTCTAATTTGTTCTAATGCAAAAATAGGGTTTGAATGATTTTTAAATCACTGCATACAGTTTTTATTTAAATTTTACACATTGTCCCAACTTCCTAGGACGACTCTATACCCTAAACAGACAAAAGTAATGGACCACCAACAAAGCACACCTACAGCAGCCACTCAGCCTTGGAAACCTACAATGAGAAGCTCTCTGCACACAGTTTTTGTGCTGATGTTAACATCAGTTATTGAATCAGCAGACCCTTGGTGAGTTTTACGCATTATAAACACATTTTTTGGGTGCTGGAGGAGATTGTCTACCAACTAGGAGGTCGGTGGATTGATCCCCAGCTCAGTATTTTGTCCACGTGTTCATATATTAACACATGGACCAACTGAACTGAGCTTCCCCTGATGCATCCATCGATATGTGCTGGACAAAAAGTGCTTAACTATAAATAAAAGCACTGTATTAATGTGTGCAATTTGGTGAATGCACTTTGAGTGCTCAAATTGAGTAGAAAGGCGATATTTAAGTACCGTCCATCCATTTGCACATTGTAAATGGATGGCGCTTCAGCACTTGGCAATCGTGCTCTGTATCTTAAGTTGGTCTTATCTTCATGGCTGAGTGTGGTTCTTAAATGCTTCTACTTTGCAAGACTGCCTCACAGTTGACTGAAGAATATCTAGGAGGAAATAAATTTCCCAAACTGCCTTGTTGAATGTTGGTATCCTATTACAGCACTACACTCAAAGAGAAGTGGCCCAGTACTTTGTCTATATAGTATAACTTGTATCAATTTGAAAAGCATATTGACATAAATAAAATTGTGTTTTCCACATTGCGTACCTCTTTGGCTTTGTTACGAGTCCTCATGTTCTCTGCGATGTACTTTACGCTCTCAATGGCCTGCTTGATTTCGGGAGACACCACAGAAAAGGCGACGACAGCGTTTACCGGCGATGAAGCATTGATGGGCCTCGGCGGCTTGGGCAGCTCTGACTCCTGGGGCCCCTGAGTCTGAGGTGGCTGTGGAGGAGGTGGTGGTGGTGGCACCATTGGCGGTGGGACGGGAGTCGGTACCTCTTTGCCTCTGTAGGGGAACCTTCTGTTCATGTCCCGTTTCATGTCACGGTTCATCTCACCATACTCCACACAGTTCATCGAGCCACCAGCTGAGGACGTACCCCCTCCTCCTCCTGCACCGCTTTCCAGCGGCGGACAGGCTACGCCCCCAGTTATGCCTCCAACACTTACACTTCCTGAGCTACTTGTTGCTCCTATACTGTTTTTTCTTTTCTTGCTTCCACCGCTGCTTCCTCCTCCTGTCCCTCCTGTAATTCTGGCAGGTGAGGAGCAGCCCTGGTCAATAGGACGCCTCATCAGCATTACTCTGGGCAGCACGCCAAGGAACACAGCCCTTACCCACTCGGGCATTGTGTGAGTCATAGGTGTGCGGTAGTGAACATTCAGCACAAAGACAGTGATGACAATGCTGAGTGTGACAAAAATCATGGTGAAGAGGAGATACTCGCCAATCAGGGGGATGACAAGAGATGTTGAAGGGATGGTTTCAGTGATGACCAGCAGGAACACAGTGAGGGAGAGAAGGACGGAGATACACAGGGTAACTTTCTCCCCGCAATCAGACGGGAGGTAAAAGACCAGCACTGTGAGGAAGGAGATGAGGAGGCAAGGGATGATGAGATTGATGGTGTAGAAGAGAGGCAGGCGGCGGATGTAGAAGGAGTAGGTGATGTCAGGGTAGATCTCTTCGCAGCAGTTATACTTGATGTCATGCTTGTATCCTGGAGCGTCAATAATCTCCCACTCTCCACTTTCCCAGAAATCTTTTAGGTTCACCTGGTGAAGTGCAAATGTGAAAGCTGTTTTTAGAAATAAAATTATTGTATCTTTAAGTTTAAAGCAAGTTAATTTGAAGAGAACTGAATCAGTCTTATAAAAGTAGTCTATTTAAATACATTTGTCAATTTTCACATTGTAATAAGTTTTGCTCATTATCAGTCTTTCCTTTGACAATGACCAACCCAATCCATCACATTCTGAATTCCAGGTAAAAACACATTATAAAGTTTATCTGAAAGAAAGACAACAAACACATGTTTACAATTTCCAATTGCCTCTCAACAGAAAAAAGTTAACTTTCTAATTCAGACTATCCAAAGTCTAAGCTGCAATGTACTGCCAAAAGCATTCGCTCATCTGCCGTCACATGCATAGAAATTTAGTAATATTCCTTTCTCATTGCATAGGGTTTAACATGATGTCAGGTGACCCTTTGCAGCTGTAACAGCTTCAACTCTTCAGAGAAGGCTTTCCACAAGGAAATCAAGTTTATGGGAATTTTTGACCATTCTTACAAAGAGGCCAAATGTTAGACAAGAAGGCCTGGCTCACAGTCTCTGCTCTAATTCATCCCAAAGGTGTTTTGTCAGGTCGAAGTCAAGACTCTTGGTACAATGTAGTGAGATAAGTAACATTCTCCTGGAAATCGCCAAATCCGGACTCGTCCATTGGATAGCCAGATGACCATTTCAGAGAACACATCTCCACTGCTCTAGAGTTCAGTGGTAGCGTGCTTTACACCACTGCATGCATTGCTTTGCATTGCGCTTGATGAAGTAAGGCTTGGATGCAGCTGCATGGCCAAATCCATTCTATGAAGCTCTCTACTTACTGTTCTTGAACTAATCCAGGGGTGGGCAATCTCAGTCCAGGAGGGTCGGTGTCCCTGCAGGATGTGTCCTCGAACCAACACAGCTGATTTAAATGGCTAAATTAGCTCCTCAACATGTCCTGCAGTTCTCCAGAGGCCTGGTAACGAACTAACCATGTGATTCAGGTGTGTTGACCCAAGGTGAGATCTAAAACCTGCAGGGACACCGGCCCTCGTGGACTGAGATTGCCCACCCCTGAACTAATCTGAAGGCCACATGACGTTTGAAGCCCCTTAGCTATTGACGCTACAGAAAGTTGGCAACCTCAGTGCATTATGCACCTCAGCATTGGCTGACCTCACGTTGTGTTTTTACATGGCCTACCACCTCATAGCTGAATGTCTGTCGTTTCCAGTCACTTCCATTGTGATATAATATAACAGCTGATTGTGGAATATTTAGTAGCGAGGATAGTTCACGACTGGACTTGTTGCAAAGGTGGCAACTTATCATGGCACCACACTGGATTTCACTGAGCTCCTGAGAGCGACCCATTCTTTTACAAACGTTTGTAGAAGCAGTCTGCATGCCTGGGTGCGTAATTTTATATACCTGTGGCCATGGAAGTGATCAGAACACCTGAATTCAGTGATTTGGGCGAATACTTTTGGCAGTATAGTGTAACATAGCAAGTTAGTGTTGCTTTGTTGTGCAACTGTCATCTCTTAGAATGAAAGTGCATTAAGGATACTTACCTAATGGACTGTATAAAGAGGAGGAAGGCAAACATAAAAAATGAAGCGATCTAAGCAAGTTGGAAGATATAAGCACTTACTACTGTGCAGTGCTAAATAATTCTTCTCAATAATGATGCATAAAAATGCTAAAAACAAATAAATAAAACCCCAAGAGATTTCTTAAGGATCTATGCAAGGATCTATTTCGTTTAACCCCCGATGGTCCTTCTCACCTTTGAGCCAATGAGCACCAGATCAATCTTGGCCTTGTCGTAGGTCCAGGAACCAAACTTCATGGAGCAGTTCTGGTAGTCAAAAGGGAAGTAGGTGATGTCCATGGGGCAGGAGGATTTAAAAATAGCTGGAGGGACCCAGGTGATTGTTCCATCAAATTTTAGCAGAGCCTTGGTCTTGTCTTCCACAAGAAAATCACCTACAGCACTGTGAGAGAAAAAGGCCAAAATACATATAATTAACAGATATGTTCGAAATAAGTAGTTGATTAGAGTTTTAACACCGCTAGGCAATGACAAGAAGGTACTGCTAGCAAGTGAAAGTAAATTGTGTTAGGGAAGTATAAAGGGTGTGTATATCTACTGTGTGTGGTTGCTTTTGATGTGAAAATGCATCTTCAGAAGCAAAAGAGAAAATAACAGAAAATAGCACAATGCAGACATCTAGATTTCTCAGATAATGAATAGACGGAAAACAAAATAAAATCCTCAGTGTAACAACCTCTTAGCATCTACGCTCTAACACTTACTTGTTGTACAAAACTATGTCTGGCCGCCAAATCTTGTTGGACGGAACTCGTATGAACTCAATCCCATCAAACTCTGAGGGGGTCCATCTCAGTTTGTAGTCGTTCCACACCTGAAAGACGAGCAGGGATTAAAACAAAAAGATCTTAACAAAATCCACAAGTAACAAAAGAACAGATAAAAACACAGCTCGTGAATGTCACTCACATGTCTCAGCCACAGGTTGGTTTCCATTATTTGATTCACCTCATCCTGAAAAGATAAACAGGGAAATTTGACGTCAAAGATAGACAAGCCTTATTATTTATTGATTTTAATCAAACACCTATTTGTTATACTGATTTTACCCTCTTACCACTTTGACAAGCTGAGATATGGACACCTCAAACTCGACAGTAACCGGATCCGACACATTCTCTACTGGTCGGATGAACTGGTTGTACCTTCGGAATAACCTTCGGAATAATCTGTCCTCTGCCTTAGATGAAAAACAGCCTAAAAAAATAGGATGGAGATGTTAATAATGAAATGAAAAGATGATAAGTTATTACCAGGGAAATAAGGGGGAAACCTGTCGCTTCACATTTAGTGAGCTGAAATGTAGGCATTGTCCAGCGCTGCTAGCAAACTGAACTTGACTTCAATGTAACTAAAAGGTCATACACTCAGAAGGATTAACATTAATGTCTTCTAAAGCAAACACTATAGAAACATAAAAACGCCTGTGTCCTGAACGTGGTAATATCAAGGGTTTAATTCACCGGCGAGTGATAAAGTAAGAAAAACATAAAGTGTGAAGGAGAGAAAATGCAAACAATACATGTGAGCTTTCACAATAAATCCATATTACTCAGAATAGCTTCAACATTTCCTCACTTTCATTATATGGTTACTGCAGACAGACCAAACAACACATCCACCTACAGCTTTATTAAAAGACTGACTCCTGGAGGTATCTAGCCATGCGGATACATGTAAGGAAATATGTTTGCAGCAGTTTGCTAAAGTTAAGCATCACAAATCAACTTCCATTCACCTTCATTGTACTTCTGACAGTGATGAGCAAAAAAGGTAAATATATGCACCAGTCTTCACAGCACTGGGGCTTTCAGTTTGACTTTCAGTCATTTTTAAGCTGTTTATTCAATGACAGGAGAGAGGGCTACAAATGATCAAAGTGTGTTAGTTCAGTTGTATGTTTACATGGTGACATTAAAGCCTTAAAGCTTGTAGAAAATCTGCAAGCACAAGAGGCTTTAAGCAAAACAGAATGATGTGTCTTTGGCCAAAGTGTCTGCAGACGTGTAAGTGTGTCTAAGTCTGGACTGAAGGTCATACTGTGGAAAGCTGCCACTTGTAACGCTGGTGCTTGGAATGGCACATGCAGACCCACGCCTGTCCAAGCAGAAAATGTTGCCTCGCACGGGACAGCAGGCACTCACGCTACCAGCAAGCCCTCAGAAACACTCTTCTAGTGGCTTCAATGAGCTTCCTCACATCTATTCATAACCACAGAAATGCCTTCTTTAAAGTTTCTCCGTACTTCCATTCCACACTTTTTTTCACCTGTTCTTTGTCATGTTTCTTTATCCCCTGCTACCCTTTTTTATCTTGGTTAACTAAACACAAGATGCCTGTGGTTGGCCTTCTATACCCTTAAATTTTGAACTCTTTAATTTTGTTCAGGCTGAAAACCCTTAAATAATAAATGCTTTAACCTCTGAGGCCAACCTCATGCATCACAGCATCCCAGTCATGAAATGCCGGACACAGTTTTCAGTCTGCTAAGAAACCATTAAACCTGCACTTAGTGAACTGCATTTTAGAGATGGGTCTGAATGTATTCAAGTAGGACCCATATACACGCAAATAGCCATATTCCCCGAAATGTTTGTTTCCTTGACAACAACTAAATAAAACATCAAGCTTTAACGGGACGCTTTCTGTCTGAATCTGTTTCTGTTTCTCTACAAAACCACCGAAAACTGCTTTGGTTTCTTATTTTGATGCTTTTTTCATGTTTTTGGTCATCGGTGTGTTATTCATGTCATGTTTTAAACCCATCCAACACTCCAAGCAGTCTGTTTTGCAAAATCAAGTTTATTTCTGGAGTTTCAGTGCTTGACCTTTATCAGACTTACTGCTGCTCCCTATTCTTTGAATTATTTGGCTTCCTTCTATCATAAGCAATTAAGTCATGGAGAACGAGCACCGACACTTGACAAATAAATGTATTTTTGGAAGTTAAGTCAAGTGCAGCAGGCAGTCTGTTAGCTATGTTGGACCGGGTTTCCCTTGACTGCAGACGTGTCTCAAAAAACAGGCAACTTAAATCAGCTCAATTCAAATCCATTTTATTTACATAGCACCAAGTCACCACAACAGTTGCGTCAAGGCGCTTTATATTGTAAGATAAAGACCCTGAAATAATAAAGAGAAAACAGAAGAAAAACAACAACAATCATATGACCTCCTATGAGCAAAAGTGAGGTGCAACGTTGGGAAGGAAAAAACCCCTTTTAACAGGAAGAAGCCTCTGGCAGAACCAGCCTCGGGGAGGAGTGCACAACTTGCTGTTCCAAAATTATGATAGCAGTATCCTAATATATTAAAGCATCAACCAGTGTACACTGTTATTATCAGGTGAATACAAAAAGTAGTCGCCTCATAAAAAATTTAAATACACAGATTTTATCATTTTATTTTTAGCACGTTATCATATTGTTACCCAAATATTACTAGACTATTACTAATTGGTTTAACCTCGTAGGCTTATGCTTGTTTCAACATGATTACCCTTAGTTTCTGCCCCGTTACCCATTAACATAGATTTGAATTTGGATGATATGATAACACTTTTACCAACTTATTACCAAGCTGTAACAGAAACTACTACCAGAAACATGCACCATCAAGCAAATGTGTATTTCAGATATAAAGTGATATGAGGCTACTAAACTGGATAAAGTGAACTGGCATGAGTTGAGTTCAGATGGAGCAGAAGCAGAATAAACCAGTGATTTGCTCTGAAGCAAGCACTCCTCCATTTCCCAGGGTGCTTAGTTAATCATTATTATTTTCATATGGCTTGTATGTACTCACACCACACAATACCCAACACAGTCACCTTAAATAAAAATTGACTTTCAGTCAGGGCGTCACTTTAATATAGCACATTTCTGAGGAACCTGTGTGGCAGAACAAATATTTCATAATAACAACCCATACACTGAAGTCCTAAAGTTGCATTTATTACAACAGGGAGTACACTTAGATGAATATGGTTCAGACTTTTCAGTTTAGCATCAGTCCATTTTTTTATTTTTGGAGATTTTACAAAATCTACAGGAATAAATACATTTTCAGAGAATTTATTCCAAGTTAGTTTATTTGTGAGTCTAAAAGGTTAAAATCTAAATCAGTAAACACTTTTGAAGCCTTTTACTTTTTTTTTCCAACCTTAGATGGGAATTACAAATTTCCCTGGCAGGCTCAACTTACGCGCTAAAATGATATTCTTTGCTTCCATCAAACTCAGGATCAGGATTACCTTTGCTCATAAAGCCAGTGTTACCAAAGCAATCTAAGGCAGTAAAATGGAAGAAGACAACAGAAAACTGACGTGGTGGGGAGCAGTTATGTCAGCTGCAGGAGGAAGAGGTGGAGCTTGGCAATCAAGAGGTCAGTGCCAGGTGTGACCGGTTGGCACAGCTGTTACACACTTTGCTAATCAGTCTCTCCTGTTTGTGCAGTATAGCACACTTGGAGCAAAAACACACACTACAGACAAGCCTGGCTGAAGATGGAGGGAGAAAGTATCCCTGAGTCAAGATTGTTGGGGTGCTTTTCTACTCTAGGCGAATCACAGCAGAGTCCCCTTTTAAGCGTGTGTGTTAAAACGGGGGGGGGAACTAAAAAGAGCCTGTTAACATGGCCACAGCTGATTTTATTCCACAGTAGTGTGGTTGATTTTTGTTCTTAAGATCTTGCTCCCCTGCTAAGTGGGCAAGAAGCTGAAAATTATGTAGTGACTTCAAAACTGCACTGAAGTTTTCTGAGGTCAGTGGCAGAGGCGATCTAAGTCTTAAAGCTTAATGAAAAGAACTTTCTCTGGGGACACTTGTGTAATTTCTGCTCTCTGTACCTGCCTTAAAAACTGCCCACTGCTCCCTAATTCGTTGCACTCTCAGAACCTTGTTTAAGCCTCTAATTGGCTGAGGGAAAACCAGGGCAATTATAATCAGCCAGTTAATTGGACCTTTTGTTCCAATATATTTTTCCCCTCCCTCCAATGACACATTCACTCCTCTAATTCCCTTTATTTGTTCTGGCACTGAAGATGTTAAGAAGCCTTAGTTTAGAGGAAGTTAATTATAACCTTTGCACTAACATGTCAGTTGATTATACACAGCTTTTACTGCTTGTCCCTGAGAGTCAGCATAAGGATTAAATTTCTGTGCTTGTGAGGGTGCTTCCAAAAGTAACGTCTGTGACTTTTTTATTTTCAACACAACAGTTTTGTAAAGTTTTAATATCTTATACATGGATTATGGCTGCTTCATATCTTTCTGGTTAAGCAAAACACCATTATGGCCAGACTAACGGCTCTGTGTGGCCTCATTTACACTGCAGCCTGACTCAGTTGTTTTGTTTCCTTATTATCGATACCTGTTCTGTAGTACTCTTTTGGGGAAGGGGTTGGAGAAGGTGCCAAGTGAGCTAAGCTAATATTAAAAGGTAATCTAAAAACACTGAGAACCACTGGTCTGGTAAGTGAGGATGGTAAATGATGATCTGGCATTGTGGGGACAGGATAACCACCTCCAGCTGAACGTCGGCAAGACCAAGGAACTGGTGGTGGAATTCAGAAGGAGTCAGCACAGAGACTACAAGCCTATTATCATCAACGAAGCTCCAGTGGAGTGGGTGCAGAGGCAGAAGGTTCAGCACCATCCGAGCAAGAACTGAAAGACTCAAGAGGAGCTTCTATCCCCAACCCATCCAGGTCCTAAACCACAACATGCACCCCCACCCTCCCACATCATCCATAAGTGACAGAGACAGGACTTATTCCTAACACATCCCAGACTGATTCTTTTAGACACTTTAACACCCATTTGCACAATGTACATTTTTCAGATTTTCAATTTAAAATTCCGAGATTGTCTATTTTATTTAATTAATTTCATGTACATAATTCACTTACTTACTGCACATAATGTCCTCCTGTATATATTCACTTAATGTATAATGTAATGTTCTCTTTCTTTTTGCTAAGTCGAGGAGCATGTCAGCATACATTTCACTGCGCGTTGTACTCGTCTAACTATGCATGTGAAAAATAAATAATCTTGAATCTCGAACCTGAAATGGAATGGTACTTATAATTTACCTTTCTACTCATTTGAGCACTCAGATTGTTTTCTTACTACAGGTCTCATTCATTCAATCACCTATGGACTGTATTATTTATACATACACTCACATTTCAGATACGCTTCTATTGTTTCAGACGGTTCAAACAAAGGTTTGGCATCTACCACTCTACCACTGAAAAAAATGTTCCCATGGGTAATGAAATTTTTGGTTTAGTATCTTGAATTTTGAATTACTAGCTTGAAATTTCAGGTTAGTAATTCAAAATTTCCACTTACTTTGTAGTTAAAGTCAGTGAGACAAAATTTTGATTTGGGTCAGCCTGGCTGTCTTTTTGTTTTTTTCAGTCATAGAAACAGGCTATTGGTATGATCATTCAGATATGTGTTTTTTAAAAAGCCAAGTTAATGGTGATAAAAACCACTGGAACCAAGAATACCCTCAAACAAACCAACCCTAATGGTCGTAGCTAGCACTGAAAATAAACCAAGTCCTTTTCCTTTATCAGTTCACCTTACCTCAAGGTTTAGAATGAAGTTACCATAATCACTGTCCCAAGAGAAATCAGCTTGACATTCATGTTTCATTTCACCGGACATGTGCTCATTCCTTCCCCTCACTTTGTGCTGTATCAAAGTGACAAGCCTTTGTATTGCTGCACATGAAGCCAAGTCAAGCTGTCATGCATTTCACCCTTAAAAAGCCACATTGATTTAGAATTAGAAAGCCAAACACTGAGTCTGTCTTTGTCTCTCGTGGCTACAGGAGCCAAAAGCTGCTGGAAGACCCGTGGCCTGTGGGAGGCTCTTTGATCAGGCATGTGCTTAACAGGATGAGCCTGGAAGCCAGTTGTGGACACTCTGAAGGAACTAATTACCCTCCAAAAATACACCACTGTCAGAGTGCATAGAAAACAGATACAAAGAGAGAGACAGTGGCAAGAAGAGATAGGAAAAGTGACAGCAAGTACAAGGAGAGAAGAGCTAGATAGTGTGCCTTTGCTCTCCAGGGTTTTTGATGGCCTGACTTTGACATCCTGAATGACGCACAAGAGAAGCCACAATGATTACGGCACGTTCTGACTGTCCCATTAAGTATAAGGTGTTTAATCTAAGTGTGGCTTCATATATGGGGGCTACAGTACGTACACATTACTATTTATGTTCATTCACCTTTGATTTGACTCATTCTGAAAAGTACAAGATTCTCTTTTTCACTGATGCATGAAATTTAATTGCCACTTGTCTCCATGCTTTCATCAAAGAAGATGTGGGAGGTTTGGGGCTGCATTCTCTCTGTATAAGATATTTTAAGTGAGCTAAGGTTTAGTTTTTTTGTTTGGTTTTTTTTGGTGGTGTTGTTTAAAAAAAACAGAGAATATATTTCCTGAAATGCTAAGATAATCCAAGAAGTGATCACCCGTTTAAAGAAAACAAAGCAAGTTCTTCACCCTGTTAACATGAAAATGAACTTCAGGCGTAATCGCTCATTTTATTTTGTGCATTGTGTCAGAGTGGGTGGGAACAGCACCTGGGACACAAAATAATGAACCCAACAGCGAATCGCCCAGAAAAGTAAAAGGTTTGACACTGTTTTGTCATTTAGACTCAGAGAAATGTGATTTTATCCAAAGAAATAATGATTGATGTGACAAGATAAACACCCAAGGATTTAGCAGGCGTATGGGAAGGAAGGAAAACTAGATGGGAGCCCCTTTTAAAGGAGATAAAATACAGTATTTAGCCATTCTATGGAAAAAGTAAATAAAAAAGCTCAAGCCATGTCTTTTCATACGAGTGACACTATGCGCCTAAATGCTTAGGTCTGCCAAGTATTTAATTAAAATGTATCCACATATTTAAAACTGTGCCTTGTTTTAGCAGAGGCTAGGAAATGAAAGTGTGCTGTTGCTGCGACACTCAAATTCAGCAATGCAGTCTGGGGACTTAGTCTGCCTGGAGTGGGTGGCTGTGATGGTTCTCACAGCACTGCAGTCACAGCTGCAGGTAGTCAGTGCTACTTATCTCTCTTCCAGAGATGCTGAAGCAGGCCTGTCTATCATGCATGTCAGCAGTATTGACTGAATCAGTACGCAGAAAAAGATTTTGACAAACGCTGCGTCCCAAATCCATGGCAGAAGTTTTTGCAGTGGATTAGCTCAAGTTTGAGTTAAAGTTGTGTCCTCATTTCAAAGTGAGGAGTACAGAAACTGGGGATGGGGGGACTTTGCTAAACTGCTAAAAGTCTTTGATAAATATGTACTTCCAATTCTCATAGTAGGAAAATAATGTCATCATTGGAAATTAAATCCCGGTATTTAAGCATCTAGCTAGCTACAGAAGAGGAGCCACTATAATTTCAAACAATTCAACAAATATAACCAAACACACAAACCATTTCTGTGCAGTTTGTCACAAAACGTGTCTGTGAGCTACATGTGCACTTGCTGTGTTTCCCAGGAAGAGGGAAAAAACATTAACACTGAGAGATGGAGAAGAAAGAGAGGAAAGGAGAGGAAGATGAAGAATGTTTTCAACAGTAAGCCCTGCTCAGCAAGAGTGAGATTCAGCGTGAATTTAAAGCTTACCTGTCATGTCCAAATTAAATTTGTAGCTTTAAAGTCAGTTATTGAATATATACATGATGTTTTGTTGAGTTTTGAATAATTTGTAGTGATGCACTATGACTGGTTACATCTAGGGTACTAGTACCATTTTACATCAAGTGTAACAGATATCAATTTATATTTGGGGTGTTTAGGTGCTGATTAGATTCACTCATTGAATTCTATCTTTTATGCTAGCTTTATAGCCTCAGGTAACATATACTTATGTCATTTGGCTAAATCCACAAAAGCACTGAATGCTGCAGTAGCTTTTCATACTTTGTGCACTGTAACTCACCTGGTTGAACAGGCACCTCATATGCTGAATGGTTGCAAGGGCCATGAATACTACCTTTGTATGACTGCTGTTCATTACTCCCTTCTGTCTCTTCATAAATAAAGGTTAAATGGTTATTGGGAAAATGTGTTTTGCAGATTTAATCATTTGCACTGGGGTATGTTAGAAACACAGTTACAAGAAATTCCCCCAGTTGACAGATACTGGTTTCCATTTTGGGTCTAAAAAAGCAAAGTAGAGGGTAGTAGTTCAATCTATTTGGGGAAAACTCTCCACGATTGCTTTAAGCACTGAGTGGGAAGAAAGCAATAAGGTAACTGATACAAGTGGCTCTAATGGCTTGATGGATACAATTATTCTTTTAGAGATTATGGAGAGCTGAGGCTGCAGGAGCATCTCAGTGTGCAACTACTGCATCACAATATTAAGAGTCATGCTGTACAGATCACTCTGCTGCCGCTCAAAAGACCAAAAAAAGGCAAAACATCCTCTTTCGTCAGTAGCTGCTCCAGCTGGATGACACCAGCTCCAGTTATTTGGGATTTTCTCATACAGACCAGGTAAATTCCCAGGATCCATCCAAAGAAAGGAACTTTGAAGTAATGCTGGGCTTCACTGTTGTTACTGGCCGCAAGTTAAACCACTGCAGCAGGAGACCAGGGAACAGCACATGCTTTTGTTGCAGAAGTTATTTTTTATCCTCAATCATGTGGATAAGTTTGAAATCATCACTCAGAAAAAAGGAAAAAACTTAACCCGGAGATCAGTGTTGATGATGCCGGCCTCATTTCACAAAAGTCTAAGGGAAAATTTAAGAGCAGATGAAGGTTTCAAAGAAGGATAGATTCAAGTATATGGCTGGAGAAAAATAAAAGCATCGTCAGTCTAAGAAACAGACTTGGGATGGAAAAAACATTAATATTTGGACCTTAAGATTAAAGATGGATCAAAAGGTATTACAGATGACATTCTTTAAAGCTGTAAATCCTGCTTCTGTTCTTCAGCGCTTGTAATCTTATGTTCACTGAGATTGTGGAAAAACACAAAAATAAATACAATATAATAAGAGAAACAGAGGCCACTCACTAGAAAATGGTGAGTGGTTAGAAGGAGGACTGGGGCACAAAATGTGCTCATCTTCCATCTGGGGCATCTCGGACAACCTCCCCAGCACTTTTATTCTCACCTTCTATCTTTCCATCATGAAGTGTGACTCAATTCATTGCCAGCTCAGAAGACCAGGATGTCCCAGAGGAATCAGACAGCAGGGCTGTTTGGAGGAGGGTGTGTGTGTGTGTGTGTGTGTGTGTGTGTGTGTGTGTGTGTATGTGTGTGTCCATAGGGGGCGTAATAAGGGTGTCTACACAGCATGTGTAGGAGCGAAATAACTCGAGTTCGGTGGCAATATTCACATGACAATCGTATTAAGAGGATACTCAAGCCACCACACAGCCCTTAAGCCACATACTTACACACACATGCACACTGATTGCCTGTCAGATTTTAATGCAACTATATTGCTTCTGGGAGGGAAACCGGAGAGCAGCTCTGTATTTCCAAGGGAATCTCAGATGAGCATTTAAGTCTGCGAGATGAGCAAATACGCTTGATGATGCTGCGATGCAAAGCAGACAACTTCATATAAGCAGACTTAGATAAGTGCTACAGAGTACAGTGGCTTAATATAAACCATTTCTAATGCCTCAGATGGGGGAAAAACTCTGATTGTTGCCATGCTACACTTTTGAATAACTAGTTTTCTGGCTCTCAGAACTGGTTTGAACGCAGATCCTCTACGCTGTCAACTCACAGAGTAACCTATTAAAAAGCACAGTACAGTGAGATGAAGGGTCAAGCCTGAAACATAATGCGGAGCGGGTCAGTATAATGCGAGCGTGGCTGGACATCTCTCTCAGCAATTTGTGGAGATGGTGCAGGAGAGATGCTGAAGGGAAATGCATCACGCGGTTTCACTCACCCTTATCACTCAGTCTCCAAGGTATAGCAGCCCATCCTGTTCTAAAATATGCTGATGTGCACCACAATCGATATTCCACAGGCAGTGACTTTATTTTGAATGTCATAACTCCAACTAAATCCCCATGCCGTACAGATTTCTCATTCCTTACCTCCAAGCGACTTCAACAAGATTTTATTTCTGACTAAAATACCCCAATCCCATGAACGGCAGGATCAGCTTTCCCTCTGTTATGAGGGCCGATCCCGGATGGCAGGAAACAATACCTTCTGTAGCTCACTAATCGGACCCCCACTGGGAGTGTTTGTACAATCTGTGTGTGTTTTTAGGCACTTATCTGCATGCACAGCTTCTGTTCATACCCGTAGAAAAGACCACAGAGTCGGTGAAGGATTGGGGAGGAGAGGGGAGCTGGAGGACAAAGTAGGGGGATAGAAAAGGTGAGGCCAAAACCCTCCTGGTTTTCGAGGTAACCGCCTCACAACTAGTAACAATATAAAGTGGATTTCCTCTCACTAGAGCAAAATGTGCTCTGATATGAGAGCACTGACACTGTCATCCTTTTAAGGCACTGTTTCCTTTTGAAATTCATTCAGTTCAAGGGCAAAGCAGCAAGGCTGCTGGCTGTAGCAAATCTCTCCAGCTGAAGGGAATGACAGGACAGAGGGAGGCATGAAAAGAGAGAATTGAGGGACTTTATGTGTCTTACAGAAACACATCCCTTCTCCTTAACTGTGAGTCTGTGTTAGGTTACAGGATGTGTAAAGACAGTGTCTTTGACAGGATGACAGTACAAAGGCACTTAGTGCAGATCCCCAGGGAGGACTCCAGGTGCCACATGTGGAGCAAACTCCCCACCACACTCAGGACTTTGAAATGAAAAAAACAACAATTTAATTACTCCTCCTCCTAGTGTCTGTAGGAAGGATGCATGTTCAGCAGGCCATTCCCAGGAAAACAATTGGGATATCTAGAATACCCCAAGGAATATTTGTGTGTTTATCATGAGAAATGACTTCTATTAAGGCTGGAGGTGACCAGCAGAAAAAATAAAAACCTATTATCTGCATATCATTAACTACCTAAGATCTGAGTGTGAATTTCTGTCCTCTAACCAACCAGCCAAATGTTGCCTAACTGAAAAAGCTAGCTGGCGAAATAGTCCCAGCTAGCTTTAGTTAAGGCTAAAACAAAATGTATTTACCATTTTATATTTCAGTATTTAAAAATATTCACTCAAAAAGTTGCTTCTCAGTTTAGTTTGTTAGTCAATATAAAATCTAATTAAATTAGCCATTAAAACTTTAACTCCAGCTAAACTACTAATAGTCATAAATATTATAGATCCTTTAATATTAGCCACTGGTTTCTGAAGTCTCATTTTAATAGTCATACATTCCAAACAAAGTGGGAATTTCTGAGTTCCCAGCTGGAACGTTTTACTGGAATGGATTTCCAAATTGAAAAGTCGAAAGATCCCCACCAAACCCAACTTAACCAAGATGGCGGCACAGCACATAAACATTATTCAAACTGTAAAACTTTTTATCTGTGCTGCCACTGTTGTGTATAAATGTATAACCGAAAGTGTGTGACCGAGCCCATAAACTCAGCAGGAAAGTAGCGGCTTCAAACTTTAACAAAATTGATGCAATCGGATAAAGACAGAAATAACTGCAGCACCACAGTTATCGCCATCTGGTGGCCTTCAGATAGAATGAAGCTTTCGTTTTTAAGGTCTTTCCCACTGGCTTTGTTTTTCCAGTTTGGAAACTAAATATATACCACTAAACATATGATTGTGATTTTTGTGTAAAGTGAAAAAAATTACCACTTAAGTATGAAATGAAGGCATTGCAGCTTTTTTTTATCATTTATTTTATCCCACACACACATCCCCATTAAAGGTGTTCCCATTGGTGAAGACACTCTCTGAAGAAGCGTGTCTATATTTGTGGAAGTGAATGGGAGAAAACTTAAAATAACCATCAAGTTACATGGGAATACGACACAAAGCTTCCTCTTTAGAGCATTTATCTACTCTTTGTTTTTTCTCTGGTTCCCCAAGGAGCTACTCAAAGACCCCACTATTTTAAAGCACACAGGAGACTGACAGCCTTACACAACCCAAAGGCAGAAGCAAATAGAAAATGTGTGCACAGGTGATTTTAAATACAAGAAAATGAAGAAATGGGTCACACACAGAGAAAAGCAAAGTGCAGACAAACTGGTAGTTTGATTATTATTAAAGCATAAGGAAAATTTTAGTTTTGTTGGTCAATTCTAGTCAATTTTTTAAGTACCAAGGTTACTTATAATAATTACCCCAGGCAACCATCTGCTTGCCTGTTCAGTGTTGTGGTGCTAGTCTGAATCATGACCTCTGAACTCTGCAGAAGTCCCCAAGCCCTTCACACCTTGAGAAACCGGGGATGAAATCTGAACGGACACATACCTAGCAGTTTGTCACCCCCATGTTGCGTCACTTTTGGCACTGATGGTCAATGTGAGCTACATGCTGACATGTTAACCTCTAAATCATCAACCTTATATAAAAAGTAACCAAACCCGATTGTAGACTAAAATCTAACAATTATACAGTGCGCTTACATCCCACTGTTTTGACTCTCTGCAGCATAACAGTGACTCCACAAGTTTGAAAAGCACAGGATATTATATTTCACAGGCACGTGGGATTTGTTATTGGTTGCGCACAATTTCCCATGGACAAATGTTGTGCCCTGTGTCGTGAAGTAGTGTGAAACAAGTGCGTTAAACGCAAAAAAGAACAAAGCACAACGGTCTTGTTTTGTAAGATGTGCGCTACTGGTCGCCAGAGGAATTTGACAAGAATATGGCTGTTCACTGTTTCGTGAACAGCCATTTCAGCGATTTGACAACATCAGCGTGCGTGCGTGTCCAAATACAAATTAACTGGGTTGATAAACTGAGGTAAAGTTTAGGTTGCTCTGCCTGGGTAAGATTTATCCTGACTGGCTTTAATGGATCGTCCTCCTCTCTGGACTGAAAAGAGAAGCAGTTTCTTTTCACTGAGAAGCGCACAAAGGAGTCAACTCGAGGTCAGTTTGGCAGCCAAAAATATTTAAAACTGACATGACGAGTAAGGAAAACACAGAAAGTGATGGTTTAAAAGTGCTGAGTAAAAGGCACTTTCAGCGATCCACGGAGCGCCGTGTCCTACCTTGCGCTGCGAGGATCACCGCCAGGAGGATGTTTGTTAGTTTCCCGGAGAGATTCATGGAGACATCGGCGCTTGGCGAGTTTTTTTGGATATAAATAGCGATGCTGAACAATGAATTCTCGTAATAATCTGCTGCAGATGTCTGTGAAGCCTCAAGATTAGAGCATCTTTTTCCTTTGCGCTCCCGAACGCGGAGAGGTTGGTGCGCTCTGCCGACATGGACAACTTCTGTACGTCCCGCCTCCCCCCTGCCTCCCCCGGCCCTGCGTCCCACACGCTTGCGCGCACACACAAACACGCACACCTAAGGGCCAAACCTTGCGATCTGACTCAGAGTGACTCAGAGGTGATAGGTCTGGAATAATTAAATGGTTTCGAATATGGCTCTAGGAGCGTAAGGGTCGTACAAAAAAAAAACATTCATATTAAATAAAAACTCTCCTGTTCAGTGTTTGACGCAGGTTTTTGTGAAAATTAGCAACATTTCTTAAAAAAAAATCAACAACTCAAATATCCCTACCTCAAAGAATTATCCCCTCAAAGAAAGATGCAGCACTCACCTACACGCACTAAAGAGCCCACATTTTCAGCACTGAGCTGTAAATGACCTATTTAGTCACTTAATTGATTTTGCAAGCATAACAATGTTCAGGCAGCTTAAAGCATTAGCGGCTCAATAATAGAGTATTGAAGGCTGCAGAGTCTGCCCGATTCATATAATGTAAAGCCATTAACGCACAGCAGCACTGCATGGAATTGCACTGAAATTATTCTGGAGCACCCAAGACCTATGATTGACTTCTGCCTGGTCCTTAAAGGAATGATGGAGTGGTTGGTTTTGGTTGCCTGTAAGTGAAATTAGGGTTCATTTACTTCCTGAAACATCTGTAATTTGTATTTTAGTTTAGGGAATAAACTCTTTCAGGTCCAGCTCTTAATATAACATAACATAACATAACAGCATAAAATCTACATCCATAGTTGGGGGTTTTCTTCTTTTCTACAAATTTTATAAAATTATCAATCTTTTTTTTAACCCTGTTTATGAGACACCTAAATACCAGGATGGTCACAACAGACTTTTGCCTTATTTGTCCTTTAATATCTTATGTAACTGTGTTCACATGTGCATGCATGTATTGAATATTCAACAGCATAAAATGTGCTTGTATCTGTTTGCTGTTGATATATGTGATTAAAATATTAGGAACTGCTACTGTATTTGCTTTTTGCCAAGATTAGTTAACCAGTGAACAGTGCAATTATGTGACTGCATAAGAAGATTAGATAGTTTATAGTGTTTGCCTGTATATTTGCAACTATGCTTTCCTTGTCCAGACCAAATCGCAACTAATGTATCAGTTTAATGTTAAAGTGTGACTCTGATACAGTATGTGATGTTAATTGTTAAACTGCAAAGTACCTTGTATGTTCGAAGTTGGCAGGTAAGAGGCCAAGAGGCTAAAGACGAGTGCAGTGGCTCGGGCCTCAATTTTAAGCTCAATTAGGTTGAGTGAAGTCAAGCGAGGCTGTTGTTGGGGCTTGTCTGGGGAAAGCTTCAATTACTAAGTGCCTAAAATGGGTCAATGGAAGACCCTAAAAGAATAAGAAAGAAAGGCTTTGTTAGAGAGAGAGAGACAGAGGCAGTGTGACTGGTAAAGTTAAAGAGACATGGACAACTAATATGCAGTCAGATCAGCTGACCATGAAATGTTATAAAGCTCCAAAATAGATGGGATGTAGTGAGGGAGTGTCGCTGAGGAAGAGAAGAGAAGATTTTTCTAATTTTGCAAGATGTAAAGAAAAGCTGAGCAGTCTCCACCCTTCGCCTGAGACTGGAGAGAAACAGGAGAGCTTTCTTTTTTTCTTCATTCACTTTCATTTTGTCTTTTTCAGATTTAACTTTTGATTATTAACTAATTTTTCTGTCTTTTTTCCTGTTGCAGATTCTTCTTTTTTTCTTTTCTTTGTTTTTATCCAACAGCTTAAAAACAGCGAGTTGTTTCCTGGTGACATTCTACAGGCAAGATGCTGGACAAAAAACAAATACTTGCAGGTATTTTCCAGAGCTGATCTCTAAAGGCATAATACCAACCTGTGACCTTTGTCATTTATTAGTTAATGTAAGTTTTAAATGATTTAGGTTTACAGAAAGGATATCTAATGAAATCCAATTTCATTGGAAGCATGTGATAAAAATGTTGGCTGATAATTTTTTAGCCTCATATGGGAAACTAAATATTAAATTTTGTCAGATTTTAATATTTTGTAACATCGTTTCAATAAGGCTCCAATTATTACAACAACCTTTCCAAGGTTAAGAAAACAGTGTAATATATACAGCTATGTAATAACTGCATTATAATACAGTATATTAGACTTCAGCACACATTATAAGTGATATAACATAAAGTCAGACTACATAGAAGCCATTACACAATATAAGATTTTTAAACATTTTTAATCAGCAATCATTTCAAATTGTTATATGAAGGAAAGTTTTTGCCTGCATTTGGTAGAGCAGGTGAGTGCGTGTATTATAGCACCCATACTGTATAAATACTAATGCAAGACTACACGGCAGATTATAACACACCCACATAAACCCAGCAGAGTGAGAAAGTCAGGTGGAGAAAAGGGAAGTAAAATGGGATTAGTTCATAGACGCGGAGCATCTGCACGGAGGTAGGAATTAGTCAGGTGCACGACAGGAGTGCATTGCTCTGTAGTGTCAAAATCAGTCAGCTGGTGTCTGCAAACCACCCTAAACCTAAGTGACATCCCAGTCACTGTTTACTCTCTAAAAGAGCACCAAACAGGGGAAACATTGTCGTCCTACAGCTTTTAGTCACATTGTGCCTCGTCTATGTTTGTGAAAGGAAAGAAAACACAGAATTTAGACAGAGTCGAGGCTGAGCCCTCATGGATTTGGTCAGTGACATATTCACTGTTCAGGTAATGAAATGCAATGGGAGGTGGAACTTTATTTGTTCATGATTATTTATCCGACTGATGCTTAATTGAAGGCCTGCATATATTGAAAAATTATGCATAGCCAGTTAAGGTTCCCAGCATCGGATAACACCGTGGTCAACAAGCAAATCAATTTTTCTTTTACAGCTTCCCGCAAAATAAAATAACAGATGTGTCTTTATAGACAGAAACACTGTAATTTTCTTAAATAGAAATGGTTCTGCGTGTGCAAAATAAAATTCAATGCACCACTACACTAAACTAAACAGAACAAGAATGGGAAAAAAAATCAAATGTCTTTGCAAATAAGTGAGGCACCTACTGCGAGTCTGCAAGTGTTGCGAAGTCCAAGCATTTGCATTCAGCCGAAAGGAAAAGGGCAAGAGTAGTTACCGTGTGTGTCAGACAGCACTGTCCTGGCTCATCCACATCAACCTTATACACGTTTTCTTTCTCCTGGGCTGAATCTGTTTTTGCTGTTTGCCACACTCATCTGTGGTTTTTACTTTACATCCCTCAGCCTTCATTTTTTCCTTCTTTCCTCTCCCCAGCTTCATTTTTGAATATTTCACCCCATTAGTCATAAAGGAAGCTTTTTCTTTATACCTTTTAGACAGTTGACACTTTGATTTGTCAGACAGAGGTGGAACTAATAATATTACGAATTACCACACTGCATTAATTGCCGGAGCAGAGCTATCAATGCAATTAGTTCCACCATTTTTCCTGCTATAACTAGCCAAAATGCTGGATATAAATAGAACAATTTAAACGGGGGTAGCAGTGGCTCAGGACGTAAGTCATTTCCTCCAGGTTATTTACTAGGTTTTTCATCTACTATTTGAAAGGTTGGTAGTTCGATCCCTGGCTGGTTTAGACTGTACAATAAATATTCTTAGCAAGATACTAGCTAAAAGATGCATCCATCAGAGTGACTGTTAGACAGAAATCACTTAAGCATAGAAAAAAGTGCTTGTATGCATGGTGTGAATGGGCATATTGTATAAAGTGCTTTGGGTGCTCAGGTAGGGTAGGGAAGAAAAGTGCAATATAAGAACCAATCTATTTACCATATATCAAAAATAAATATAAAACACAGTTCAAGACATGAAAAATCTGTTAGGAGAGATCAAATCTGAGGGACATAAAAGAGAAAAGAAGAAAGTACAAGTAGGTTTAGTCTTTCCATGCCTAATTAAGTGTATTCTAAGTGCTTGTCTTGTCCCCTCAGCTGGCAGCTGTCTCACCTCATTGTTTGTCAGTCACACTGACGGGACGTCTACGTATGAACAACCTTAGTCTGACGTTACTGCAAGTCTGATCCTTAGCTTGTATTATTGATCAAGTTGTGTCTGTGGCCAATTTAGGATCAACTTGGATTACAGCTGACCTCTGCTCAATCATACCGTAAGGATATTTAAAGCGGCACCAGTAACTATGCGATGCAGATTTGATCCCTGTTACATTTACTTGACCTTTAACTTTAACTTTTAGCTCAGTTTTAATTTTTCACCGTAAATCTTCATTACTTTTCTTTTCTTGTCTCACAGCTCTGCTCGTCACCACAAGCCTTCCACCAAACTGCACTAAACATACAAAATAAGCAAAGTTATCAGCTTTTAAAATGAGAAGAACAAATATTGCATTTCATAATAACCTGATGAGGTCATGTTAACTGACGTTAGGTCATGTTGGGGAATAAAAAGATTTTGGTCTATTATAATCCTGAAAATGTGTCTTATATTTAACATTTAACCCAAACCCTTTTCATTAGCATTTACCAAAAGAAACAAGTGGGATTTCAATTCTAATCATAGAGATATGATTTATGAAAAAGAATCTCAAATTTCCTATTCCCATCCTTGCCCTTTAACCTAATCTAAAAAGCCTTCTTTCCTATAATCCCCATCTTCCACCACTCCACCCTCCGATATTCCCGTTTTAAAAGCTCTCAGCATCCCCTTTCCTCCCACAGCTTGTCCCGATCTGCCAGTCACGCTACACTTGGTGACCCCACTCAGCCCTCCGAGCATGCACGTCCTCAACCCCAGCCCTCCGCTTTCTGCTGTCGCTCCTCCCTTCTTCGCCCTCCTGCTCCAAACCCATTAATGCCACAAAGTCCATTTCTTATTTCTCGTTCATGCAGTGTCCACTGTAGGCAGTCTGCTAGGCCATGCTGTGGTCTGTTCCAGCCAAGAGCAACTAATTAAAGTCCTTTCACTGCTCAAATCACAGTTATCTGATTAAAGCCCTTTGCTGCTAATTAAACTGCCATTTCTCTCTGCCATGCTTTTCCCACAGACTCTTCCTCCCTCCCTCTCTTTCTTGGTTCTCTCACAAAACATACAAATCTACAAAACCTTGTGCTCAGATATTGGTCATGTTATACTTCATGTTTTATCGCCTCTTCCCGTCTCGTTCTCTGAATGACCAGCAGTGTCATTTTCAGTTAAACAGCTGCAGCCCGAGGGGTTAAAGTGAGCCACGCAAAGCTTACTCATTATCTGACTCACTCATCTTTGTCCTGAGATGAAATCCAAACAGTTTTCAGCGTCTCTTTTAGCTGTCACAGATGATCATAGCTGCGAGTGATATTTAATCAGTTTGAAATGTGGGAGGAACTTTTTAAATTAATACTCTAATACACTTTACAGTCCTTCTCACTGGCCTCGAGGCAACTATAACTATAACAAATCAGCCATCTCAGCCTTTTGTTATTCTGCTGCTTATCAGAGTAAAGATATTTCGCATGTATCTGTGCGGGAATATAAAGTATATGATGTAGATTAGGTTTTGTTCAGCTTTTTTCGTTGTTTTTGCTTTTGTTGCTTTGAAACATGTTTTTTAAATCACACCTGAGTGCTTTTACTGTTTCTGGGGAAGACACTTAACACTGCAGTATCTCTTGTAGCCACTAGTGAGCAGCAGTAGGCACTCGGTTCTGTCAGCCGGCAGCAGACTCGAGGAGATATTTATTTCTCTGGCCGGGACATTACAGAGCAACCCCTGAGCCAAGATGAAAGCCCTCTAAAGTGTTTAGACCACATCTCTGTGTCCGTCCCTCATCCCTGAGGCTCAGCAGCTCAGAGGAGAGGATCGATGGCTCCCCTGACTTAACTGCACGGCAGCTACACATTCTGTAATGCAGTAAAGTAGTTCATAAATATCGACCACAGAGCTGAAATGGCAGGTATAAATCCTGAAGGAAGGCCTTGTGGAGGATAATGGGGGAGATGGAGGGCAACGACCAACTACAGGAAACAGATCAAACTGCTGACACTCACCCTGCCACTCACACACACATAGTCCTACCAACAAGATTTCAACACAATATTCGTGTGTGTGTTTGCAGTGAAGAATTAATGCTTATTGATCTCTGACCACTACAGCATGAAACAGTTTCTAATGTCACCTCCTTTGTCCGTCTAACAGACTGCAAAAGTCCAGTGTTTCTCATTTATGACCGACCTCTCTGATGTCTGTCATCCTCCTTCATACCCTTCCCCCTCTCCTCTCTGCCTCCAGCCGTCCAGTTTGATCTCTTTGGTCACACTTCACGATCACACCTGGAAACCTTAACAACAGGATTTCTGAAGGAAAGACCTGTATGCAGTGGTGCCACCTCTGAAGGGACACAGACACACACATGCACACCTTTATAGTATCAAAGACGTAGCTGGGCAGGTCGCTGACTGTGCAGTATAAATGACTGAGGGTTTTGTGGCTATAATACTTGTGCTGCTGAAATCTGCGGAAAAACCTACTTTCTTTTTTGCTTGTCTGCAGTCAATAAAGTTGCCACCTTATACAATTTAGCCACAGCAGAAGAATTGCCAGGTGAGGCAGCAACCTTGGTTCGATTTAAGATAAGCTTGAAATTGATTTCACTTGGATGGCTCTTTGCTTTAATCTTTGCTAAGCTTAAGCTTTGTCTCAGATTTGTTTTCTTGTTGTGCTCCTTGTGCTGCAGAGGAAAGGATCAGTAAATCCAGAATGTGGGTAATTGGATGTAAATATGGCAGAACAAAGACAAACACAAGAGCATGAAAAGATGACAAACACTGCAAGGTCATATGTTCAACAGCAGCAAAGCAATAATCAAACTAAAACCAAAATGTAATGTGACTGTCTGACTCTGCAGCTCTTCAAACCACGAACAGCACCTCTCCATCCCTCTCCAAAATCATGTGGCTCCGCTCTTATTGGAAACTGATGCAGATGTCAAGTATCTAATTTATGTGTCAGCAGAGGGAAGATGGGGTACAAAGAGGAGCTGTAATTGCTGAACCCAGTTGCAATTCAGTGGCTGTCACTACATCTCTGGGCTTATGTCAAAGTCATGTGTGTGTGTCGTGTAGTGTCTCGTGTGGACACTTTTTAGTTCTAAGCTATCACCATGTATTTTTTTTAGGGTTTTGTCTGGTCCTTCGAAGAGGTGTGTGATGTGACAACCTGGTTTTGGAGCTGAAGATTCAGTCAGGCGTAAGTTTTAAGTTCAAATGTTTAAACAGTCAGAATGTGAGGACTCAACTGTCTTGGTTTATTTGAAAAGAACCAGTTAAAGTGTTTGGGGGATCTGACCAGGATGCCTCCTGGGTGAGGTGCTTCAGGCATGTCCTACACTGGCGGGGCCCCGGGCCTGACACAGGACATGCTGGAGGGATTTCATTTCTCAGCTTGCTTGGGAATGACTCTGCGTCTCCCTGGAAAACAAGGAAGAGGAGCTGGCCGTCTGGGCATCTCTGCTTATACTGATCTCCCCACGACCTGAACACAGAACAGCGGCAGAAAATGGACTGATGTATGTGTGGTTGAGCTGGGTTTAATTGCTAGGTCAAATGGGATTTAGGGAAATAGCACTTGGGGGTAACGTGTCAGGAAATACAACCCTAATTCCCCAAAAACTTGGGATGCCGCGTAAAATGTAGATAAAAACAGAATAAAACAAAAAAACCCAACACTGAAAATGTTTAAAATGACACAAAAAGTACTTTTTTTTAATAATCTTCTTTTAACAACAGTCTGTGAACATCTGGGATCTCAGGAGACCAGCTGTTGGAATTTTGGAAGAGGAATGTTGTCCCATTCTTGTCTGATAAAAGCTGCACAGTCCTAGGTCTTCTTTGTTGTGGTTTCATTTCATGATATACCAAATGATTGTTGGTGAAAGATCTAGACTGCAGGCAGGCCAGTTCAGCACCTGGACTCTTTTAATATCAAACACTGATGTTATGTAATAAATGTGGTCTGTGTGTGTGTGGCTCATATATAACATTTGCAGGAAAATTACAGTGGCTCGCTCAGTAGTACGTTTGCTGTACGCACCAGTTTGTTTGTGTTTTTGGTTTGGAAGAACAAATAAAAAATGTTAATAATAAATATGTTGGAGGTTCTGTTTTCCAAGCTCAGATTGTTACTGGAAATTATATAATAATAGAATAACAGTAAATAATGACCAAACTTTGACTCTGATTGTGTGAAATGTGATTATCTGTAACATGTACCCAAATATTTGCCTCTGTCAGATACTTTAAAACCCAAATAAGTAGCTGCTTTGTGATAAAGCATCATAATACAGACTTTCCAGATTTGTGACTGTGCGTATGTCTGTATTCATTCACCAGCTGTGTCTCTTCAGCAGTCATACAGCCTCGCTGCCATCTTAAGCTAACAGAAGGTGAAGTTGCAAGGCCTGAGGATACAAGACTGCCTAATGAATCTGCAGTCAGCTGACTAATTTTTAGCACTGACCCAGGACACATAGATCGCACACACTCCAGAAACTCCTGCTCAAAATTCTTTTTTTTTCTTTTGTACTTTCAGGTGAAATAATCTGCGACTATATAAGCAACAAATAAAGAAGGAAGACAGAGAATGAGAATAAAAATGTCCCAGATAGAGATTAACGCAGAAACTAAGGCATGTGAAAAAAAACACAGGCTAGAGTGAATAGTGTAGATGGGATTCATGAGGCCTGCTTGTTGCTTTCATTACCCTTTATTGATTCATTTAGGAAGACATCAGGTCCCAACACAGCCCCTTACTGTTAGACAAAACTCAGCATGTCACGTAACATGACTGTCTACTGGGAAAAAACACAGAACGAATGTTTTCATTCAGCCATCCACCGACAAATAAAATATGAAACAAAATCAATCAAGCTGGATTAGATCGGTAAACCCTTTTTTTCCCAAGCTGACATTGGCAGCAGTGACCGACGAGTGCATTAGGAAGGTGAAATGTTATATAATACCTCTCAGAAATAACAGGATATGATTTCAAGTAATTCATCTGAGAACAGACTGTAAAGCATACAATATGATGGCAGATAATGAAAGTGAAGCGACAGGCTGTTTGGTCATTTCATCCACGTCAGTGTGTATAAAATACTGTACAATATTATTGCTGCTGGTTTTTTGGTGATGGATGCTGACGAGCACTGCTTTTGACCAGCGTGCTGTACTTTTAAAATAAGCACGGTGAGCAGCAACAGCTTCACAGTCATTGGTTTGGAGAATTTTTAGCACTATTTACCCGCCTTTATTTCAAACAAAGACGCTCATAGATTTGATCAGTTTTTCAAGTCAGCCTATAATCTGCACAGTGAGCTGTGTGAGCGTAAACAAAAAGGCTGGGCGCCTCCCTCATACACATCTATCGTTGTTATTTAAGCAGTCCAGCAGTCAGCGGTTTTGTGTCGGCTGTATATTGGTATTGGCAAAAGGACACAAGGGGAGTGAGCATCTTCTGGGTGTCTTCACAAAGCTGATTCATCTTTTGCTCTTGAGGCCTGCGTGAGCAGTGTAAAGTCCACATCTGCAAAATCAGCCGGTTTGTGAGATTTTGTTTCTCTTTGGGTTCTGTCACTCTTCAAGTTAACAAAAATAATTCAACACAAAGCATCTGTACTGGTTTGTGTGCATGCTAGTCCCAGTTATGTCCTGACACAGCCACTGGAATTATTTCTTGATTTGGACGCAGAGACACGGACAGAAATAAAGGGGGTGGAATATAAGTCCTGAGTTGTTGTTTGTGTAACGGGTACCTTCAGTCTTGGCGTTTCCTGTAAAGATGTGGGTTTTCAAATATGCTACATTTCAGTCCTGTAAGAAAGATATTGACCCCAAAGTGATCAGATCAGGTTTAATATTTTATATTTAAACAGCATTTTGGTTAATTGTAACTTTGCTCTTGTTCTTGTTCTTTTCTAGTTTTCTTGTGAGGATGATACAAGAAAGGTATTAAGTATAATCCATTTTTAAAAAATGATGGGACGCTGTGTAAAATGTTAACATAAATAGAACAAAAGTCACTTAAAATCTTTGTTTAACTAAAAATACTACAAAGTAGAAGCTAAAATATGTGTTAAAAAGATTTATTTTTAATGTGGTACTAATAGCATGTTTCAGGGTTGTTTATTTTCATATTCTATCTAATATACATTACTATAAAAAGTATCCCCCCCTCCAGTTTCTTAGTTTTCTGCATTTTGTAAAACTTTCGTGTTTCAGAACATAAAACAAATTTTGATATTAGACAAAGATCACTCAAGTTACTCAGTGATGATTTCATTTATTAAGGGAAAAAGTCTATCCAAACCCACAAGGCCTTGTGTGAAAAAGTAATTTCCCCTAAACCTAAGAACTGGTTGTGCCACCCTCAGCAGTAAGAACTGCAATCAAGCATTTGCAATAATTCGCAATGAGTCTTTGACATCGCTGTGGTAGAATTTTGCTCCACTCTTCTTTGCAGAGTTGTTTTAATTCACCCATGTTTGAGGGGTTTTTTGGTCATGAACAGTCTTTTAAGGTCATGCCAAGCCATCTCAACAGGATTGAAGTCTGGACTTTGACTAGGCCACTCCAAAAATCTTCATTTTTGTTTTTTAAGCCATTCACAGGTTGACTTGATGGTGTATTTTTTATCCTGCTGTATAACCTGAGTGTGCTGGAGCAAAACTGATGGCCAGAAATTCTCTTTCAGGATTTTCTGGTAGGCCTAAGTCTTCATCTATTACAGCAAGTTGTTCAGTACTGAAGTAGCAAAGCAGCCCCAGACCATCACACTACCACCTGCTTTAACTGCAGGTATGATGTTCTGCTGTGTTAGCTTTACGCCCAATGTAATGGAACACAAACCTTCCAAAAAGTTTAACTTTTATTTCCTCAGTGACACCGGGTAATCAATTAGTTTTACACACAGGGCCAGGTAAGTTTGGATTTTGTATTTATTCAGGTTATCTTTATCTAATATTAAAATCTTTTTAAAGCTCTGAAATATTTAAGTGTGAGAAAAATGCAAAAAAAGGAAAAAGAAAGAAATAAATCAGGAAGGAGAGAAGCAGTTTTCCCACCACTGCAAAACTGTTGTTTTTTTCCTGTATGTTTCATAATGCTCCAAATTGTCGTGGTCCGTCCAGCACTCACATTCTTAAAGTAAAGTGATGCTGCTGACGTTTGTGCAAAATATGGTTTTAGCGTTGTACATAGCAAATTAAATGTGCTTAGGCCTTGTGTGAATGAAGAAAGCCAGAATGTGGATATTTAAGGTAAAGGTATAAACGCTGTTGCCTTGTTTTACTGAATGGTATGCTGCCTGGCGGTTCACATACGAGCCATTACACGGCTGCAGCCATGGCTGTCTGCACGCATCTGTTTATAGGGATTAGTGAAAGTGTGGCTGATGCAAGAGGCTACACCCGGACTTGTGCTGGCTCTCTGAATTAAGAATGCAACCACATTTTGCGAAGCATCCCAACCTTTTACAAAAAGGTATTGAAGTAAATATTGTGCCAGATAAAAAACACAAAAAAACACCTTGGGTTATGTTTTTTTCTTAATTGTTTTCTGTTATAAAGCTTGGGGTGGTAGATCCTCTGAAAAAAAGGAATCACAGCCCCTGTGTGAATGGCAGATGAGTTGATTATAAGACTGCGGGGGTATGTGTAGGATTCAAAGGGCAGACCGGGGATGGGGAGGAGGAAATGGAAAGGCTAAAATGTGTCCTTTGCCAGTCAGAGTGAGGTGAGAGGCGGACATATGACTTTATGTGTTAAAATCTGCTTCTGGAAATAAAAAGTCACTTCTGAGTCACATCAAGTTTCAGATTTATGATCCATGTCCTCAACAATGGGGGTGTTATAACTCTGAAAAAGAGGTTGCATGAAGAGCCCCATCGTCCCAACTACACACACAAACACAAAGATCCACAGGAAAAGACGGTCGATCACCATCGCCACGTATTTCCAGTCTTCAATGATCTGCAGAGAGATAAAGACGTTGGACATTAACCACTTGTGTTCATGAGTCTGAACTAAAGAGAACTGAGATTCAGGTAACAAATTATTATTTTTAAACCTTACAAAAGAAAGAAGTACTTTCTTTTATATATATGTGCATATAAATCATGATATAGATCCGATTACTTCTTCCAAACACCTACCCCTTCATCATCATCCTCACTCTTCATCTTCTCCGCAATATAACGTACTCCATCCACTGCATCCTCCACGTCAATGTTGCTCTTGAGCGTCATCCTCTTCCTGAACTCTGTGTTCTCTGAGCAGTCACTGACCCTCCAGCCATAGCGCTTGGCCGACTCCTCATTGACAAAGAAGGATGAGGAGGAATCAGCCATTCCCACAGAGCTTCCACCTCCAACTTCTGGTCCACCCTGCTTCTGGTCAGAGTACTTCTGCTTCTGGTGTTTTTTCCGGAACCGTTCACGGATGTTGGAACTTCCTGGTCTCCGCATGAAGAGGAAAGAGGGGAGCCGGTACAGAAAGACACGCTTGACCCAAGGAGGCATGGTGTGCGTACTGGGTGACCGATGGTGCACGTTGAGCACGCAAACGCTGGTGACAATAGAGAAGGTGACCAGCACCATTGTAAACATTAGGTACTTCCCAATCAGAGGCACTGCTAGAGACGTAGGTGGCACAATCTTTGAGATAAGGAGTAAAAACACAGTAAGGGCCAGGAGGACTGAGATACAAAGAGTCATCTTCTCACCACAGTCTGATGGGAGGTAGAAGACAAGAATAGCCAGCGACGTGATCAGGATGCAGGGAATGATCAGGTTGATGGTGTAGAAGAGAGGTTTTCTCTTGATAATAAAATCATAAGTAATATCCAGGTATCTGATATCGTTAGGGTCTTCATTCTTGCGTCCAGGCAGTGAAACAATATCCCACTCGCCACTAGGCTTGAAGTCATCGCGTGAGGCGTAATCACTGAGGAGGATGAGATCGATCTCCGTGTGGTCGTAGGTCCAAGATCGAAACTTGAGAGTGCAGTTCTGCTGGTCAAAGGGAAAATCACGGACTTCGATTTTACAGGCCGACTTGTAGATCGCTGGTGGGAGCCAGGCCACTTCACCATTATTGGAGACCACAGCGTTGGAGTAGAAGGAGACTTCATATGTCCCATCGGCACTGAGGAAAAGGCCGGAGATGAGATAAAGTCAGTAAAGTCAAGCACTCACAGAAAGATTGCCCATATCACATCATTTAAACCAGTGGGTTCTTAACAAATACACCTATGTACAGCATATTTATTTTCTTATTTCCAAAATGCTTTCACACAATGATGTAGTTATGGTGGTATGAGTTGCTGAAGCAACATTCAAACAAAATTACTTAATGAACTTAAATTAAAGTCAACAATAACAGTTAATTACTGTGTGCTCTGGGGTTTGTTTGATTTTAACCTGTTTATAATCACAGCAGAACATAAAATAATTCCTGCTATAATGATTGATAATCTGGTATCTGATCATTCTTCGGTGTCACTGATCTACCCAACTCTGCCTTTTACAACGTTTGGCTGTTTCAGTCTGATAATGGCTATTGTCAGATTTTAATTAACATTATGCTTTGTTATACAGCTTCACACTTTCAGCTTCAGTTAATAAGAAACACTGTGCTGTCGGACACTCGTCAATATCCCATCACATTTATTAAAATAGTCTTTAAATAGCCTTTTATTCTTTGAATGAAGTCAAGAAATGACAATAAAATCCTGTTGCAGACTTTTAGCACGAGACAAACATGGTTTTTAAGTGAATTCATTCACTGAATGCTGAGTAAAAGATTGCCTGACTGCTACCATGAGGCTGCAGAGGTGACGCATGCAACAGTTTGAAGTCCAAAGGATGCATTTAGCATCTCAAGGGAAGAGCTTGGCCTGGGACACATGCTGGCATCAAGGCAACACCTGTCCCTCACAACTCAAATCTGCTGGGACTGACTTTTTTCTTCATCTCATCAGGGCTGCAGGGGATGCATTATAAATAAGTGGCCTATCAATTATAAAGTGGGTCAGGAATACAACCATCCCACTTGCCTCTAATGCTTTGGGGCTGCTGTGTATATCCAGACTGATAAAAAATGCAGAGGCCCCACCTGCTTACTGTGACCTCAGGTCTCCCAAAGTTAGACCTCAACCTGAAGTTACAAAACAGCGATAGATAGATGACCTCTCTCTGGTCTCTTAAGCTATTATGCTCTTCAGGTTGTCCTTCAGCTGATGAGCATGATCTCCATTCATAAAATTTGAATGCCTGCAAGCACTGTAAACTGTAGGGTCAAAACACAAGAACAGCTCAAACAACTGTATGTCTCTGTCAGACTCAACCTTAGTGGTTACAGTAGCTGAGAGAACAATCACACATGTTTTTGAGGTTTTACTGAACTCTAACTTTTCATTTCAAACTCAAGCTTTCCTTTTTATCCTGCGCACTTTGGGAACTTTTCTCCATGTTGGCCTAAAAGCCGAAGTTCAATCATGAAACACCATGAGCCGATGAAAATCATGATTCAGAGTTCAAGAGCAGTTGTTGGAGATTTTGACATGACACAAGGGGTTGTTTTCATGTCAATTATTACATAAGATGAGGGGAAACTTGGATAAATCTGGGAAGAGAATAAACAACGGCTGCTTGTCCTTCATTAGCAACACTGAGATGCCCTTAAACAAGGTTTCCAAACCCTAAATGCTCAGTAGATAGCTCAGCATCGTGCAGCTTCAGAGGTGCGTTTTAGAACGTGTGTGTGGTGTGGTTTCTTAAAAAGATGCTCTTGCTCTTAGATAACTTTTTTTAACTGAGTGAGAATGTACTGCAAGTTATTGCATACACATGTAATACTTCACTACTTTTATTCACTGTATTAGTGAATAAATGCATGTACACTGTATACTGTTGGTTTTATTCACTGTAGAAAGATAAATTCATGTACACTGCTGGTTATTGATGCTCCTTTAGTATGATGACGTACACTATGATTAATTTTTAACTATTCACTTTAAAGCTGGAGTGTTGGGTATGTTAAGTGCAAGGCAATGACAAATGAGTTCACACAGTGCTGATTAATCAGAGTCCAGTAAATCTCTTGTAGTTGCTCTTACACTAATCAGGCATAACATTATGAGCACTGACAGGCGACGTGAGTATCACTGACTGTCTCTTCATTACAGCACTTGTTAGTAGGTGGGATATATTAGCGAGCAACATTTTATCCTCAAAGGTGATGAGGTACAAGGAGGAAAAATGGGCAACTGTATGGATTTGAGCGAGTATGACGTAGGTGACTGGGTCAAAGTATCTCCAGAGTGGCAGGTCTTGTGGGTTGTTCCAATCCAACAGATGAGCTGCTGTAGCTCAGACCGTCGAAAAAAGTTATTGCTGGTTCTGATAGAAAGTTGTCAGAAAACACAATTGATTGCTGTTTGTTGCGCATGTATCGTCACAGCCACAGACTAGTCAAGGTGTCCGTGCTGAAAGTGACAACAATGGGCACGTGAGCATCAGAACTAGACCATGGAGCAATGGAAGAAGTTGGCCTGGTCTGATGAGTCACACTTTCGTTTACATCCCGTGGATGGCCGGGTGCATGCAATGCTTTGGACAATGTTTTGGGCAATGTTGGGCAGATGCTTTGGGCAATGTTCTGCTGGGAAACCTTGGGTTCTGCCATCCATGTGGATTTTTGACACATACCACCTAGCTAAGTATTGTTGTAGACCATGTACACCCTTTCATGGAAATGCTATTCCCTGATGACTCTGGCCTCTTTCAGCAGGATAACGGACCCTGCATTGAAGCAAAAATGGTTCATAAATGAGTTTGAGGTGTTGACTTGGTCTAAATTCTGCAGATCTCAATCCAATCAAGCATCTGGGAAATGTGCTCAACAACAAGGTCACGAATGCTCCACTCACAACTTACTGGACTTAAATCTGTTACTAACTCACACAGAGTTGGGGAACGGCTGCAATCACAGCATTGTAGGGCCTAAGGGAAAGATGTTCCCCTAGGCCTCCTCCTCGATTCAGAGATGGTCTTTCCCCTTTCATGCAAATCTTACCTTCGCCATCTTACAATGCTGTGATTGCGGCTTTCCCCAACTCTCTGTGAATGGTACTAATGGTCTTTGATCGATGGGCTTTAATCAGTGGTTGTTGATCACTGGTCATGAGAATTTGCATATTAACGATCAAGGAACTGACCTCCCAGCCCATTGTTCCCTCAGTGGTGCTAGTTTCAGTCATTGTGCAAATGTACTATTTGTAAGGTTGGGGAAACCTTGAGTCACTTGATTGAGTGACGAAACTTTTCTCCCACTGAAAATGCTACGTCCAGATAATCAGAATCAACCTTTTGGGATTTACTTACCTGGATGACTGAGCATGCATCAAGACACTGCAGAAATTAGTTAATTAAATCCTGTGGCGGAAAAGCGGAGAACGCATACAAAAAGATTTCTGATGCTGCAAACAAAGAAGAAATTCATCTTTCAAATGAAACATTATGGTCTAATGAATAAAACCATTAACAGCAAACAAAACAGTAAAAACCACCAACGAAAAAACCACCAACGATGAGTAAAAACCACTACTGTGGTTTTTACTCATCGTAAGCCCACATCAACAGTGGGCTCAGTGTAATTATTCCTGCAGCCTAAAGAGGCAGACACAGCGTTCACACTCATATTACCTTTCTGCAACAACTCTTCTTAAATTCAGAAATAAAATTACTTTTACTATTCAAAGAATTATATTCTCAAATTATTTCTCCTATGGGCAGGCAGAAAAAACAGTACCCATTTAATGCACGCTTGAGCAAAACTGCTTGACTTTGCTTGACTGTGTCAAGCAAACAACATATCAGGAATTAACCTAAAGTGCAGGTTTCTGGAATGTGGAAGGAAGCGAGAGTACCCAGAGGGAAGCTGAACAGGCACAGGGAAAACAGCAAATTTAACACGGAAAAGCCAGCTGAAAAAACCTCTGATGACCACACAAAACAAAATTCAGCAAAAACTCAAACTGCATTTGGTTATGATGCTTTTCTTCTCTGGTACAACAAAGGAAGGACTTTCACATTAACTGCATTTTAAACTGGGAAAATCAACAGTTAATGTTTTTCAAGAAACTAACAGATGGAGATGAGACCCATCTGCTGACCTATATGGGTGACAGACGACGTGACGTTTACAGGCCTTTGCGTCTGTCAGCCGACTCTCCAGTGAATAAGAGCAGTGCGGCTTATTTCTCCGAGTTCCTTTTTTCTTTTTTCTTTTTTACAGTGCAGAAGTACAGATGTATTGATTTTTCCCTGCAGCCATTTTCCAGAGTTACAAGATAAATTCCAGATGTGCCAAGATATTCTCACGTCATCGTTTTGTATACCTGTGCTCGCTGTACAAAACAATCAATAATGTACAAGGATATCCTGCTCTCCAGTGTACCTAAGTTGGAAAGTCTGGATTTCTATGTTTCTGTCAACACAGCAGTTGCAGAATTGCGCAGGTCGATTATCTTGTTAATAATTTTACCTCCTCACTACGTACGACTCTGGATACTGTAGCTCCTGTGAAAACTAAGGCCTCAAATTCGAAGTACCTGACTCCGTGGTATAATTCTCAAACACGTAGCCTAAAGCAGATAACTCGTAAGCTGGAGAGGAAATGGCGTGTCACAAATTTAGAGGATCATCATTTAGCCTGGAGAAATAGTTTGTTGCTTTATAAGAAAGCCCTCCGCAAAGCCAGAACATCTTACTATTCGTCACTGATTGAAGAAAATAAGAACAACCCCAGGTTTCTCTTCAGCACTGCAGCCAGGCTGACAAAAAGTCAGAGCTCTACTGAGCCAACCATCCCTTTAACGTTAACTAGTAATGACTTCATGAACTTCTTCACAAATAAAATTTTTATCATTAGAGAAAAAATTACCAATAATCATCCCACAGATGTAACATTATCTACAGCTACTTTTAGTACCATCGATGTTAAGTTAGACTCTTTTTCTCCAATTGATCTTTCTGAGTTAACTTCAATAATTAATTCCTCCAAACCATCA
This sequence comes from Oreochromis niloticus, assembly GCF_001858045.2. NCBI lineage: Eukaryota > Metazoa > Chordata > Actinopteri > Cichliformes > Cichlidae > Oreochromis > Oreochromis niloticus. The sequence continues at coordinate 22,298,906 of NC_031966.2, forward strand.
ACGTGTCTTTTAGACCCCATTCCTACAAAACTTCTCAAAGAAGTCCTGCCATTAATTAATTCTTCGATCTTAAATATGATCAACCTATCTTTAATAATCGGCTATGTACCACAGGCCTTCAAGGTGGCTGTAGTTAAACCTTTACTCAAAAAGCATCTCTAGACCCAGCTGTCTTAGCTAATTACAGGCCAATTTCCAACCTTCCTTTTATATCAAAAATCCTTGAAAGAGTAGTTGTCAAACAGCTAACAGATCATCTGCAGAGGAATGGCTTATTTGAAGAGTTTCAGTCAGGTTTCAGAGCTCATCACAGCACAGAAACAGCTTTAGTGAAGGTTACAAATGATCTTCTTATGGCCTCTGACAGTGGACTCATCTCTGTGCTTGTCCTGCTAGACCTCAGTGCTGCGTTTGATACTGTTGATCATAATATCCTATTAGAGCGATTAGAACATGCTGTAGGTGTTACAGGTACTGCGCTGCAGTGGTTTGTATCATATCTATCTAATAGACTCCAATTTGTACATGTAAATGTAGAGTCCTCTTCACACACTAAGGTCAATTATGGTGTTCCACAGGGTTCAGTGGTAGGACCAATTCTATTTACATTATACATGCTTCCCTTAGGCAGCATCATTAGAAGACATAGCATAAATTTTCACTGCTATGCAGATGACACGCAGCTCTATCTATCCATGAAGCCAGGTAACACACACCAATTAGTTAAACTGCAGGAATGTCTTAAAGACATAAAGACCTGGATGGCCGCTAACTTTCTGCTTCTTAATTCAGATAAAACTGAGGTTATTGTACTCGGCCCTGAAAATCTTAGAACTATGGTATCTAAGCAGATTCTTACTCTGGATGGCATTACCTTGGCCTCCAGTAATGCTGCGAGGAACCTTGGAGTCATTTTTGACCAGGACATGTCCTTCAACGCACATATTAAACAAATATGTAAGACTGCTTTCTTCCATTTGCGCAACATCTCTAAAATTAGAAATATCCTGTCTCAGAGTGATGCTGAAAAACTAGTTCATGCATTTATTACTTCCAGGCTGGACTACTGTAATTCTTTATTATCAGGATGTCCTAAAAACTCGCTGAAAAACCTTCAGCTGATCCAAAATGCTGCAGCAAGAGTCCTGACAGGGACTAGAAAGAGAGAGCATATTTCTCCTGTTTTGGCTTCCCTTCATTGGCTTCCTGTTAAATCCAGAATTGAATTCAAAATCCTGCTCCTCACATACAAGGTCTTAAATAATCAGGCCCCATCTTATCTTAATGACCTTGTAGTACCATATCACCCTATTAGAGCACTTCGCTCTCGCACTGCAGGCCTACTTGCTGTTCCTAGAGTATTTAAAAGTAGAATGGGAGGCAGAGCCTTCAGTTTTCAGGCCCCTCTTCTGTGGAACCAGCTTCCAGTTTGGATTCGGGAGACAGACACTATCTCTACTTTCAAGATTAGGCTTAAAACTTTCCTTTTTGCTAAAGCATATAGTTAGGGCTGGACCAGGTGACCCTGAATCCTCCCTTAGTTATGCTGCAATAGACGTATTCTGCCGGGGATTCCCATGATGCATTGAGTTTTTCCTTTCCAGTCACCTTTCTCACTCACTATGTGTTAATAGACCTCTCTGCATCGAATCATATCTGTTATTAATCTCTGTCTCTCTTCCACAGCATGTCTTTATCCTGTCTTCCTTCTCTCACCCCAAGTGGTCGCAGCAGATGGCCACGCCTCCCTGAGCCTGGTTCTGCCGGAGGTTTCTTCCTGTTAAAAGGGAGTTTTTCCTTCCCACTGTCGCCAAAGTGCTTGCTCATAGGGGGTCATATGATTGTTGGGTTTTTCTCTGTATTTATTATTGTGCTATCTACTGTACAATATAAAGCGCCTTGAGGCGACTTTTGTTGTGATTTGGTGCTATATAAATAAAATTGAAATTGAAATTGAATAAATCTGAAGCTTTTCTTTCCAATTATAAATGAACTGTAAATGTTTACAGGAAGTCTAAAAAAACCTGAAAGGTAAACATTTAGTGTGAAGCAGTCTCTATTGCGTACAGCAAGGTTAACCTCAAATGGAGCAGTGAATAATGATTAAAAAATAATATTATTCAAGTGCACCAAAACTGGTGACCTTACGGATTAACACTTAAAAGATAAAAACAAATTGTTTTACTCCGTCTACAACAGGCCTGATTCTGCCATCCTAATCCATAATCTGCTTGTGTGAAAGATTCATACGCTCTCTAACATTCAAACAGTCTTCATTATTATGAGACTGTCTGCAGACACTCCATACAATGCCATTAAAAATTTGTTGGTTCATTATTCACTATTTATTAACCTAAAAGAAGTGACAAGTGGGCTAAAAATGAGATAGGAGGATAGACTGAGTAAGAGGATAGAATTGGAAAGCTTTTAGGGAAATGGGGCTTTTGTAAATATTAAAGTGAAGTTACTCAAGCTTTCTGTCTGTTCCTACTTTCATCACTTAGTTTTACACACACACACATTTATTGCGTCTGTCACAAAGAGGACATACTTGTTGTAAAGGACAATGTCAGGCAACCAGATGTGTTGTGACGGGAGTCGGATTTTCTTGATTCCTTCGTACTCTTCAGGATCCCACATTAATCTGTAGTCATTCCAACCCTGGTGTAGAAAGGCACGTAAGGGCATGCATGAACATACAAGTAAACAATTAAAATCAAGAGCCACATACAGTTATGGTCACAAGTTTACAAACATTTATTATGGGCTTGAATGTTGTGGTAATTTGAGGCTTTCTGGGTAGTCATCAACAAGCTTCTGGCATAATTCTGGCTACTATTACGGGCACGACTCCACTTTCAAGCGTAGTCCCCAGAGTTTCAGTACCTTAAAGGTAGACTGCTATATCCACTCCAAAACCAGCTGTGATGTGTGTTTGGGATCATTTTCTTGTTGGAACACAGAGTTGTCTCCAAGTTTCAACCATCTAGCTGCTGATTTGAGGCGACGCTGAAGAATTTGGAGATAGTCCTCCTTCTTTATTATTGCATCCGATTTGTGCAACAGCACCACTGGCAGCAAAACTGTCCCAGAGCATAATGCTACCACCACCATTCTTGACAGCTGGTATATTGTTCTTAGGTTTTCAAGCCTCACCTTTATTCCTCCAAACATACGTCTTGTCAGTGTGGCCAAAAAGCTCAATCTTTGTCTCATCTAACCATAAAATATTTCTCTAGAAGACATTTGGCCTGTCCTTGTGGGCAGCTGCAAATTTCTGTTGAATGTGAAAGTGCTTATTTTGGAGCAGAGGTTTTTTTTGTTGATAATAACCATTTCAGTCCATGGTAACTTCAGTGTGAACAGTGATGCTGGTGTGGCAGCAACTTACAGTTCATGGCAGGTTCGATCCTTTGTGATTCCTAGCTTGTTCCTAAACATGCTAACTAATTTCCTCTCATCTTAGGGTTACTGTGTGGATTAGAGGAAATCAAAAATAAATTCATACTTGTGCACCCAATTCTTGTTTTTTCTTAATCATTAAAGATGTATGTGATTTCTGACAAAAAGAGACATCTATCATTAACTACATGAATACATACAAATGCATTTAAAGAACATGTCACGGTCCGTGGGGCAGACCATGTGTGAGTGAGTGAGGACCCAGGCGTGGACACAGGCAAGGAGACAAAACTGAACTTTAAATGAAAGGCGAGCCTTTATTGTGGCTTATAGAAAGGCAAACCAAACAGCAGGGACAGTGGCTAACCTAAACTAAAACCTAAACTGGAGAAACTAAGAACAGCGAAAACTATGACTATGACGACCTGTGCTGGAATGTGAAGGAACTATGAAATATATACTAGAACAAGCAACATGAACATGACCTGCACAGAGTCTTGAAAAAAGACTTGACATGACCTGAGGGAAGAAGCACAGACGACACAACACTGACAAAGAGAAACACGGGGCTTAAATACACAGAGGGATAACGAGGGGAATGAGACACAGAAGGAGAACACAGCTGGGAGTAATTGACAAGACGAGAGAGGGGAAGCAAAACTCAACACACTGACATAGGACACAGACTTTCAAAGTAAAACAGGAAACATAACAGACGCAGACTTGACTAGGGGGGGACAACAACCATGGAACACAGAAACCGAAACCAAAAGACTAGAAAAGATAAACAATGACAAAATCAAAGTTCAATAATGATACAAAAACTCAAAACACAGGCACCAACCCAGGACCATGACAGTACATTTATAATTGTAGTGGTTCATGCACTGATATTAGACCCTAATGGTCCAATTTTTCAATTGGTCTGATCCTCGGAAACAAACAAACAAAAACTAACGAGCAAGGTGCTTTGACACTAACCTGGGTGAGCCAACAGTTGGTGGTCATGATCTGCTCTCTCTCATTCTGAAACACAGACATGGGAAAAGTCTTTAAGCAGTGGCTTCACTAACTCTTCTTACTAACAGTAACCAGGTTAATGTGTTCCCCAGTCATTTGACATTAGTAGGGTATGCCTCTTTGCTCACAGCATGTGAGGTTATGGGTTTGTTTGTGTGTTTTCTTACCACATTGATCAGCTGGGCTAGAGACACCTGGATGTAAATGGTGACCTGCTGGCTGGTGTTGATAGCTGGCCTGATGAGTTTGTTGTAGCGCTCTGGTGACAACAGGTGATTCACCAACCGTTCCTCTACCTCCGCACACAGGATAGCTGCACACACAAATACGCACACAGGGGGAAAACACAGTCAGAAGTACACTACAGAGGATATCACAGCTCATTACAACCCATTATAACCTCCTATCAAAGGCATGTTAGAAAAGTGCTGAGCACTGACTAATGACATATTGCCACATTTAAATTTTAGTAGTTTCAGAGATTAAGAAGTAAGAATAGGAATTTGAATTTCAGACAACTGTGATATGACAAGCAAGTGTGAGCACAGTCTAATATAACACTGGTTCCACTCTGTCAATGAAAAGCAAACAGTAACTGGACTGGTTCTTATTGAGTATTTTTCTACCTTTAATATGCACTCTATACAACATCTTTTCCACATTTGTTCTTTCTGTCTAATATTCACACTAAAATGAATGCTTTAGGATCAACTTGGGGTTCAGTAACTTGCCCAAGGATACTTTGGCATGCAGACTGACGCAGCTAGGGATCAAACCACCAACCTTCCAACTACCAGATGACCTCCTCCACCTCCTGAGCCACAGCCACATGAAAACGAAACCCACAGTTGGCTTATTTTAGCCAATCCCTCCTTAAGTTTGTCTCGTTGTGCATCTCGTGACTGTTTCCAGAACTATTGTATAAAGTCTTCTTCTGTTTTCTTAAAATAAATTAGCTCCAATTTTATGAGATAAATTGTATTACTAAGAAAGAACATATTCCATATTTCTTCCTCATACATCTTTTGTCAGAACATAATGGTAGCTACTCCAGTTTATTCTGTTTCACAGAGCTAAATGTCCTCTGGCTATCATGCAATCACATTCTGTTTGATGCCCAGTCAGAAAATGTCAAGAATAAGCCAGACTTATTCGTAATTTCATCATCTCAGTCGAGTGCTTGTTGTGATGATGCAGCCAGATCAAGCTTACAGTAAGCACATCTTTACTACCGCGCAGCTGAAGTTATTGGGTACGGTGAACTGGGGCCTCATGTAGACCTTGAATTTAACACAACCTTGAGCTAAAATTTACAGCAGAATAAGCTGTTGTTTGGTTGACCATCCATTAACTTTACTTTGAGTCTCATGCAGTAAATACCTTCTTGTTTTCAGCCCTGCACTTTGGCTTGGTGACTATAAAATATATGTGCATGCAATTAAAGCATTTTAATGACCACCAACATACTCACGATTCACATTTTATTTCAGTGGGACTTGAATGAGAAAACACAGATGCCCAAAGCTCTACCTGGTGAAGCGATGTTTAAATCTCGTGTTGTCAGGTTTCGGCAATTATGTGCTGCAGTGATGCAGCCCGCTGCATGCTCTCATGCTCTCATGCTCTCATGCGCTCATGTGTATGTGTCATGAATGGGAGTGTTACTGTCTCACAAACAGATCACATGTAATTGTATTCAGTCACAATTCAATACACAAACACAAAAACATAAACAAGTTTTGCACCTGCTCAAAGCACCTCCTGCCCAGACATTTCATCATATAAACTACTGACTGTATATTCAATTTTAAGAGGAATAAATATGGGTGTTTTTTAAGGAATAAATACTAAATAAAGAAAGTATTATGGATGATTTATCACGTATCTGTTCTGTTTTATGTTTAACTGCAATTTAAGAAGCCATTGTCTTTTGTGCTGCCACACAAACAAGTCTTGTCACATAAATTTCAATTTAAAAGCTTTCTATGCTCTCCTGTTTTGTCCTGAACATGTTATTTCCTGGTATGATTTGCCTTGTGTGTTTTTATGTTGTCTGGGAGGCTCTTGTGACAGCATTTTTTTCTGTGTGTGCCTCATAAATAAACTTTGCTTGACATGACTGCTGGCTATGCATTTTCTGCTTACAGGACAGTGTATACAGGAGAATGACGAGCAGGGGAAAAAAGAAAAAAAAGTGAATTGTATTAATGCTTTGCGAATCTCATCCCAAAGCAACATAAACCTCCAGCTTAAAAAAAAAACATGTTACATAGTACATGTTGAATCTTAACCTTTATCCTAAAAGTACAAACAAAACACCAGAGAAACAGAAAAGTAAATAACGGGGTTTGTGTCAGTGTCTTAATGAAGAGTAATGCTGCCAGTCCTCTATTATGCAGTGGTGTCTGTTTAGATGAGTCATCTTTGGCTTTGCCAGACACAAAGCAGGTAAACTGTGATCTGCCTTTGCCTGGCCAAAGCAAGTAACACTGAAGTTGCTAAGAAGCATGTCAAAATATCATAGCAGTGCTACCCCTCAACCTCCTATTAGTTGCACCTGTGGTTAAAGTTTGAAAATCCTTGGTGATTTTCACCAAAACTGACCTCTGAACCAAGATTTTTATTAAATGCGCCTTGTTCTCTATGACAATACCCCATCAGCCTTATACTGCTGAGGGGCAAAAACAAATTACTGTTTGAAACACAGTATATTTAAATAACTTTAGCACTGAAATCAATTTTCTAACCATATTCTACCCCATTAATGACATATGACAGATGTATGTCAACTTGTGCATCGACTTAGAAGAACACACCTGTTCAGGCACTTCACTTGTATAGCTTTGCGGCCATGCACTCAACTGTCTTGTCAAGATATACTCAAGAAACCAATATGTTTTGAAACATGTCAGAATCAGACTGAAAATAAGAGGATCTGAGCTTTAAAGGCAGGTGACAGAAGAAGAGGTATATGCTACACTTGGTCACTTTACATTAACCTTCAGACAGGAGACAGGAGAAGTGTCCGGTGTCTGAGCAACTATGACAAGAAACCCCGAAGGTAAACCTCCTCAGAGACAAAAAGCTGTGTCTGTCAGGATTAGACGGAGAGGAGACTCGTGCCAGGAGAAGAGGACAATAGAGACACAACAACATACAATGGAAACATCCGAGCGTGAGACAAAACAATTCCCAGATTAGTATAATCATCAGATAAAATTAAATAGGATCATGCTATATTATGGTGATGAGTAATAATGGGGATTTATGACTTTCCTTTTGAAGGGATTAAAGCCTGACAACAATTCGCTGTTTACGTGCAATTAACAGCCATATGAGGCCAGCTTCTACTTCTAATTAAAATCAACTGGTTATCAGATTTGGGTGGCCTTCAGCTCTTCTGATTTCAGAGTTTTAAGGTATCACGTACCAGAAAATCAGTCTTGGATTCTTATGTTGTGACTGAGTTTTTGGTTCCTGTTCATTTTATTGTTATTTTTATGTTAAAATTTTAGTCCTGTGATATTATTGAGTCTTTTGCTGTTTTTAGTGTCTGGTTATTCCAGTGTTTTGGTTCAGAAATTGGTTTTTATTGGTTGGAGTAGTTTTAAATCCCTTAGTATTTCCCATCTCTTGTCCTCTCTCATGTCTTTCCATTAGCACCTACACACAGGGGTTTGTTATTCATGTCTGTGTTTAGTATTATGTCTTTCGGTTACCTTCTGTTAGTTTTTGGCTTTACTTTCTGTTTTTAACCTCCTTTGTGGTGATCAGCCCCATGGTAAGAGTATAGTCCGAGGCCTTTGAGCAGGCAAATAACACACAGCACATGACTTCACTGTATTCAAATGGCCTCTATGGATGTGGTGGAACAGGAGATTCCCATTGTAGATGGAAAATCTGCTGAATCCATGTGATGCTCTCATGTCAAAATGGGCCAAAATCTGTGAGGAATGTTTCCAGCACCTTGTTGAATCTATGCCGCGAATAATTACAGCAGTTTTAAATGCAAAAAGAGTTACAGGAAGGTTTACCTAACAAAGTGACCAGTGAGTGTATAGTCCTGTCGTACTCTTGTTACAGTGTCTATTTTTGCTGTCCTGCTTGGCTCCAGCATGTTTTCTTTGTTATGTTCTTTACATTTTCATTTTTATTGTTCTTTTTTTATTCGCTCAGTACTTTTGATCAATGACTCAACCTCAAATGTCATATATGTGAGTCCTCAGTCTTATACTGTTTACAGATCCATTTTATTTTATTTTTGTTTCTATTTGTTAATCATCACATTTGCTTTGCATGTGATTCTATTTATAGGACGCAACAAATGAAACATGTTTAAAAACAGCTTATCCCAGCACAGAAATAAAGTTCCAGTGAAAACAATTTTGTTGTCAGATGGGGCAATTCAAGGTGAGCAGTGCCAATAAACCATTTCCCACAACTGTTTTAAGATTATAAAGACACAGTCTTTCAGTCTACAGCTTTCACAGTTCCTTTGAAATATAACATTTTATTGCTATCGTGACTAAAATCATTCTCATTGCCTTCGCTATTCGCCCTAAGTGTTTCAATCTTTAATCTTTACTTTATCAGTAAAAAAGCTATTTAGAGCAAGACCAGTAGACAAAATTCAAACACATCCATACACTATACAAAAAGAGCACTGTAGTAGAACAAAGTGAAGTAACTAAACAGATGCGGTTTCTAATTTGAATGCACAGTTTTATAGCTGTTTGACCCTGACGTGTTACTCCTTCTCTAGTGACTTCAGCTTCTGGCTGTTCCATGGCTGCACTCTGCTTTCAGCCTGAGAGAAACAAGAAACGTCACATTGCCTTAAAAATGTAAAGGGGGGCAGTATAAAAATAAATCCAGCACAAAGCATGAACAAACTGGGAAAGACGATTTGCTTCATGTGTCTGAAAATGATGAAGAGATGCGGTATAGATGGTGGGTTCGACAGTAATGGCTAAAATGGTAGATGATGCTAAAATAAGATGCGGATACGGCTTAAGTAGAGATGGAGCGGGAGGGAGTCTACCAACAGGTCTCATCACACATGTATGCACACACACTCCTGTCTGCCTCACTGCACTCTCCACACCTCAATAATTCATTACCGCTAAAATAAAAATGCCATCATCTTACTTGCGCGGAGACGCAGACACAATCAGAGATTATTCTGCGAGTCTTTCTCGCTCGCATAAAATCAACACCGTTTCCATCACAACATGGAAATAATTAAAAAACGAACAAAAACAAGCTTTCAGGCGTGGCGCTGAGTTTGAGTGATGCAGATGGACAGAGAGGTTGTGTCATCAGTCAAGAGTGCAGAGAGGAGGGGGAAAAAAAACAATTCTACATCCTGTAGGTTTCTTTTCAGGTTAGTGAATTATTCAGCGCGTTACCATCTGCAGTGGCCTTTCAGAGGCCAAAACAATTTAGGCTTCAGCTGTCTTTGGTTTTACTCAGGATGCTGTCCATATCAGTCATGTTATAAAATACAGGCCCGCGTGCATACACATCCACAGAGTCTCACATCCACGCATTTCATATTGTTCACAGCAAATCTACTGCCTGAGAGATTTTTGTGTTTTTAGCACCTCGTGGGATTTCTTTTACTTTTTTTGCCCCAAACTTTTCTCATCCCAGACAGCCCTTCTGTCTGTGAGAATAAAACAAATTCTCTTATTACAATGATTTTCTTTTAATCTGTCACAATCTCTCCCTCGTGTCTTCCTGTCCTGCTTTGCTCTTTTGTTCACAGCGTGACAGGAACATGTGCAGATTTAGGATATGAGAGAGACAGCAGATGCAGTAAAAGTGTCTCGCTCAGTGTCACCTCTAAGTGGAAGCGTTGCTTAGGTGTGCATCACCTGGTGCCGCTTTCATTTTTTCTTTTTGCTTTGCAAAGCACTTTGATACATCTTTTCATCGGCATGCATCTCTCCTTCAAAGAGCAGCATCCAAACAATCCTGCCAACGCAATGACTAATAGTTTACTATGAAGTGTTGACTCAGTGATGCTGGGCCCTGCTGGCGAGATATACATCTGCGGTTATGAGAAACCAGTTTTAAACTCATGAGAAACTACAAGCAAAAACTAGGAGCTGCACATTTCTGCCCACTCACGTATAATGCATCACGCATGAGCTACAGAGAAGAGCAGAATCAGGGTATGGTGACGCTGATGGTTTCGTGCAATATGTTAAAGGTCTTGCAAGCCTACAATGAGCAAAACATCTCATAGGGTAGCTGTAGCACACATTAGCACTGTGCATTTACTGCAAATGATCCTGAGAGCACAGAAGGCAGAGAAATGTGACATGCAGCACTGAAAATATTAGATAAGTTGCAGCATAGGAAACAAACAAATTGTGAAAATATAGAGTAAGGCAGAAAAGATGGTGTGCAGGAACAGAGAAGGAATAAGACAGAGTGAGAACGGTAGGCAAGCCAACACAATGGAGCAAATGCATCCCAGCAGAGTGGCTGACTGGATTTCATCCTTTTAGAGTTGGAGCCATGAGGATGTTTGGTTGAAGTGACAGACTCATACAGTGAATCACCGGCAGACAGAGCACAGGTGACACTGAATGAGTCACAGAAAACTAGCAAGTCTGAAACCGTGAACTTCACTTTTTTACTTTTTTAAATAATATGAATGAACTTAGCTAATGCTGCTTAATTTTTTAGCTGTTTTACTGAATACTCAAAAAAAATAAAGTGACTTTCTTTTTGAACTTACCACATGTTAAATATTGAGATTTTTATTAATACAGCAACTGATGAAATACACCAGGAGGTAGAGCAGGTCATCTACTAATTGCATGCTTGGTGTTTTGATCCCTGGCTTCCCCAGTCTGCATGCCAGCGTATCCTTGTATCCTTGTGCTGTCCAATGTCCCATCAGCGTATGAGTTTGTGTGATTGTCAGATAGAAAAAAGTGCTTGTATGAATGTGTGACTGAGGCATGTTGTATAAAGCGCTTTTAGTGTTCAATCAGAGTAGAAAAGAATCAGCACATTTACCATATTCCCCCATATGAATTGATATTGTCTGCGCACAGCATACTTTTCTTCCAGTCAAAATACACCCTATTCATGGCAGTGGGGGGCAGGGGTAAATTAAATCCTCAATTAGTGAATGTAATTCCACTGCAGTAGTTGTAACACTTTTTTTCTATCTGAAGTGGAGAGGCAAACACATGGGTACTGGGGTTTGCCTGGTAGAGCTGCACATTGATCCAATTTCAGCACCACTGACAGCTCAATAATAGATTCCTCCTGCCTGATTTAGGACCTCATAAGTTACTTTACTTGACTGTAGGTGGCGAGATCATCTGATGGGTGTGATGTAAGTTAAAGTAAGCAAACTCTCAATTTAAATGTCTGCTATTGTTATCAAAGTGTCTTTTTCACTTACAGGCAATGAAGGCATTTCATGTAGGTTAAAAATAATAATTGTATCTGCACTTACAACCACGCAGTCAGCTGTTTCGTGAGTCCTCTTCAAAGCATGGTGCCAGATTTGCTATTTAAATTACGGGCTATGATTTAAGGCTTGAAGCAAACTAAGATGAGTGAATGAACGCTCCTTACTCAGATTTCACACCCTTTCCCTTAAAATGCAAATGTAATTAAAACTCCGTGGGTTTTCTGCGTAAAGGGCAAGCGTGTTAGTTAATTGAAGCGTGCTGAAAAATCACGTGCTAAAGGGTTTGACGCATGGAAATGCCGCTACTTATCCCCACTGGCCTGCTTTCCCGGGACCACCTCTGTCTGCAAGGTAAAAGTGTGACATAACCATTTTCCAAGAAATTAAACCCCTTAAGAAAGCACTTATCAGCAACTAAATCCATCACTTATCAGACCTGTTATATTAACTGGCATGCATATGGCTAAGAGAGGGTGTGCAATTTTGCAATGGCCAACCCAAGCCAGAGATTAAAGCCCAATAAAGTAAAGTCTCCCGTCCCGTTCCGAGAGGATTGGAAAGGATTACTCACTTGTCACGGTGAAAATCAGGAGAGCCAGGGCTGCTTTCACCAGGGCTGCCATCTCTTCCTCCCCTCCAGTGCGGCACACACACGAAAACTTGCAGATGAAGAGTATTTCCCGCGTTTTCCTCTTCTCTGCGCTCGCTTTGCAGTAAGTAAAGTGTGAAACCGAAAAAAAAGAAGAAAGAAAATGAACAGGGTGGATTACAGCGGTTTCATTGCGAGCGGTGAGTGAGGGTTTGGAACATTGAGGAGAATACCGATTGCTGTTAGAACCGAGAGATGAAGAGGCTGGATGCTTTCTGCCAGAGCGCACCGACTGTACCGCTGGTCCTGGAGCTGTGATTACGCGCAGTGGAAACCGGCTGTAGAGATCAGAGTCCCCCTTACAAACAGCGCTTTCTTTGGGAAAGTGAGTTGAGGAGCCAGCGGGAATACGTCAATCCCGTTATCGCCAAAGCAGCCATTCTTAAGATAAAAGATTTAAGTGCCCCGGTCCTCGCATCGCCCTGCCCGCCCCAGTGCGCTCACCGACCGGGCGTCAGTTTCGCTCTGCACCTCCTTGATCGACTCAGTTTAACATGTGTGACAACAAACAGGAAGCGATAACGGTTAGAAACCCCCCAGGGAAGATATTAAACACCCCAAACCAACCTTATCTCCTCCAGTAGATGGAGAATTCAAAGTGGAATTTGACTTTGGAAAGTTTTTTGTTAAAAGTAGAGAAAAAATAAAGTCAATCTTTTAATTAATTAAATTATGATTAAATGTAGTTAATAACGCCGAAGCAGGTTCTTGGCAGTAAAACAAAGGTCTTGTTGTCCCAGTTAGCATGTATATATAAAATTCTGGAAGGCTGCCACTTGCAGTAATACAAAATGAGTGTATAGGAAATTCAGCTGTCTTTCTCCCACTGGGCGGTCAAAGGTCAGGGTCCACTAAAAGATAACTCAATAAAGGTAATCATGGAGAGATTCAGAAACCACACAGCTCTTGTCCAAATCCACATTTGTGCTGAACACCAATTTCACCTGTGAAATACAAAACAACCGGAACAACTTTCTGAAGTCCGACTCAGAGTTTCTGAGGGAGGCTGGAGCTTATCCCAGCTCTCAAAAGGTAAGATTGGGATTATACATTATACCGGTCAACAAGGTTATCAAAGGGACAAGCGTAACACTGTCACATCCACACCTACAACCAGGTTTTAGAATCACCAATAAACCTAACATGCATTTCTTTGGATTGTGGAAGGAAGCTGGAGTCCCCAGAGAAATTGCACGGGGATCAATAAAATCATTCATCACTGTCAGTCATCATCAAACCAGCTGTGTGATTTCACCAAAACACAAAGATACAGAAATAAAAAAAAGAGAAAATCCTACTGACTTTATCAAATCTGTTTCCTCACAAAAATCTGAGAGGAGGAATTCAAATACATTTGATCTGTGGCTTAACAAGTCAACTATAGTTATACTACAGGGGAACTGGCCTCAGCTGGTGGGTCTATGGGTCTGGTTTGTGTGTGTAATGAGAATGGAAAAGCTGCAGGCTTCTTGAGTCTGCACACATCAGTGAAGTATAACTACCCAGAAGTCCCTTTGGTGATGTGAGAGGAGGAGAGGGCAGAAGGAAGACGTGGTCTTAAATTTGCTAGACAAAATGACTCCAGCTAATTATTTCACTTCATGGACAGAGAGGAGGAGGAGGAATAAGTAGGAAACAAAGAGGGGGGAAATGAAAAAAGCTGATTGAAGATCATATATTCAATGTGAATTAAAGGTAAGATTTTTTTCCCAAGAATTAGTGGAGGAGATGGATCACAGTTTCATGCCTTAAGCAAGACCCGGGGATTCTCCAACATCAGCGAAATTTTCAAAATAGTATATTTAAAGATCACTAATGTAATTCACACAGTAATGGTTTAAAAAATAGTATGAATTAAAAAAACTGAAGATGTGCTATCAGCTCCTGACACGTTATGAGATCATTTCAAACTTAATAGAGCATCAGAGAAAGAATTTTCACACTTACTTCATACATGAATTAATTTAAAATTATTTTTGCTTCAATAGAGAGTGCACTGGCTTCTTTATTAGGTACAGTTGAACGGCAACTCAATACATTTAGGCATGTTGTTGTCGCCAGAGGAGCTGGTTTGAGCATTACAGAAACTGATGATCTACTTGGATTTTTTTTACCCACACAATCATATTAAGAGTTTACAGATAATGGTAATTTGTAGTTATCTGGATGAATGTCACAGAATAATGGCCAGACTGCTTTGAGCTGATAGGAAGGCAACGGTAACATAAAGTTGCATACCTCAACCACCTGATGAGTCTCAATTTGTGCTGCAATATTCAGATGTTAGGGTCAGAATTTGGTATAAACAAGATGAAAGCATGGATCTGTCCTGCCTTATATCAGCAGTGCAGGCTGCTGCTGGTGGTTGTATAATGATGTGGCACCAGTTGAACATTTTTAAACAACACAGCCTACCCAAGTATTGTGCTGACCGTGTCCATGACCACAGTGTATCCATCTTCTGATGGCTGCTTCCAGCAGAATAACCCACCTTGTCACAAAGCTCAGATCATCTCAAACAGGGTTCTTAAATTCACTGTACACAAATGGTCCACAGTCAAAATGAGGATGCAGACCGGTCTCCGGAGAATGTATGTGAGTATAAATACGTACTTGTGTTTACTGTGGAAATCTATGCATCTGGTGAGAAGTTTGATTGAAGGAATAAACTCATATTTCTGAAAAAAAAACACGTATCAAACTTTTTTTTAAAAAAGCTTAACAAATAAATAATCTTACAATAAAGTTTTTAGTACCTAATCCTGCTCATTTCATTGTACATCCATTTATATATGAAGAAACTGTGAGTTAATGTTCCTTAAGTGATCAGCTAAGTGAACTAATCACATAAAGTGATTTGGTAGTGGCACTTTTTAACCGTGTGCCTCGGAAATCCATGACACAGCCTGCATTAAATCAAGCATTTGCTAAGTGTTGCTTATTTTTTCTTAGTTTGAACAGTAACAGTAAGTGTAATAACTGATACATTGTGCCTTCATAGTATGTGTCTCTAAAAGGTTTACCAGCAACAGCAGAGACCGAAAGACACACCAAAGCAGCTTTGATCAGTCAAAGTATGGATACAGGACCTCCTGCAGTGTGCTGTGGTGTCTGGCAGCGCATCGTCTCGGGCCTCTGTGGACTTGTTGTGGCACACGTCTCCCACTGTTTAGAGGAATTTTGGTGGAATTTTTAGTGCTCTAGTAACATCCATACAACATAAAACTTCATTGTAGTGATAATGTCAATAATTTTCCCTTTATCTGATTTCTGGTTTGTGGCTCAACTGATCTGTTGTCTCAACTTGCAAGAAGACACATACAGTTACAATCCACTGATCAAAGTAAATTATTAGTTTTATGGTGTGGAGTTAATTCCAATACCTTATTAATGTTATGTGAGCTTTCTTGATGACTCTAAAATAACACACATGATGTCGTCAGCGTCATCAAGGAAATATTCAGGAACAAGGAGTCCTGACTTTCATCTGATCTTTAACCTCACTCCTTCCCTCATACGATAATGGCATTTCACAGGTCATATGCTCATGAGCGCACACTCCATAAAATTAAGCCCTAGTCACAGCTTCATATTCAACCAAATAGCATTACCCTCCCATCAGACCCCATTATTGCCACACATGAGCAACACACGAGCATCCGCCTCCCAAAATCCCCACCCGTCGCTGCTAATGAACATTATCTCTGCATCCTAAAAGCAATGGAGAGGAGCAGAGGGAGGCCAGATTTAATCAGGGCTACTTAGAGCTCACTGCAGGGATTGCTGTGGCTCTGAAGAGCCTACCAGCAAACACACACACTCACGTACATTTAAAGGATAAAAATCTTTGTTCGCCTTAGTCTTGCTTTGTGCATAGTGTAACTGATATATGGGAGATGAACATTATTGCATGCATCCACATACAAACACACAAATAGACGTGACTGTGGTAAAAGCTTTTACATCTCACAAATAACAGCTTTAAAAACCTCCTCAGATTTCTCTTGAAAGCCCACTGTTGTGATTTTGGAGGAATTAAATGCAAACTGTGCATATCTCTAGTATTGAAGTCATATTGGTACCAGATAATTTCACAGATTTTCTGGCTTCCTCTGACATCACATTGATTTCACCCTGGATAGGTCGCCAGTCTGTTGCAGGGCTAACACACAGTTAACAGACAACTATTCATGCTCAGATTCACACCTCTGGGCAATTTAGATTAATCAATTAACCATCCATCCATCCATCCATCCATCCATTCGCTTCCGCTGATCCTTTCCAGGGTTGCGGGGGGCGCTGGAGCCTATCCCAGCTGTCATAGGGCGAGAGGCGGGGTACACCCTGGACAGGTCGCCAGTCTGTCGCAGGGCCAACACACAGAGACAGACAACCATTCACGCTCACATTCACTCACACATTCACACCTAGTGACAATTTGGATTATCCAATTAACCTATCCCCTCAAGCTGCATGTCTTTGGACGGTGGGAGGAAGCCGGAGTACCCGGAGGGAACCCATGCAAACACGGGGAGAACATGCAAACTCCACACAGAAAGACCCCGGCCTGATGGTGGAATTGAACTCAGGACCTTCTTGCTGTGCGGCAACAGTGCTAACCACCGTGCCACCGTGCTGCCCAGTTGATAAAAGCAGGATGAACAACAATAAACCCTACATCCAAAAATTGTATTTATTTAGCCTGATTTAGCCAGAATTTTGCCTGCCAGGAAGGTGATGCTAATAATAATAGCCAATAATAGCCTCTTGAAAGTTAAAACATACATACGTTTCACATTATAATTTCATGTAAAAACAAACAAAAAATGACATCATTGGAAAAATGAAAAGAAAAATCCTAAATTTTATATTTACACAGTTATTCTGTCCCTAATCCAAACCTTTTAAAGCACACATCCAAACTGTCAAGACTTCAGAGTTCATAAGGATGTCTGTAGTTCTGCAGAAGGTGTTTTTGTTTCAGTCTAGCAATGTTTTTGCCTCTTTAGGCCACCACCACAGCGGAGTTTAAATTCGAAATAAACATTTAAGATGATTGTTGAGTGAAAAGCAAATTGTTTGGTTTGAATTTATAGGTTTCACTGAGGAATTACAGCCATTTTTAGGTTCAAAAGTAATTTAACATTTGACTAACAACCAGTTTCGTGGCAAGGTGAGTCCTGTTTGCTTATATTTTCATGACAAATGAAGCAGATATAAATATCTGTTGATTCAAAGTGTTTAATTGTATTTTGTAGCTTTTCACTGAGGTCCAGCAACATGACATTTTTGATGCCAAGAGAGGGAGGCCGTCATTAGATGGAAAAATAAATGAATGAAATAAACAGCAAAAATTTACAATGGCCAAATTAACAGTGTGGTGTGCTATTAAAAAGAATGAATACAGTGACCTGCTCAGCAACACCAAAAAGGCTGAAAGAGGACAGAAAACTGCTAAAGTGCACAGCAACATAATTATTTCCATGAATAAGAAAAATCCAACAATCAGGAGACGCCTTCATGAATGGAAATACAGAGGGTTTACAACAAGGTGCAAACCACTGGTTACACTTAAGAACACATAGTTCTGAGACAATAACAAAACAATTCTTTGGAGATTGAAACTAAGATCATCTAAGATGTACCAGAATGACAGGAAGAAGAACAAGAAGCATGGAGAAGGAGATAAACAGTATGATCCGAAGCTTCCCACACTATCTGCCTAACATGGTGGAGCCAGTGTTATGGCACGGGCCTGTATGGCTGCCAGTGGAACCAGGTCACTAGTGTTTATTGATGATGTGACTTCTGATAGAAGCAGCAGGATGAATTCTGAAGTGTACTGCACTATCTGCTCAGATTCAGATAAACTGATTAGACAGAGCTTCACGGTGCAATGGATAATGACCCAAAGCATACGGCAAAAGCTCCGAGAGTTTCTCAAGGCAAAGACACAAGATATTTTCCAATGGCCAAGTCAGTCGCCTGATCTTAACCCAACAGAGCATGCTTTTCAGTTATTAAATACAATGAATCCAGAGAGACCCACAAACAAGCTGTAACTGATGGTATCTACTGTGCAGTGAAGACCCAGCAGAACATCTAAAGGGAGGAAAAACATCTTTTTGGTGATGTCTATGGGTTCTAGATTTCAGGCAGTCGTTGACTGCAAATTATTTTTCATTTAAGTATTGAAACAATCTTTAAAGTTAAAATGATGTATTTTAGTGTGTATAAACATTGCTGTAAGTCCTAAACAGTGTTGGGACTAACGCGTTATTAAGTAACGCGTTACAGTAACTACGTTATTATTGTGGTAACGAGCACGGTAACTAGTTATTATGCCAAAACCAGGAACGCGTTACTCGTTACTGGGATTTAGATAGGCTCGTTACTCGTTACTTCGTGTGGTGGATATCGGAGCTTCCACAGATTCAATAACATTAGCAAGTGGTGGAGGCCAGCAGGTGGATGACGGAAAAGGGAGGCAAGAGGAGAGACCCGAAGCGGCCGCCGGTCCGCGTGTCAGGTGAACTGAACTTCAGGTAAGAAGTTATGACCTGCAGTCTATCGGAGTCAGATATAAACCAAGTTTAGGTGGAGTTTATTTTCGGTATGCTGACATTTTCGTACTGCGTGCTAGCTAGCATGACGGAGTTTCTATACAGCTGGGTGGGTGCTATGTTACTGATGTTGAACTTTATTTTGTTCATACGGTTAATTATTAGAGTTGCCAACCGTCCCCTAAAAAACAGAATCGTCTGGTATTCAGAGAAAATATTACGCGTTTCGTACTGAGGTGAAAAGGAACACAGTTTGTCCCGGACTTCAGCTACAATGAAAAAGACACAAAGCTGAAGCTGCACAGCTGCCTCTTCTTCTCTCATTCTCTCCTGTTTCTACTTCAATCACGAAACTGATCAATGATCAGCTGATCGGCTTTTCTCTCTTGTTTATTTATCGCTCACTTTGCGCCAGAAAGAGGAAACCAGCGGATGGCCTGTATTTGTATAGTGCTTTTCTAGTCCCTAAGGACCCCAAAGCGCTTTACACATCCAGTCATCCACCCATTCACGCACACATTCACACACTGGTGATGGCAAGCTACGTTGTAGCCACAGCCACCCTGGGGCGCACTGACAGAGGCGAAGCTGCCGGACACTGGCGCCACCGGGCCCTCCGACCACCACCAGTAGGCAACGGGTGAAGTGTCTTGCCCAAGGACACAACGACCGAGACTGTCCGAGCCGGGACTCGAACCGGCAACCTTCCGATTACAAGGCGAACTCCCAACTCTTGAGCCACGATCACCCTGTTGTCGCGTTAAACAACAGCAGCACGTTTAAGCTTGATCAACTGTTGTTAGAATTTATTTAATATTAATTTCTAGTATCAGCTGATGTTTGCTGGAGCCACAGCTGTAAAGCTGCTGGTCATGATGTCGGTTTGGTTATCTGGTGAGAGGGAAACATGAAGATGAAACCAGGAGATGTCCTTACTGAATCATCAGAGCTGAACAGCTGATGGAGAAACAGGTTTACCTGTTAGGTGACATGAATGAGTTGAAGGGAAGTTATGAACTGTTTCTGAGAGACAAATAACACCAGGATCCTTTTCTACGTAGCTGACAGCTGGTAACTGTGCAGGGGCGGGTCTAGCAAAGTGTTGCCAGGGGGCCAGGTAGGGCATTAACAGGGAAAGGGGGGACAAAGAAATACTTTTCTTTATTATTCTCATTTAAAATATCTCGCTTTTAAAAAAATAATTATCTGAGTCTTACAACAAACAATTGATAGATTGATACATATATACCATCAGAACAGTGTACATCACTGTCACAACAGTGTTTGTTTTCATTCAAAGGCTTTATGATTTTTCCTATAATGGTGGGCCGGTCTCTAGTCAAAATGCCCGGGACGATTGTTTTGTCCCAGTCCAGCTCTGTATGCAGCTCATCTGCAGTCTGGTGTTACCTACATCTTCCTATTCAGAAGGCAGAATTTCCAAGTTCTGAGTACAATCAAAAGCACCACGACTGCAGTTTTTGTGTTGGATGTAAAAAGCAGGCTAGAATCATGGCGGTGGTCAACGACGGTCCAGGCGTGGGATTTCTCTCGTGGAAATGTGCACATTATTTTTTCCTTTCTATTGGTAGGTGGCACAGTGCACTTGTGGCAAGTAAGCAAGCTAGAAGACTGGCAATCTGGCTGGGTATCCAGTTACGGAAGCAACACATTAACAAGACAATTCTGAGTAAAACCAAAGTTACTTTCCCTAGTAACTAGTTACTCTGAAAGTAACGAGTAACTTGAAGTAACTGAGTTACTTTTGATAGAAGTAACTAGTAATGTAACTAAGTTACTAATTTAAAGTAACTTACCCAACACTGGTCCTAAACAGCTAAGAAACTGAACAAAAACATAAACATGTTTCTTTGCCTAACAAGTCATGCATTCAACTTTAAAACCCTTGTGGTTGCAGCAAACTCACATTAACTGCATCTATTCCCCAAAAGCTGCATCATTGTGCGCTTTATATTTGAGCCTACTGACTAGCATCCCCATTATTTTACAGTTTGTTTCTTGCCTCCAGGCAGCAGAGTCACTAGCAGTGTTCCCAGGTTAAGAGGCCTATTCCCCTGCTGCATTACAGTTGTCATAAATTCAGATCACAAGGGGATATTTTTGTCTCAGCCTGACAGCATGAGATGAGACCACTCTTAAAGCCTGTCATGCTTGGTCATCACATTGCTCCAGTGGGACAGAATCAGTATGATAGGACAAAGTGGATGTGTAGTGAGAGAAGGAAGTCATTGCCTATATCTTGTGTTTCTTACCCTCATCAGTAGCCCTCAATCTATGTCTTTTTCTAACTGTATATGCTAGTGAACCATTCATATGCCTGCTTACCTTTTTACCTTCATTTTTTCTCCTCTAGTCTTCATTGAATCAAACAGCGTATAACCTCTAATGAGCTCCCTGGTGGCAGGAGAAAAATGTCAGAAGTATTACATGGATCTTATCAGGGCAGAACTCAGTTAAGTGCTTGGAGCCTGCAACCTTGGAGCATATCCCCAAACTTCTATTGAGCACCTGTGCAGCTCTACCATGTACCAAAGGAAGCTGGGTATCTGTGAGAGCCCAAGGATTAAACCATGAATATATGGATGAATTTTCAGGCTCATATACCGCATGGACACTGTTCTTATATGAATGCTAAGCTACTATTTATCAAAGTCTATTATACTGGACGCAATTAGAGTTTGTGCAAATACTGGTGATGTGCCTTTGGAGCATACTTGTAGGTATGTGGATTAAATTTTAAAGCATGCTTATGGGCAGTGTAAAAATACAGCTACACTGTGCTCTGTTTTCCAGAAAGAGAAGCCTATATTCCATATGTTACAGGTGCACAGCACTGTTTTCTGTTTGCAAAGTGCATTTTCTGAACAGAACTCAATCAACTTACAAGCCTGATCACATTCAATTCAAGTTATGTATTTTACTTATTGCACACTGTGCTTTCAGCTCATCTTCCCAAATAAATTGGAACGGGAGGTAAATGAAACACAGGACTAAAAGCATATGACCTCTTGTCATCTCTAAGCCATATGTAAACATGTCAGTGCAGCTCTGCTGACCACACCATAAAGAACCAGATGTGACTGGATAATCTGGGGCATACAGCGTGCAGCTGAACACATGAGTCTATAGCATAGGTCAAAGCTGGAGCGTGAAAAGGTTGCTGCTGCAGTCAAGTCCCGACTAAAGCCAGCAGGGCAGCATTATGGTTCTTTGTTTGGAGGGGTTATGATACTAGGAATGTTACTGATTCATAAAAAGGTATTCCTTTGCATCAACTCACTAGAGAATGCATTTCCTAAAGAAAATGCAGTGCAAATGCTGATACGTGAATATTTTTTAGCAGAAATCCTGTAGTTGCTGAAATATTTGGGAAACTTGTTCAATTTAACTGAAATACACCAAATCATTCACCTATAAGCCAAAGTGCAGAAGTGTTGAAAGCTGAAGTTCACACAGACCACAAAGTTTCAAAGTTGGAAAGTAGCTGAACATCTTTAAAATGTACATAAGAAAAAACTGAGTAAAAACCAAAGAAAATTTAGAGTTAGGAAAAATGTGAATGAATATTGAAATCTTACATTCTTTAAATCACTTTAAGAGTGGATTTCTGTATTTTAAATGTCTAAACTCAATAATCTCAAATTTAAAAAAAAAAAAGAGAGAATATTTCCAAAACAACTGCTGGGAGTGTGTCTGTGTGTGAGTATCAGCGAGTGAGTGAATTACAGAGTCAGAGGAGCATCAAATGCGCATGTAAATTAGTTCTAATAGTTTCTTTTAAATCCGCAGATGTCTTGCTGCAGTCTTCACAAAATGGGAAGTGTGTCAATTATGAATATACAGTACTGTGCAGAAGTTTGAGGCATGTGAGGAAAACATGTTGTTTTCAAGGACCATTAAAGTTACAGCGTGTAAAATTTCACCATTTCATGTTGTCACACTGACAAGACTAGTCATTAAAGGTGTCTTGTCAGATACAGGTGTAGGTGTAAGTGAAGAACCTGCTTCTGGAAACCTGTCAGTGCCTGATGTTCCACCAGTTACAGAACCTCCTTCTAAAAGTCTGCCAATGCCTGATGTTCCACTAGTTGAAGAATCTCCTTCTGAAAACCTGCCAAAGCCTTTTGTTTCTTCAATTGAAGAACCTCATTCTGAAAGCCTGCAGATGTACAATGTTCTTCCAAGTGAATAACCTGCTTCTGAAAACCTGTCAATGCCTAATGTTCCACCACTTGAAGAGCTTTCTTCTGAAAGTCTGCCAGTGACTGATGTTCCCTGTGAGGAACCTCCTTCTGAAACTCCATCCATGTCCCAGTCAGTTGTATCTGTTATCAGTGTCACAGAGAAGTTTGAAGGCCTTAAAATCCAGAGGAAAAAGGCTTCTTCCAAAAACTCAAACTCTCTTAGGGTTCTCACAATACCTCCGCAAGTCCAGTAAGTGTTGGTAACATAACATGTTAGCGTTATTATTTTTAAGAAAACTTAACTCATTCTTACTGTTAGCATATTAACAACAGAGAAAGAGGGGAACTGGCATCAAATGAACAGGTAAAATAGTTTTCAATCTTGAACTGTTTTGTAGGTTTTATTTTAAGACTCTGTGTTAGTGGGAAAATAAACTATACAGACTAAAACAGAGACATTAAAATAGTTTAGATGTGTTGAAATGTGGGAGAAACCACTACAGACAGGTAAATGGTTTCAGTTCAAATCATCCAGTCAGAAAAGATGATTCCAAAATTCATCAACTGCCTCCAGCTACCCAGATTTGAACCACCAATCCACCAATGAAAAATAAGCCTGAAATTAATGTGCCAATCAGAATGCTTTAGCATTCTCATACATTTAAATTCACCATCTGAAAATAACTG
The DNA here is from genome assembly GCF_001858045.2 of Oreochromis niloticus. NCBI lineage: Eukaryota > Metazoa > Chordata > Actinopteri > Cichliformes > Cichlidae > Oreochromis > Oreochromis niloticus. Next base: position 22,322,870 of record NC_031966.2, read on the forward strand.
CCAACAGCTTTGAGTTGGACTGCAGTAAATACTGACATACTGTTGCTCAGTGGAAAATCCCTGTCAATTTTTTCTCAGTGCGCCTGCTGAAAAACTGCTTCTAAGTCCAAGATCTTAACTCCTGACCACAGCCTGAGAGGATTATCAACAAAGGTCGATCCCAGAACTTCACAAGGAGTTGACTGAGCATGGAGCCACTACGCGCAGATGTCTTCAGGAAAGGAGACACAACTGCTTCCTTTCTGATATCAAGCTGGTCCTGAACCAGAGACAGTGTTACAAGTGTCTTGGCTAAGGATGAAAAGAACTCTGGATTACCCCTCGGTGGTCCAAAGCCATCTTTTCAGTAGGAAATACATTTTGCATTTCATTTAGAAATCAATGTCCTAGAGTATGGAGGAAGAGCAGAGAGGCTCAAAGTGCAATGTAGTTGAAGTCCAGTATGAAGTTTCAGCAGTCTGTGATGATTTGGAGTGCCTGGTGTTGGTGGTGGTTGGCCCACTGTATTTCATCAAGTCCAAAGTAAATGCAGCCATCTACCAGGAGATTTTAGAGCACTTCATGTTTCCATCTGCAACCCAGAAGACGGACAGATGGTGATTTCCTTTTCTAGCAGGACTTAGAACATGTCTGCAACCAAAAAAATAGTTGCTGACGTCATAACTTTGCTTGACTGACCGACTCATCTGACCCAATCACCAACGATGAACACACCTTTCATCGTTGGTGAAAGGACATTTCTATGTAGTAAATTATTTTTGAATCATTTTTGAGTGATCTAATAATCTTGGATACTGGATATCGGATTTGTTTTTGAGTTTTAACCAATAATCATCAAAAGACTTGAAATATTTCATTTCATATGTAATGAATACAGAACATGAAAGTTTAGATTTTTGAATTAAATTAGAAAGAAATTAAACTTTTTCAAAATCAGATTTCTTTTTGAGATGTAGAAGCACAAGGGCCAAAATTTTGTTTGTGTATGTGTGTGTGCGTGTGTGTGTGTTTTGAACCCCATACAGTGTTACATCATTATGACTCAGTCTCTCTGACTTCAGCACTCCTTAGTCAAGCTGCTTCCCAGCCTGTAGCCGACTCTTTGACCTGAAATGACATGTCAGTAAACAAAGACTAACATGTTTGCAAAGCTACAGACACACACACACACACACACACACACACACACACACACACACACACATGCAGGTGAAAAGACACACAAGAAGACAGAAAAGCAAGAAACCAGCATTTTCTTTCCCACTGATTCCACCTCATACTCTGTGCTAAAAGAGAAAAAAAATTTTAAAAAAGTGAAAATGTTGTGCAAAAACAATTAAATTTTTTTAAATGAATAAATAAATAAGCTTTTTTTCTTTTAGAAGACAGCTTCAGAATATTTATCCTCAGAATAGAATAGAATAGAATAGAATAGAATAGACCTTTAGTCCTTTGTCATTGTACATTTACAACAAAATTGTGAGTCCACCACAACAACTGTGCCAGAATAAAATAAAAACCTTCGACAGGAGGAATAAATAACAAACAGGAGAATTATCTACAATAATAAGAGAAAGCCACACATTAGAGAACAAGTTGCAAAGTGCTTGGAAGTAGTACAAAGAAAAAAGTCTTGGTCTGAATAGAGTCCATGTGAGTGGCCTGAGTGATGGGGGTTACTCAGACCATGGCTCAGATTGGTGAGGTGGGGGGGGGGTGTGAGCGGATAGTGTTTGTTAACAGTCCGAATAGCCTAGAGGAATAAGCTGTTTAGACCAATGGTGAATAAATGTATTTATCTTCTCTTGTGGTGGGGATAGACAGCAGCTGCAGCTCCGGGTAAAATGACCATCAGCCTGTCTATTACATTATTGTAACCATTTACTGGTCATCTTTGAAGCCTGTGGCAGAATAATGCTATCTCAGAGCAATCAGAGTACAGCATATGTCTCTAAGGTTCAACCCCTATAGCAAACTAGAACCTCAAACAAGTATGACCTTCTGCAGGTCATTGGAGTCACTCTGTGTGCCTCGAGCTGTCACGAGTTCATGTGGCACTATAAAATGAAGCTGGGGGCCAGTAGTTGATTTGAAACCATCATCAGTCGTGGATCCACTTCAAAATCTTGCTAGCGCTTCTTGAACTCTGAACATGAGTTCAGGTAATGTTCTTTAATGTTGCAGAACGCACAGTAAGGCTTAGGCTCACCTTAATTTGAGAGCCGCACTTAGCTTAAATTCAGCCTTTCCCTTTATGGGTCCAAAGCATACACACCAGACACAGAAGATGAAAATCCTAAAGCGCTCAATGCTTGGGGGCACTAAGAGGTGAAAGCAGGTGAAAAAGGGCTGATGTGAGATCCAATAGTGGATGATTAAGGAGATACTCCAGCATAATGTGGTTGCCTCTTGGCGCTGCTGGTATCAGGTTTGATGGAGTTCTTTGACTGGGAGCTACAAATATCACTCAGTGTAGATATGATTGGTATTGTGCCACTGGGACTGGTGCAGAGGCAGGAAGCAGGTGCACATCGCTGAGCCTGGAAAACAGTATTGATGTCATAACCCAGAGAGACTTTATTTTCCAGAGAGGGAGAAGGTTCCTGCGGCTCCATATAAATGGTAAGGATCAAGACGAGGGAGAAGCTGTGGCTTAGCTACCATTTCTTCCCACTTCCCACTGAAGAGGCACAGAGTCATCTAGCGCCTAAAGAAAGGAGGTCACAAGTTTGGTCATGACTGGCTCATATTCCATTTTCATCACTAGCTGCTTGGTCAGGGCTGTTAATATTCCTCTCGTAAACACCACCTCTATTTGGCTCGAATGTTAAATGTTTGCACTCAAGGTCTTTCCCTTTGTGTTTCTGTAAGTGAAGTTTACACTGGAGCCCAGATTTGGTCAAAACAATTTGTACTGCCAGGAGGTCGGAGTCTGAGAGGGGAGATATTCTGCATCATAGAAGGCCAAGGATTTTGATCTCCAGTAGTCTCTGTGGGGTTGATTAGACTGTGGTATATCAAGGGTGCTGAATCTGCCGTGTCTACTTGGAACTCACCCAGCTTACAGGACTGAAGGAGTGTAGCTTCTGAATGAATCTTCCATGATATCACTTTGAAGCTGACTTTGACCTTTTAGATACCTCTTTATCTTTTCAGCTTCTCTTACATTTGTGTGAAATGTGGCTTCTGGAGTTAGGGTGAACTCACAGTGAACACATTTTTATAGTTCAATCCTTGAATCCAAATTAACGTTTTTGCCATGCGTTCCAGAAATCAGACATACTCACAATATACTGAAGATCATAGATTAAATAACCCATGTCCTTCATGCACACAACTGAGTTATTAATAGTCTGTGTTATTGTCCCTTATCATGTTTTCATCCTGAATTAGCAGAGGGGAAAAATGGAGTCAGATAGGTCATATATGGCATCACTTTATCAGTAGATAAAACTTGTATATTTAAGTGCATCTTTTTTAGATCATGGGACAAACTGAAGTCAACATCTGTGTCAGAACGTAACATAAGTCATTTTGTCGGTTTGCACCCAATGTGAGATACAGGCCACTGCTTTCCTATTTTCATTGTCTCAAACCGTGTCTTAAAACCTTTGCTTGACCACAGTAATAAATTGTATAAACTGTCCTTATTTGATATACTGGTATGAGCAGACATAAACCCAAAAATAAAAAAAGTCACCACCAGACAAATCGTCAAGCCAGCTGGCATCAGATTTGCTTTTCAGCCTTTAAAATATATATATATAAAACTCATAGAAAACTGATGTAACACCAAAACCGTGGAGGCTATAAAATGATAACCAAAAGGGCAGAGAAGGTGACAATAATAGAAAGTGGGAAAATATGGCTGCCCTCATCTAAATCAAACTATGATTCGAGTATTGGATCATCAGTCACATTCATTGCAGCATTTAAAGTGTTTTATGTGTCTGTCTGTTCAGCTTTGTTGATTTATGTGTGCACATGTATTCACTCTGATTCTCTGCATGATTTTATGCGTGTACTTCTATCAAGATGAGAAACAAATACATCTTTGTTTTATAAAGGTTTGCTTGTCCTTACTGGGGTTTAGTTTTAGAGTTAGGAGGAGGTTTGGAAGTGGGATAGAACCTTGAAGATGAAACATTTTAAGAGTAAAACAGAGGATGCAAGAATGAATTTATCATGCCAAAGACACATTTTTTGTCATTTTGCCTCCCTCTGCAGCACAGTGGATTTTTTTTTTGTATCAGATGACCATGATGTGATTGAAGCGCAGACTTTCAGCCTTAATTCAAGAGGGTTTTTTTCACACATTTCCACTAATCTTTGTTTCATCTGTCCAAAGTCAGAGCTGTGCAGGCTCTTATAGATGTTTTCTGACAAAATTTAATGTGGCCTTCCTGTTACTGCTTGTAAACACTGTTTATTTGCATTCATGGAGGCATCTTTTAACTGCTTCTTCACCCTGATTACGGCCTCCCTCGTCTCATTGGGTGTCACATTTAAGGTGAAAAGACAGGTACATCTCTGTTTCATTTGAAAAATAATTAAAGAAAAGGCTTCACCTGGCCATGAAACTGCCAACTGTGAAAAATGGCCCACTGAATTAAGCTGAACTTCTAAAACTGGACAATCACTACATATTCTAATATTTTTTTTCTAAACCATAAAAGCCAACAGATAATGATGGCAGCGTTTACAGGTTAAAGAGTGCTTTCATGGAATTTTCTCCACTTTATTTTTCACACTGTGGACTAAGAAGGAATCATCTGGCAGAGTGGGAAGATGACCAGAGACTCCCGTGAGCAGATATGATGCACTCAGCCTTAAACCTCACCTTTCCCCCTGCAAACTGCATGAAACCAAAAGCCTGTGCCTGATGCTGCCACTTCCACTGAGCCCCGAGTACCCGGGCTATTCACACACCCAAGCACACATGGCAGACATGATTCTGTCTCTGTTTCTGTCGGGTCCATGTCTCATCTGTCTCTCTCACACCCACACCTCATTTTCCACGAGTGACAGTGATGGCCTTTGACAGCTCAGAACATGATGACATGGCCAGCAGCCACCCAACATGGCGAGAGGGAAATCCCTATGAAATAAATATTACACACACATACTTCACTCAGGGAGACAGGCAGGGAACAACCTGACCTGCTGACACGTTCACATTTAACCCTCACACTGCTGAACAAGGAAAATGTAAAAGAAATAAAATCAAAATTGGAGAAAGGAAGATACATAAACACACATATATGTGTGTGGGTATCGGTGTGGGTGTAGGTGAAGCAGGCATCTCATTTTCTTTTTATATACAAGCAAGATGGAGAATCCATGTACCCTGTCAGTTTGGGACACGCTCCTCAGAACACATGGGCTCACCGACAAACACGCACGCACACACAACTACAGTTCTGGATTTGCACATTAGAAATGTTGGCTGCTCACAAGGAAAAACACTTGCCTCTGTTTTTCAGAGAAAGAACAGAAGAAAGGGTGTGGCGTATGATTTTAAATTTTTTAAAAAGCCTTGTTTTGGCTCCAAGGATAAAAAATGTCTAGGATCAGCATGGATCAGTAAAACCCTGAATACTCTGATCACATATCATTTGCTGTCGGTGAAGTAGTTGTTGCACATACTTACACAAGCTTAAAAACCAGTCATGTTGTTGGGCACAAATGTTTCTAACACAAAACTTTAATCAGCCAATAAGAGAAAATATCCTGCTTTGAGCTGATAGGAAGGCAACAGTAATTCTGACAACCACTTATAACAACCAAGGCATGCAGAAGAGCATCTCTGAACCCAAAACACACTATGCCTTAAAGCAGCAGCTTACACCACACCACCATCACCCCACAACATGATATGAATGTTTTCAGCACCTTGTTGAATCTATGCCATGAAGATTTAAAGCAGCTCTGAACGCAAAAGAGGATCCAGACCAGTACTAGAACGCTGTACCTAAGAAAGTGGCCAGTTAGTATGTACTGCACACACATCTGTTAATCTAGTAATTGTTCGTGGTACTAAATAATGTAATAACTAATAATAACTACAACTAATTACTAGGACCAAGATAGAAATAAACAGCCCAACCCAAGGAGAATCATTATTCTAGTAGATTGTTGTACACGGAGGCGGTTTTTCTTTTCAATTTCTTCTTTTTTCACTACCCTTCTGATATGAGACTGACAGACATAAACAAAAAAAACTCATTATCTTCTCAGACACAGGAGAACAGGCTGCAAAGAACATGTCGCCAACCCAGGCACATCCTCAGGACAGAAAAGGCAGCCATTCATGAGTGAGCGGAGAGCAGCCAACCAAGAGAACACGTGGACATTCAAACCAGAACTTTTACCCGAGGTCTTGGGCAGCTGAAGTTCTACTGTAGGAATATTTTGTACTGAGTACTATCATGACACTATCATGGGTGGATATTGTTGTGGGAATTGTTTTTGACTTTAACTTCTACATTGTAGCTTTCATTTTGCAGTTCACTTGCACAATTACTTAAAATGTTGGAAGAAATTGAATGTTCCTACATTGAGAGGGCTTTATGTGCCATTAAAATTTGGTGAACTTGCCTCATACAACCATGGGCAGGAAACAACAGTTGAGTGGCAAAGAGAACACGAGACAAGGCAGATTATGCGCTCCACGAGAGTAACTGGGTAGTTTTAGACCAAAACACCCATTATTTCCACTTCACTGCAGCGGAAGCAAGTCAAAGGAGTGGGTGGAGATGCATAAGTAAAAAGACAGTGGAGAGGAAAAAAGTGGTGAGCACAACTGAAGGAGAGAGGAAAAACAGGGCAGTGCAGGAAGCGGTCAAGAGGAAGAGAATCACCAAAGTCATTACAGGAAGGACAAAAGTGCTAGGAACGAGAGAAAAAAGGCAGAACATGAGGTTGTAGATCAGAAGATGCAGGTCTACAAGAAGTGTAAGAAAGAGGGACTGAATGAAGATTTGTAGGAAGATGATATATTGAAAAAAAAAAAAAAAAAAAAGTATGGGAGGACTCATCAGGCTAAGGTCAAGAGGCTTCTCACTTAATAAAAAATGAGTTCAAAACACATAAATATATACATGTAGGGTTTTAGACGCTTGATCCTCAATTTGAATACCATCAGAGAAGCGTTGGATCAGCCCCAATAACTGTGACAAGTTCTCAGGGGAGGTGGGGATGGCAGTCTTGAAGAGCAGTTACACCACCCAGTGGTCACCTGAAAGTTGTTACACCTTCTGAAAAATATCTGAAAAGTAGGGAGTCATCCACAGCAGCGGTCTGTAGTTTCATGTTTACAAATCCAGCAAACCAAACTGGATGTTAAAACTAAGTAAAATTAAGGGGGGGGGGGGGAAGAATATACAAAATACTACATTTAAAAAGTTCATATCAAGCCTTTTATTTGGTATACAGATATTCATAGATTTATACAGTTTATATATATATATATATATATATATAGAGCGAGATTTTTGTATATATATATTTAACATGTGCCACTGCAAAGTCACAGACAAAATTATTTTTGCCAAGAAAAAAAAGAAAAATATATGTGCTTAATTTCAAAGTAGTGCTGTGAAGCGCTTTTAATGAAAGATGAACAAAATCGGAATGAGGTAACTGCAAGGAAGGAAAATAACCATTAATAATAGCTGAATAATAATAATAATAATAATAATAATAACAATAATAATAATAATAATAATAATAATAATAACAACAACAACCAATAAACCGAACAAATAGGCAACCAAGAACTATAGTGGCAGCATGGACCCTTAGTGTCAAACTAGAGAAAAGGTTTAAGTCTATAACATACATACACACATAGTATGCATACAGACAGTGCATAAACATACAAACAGCAAGTAAAGTCAGTCACTCATGAGAGCAAAAAGCTCTCACATGTTGTTTACTTTTCTCAAAAGAAAACTCAGACATGCTTCAGGAGATGTTAAAAAACCTCTCTCTCTCACACACACACACACACACACACACACACACGGCCCTGCATTACAGAATGGGCCCAGCAACAGTTGCACAGGTGTGGTGCATGCACGTGTACGCGCCCGCACGCGCACACACAAACACACACTACAGCGGGAGATACTGGAGGACTTCTGTGCATTTGCATGGTAGAAAAGTGCGAGAGGAAGTCATCCCATGAAAATGACATTACATGTATGAGGGGATGCAACATTTTGGCAAAGAATGAAAAGAACATAGGAAGAGAGAGTGCTGCACAAACATATAAGATTATGGTCACAAATATATAAGGTTGTGGTGTGAGAGTGTGTGTGTGTGTGTGTGTGTGTGTGTGTGTGTGTGTGTGTGAGAGAGAGAGCAGGCAGTGCTGAACATGTCTGACGGACATTAAGGAGTGTCTGGCTCCCTCGTGTGGTCACTCCGAGTCTCTCTGGACCTCTGAGGCATCCGCTCGACAAATGGGGCACGTCCTGTTGGCCTGAGGGTGAAAACGGCAAATTAGGTTTGAGAGACGGTCCTTATATTCAGTCAGGATACTGATTTCATGGTCACACACTTAGATATTTTATTTTTTAATCAATATGTAACCCTTTTAACCCAATTTACACTGAGGCTTTGTGCAGTGCAGCGTGCCTCTTAATCATAAGACTGGTATGATCAACAAGAACTTCGTGTTCAAGAGCCTCATTTAGCATTTTCAGTGGGAAATCACGTGTTTATGAAATCTTTAGCACCTTCTGACTGTAGTATCCTGGGGTTAGTGAGAGTTCACAGATTTCAGTAAATCAGATGAGGTGAATTTAGAAACATTTCAACACACTTGGACTGAGATTTGCTTCTGTTATTCATCAGATCTCTTGAAGAGTGAGATTCTCACTAGAATCCTATAATTAAGAGGTGTCTGTGTATCTTAATACATGTGTGCTTGGACTGAGTAGGTTTGTGCTTTTCAGCAACTTCCAAAAAGTTTTTTCTAGGTATGTTATGTAACACTTCACTGAGTGACTTCTGCCCCGTTCACACATGGTCATGAGTGATGTTATTACATTTAGAAAGCTCTAATTTACACCTGACATTAGAATCCATCACCACATGTGTCTCAAGTGACAACCTGTGAGCGGCTCTCACTTTCCTGCTTCATTTGCAAAAAAATTTAAAAAAACTGTGTGCCACTTCTCTCTGCAGAGACCAAAGCGATGCAATTTTCAATTCTAGTTTGCCAAAATTTAATGTTAGAAGAAGAAATCAATACAATATTAGACTCTGCTTATTCTTTCATACATTCCTGGCAAACCAGATCACCCAAGGTGTTCAACACACTCATAAATTGTCTTTATCATTTACAAACATTTCAGGCACTGTGTATCTAATTTGAGAGCCAACAAATGAGCGCACTGTTATGCTTGCATAGAGGTCATCAATGAGCAGGCAGTCTTTTATGAGGCCTCAGGCACATTTTCATGCTCACTTGAAAAACAAAGTCACCTTATGTAGCTGAGACCACCTCAAAAATCTGGTTTAGGTTATCAGATCATCCCTTAAAGTGTCTTGAGAGGACTCAAATCTGCACTTGGAGTGAGCACTTATGTTGATGTTAATGCCATGTGTGAACAGTGATGTGAATCTGTTGCCAAACAATGCGCAATAAGCCTTGGCTAACTTGGCCAACTGTAAATTTATGTGTATAACAGAGATCAGCATAAGCTGGTGGGCTTCATGCTGGACACACGTACCCTCAGCCACTTGTCGACGCACTTTCCGTGGAACTCATGACTGCAGGGCAAAACTCTTAGCAGTTGACGCGACTCAAAATCACTCATACATACCACACACCTGCAATGAGATAGATATTAGCACACAAAGTGCAGCAAAAGAAGAGACCTTTTTGACACTTTCTAAATGACAGACAGTGCATTCAGGCAGATTTAGTTACGCCAGTAACTTAGGGTATCTGCGGAAACTCTTTTGAAAAAGGTCACTTGGATGTACGCTTTACTAAAGATTATGCACATTTTGAATTTGAACATATTTCTCATGGTATCCAACCCCATCAGACAGAGTTTATGGGTGACATTAGCTGACTCCAGAGTGTTAAGCCCTCAGAAGCTTTCAAAACTATAAATATGCTAAATAAAATGTACAAAGACATTAGTCTATTATCGATAAAAGTCCACAATGAAATTCTCAACCCTGAGTAGCTGAAAAAAATAAATAAATAAAAAAAATCATAATGAGGATAATTGTCCATTATTAGCAAGTGTATTGTTTCTAAAAGGGTAGTACTCACAGTGTTTGCTCAGACTGATGGTTATTTGGATTAAATCGATAAGAAGGAAGCTGTTCTATGTCTCCCTTGGTCAGTCCTCGGAGTTTAGCCTCTCCCAGGCGCTCAGCGAGGTTCAGCAGAGCCTGTGGGAGAAAACATCAGCGACAGTAGAATTAGAGTCTCCCCCCCACCCCGCACACCAGGAAATACACAACCAAAATGCTAAGGAATGGCAAGAACAAACCTCATAATTTTCCACTTCACCATCATCGACATCCAGTTCTAGACTGATTGCAGGACCTGGCTGGACTGGCAGCATTGATCTACAGAAGAGCGATTTAACACAAACCAAAACATTAATAACATAGTAGTTAATTCTGCTCTTGAATCATCACAATACATAGTTACTTTTTGTACTTCACATTACAATAAAGTTATGTTTTGTTGTCACTGCTTGGCTGTATAGTACAAAATAATGAAAATTAAGTCAAGGTGGCTCACAAACAGTCAAATCCAGGTGTGGAAATGGAAAAGTACCTGTAAAAATGACAAATATCATCTTGACCTTAAGCACAGTTTGGATGAAGACCCATTAGGTGATCAGTAAAATCTAACCAATACACTGTCTGCAATGCAGTCATTGTATTCTCTGTTTAAATAAATAAACTCTGTATTAGTTCCTTAGCCTCAAGGGGATTTTCAATAACCATGCTCAAGTCTCAATGGCTGCATGTCATATCTTGAATTTATTAATTTGCTTTTATCTTGTGGGTGTGGACAGGATTTGTTCTTCAGTTCTTTTAAACACGCAGCAAAATTAACATATTTATCAATAACATGCTAATAAATATTCACATTCCAGCAATAAATATCACGTCATGTATGACATCCAGGGTAAATTAAAAAGAATTCAAAGTCCTTCAATTCTGCAGCTGTCCACCGGTAATGACTAAAACACATACAGTAAGAAAGAGGGAAGTCATCAGTTTCACGTGGTTGCAGGTAAGCAGCATAACAGCAGTGGCTGCAGTGACTCCAGACATGGTCACAAAAGTATAGGAAGAGTTTGACTATCATGTGGACATATGCCATCTGTCCGGAGGGGGACACACTGAGGTTTTGAACATAAAACTTTATATTCAGCCATGTATTTTAAAATTTACCACAAGCTTCTATGTCCATTACTTCAAAAACGATATAATCTTTTGAAATCAGATTATTCTTTTTGATACACTCTGGATATTTGTCTAAAGATAATAACTTTTAAAAAATGATTCTCTAAGTGAATTCAGTCCCTGTTCTACTTACAGGAAGTAAGGCAAGAGGCTGGGGTGGTAAGGCGAAGGTGGCAGCTGCTGGGAGCGGTACCGTCGCCCTGGCAGACGGCGAGGAATGAAGTTTGGATAGGACTAGGTGGAGAGATACAACAAATACAAGTCAGATGATTTGCACAGCATTACATTTTTATTTTCATAACACTTCATGGGATGAAATAAACATATTTTATAAATTATTGTAACTGCTCACCACTCCAAAGAATTCCTGTGGCAAGGGGTCATGGGACAGGAAGTGGAGTTGTGTGGAGTGTGGGGTGAGTGCAGGGTGGGTGGCAGGAGGATAGTGAAGCCCAGCACCCAAAGACAGATGCTCGCCAAGCAGCTCAACATCATTCTCTATCCTCTGTAACGGCTGAGGAGACCAAGGAGAAAATGTTAAAATTCAAAACATACAGGTGATATTGCCCAGGATTTTTCCTGTCATTACAGCATAAGGAGCAACTTAACCACTAAATTTAATTAAAAAGTAGGAATGGGATTAAGAAAGAAAGTTTCAACCTTTGAAATACAAAGCAAGTGTTTTAAAAAGGGATAAAGAAAAGAAATAACTGAATTCAGAAAAAAAAACACAATTGAATTATCTCTGAAATCGCTTTTTAATCAGTTAATTGGCAGCTGCTTTAACATGTAGCCAATGCAAATGAAATAAAGTCTTAGATTAAAGCTGTGCAAAGACAAAATGTGCACAAAAGAGCCGTCAATACCACAGTTTCAGTACATATACTCATTTATTACTAAAACTCAAGAAGAATACCACAAACTGCTTTAACTTCAGTGTTTAAAATATGCATCATCCATTTAGCTTTAACTTCGCGAGACATTTTTATAAAGTTTGCAGTTTTTGAAATTCCAGGAGGAATTTTGAAAGCTTCCCAGAAAGATCTTGACTGTGACTAACTACTAGCTTAAATTAAACCACCTAATACAAAAGCTGCATTTGATACCAAGTTATCAAACGGTTTCCCACTCACCGAACGGGCCTGCTGTGCTGGATATGGTCCAAACTGTCCAGGCTGAGGCAAATGAGGTGGATGGTGGGAAAGATGTGTGGGGGTATGGGTGAGATGAGGTGGGGGGAGCAGGAAGGCCGGATCACTGGACAACAGTGATGGGAATGGGTAGGGCATTGGTAAGTGCTGCACAGAACAAGTCTGAAGGACCTAGCAGAAACACACAAAAGTTTCACTTGTTAATGTATGTTATAAAAAGGATTTCATAAATAAATAAATAAATAAATAAAAAACAGAAGAACATTAAGTAACATTTAACAGACATGATTTGAATTCATGTTGATAATATGCTTATTTAGACCTGTAACTACTTTAATGTCAAAACAAAAAATGAAATACAGTCCTGTGAAAAAGTAAGTACACCTTTGCCACTTCCAAATTAGGCAGTGAAGTAGAAGCCAGCTGGTGCTAATCAAATGCACTTGATTAAATGAACATCAACAAATTATGATCGGCTCTTTAAAAGCAGAAGTTTTGGCTGTTTGTTAGTAAATTAGAAAAGGAAAGAACAAGCGTGGGTTGTTAGGAAGGGTTGCCAAGAGAAAGCCTCTCTTAAAAACACATCTGAACAAACTACAACACTTCTGAAGAGCATAGATTTTTTGTGTGCAAATCATGCATGCATGCATGCATAAAATGTATGCATAAATTGATAATACTTTTGTATGCTTTTGTTCATACTTCACGGAAAAATTCAGAAATCCCTCTGACCATGCGTGGGATCAAAACTACTACCGTTTTTTGGGGGGTTTTTTCGCACTATAAGGCGCACTTAAAATCCTTTAATTTTCTCAAAAATCGCCTAATAATCCGGTGCGCCTTATGTATGAATTCTGGTTGTGCTTACTGATCTCAAACCCATTTTACGTGATACACGGTGCTCAAAAATCTGTCAAAAAATGTTTTAGTATGACTTCGGTAAGTTACGAAGCTGCACTGCTTGATGGATTTTTGGAACATTACGGCTACCGTAGTCAGGAGTCAAACAAACACTGCAGCATCACTGAGAGTTTAAAACTGTCTAAATTCTTTCATCTTTAATAAAACGATCAGCGTTGCTGCTTTACCAGGTGTAACAATGAAGTTTAACATCCAGGCATCAGTGAAAACAGAATGTATTAAATTTAATGGCGTTAGAAGTTAGCAGGAAGTTAGCTCACTAGTTTCCACCTAAACATGATATACCATGTTCTGACTGAGAGATTTCTGAAATAATTAAAATGTACAGCTCTGCTTTCACTTCCAATATAAATAAAGACAGGAAAGTAAACAGCAGTGACTCAATAAACGTGAGGGTTCCGGATGGTTAGGGACAAATGCAATCGCATGGCAGGATGCTGTAAAAGGGTCAAACTTCAGTCAGGAGAACAACTGAGAAAATCCATCCACAATACGAGGTTAGTCATTAATATAGTGCTACAACACAGGAATAGAGCAGCTGCGAGAGAATTCAGCGTTAATGAATCAATGGTACAGAAGTGGAGGAAGCAAGAAGAATGAGTTGAGTAAAGTTTGACTTATTTGACTGTTTTGTTTTGCCTAATGCGCCTTATAATCCGGCGCGCCTTATGGTCCGAAAAATACTGTACTATTTTTTTTTATTTTTTTATTTTTTTTTTAATTACCTCCTTCAGGTAATTATTTGCAGTTTTCCAGAACATCAGCCACAAAATTCTCAGAATTGCCATAAAAATAACTTGCATGTAAAGAAAACAAAATACTAAAGAGAAAGGCCATCTTTTCTCTAGGCTTTATCCTTTTAACACAAACATATTCTTGTATTCCTCATTTAATATAATCTTTTTTTATCTTTTCTTTTTCTTGTAGCCAAACTTTTTTTAAATTAGTATTATTATTTTCTACCTTGAGTCTCGGGTGAAATGATATTCAGCTCAGACATTCAGTTTAGCAGTTTCTCCCTTAAGAAACTGTCACTATTCTCTCCATTTCACCACAAGGTTAAAAAAAAAAAAATATCAGGAAAATCACCAAAAACGTGCAAAAGAAAGCAAAAACACTCACGGGAGGAGGGACGCTGCACACAGGATAGTGTTGACCACTGAAGACCACAGAGCATGCTGGGATCTGCTGTGGGGCAGAGCGAGGTGGCAGGCCTGGTGGCGCTCCCGGTGGAGTCACAGGATATGAGACTGGAGCTGAACCCTAAATATGGAGATCAGCAGAAAAAAGGTCTGCCACTTTATGGCTGTAAATTTTAATTAAAAGCTGGATAGCTGGAGTTAGCAGACTTAATCCACATTGTCCGAGTTGTAAATAACAAATTTTAAAACTTCATGGATCAGTGCTAACGCCACAGATTTATATTTGTTGTGGAGCACAATCAAGCAGATGATAACCCTGAGGTCTGCATTTCCCTGCAGTTGAAAACTCGTTATTCCATTTTTTTCTTTTTTGTGTTTTCATTAAATCCATTGTTCATTGTGTTTTCTTTTCTAGAGACAAGTTCAAAATGCTTACTTTATGACTGCTGGATATGTGCTTTAAAATATATGTATCGATTTATGTAAAGATTATGTATGCATATGCATGGATGTAGAGATGAATAAAACACACAAACAAGCCAGATATATTAACAGACAATCCTGCATTAACCATTAACCTTTTACCTGTATGATCAAAACAAAATTATATTACTCATTAGTCGTCATCTACAGCCATAAATAAGTTTTAACACCCACGAGTGATAGGCTTTCATTTTCACATTGGCTTGTTTGCATCTTAGAGTGTTATTTGCACCCATCTCTCAATCTTAAGCAGAGTTTTAAAAAAAAGGAGACAAAAGCACAGAAAATGATTCAGTTAACAGCAACTCAATTATTTTTCTTTCCTAAAACAGGTCACATCATCTACTTTGAACCCACCTGCTCATGAAGATCCAGCACCACACTGCTCTGTTGCTGGGAAGGGTGGGCGTGTGGGTGCTGTGGATGAGCTGCAGGGTGCAGCAGCCTGGGAGAAAGGTTTGGAGACTGGTGAAGAGGCCTCGGGGAGGGATTGGGAGGATGGTACCCGGGGCGTTCCTCAGGCCCGGGCCCTGCCCCAGGCCCTCGGGGAGGCTGCTGGTTATAGGGTGGGTAGCCCTGTGGAGGAGCTGGATGGCGGTAGTTTTCATCCTGATGGCCAGGTGAAGGGCCGTTGTGGGAGTGCAGGTGGTGGTGGTGATGATGATGGTGGGCATTGGGGTGATGGTGGTGGTGGTGATTGTTGTTGCTGTTGTAGTGGTGATGGTTGTTGTTGTTGTGGGCGTGGTGGTGGTGGTGTCGGGTCAGACGGTCTCTCCGGCCACGCTGACGCCTCATTGGAGGGCTGAGGTGGAAGAAAGAAGGAAAAACTAAAGAAGAGGCAGAAGGAGTTATGTTGACATTTGCATCATGAAAGACACCTGATAAGCCACCTATGGCAACATGTCTAAATTCCTGACTAAAACTTTAATTCCTAATTCATCTAACCAAATAAGAGTCAAAACCACTCAACAGGCAGATTAGCATTCAAGTTACTAAGCTTTCTAACACTCAGACAAACAGCCAAATGCACTATAACAAGTGAAAATTCACAAATGTGTGCAGATTGCAATGCATCAGAGCAAATTGCTGTGTATCTGATACCTTAATACATTCAAGTATTTTGTTTTTGTAACCTCAATAGATCTACTGATTTAACACATCTGATTAATTTAATTATACTAGAAAATATGAGAAGACGGAAAATACTAAAAATTTATTCCATTCACACAGAACACAGACACTAATATCCCACAAAAAAATATGTTGCCAGCTGCAACTACTAAAACTGTGCATAATAAATATTAATACAGACAAATTCTAAGAAGCGCAATAATGCTGTTGTCATAATTCTTTCAGTTTTTATTCAATAAACAACTTAAGGTTTGGTAAGAGAAAATGTGAACACACAAAACCAAGATTGCAAGATCTCCAATCTGTCATTATTCATTACATTTACAGGCTGAAAAATGAAATTTATTAATGAAGTCTGTTTGTATGCATTTGTGTCAGACACAAACCTGCGACGGTTTCGAAGGGGTGTGTGGCATCGCTCTGGCATGTAGTGGGGGTGTGGTCTGCGACTTGGCGGCAGCTCCCAGGGGCGAATGGGAGAGGAAGGAGTTGAGGGTGGGGCGGAGTTTAAATCTAACATGGACTGCTGGGAAAGACGCTGCCTTTTTGGGCTTGGGCTGTCTTCCATCTGGACACAGAGGTGAAGGAGGAGAGGAAACCACAAATGGGGAAAAAAAAAAGTGAGAACAATAAGGGAGAGGATGAGTAAGAAAGAGAGCACAATGAAATACAAATTCTATTTAAACCAGAAAAAGAGCAAGGAAAACAGGCAGTGGTCATGTTTCATACTTACTTTGTCCCGATCCTCGCTGCACACATTATCTGGATGAAAATGTAGCACTCCTCCTGCAGGCCGCACGGATTTTTAAAAAAAAAAAAAACAGAAAAAATAAAACATAATCAGATAAGACAGGACTGAGGAAAACATCACAAGACACATGGACATTTGCAAGCCAAGCCGAAAAAAATACACCACCCGCAAAACACAAACACACAGGTAACTGGCTGCCTCTGACTTTTTATTTTCCTTTTCTTGCCTAAACATTTCTACAGACTTCACACCACAAAATCCAACACAGAAAACAAAAATGTGACATCTTGTTACACAACCAGAAACAGTGCTGTGCCCTCCGATAGGGTTTGTCTTCTAAACAAACTTTTAAATTCTCTGCTTTAAATGAGCAGACAAGAAAGCGAGTCATCTCTGGAAGATGTCACCCTGGACGTCTCCTCGCTAGCTGTCACAGCCAAGTCACTCCCTCTGATCTTACATGAAAAGCCCGTGCACACACACAAATAAAAAAAAAAACGACAGCCACAATTAGGCATGTATAACACGCCAGAGCAACTTTTTGAATTTTAAAATGTGACCTACTTCAAATACAAATAACCACTTTACCCACTTTTGTAGCATAAAGAGGGGAAATTATTGATAATAAAGATAATGAAAAAAAACATCAAAAGCGATAATAGGTGCTATTGTTATCATGCAACAGTTCCAAACATTTCCTGAATTCAGCTTCTCAAATGTGAAGATTTGCATTTTTCCTGCAATCTAAATGCAATCTAAAGAGATCCTTTTGGCAAATTATGATGGACATGCTCATTACTGCTTTTTTTGCATTTCACAATACATTTAATGACTGAATCCCCTAGCATTAGCCCATAAACTGGAGTGACCCTATACCTGCAGACTATCCCCTTCACGTACAAAGTATTAGCAAAAATATGGGTTTAAATGTCATGTTGGCCCCACTTTTAGTGTGCTAAAGATTTTCTAAGCAGGTTAGTCAAGCACTATCAGGTTTGCAATGACAGCTTTGTTTCTGATAAAGAATGTCTTTTGTAAGGTCAACAGAGCATCACTAAAAAGGATTGAAATTAGTATGTGCCCCCCGCCAAAAAAAACAAAACAAAAACTAAAAATAAAAATAACATTGCTGAATAAAGCACTAATGCTATAAACGTAATCTCAGAAAAACACAGTGCTCTCCCATCTGTTTATCTAACAGTCCACATGTGCAGTCTGGAAGCAACATGTGCATGCAGACATTTCAGCAGCTTAAGAAGGATGTCCTTGAACTTGGCTGACAAGAGTTTCCTCTAAGCAGTTCCCCAAAAAACCTTTAATCACCAAAAAGAGGGGGGGGGGGGGGGACTCCTCCCCTCATGCTTTTCTGTTTCTTCCTCTGTAAACCTCTCGCATCCAGACAGCCCTTTCTGCCTCCTCAGAAACAACAGATCTGAAGGCAGCCCCCTACCCCTTTCTTGTCTTTGCGACGCCACTCCAGAGCCATGTGAAGTCTGCCGATAGTGACAGCTCAAAGATGCCCCGCTAGTGGCTGCGGAGAACAGAGGGACGGGTGATTGAGTGTCTAGCCAACATTTGGGCCAGTACATTGGCTTACATGTTTATTCATCAAACCATCCCTTTTTCTTTAGACCTCATAGGGTTCTGGGCCTCAGATGGCCATGCAGTTTATGCAGAATTAGGCCGGTATATGCTGATTCATCCCGGGGAGCTAGGAGAGGGGATGGTGACTCTGACTGGACGAGTTCTGTTGGTGAGTAGACGCGACCTTGCTTCCCTTCGAGCATGGCTGCTGATGGGAGACTGACACCATTTCTTTTACAACAGACAATTGAGTCGAGCAGGGTAGTGAACTTAGAGCATCAGCTGTCATCAAGAAGCAATTTGTTCATGCTCTTTAGCTGAAGTTCAAAAACTTCAAGTATCATGTGGGAGAGACAGGACGTAATTAGAGAACCACTCTATTTACAAATAGAATCTGCAGATGAAGATGTGTAAATCTGTAACTACAATGTTAGCCAGCTATTACAGCTATACCAAGTGACGACATTGCTTGAAAATGGAAGAGAAAAAACAGGAGGGGAAAATGACAGAGGTAAGGCAGTTGGATACATTTTTAACAACCCCAAATCCAACCCTGTCACATACTGCATAAAGTGATGCCAAGAGGCATAATACAGTGACATGTACAAACAAGGCCTGGCAAACAAAAATCTGTGATGCACTTAAATATACACAGTGTTGCTTTGCTTACACATAGAGCACATTTTACACACAAACCCCTGCCACAAAGGATGAGGCATGTGCAGCTGTTAAGAGGAATAAGAAGACAGCTCACACAGATGGGAAATATAGTGCTGAAGTCATTCACACAAACCTCACTGTGGTCTGTCAATTTGGGAAGCGTGTGTTTCTGTGAGAGTCCGTCTGTGTGGCTCATTTTGGCTGTTTGGCAACAGTGCTGCTATTACGACACGGCACCATTAAAAGCCTGCTTTCATTCATTCCCTGCACTTTTGTTTGCCTTTGAGGGAAGCCAGTCTAGTTTTACAGAGGGCTTCCAGTCACTTTTCACTGGAAACTTGCTGAACACTAAAGAGTGGTGCCAGTGGTGAGATAATAAACAAAAAGAGGCTCATGTGCAATCTCAAATGTTATTTTCTTTTTATGAGAGTTTCATTCACTTTTTCCTCTTCTGTTTACATTTTTTTCTGTTGTCTCGTTGACGAGTTTGGGTTTGGTAAAGAAACATGGCTAATTGAATAAACCTTTGATGTAAACCGGACAGTACAATTAGATTTGATGTGACAAAGTGATGAAACAAACAATGTGCCCACACAACTGCACTCAGCAACATCGATCTTTACTTGTTAATGGCTAAATACAGTAAAGAAAGACATATTTGACTAATCTGAGACAATATCAAGCTTTGCACAGGGTGAAATGCAAGTTGAAGAGTATAATGCTTAAGGATGAGACAAGGAAAACTGTATAATGCCAGCCTGCACCACAGCACTGAAACTAAAAATAAATCACTATCAAGAAAAGGACAAGCCTTGTTTCAAGGCTCCAACTGCTCTATTAATCAGACTCTTCTCATACATGTCTTGCAGAAACTGAATAAGAGCATGTGGGATGTCTTAACCAGTGGGCTCATGCATTTGTCTCTGATCTGATAAATGAAATTGCACTGCTGCTCTATAGTGAACACGATTACAGTCTGAAGAACTTATAGATTTGTTTTATTCAATGTCAAAAGCAATTCAACTTTATTGCCAAATATCTCTATCTAGATAACTGTAATTTGAATTTCCCTGGTGTTACTTTCCTTATACTGTTTAACTGCATTCATACGAGTAACACGATGTGACCTGGAGGCCTTCAGCACAACTGTGCTTGGATTAGCCTAAGGAAAAATCTGCAGTGTGAAATGTCTACTAATAGCCAAGATCATTTGCATTCTGAGAATAAAGCCAGACAATGACATACAAGGAAAAGTTTGTGACCTATTTGCACTCTATTTCTAGAAATGAGTGAACAATGCACACTCCAAGACCCACTACAATAAGAGATATAACCCGTTTCCTTGATCCTTAACATGCATTTTACATTTTTTTTGTATTTCTGTAAAGATTAATAAAAACAATTCTACAAGGCTAAACCTTTGTATTTTTCAAAAAAATAAATTAAAAAAAAAAAAAAAAAAAACACGCTCCCTGCCAATTTTAAATAGACTTTTCCCCAAATATGAAAAAAGTCAAATATGCTTATTGAAACATCAATCAATCATGAACCTTTACTTGGATGATAAAACTAAGACATATAAAAGTCATAGTCTTCCTGTTAAGCTACAAATAAGTTTATACAGGGAGAAGTTGCAGGCCAATATAATAATATTATTTTTGATTTATCTGCAGCGCTTAGTTTCTACTGTGGGCAAGGCAAGTTGAATTCTGGAAATAAAGTCAGCACAGGAGGTAGAGTAGGTCATCTACTAATCGGAAGGTTGGGGGTTTGGCAAGATAGTTTGGCAAGTTGGGCAAGATACTAACCAGAAGTTGAATGTCAGATAAAAAGCACTTAAGCATAGAAAAAAAAAAAGTGTTTGTGTGAATGGGGCATATTGTATAAAGTGTTTTGAGTGCTCAGAGAGAGCAGAAAAACGATACATAAGAACCAGTCCATTTACCAGTGACATATAAGACAAAGTTTGTGAACTTGATTTGCCCTATTTACATGAGTAAATGCTGACCAAACCTCTAAAGAAAAGAGACTGCTGCCTACCGAGCAGCGACCCATAGCTTGGCCTTTCAAGCAACAGCTGGCAGTGAAAGCACCAAGCCTTTTAAGCTGCTAGTGATGAGGCTGCATCCCTCAGAGCAGGGATCCATCCTGTGTTAGTATGTAATGTAATGTAGATGCAATGCATCTAGCCGGGCTGCAGGCCCCGACTACTTAACCCTGCTTACCGGCTCCGGGATGCCTGTGAGCTCCGTGCGAAGAGTGGCGCTGCGCCCCTGCGGACAGGTAGCTCCCCTGGGTGTGCTGCTGCTGGTTCTCGGGGTAGCTACGACCTCCGTGGTGCGGCGCCCAGCTAGAGTTGCTCTGCTGCGGGTAGTTCACCCCTCCGCCGCTGGCGCTCATCAAGCCCCCGTTACCGATCGCGTTAGCGCCGCCGTTGCTTCCAACGCTGCCGTTCATGGCGAAATGAAAGAAGCCAGACCGAGACCGCGACCGAGTCCTCGGGGGGTCCATGGCTAGAAAAGGACGAGGGCGGTGGTGGATGTAATGTGATGTACGGGCAGGTGCCTCGCTCTTCAGACCGCTTTTCCGTCTCTCTCTCTCTACCCGCCCAGTTACCTCTGACGATCACCTGCTACTGCGAGTGTTTTCTGAGGCATTTAAAGCTATTGTTTTAATGAGATGAGACACCTGAAGGCAGCAGGTTCAGGGAAGCACAGCCCTCGTATGTCGCACAAGCACCATCTGCATCGACTCCATCCACTCTTTCCCCTTTTTGCTATCGGTGCCGCTCAACTTAACGAAAAACCGCTTATTATTTTCTTAAACCATAAGTATTCCAAATTAATACATCTGCATACAGTACAAAAAAATTATGTTTTAACTCTTCGTTATCGCCAGTGCTGTCCTCATTACTAGAACGGTTTAACAATTTTCTGCGTCTCTTTTGTGTTTTCACAGTCAACAGTCAGGCTTTCCCCACATTAAATAAAAGTATTTTATACGCACCGGTCGCACAGAATTAAGTCTTATATGAGTGAAACCATTGCCGAGACTTATATTTAGGAACAACTGAAAATAATAGCCTGCTCTGTGCCACCAAAAAGCCAGCTAAATAAAACACTTCGATCCGACAACACAAAACATAAGCAAGATGGCTAGCTGTAAAGCGTTAGCAAACTAAAAAAAAAAACAAAAAACAAAAGAACGGCCGCCCGGTAGTTGCTTGCAAAATAAAGTTATTACCATAAGTTTGTCAATAAATTAGAAGTAAACCACAGCGGCTTGCCTACAGTAAACAGAAAAGTTACACCCCTCTGCGTTTGCTAACTATACCTGCTCGTTCATTAGCATAAATTCGATTTTCCAGCTAGCCCAAGGCTAACAGGAAGCGGGGTCTAGAGGGGAAAACAAGTCCAACAGTGCCGACATTACGAGCTAGCGAGCGTCGCTCCGTGTCAATGTCAGGCTGGTCGGTGAGCAGAGCTAAATAACGAATATCCTATCTACATGAAAAAGCGAACAGCTACCTCGTCCGTCAACTGAGGTGGACAGTATATGTCTAATTTAAATCCCCTCTCGCATTCGCTATCGAGTGTTTTCTCTGGTCAGCGGGGAGTGTAGTGGAGATCAATCAATGGGAGGTTCGCATCGCTGTCAAGTCATCATCAATCGATAGCAGAACGACATTTTGCTAAATTGCTTTCTACTTTTCATGTAAAATTACACAACGTCGCTAGAAAGGAAAAGTAAAAAGTGAGGAGAGCAAAATATGTCTCATTAGCATGCGTCAAGGTCGACTTTAACTACTGGCTTGTTTTCGGAATTGACTATTTTTGTCTGGCCAACCGCAGGCATCAGCTCCGCTCATTAATTATTCAGCAGCTTCAAAGCAGAAATACTATGAGACAAGGCTTTGAGAGCCTCTGGTATCCCGGGGCTTTTTCAGCTGGATGTGCTCCACATACACGGATACTCACCAATGCACTGCGTAAACCTAAATCCCTTTATTCGGTTTCCACGCAGAAAATATTTATTCTTGTGCTGTGATCACAAATTATACAGTACTGTGCAAAAGTCTTGAGTCATTCTTCTTTATATTTTTCTAAGAAATGAGAAATAGGTGCAGCAAACATACAGCGAAATACGGTATATCAGAAAAACAGAGTTTATACAATGGTCATGAGATTGAAAGTCAATATATGTTATGGCCACCTATATTCTTCAACACAGCCTTAATTATCTTAGGCAAGCTTTCCTGCAATTTCTGTAAGTCCTCAGGGACAGTCTTCCAGGCTTCTTGAAGGACAAAGATCTTCTTTGGATATTGGCTGCCTTTTGTTCTGTTCTCTGTCAAGATGATCCCACACTGCTTCAATAGTATTGAGGTTCAGGCTTTGGGGAGGCCAATCAAAGATAGCTTAACTGCTTTAACTCCATCGGCAGTGTGTTTGGAATCATCATTCATTCAACACCACTGACTGAAACGCCGCCCCAAACAATGACAGAGCCTCCACACGTCTTACAGATGGCTGTAGACGCTCACTCATGTACCTGTTCTGTACAATACTGATATTGATTTGAACCAGAAATTTCACATTTGTGTTCATCACTTCATAAGACCTGTTGCCACTTATCCAGTTCTTAAGCAGTTTGGCATACCTCAGCCTTTTCTGCCTGTTTCCCTCCCTCAAGAATGGCTTCTTGACAGCCACCCTTCTGCTGAGACCATTTCTGATGAGGCTTCAGCGAACAGTAGATGGATCAAATGAAGGGTCAGCTGTGTCTCTCAGGTTCTGTGTCCGGTCTTTGATGTATATGACTTTCAGGTACTGTTCTTTTGCTATAGACAGTTTTTTTAGGCCTGTTTCCTCAAAATATTGAAGGAGTCACTGCACACCACACTGAGACATGCCAAGTCTTAGGCTAATAGCTTTTGGGGAATTACCTTGTTAGTACAGAAATAGTATTTTATGCTTGTCAAACTGTGTTATTTTTGGCATTTTTCATAGTTTTGGCTTTTAAAAAAAGGAACAAATGATGGGCCTCTGTTATTTGTAGACACAACACTGGTTCAGCCCTAGATTTAGGTGCCTTTTTATGTTTAAATGATTCAATGTAAAAAAAATGTCCAAAGAAAAACTTTGAAAGACTTTTGGTCAAGGCTACTTTAAAACAATTACAGGAAAGTCTGGCACTTTTGAAGGAAAATAAAAAGAAATGAGTGATTCAAGACATCCACAGTTTCTCCTTTACAGTATACATGTCTGTGTAGGTTCTCAATCATCCAGGTCCTGGTAATCTAAGGAGATACACTCAACTGTACATCTGCATCTAAAGGATAAAGGTCACTCTTTCGAGGATGTCAATGTTCACATTTTGGAGAGAAGACAGATGATTTGAAAGAGGAGTGAAAGAAGCCGTCTATGTCCACTGTGAAGGACCATCTTTAAAAAGAAGGGGTGGCTTACAACACCAACTGTCTACCACCTACAATCCAGTTTTAAGATCCCTTCCCCTAAGGGAGAACTCCCACTAGGGCTTAAATACCTGGGATTCTCCACCATTTGGTCTTAGAAGTGAAGAAGCTTCTCAGATGAGGGGTGAAACGTCTTCAAGCAACTTAAAGAAGTCCAGTTGCTTTTGTTTCCACGCTCCTTAGACTACAGTATTCATGTTTTTCTTTACAATATGCCACTTAAACATCTAGGCAGATTTCAAAATAATATAAAAAATTAAATGTTACTATGAAGGCAACTACATTCACAAAATATTACATCTGAATAAAAAATCTAATCTAATATAATCTAATAAAAACAAAACATGTTCAAAACTGTGTAGGTGTAAAATACTTAAGTATTAAACTACAAAACTAAGTATTAAGTACCAAAGTACATTCCTGTATACGTTTCAGTTTTCTGTACTGTCAATAAATGTTGATAAATACACAGATCGAGAGATCACATGCACAAAATGACTTCTTTGCAAACTTGATACATTTATTAGCACTCAAAAAATAAATACATTAAAAAACAATCAGCTATCATTTTTTTCTGTGGCGTACTCTTTGTTTTGGGGAAAGAAGATTTACACTCCCGATATCTATGTCAGCATGGGGATACAAATACCCACGTTTTAGCCCTCCTCTTTTCTTCCACCTTTCTGCCTCTCTGCTCTTCCTGCTCTTTTTGCCACCTGTCTCATCCCTCCTTTTCTTCTGTGGAGGTGCTGTGGACTGCTTGTGCCTGTCATCGGGCTGCCTAAAGGGGACTCTGGGATAGGCTTCGTCATCAGAGCTACAGCGGGACTTCATCAGTAGTCCTCCTTCCCGCCTGGCCTGAGCGTCCCTCCTCAGACGCTTCACCTCTCGTCTCTCTTTGCACCTCTCTTGCCACGTCTTCCTCCTGCCAGCTCGGGTGTGCAACTCCTTCTTTGTCTTTGTCCACCCCTGGACTGATCGATTCTCCTCGCCGCTCGCCCCTGTTTTTTCAGACAGGTCTGAGAAACCATGTGCAGGCTCTGAAAACACAGAAACACAAAAGACGTCCTTGACAAGTCTGATCCTGTTTTAACTGAATAACAGATGATTAAAAGCAGCTGTTGAACTAATAAATCTTTAGTTTATTTCCTGATCAAACGCAGTGTGAAAAGAACGCTTTATCAACCAACTCTGCAGTTCTTCTGAACTCTACAGAGATAATGTTTTTCAGTTCATTGTGTTAGTTTTATGTTTTAATTCACTTAATTCACAGTGCTGGTTTCAGTAATTAAAAGGCAGCACTGATAAACCTACCAATCCCACCCAAGCAGTAATTGGTACATTTAAATAGTGAAGGGGCATATTTTGTTGCAGAGCTGTTAGAGATCAAGAAAATGTGTCCAATAACTAAAAATTCAGACCCAGAGTTACACCAATCCAAAGAAAGCACCTTCACAGAATTCACGTGTCAATCTATTCTCACCAAAAAAAGCACCCTGGTGCATTTTGAAAGTGTTCCCTCACCATTCAAAAGAGCCAGCAAAGAGCATAAATGCCCAATAACATCATTTGTCTTTTGATAAATTGTTTCATTTGAAATGTTTTTCTGGCCAGGATGTGACCTGTTTGCATTTTGTATCCCACTTCTGATTAAATACCCAAAGCCTTGTATCATTATCATGCTTCTGCTATGCTTCTTGGACAAGGTGAAAAACAGTCTGGGTAGAGTGACAAAAAATAAAGTATGATTAAAGCAATCCCAAAGCAGAAAAATGGCTGGCATTTCTCATTAAAAACCAACAAACATTTAAGTCCACACATCTCTAGACAATGACATTTTTTTAATCGTTTTTCCTCTGTACACCATCACTATGGATTTAAATCAAACAACTGAGATATAACTGAAGTGCAGACTTTCAGCTTTAATTCAAGGGGTTTAATTAAAGTATTGTCTGAACTGTTTAGGAATTACAGCTATTTTTATACATAGCCCTTCATTTTCAGAGGTATTTTCAGAAGTAATTGGACAACTGACCTGTGAATGCAATGATACATCGAATATTCCCGTAAAGCTCACTTTTTATTCTTCAAACCTGTTTTAATTTAGTCTCAAGCGCAAATGGGAACACAGTTACAGTCATTTAAAAAGTACTTGTACAATAGGGCCGCCACCAGGTCGAAGGTAAAAAAAAACAGGTTAATCAGACAAACGATCTCCAGTAGACACCATTTGTATCTCGTGGTGATTCAATAGAAATCTCAATTTGAGACCCAACGAGATGGCAATACAAGTGAGGGAGGCCATCGTTAGACTGAAAAATCAAAATAAACCTATCAGAGAGATTGCAAGCACTTAAGGAGTGACCAAAATCTTTAAAGAATTCCTAAAAAGAATGAATGCACTGGCCAGCAAAATGCATGATGACAGAATTATTTCCATGGTTAAGAAAAACTCCTTCACAACATCTGACAATGTGAACAACACTCTCGAGGAGGTAGGCGTATCGTTATCAAAGTCTACAATCAAGAGACGCCTTCATTTATGGAAATAAATAGGGCTCACAACAATGCGCAAACCACTGGTTACACTCAAGAACAGTAAGGTCAGATTAGACTTTGTCAGAAAACATCTAAAACAGCCTGCGCAGCTCTGAAACCAAATCCTTGGACCAACGAAACCACGTTGAACCTACCAGAGTGATGGGAAGACAAAAGTATGGGGAAGGAGAGAAACAGCTCATGATCCAAAGCATACCACATCACACAACACATATCTTCCTAGCATGGTGGAGGCAATGTAACAGCATGTGTACATACGACTGCCAGTGGAACCAGATCACTGGTGTTTATTGATGAGCTGACTGCTAATAGAATGGATAATGACCCAAATCGTACTACAAAAAAACAAAAAACAAACAAAAAGTGTTTCTGAAGGCAAAGAAATGGGATATTCTGCAATGGCCAAGTCAGTCACCCGATCTCAGCCCAACAGAGCATACTTTTCAGTTACTGAAGCCCAAATAAAGGCACAGCCTGAACTGAAAGCAGCTGCAGTAAAGGTGTTGCAGAGCATCTCAAGGGAGGAAACACAGCATTTGGTGATGTCAGTGGGTCCTAGACTTCAGCGAGTCATTGAATGCAAGGGATTTCACTATATTTAAAATATTTAAAGTTAGTGCATCCAATTACTGTTGATCCCTGAAAAATTGAGGGCTATGTATACAAATGGATGTAATTCCTAAGCAGTTATAAAACCAAAGTCTGCACCTCAACACATAATGATCTGATTGTTCGATTAAAAGTCAACTTGGCGGACGTACAGAAAACTTATGGACTTGACTGTATATATAAATGAACAACTCATTTCAGGAGATAATTTTGGTTATAATTCACGCTCAGTGTTCAGTTTACATCTGTTGTTTTAGAACTAACAGGCAGCTCCAATAGCACTCACATGTACAGCCCAAACAAAGATACACCGATTGTAAAATAATACTGTAAAAACTCTGATATCAGCTTCATCACCTTTAACTCTTTCCTCTAGCCTGGTCCGAAGTTGGAGAATGTCTTCCATGGTGTCATATCGGTAAACATAAGGCAATGATGGAAAGGTGCCCGTAACCATCCTCCTTTTAGTGCACTCCTGATACAGAAGACAGACAGTGAAACAGATGAGACAAAAGAAGAAAAAATGAGCTGAAGAATGGATACAGGACAGTGGAAAATGGATGCAACTGAGACTTAAATAGAGAGAGAATTTAACTAAGTTTGATTCAACACAAAAAAAGAACAGGAGGAGAACAAATGTTGTGTAGCGAGGTGAAGTGAAAAAACTAATCAAAAAAAGAGTAGCAAGTTTAGGAAAAAGACAAGTGAGAGACCAAACAGATTAGGCGGTAGACATAAAGGCAGACAAAGATCTAGTGAAAGTAAGATGAGGATTAAATGTATTTATCACTTACATAACCGTAATGTCCTCTTTTAGAACAGTTGTAACAATGAATGCGGCACTTCCTGTGATGGAGGTTGTGTCTTGCCTGTGGCCTGAGGGGAACCTCTACCCTAACCTGGAAGAGAAAGGTCAAATGAAGGACATTTCTACAGCGATAACAAACATCCACTGATCTCTTGGCTATTTTAGCAGTACACACCTATCAACAGACTCCTGATAATGGGGGTATTCTGGTCTGATTCCCAGCAGGTGGGATCTTCATTGCATTTGATTCCCCTGATCTTTTTCCCCCCATTTTCCATCTATTTTTTACTGTGACTATCTATGAAAAGGCAGAGAATACAGCTTTCAAAATTGCCTAATTAAAATGGTCTCCTGCCACCGAGTACCTAGATCAATTCTATTGCTTACTTTAGAGAAAAATCATTAAGAACTCCAAT
This sequence comes from Oreochromis niloticus, assembly GCF_001858045.2. Lineage (NCBI taxonomy): Eukaryota > Metazoa > Chordata > Actinopteri > Cichliformes > Cichlidae > Oreochromis > Oreochromis niloticus. The sequence goes on from NC_031966.2 coordinate 22,352,009, forward strand.
TAGGTTTACACATTGAGCCAGAAAGGCTTGTTATTATTCATTTTGCTGAGTAAAGAAGATTAGATTTTTTTTTTTTTAAGAAAGAGCAGATAAAGAGGAGTCAAAACTCACTGTCAAGTGGTATTGTCTCCACGTATCAGGGCAGGCCTGAGGAAAATCCAGAAAACAGAGAAGAAATGTTTTCTTCAAGCAACAACGAGGAAGACAAAGAACTGTTTGCAAGAAATAAAACAACACTTCATAAATTGAGCCCACACATTCATGAGGTTACAGAATCTGTCAACAAACAACTGTCAAATGTTTTCAACGCTTCCTTCGGCACAATAACACACTCTGCAACACCAACACTCAAAGGGGCCAGACCTGCGAACTCACATCAGAAAGGTGCCCTGTCATCCCGCAGCGTAGGCAGTGCTGGTTCCACACTGGAGGCAGATCACAGGGCTTGAGCCCGTGTGAAGGCAGTCCACATCTACCACAGGGGCGACTTGGACATTTCCTTTGGATGTGACCCTGGATCCCACAAAGGACACATGTGGGACATTTCTGCCAACACAGAGACAAAACAAACAACAAAAATATTTTTTAAATGGTCCTGTCGAGGAACCTCTGCAGGTGTCCATGGAAACAGCACTGATGAGCGAGTTCATTCACCTTGCGGAAGGAGCAGCTTTTGGCAAGGTGTCCTGTCCTGTTGCATACACGACAGATCAGGGAACAACCAGGCGAGAAATAACGGCTGGTCAGAGACTGATCCGTGCCACTCTAGATAAGATGATCCAGGAAAAAAGAGTAGCAAGTTTAGGAAAAAGACAAGGAACACAGAGATTTTTAAAATTAGGTTAAACCATAATTTTGTCTCCACACTGCAAAATTAAAGGTACAGAAGCAATTTGTTGAAGTTATTTGACAGAAAAAAGAATGCTGTACTCATGAATATACATTGATTAGTGTGTTATTACATCTTCAAACACACCAATGCCTTCCAAAACCCTTAAATCTCTTTTTCATTATGTCTTTCTTCTCCATCACTGCTCTCCCTCTGTTCCACCTGATCATCTTTCTCCTCACCTCAAACCTCCTTTCCTGACTTGAAATCGAAGCTCTAAAACACAAAAGCATGCATAAAATGCTTATTTATTCCCAATATTGTCGCAATTGCTCCAGTCCAACAATTAATAATAATAAAAATTGATTGGATTTATATAGCGCTTTTCAAGGCACCCAAAGCGCTTTACAATGCCATTATTCATTCACGCTCACATCCATACACTGGTGGAGGCAAGCTACGGTTGTAGCCACAGCTGCCCTGGGGCAATTTTAGATCAATGTCAAAGAATGTTCACTAACACTAGCTAATTGCAGCTAACAGAGGTTAACAAAGGCTAATAGCAGCTAATAGAAGTTAACAGCAGCACTTACATAGAGAAAAGTTCAGCATCTTCAAAAGCTCACCTCAGTGTTGCTGTCATTGGGCAGAAGTGAGCTTCACTGACTCGTTGACTCATATTGGACTTATTTCACAAAGTTTTACAGACTCCCCCAGATTAAATTAAAGTGGACACCCAGCATATTGACAGCTGAGGTAAACAGCGGACTGACAGGCTACACTCACTACAGATGAGCTGCAGTGAGTGTAGTGAGTTGTTTGTCTGTAGCTAGTATTATGCACTTGAGCTAAGAGAAGTAAGAAAGCAGAATTCAGTTGACTTCAATCTGAAATCTACTGACTTCTACAAGTGAGATTTTACGCACTGTACCTTTAAACTACAGATAATAACTTTTCTTAAAGTGTTTTGTTCCATCCTTTACCACAGTTTCACAGATAGATAATTTCCTAAATGAAATAGGCCATCCTATAGTATTCATGAAAGCTGCTAAAAATCCAAAGTTACCTTGTCTTTCACAGACACAGCCCAGCTTTCTTTTACTGATTTCGGCACGTTGCCCTTCAAATCTGTGTTGGAGAGAAAGACCAGGGGGAACATTAATAAATACAACTAAATATTGTGTGCAAAAAAATATCCAAATTTAAGCTGATCTCAGCATAGTTACTGAACAGAAACGTAAGCACCTAAAAAGGCATTAAAAAGAAAAATAGGGTTTTTCAAAGCTTGGTAATCTTTTCTAAGCATTCAGTTTCGATAAAGCAGGAGCTCTAAAAAATAATGAAGGGCACCTGACCTTTCTGAACTAACTATCACTTATGTGTAAAGAAAACCTTAAACTTTACTGCTCCAGTGGAGCCCCGAGCTGGTGGGTCAAATCAAAGTGGTTGTTCTGTGCAGCTCCCTGGTGTGAATATGATAATCTTCATCCAAAGCACCAAGCTAAGCAAACTGTCTCTGTATACACTTTAAAATAAATTGCACTCCCACACATTTACAAAAATAACTGTGCACTCACTGGGTCCATTTACTCTTTTTGGTTGAAATGCATTTACAGAGATGCGTTTTTAGTCATCTTTATTTTTCTTCATTTTTCTCTCTATGCTGGAAGCTGGTACATCCATAAAAAAAATAACTAAACTGTATCACGACAGCCCGTTGTAGAAAACATTAGAGCTCATGGGAATATCACCAAAAATCACCTGTTGTGTATTCAGCAGCAACAGCAGCACAATAAGTAAGCAATAAGTACATAGCATCTGTTTGTTGTTTGAACTAACTGCAGTTTAAATCTGTTTTATCTCTAATTAAATAATTATTAAAGTACATGTATTAAAGTCTTCCTTTTGAGCACCAGCATCCAGTTTTTTTGTGAACCAATCCCCGTAACAGTGAGCACAAGCATGTGGTGACAGTTCATGATTTCTTGAGCTCACTGATTTGTTATCATCCCTTTTTTTAAATTTAAGTATTGATTATGCGTGTAATTAATTGTGCATGGTTCAAAAGCCTCTTCACGCCACCAAGTTTAGGTGTTTGATGACTTTTGAGGATCAAAATGGCTAAATGGTCCCCTGGGGTGGATTACTTTACTTTGACCCTCACGTCTAATATTCACTAGAATTTGTTTTTTTCCAGTTATAGTATCATTGGATGTGATTCAGTGTACATTTCTCCGATTGTTAAAACAAAGGCACAAAATAACCTTCAGATATTTTGCCAGAAAACAAACTGCCTTTCAACATAAAAAAATTAAATCTAACCAAATCTCAAATTTCAACCAGACAAAATTTTAACCAGACAAAAATTCAAAGTTGAAGCCATTCAGTAGTATGTAATCTACATATAGTCACTGTGAATAACATCCATCCATCTAGATTAGCTCAGCTTTAACACACATTACAAATAGGTTGTGGAATAATTGCAATTACTTTTATTTGTTTTGTTATTGCAGATTTTGGTTGGATATCACTCCTGTATTGCACTTACTTCTGACTTTTTTCTTTCATATTTAAACTCAGCAAAATCTTCCTCTCGCGCTTGCATTAGGACTACGGAAATAAAATGACAGGACACCATATTCTTTACCCAAAAGCTGACCAAGTCAAGTTTCACCTTCATCATCTAAGTCCTCCCCGGAGCTGTTCCTGTAGCTCAGATTGAGCTGGATGCTCGAGTCCTCCACCTGTTCCTTTCCTTCCAGGATCATCCACTCCTCTATGGGCTGATCCTCATCTTTATCGTCCTGTAGGTCATCACCAGAAGACGGTTCCAGCTCAGCGTCCAGCAGAGCCCCTTTTCCTCCAGAGGAGAATGGAAAGACCAGGAGGAGCGGAGGGGAGCTTTCTCTGCTCTGTCGTGCAGCTTGTTTGCAGCTCATTGAATGTATCATACTTTCTCTTTCGTCTTCCGAACTGCTGGACCCCTGAATAAAGAAATCTTCGGAGCCTTCCTCCCCATCATCAACTTCATTTTCCTCAGTGTGCTCCATAATCAGACCTGACACAACCTGTAGCGGAACAGCGCCACCCACAGGCGACTGTCTTCGCTGCTAGCAAACAGCGGTAACTGATGGGTCTTTTACACGTTTTTATCAATGTCTTAGATCCGGCCGAACTGAAACCGTTTTGGTTCAAACCGGGATAATTAGCGCGCGGGTGTGCAAAGAATTAAAGAAAAACGAATTTTGTCGCGAGTTGAGTAGCACCGCAGTGCACGAGGCGGTTAGCTAAAGTAGCAGCTAAACATTACCAAGTCAAATAACTTCAGTAAACATGATATTTGGCTACCTACAGCTTTAACTCCCAATACTTCGCTTTCAGGTTCATGGCGTAAAATTACTGTTCCTTCGATAAAGCGCGGAAAAAGCTTGCTTTTCTCCTATGCTTGTTTACTTGTGTGGAGTGTTTTACCCGGCGTTTCCGGAAAATGTTGGACAACAAAAACTTAACCCAGCGTCCAAAGTCTGTCTAGGAATTTCCAGGTATAGTCAGTGATAAAAGAGGACCACGTTTGTATGAAAAACTACTTTCTGATAACCGTTTTGAGTTTAATTGTTAGAGATTGAAGTGAAGTTAGAGCATTTTATAATATGGACTTCATTCTGCAGCGTAGCTAAAGCTGTAGGATTAATTTTGTGACGTAAATATAGATTATTTAACTCAGAAATGTAATCACATTAATACATTTTGAACTGAAATAGGACTATCGGTCTACATTTAGTCGATATATATATATAAAATATAAAATATTTATTTTATATTTTAAAAAAAACTAAACCAATGATTCAGTAGTTTCTCACATGGTTGTGGAGGAATTTTTGACCCACTGTTTGCAATATTTACAATATCCCTTCAGTTCATTTTGAGGTTTGCAGGTTTTCAGCTATGCACAGCTCTTTTAAGGTCCCACCACATTTCAATCAGGTTGATGTCTGGACTTTAACCGTGCCATTGCAACACCTTAATTCAGAGCTGCGGAGAGGGCTCTGTCATGCTCTACAAATTATGTCAGTCTTGCCCGACATCGCTGCACATGGGAACAATAAACAGTCAAAACTTAACTGAAATGTTGTGCTGAAAAAGTATACCAGCAACAGCCATGATACAAACATGATAATCTATTATAAAAATACTACATTTTTGATGTTCTTGCAATTAAAAATGGTTTGATGTGTACACCTAATATGTGCAAGATAAGTTGTATGCACCTGTTGCCTGATGATTTACCATAATATTATTGTAATAGACAGATGTCACCTACACAGCCTGCTTATTGTTCTTCCTTTAAACATTAAAACTGATTTATCACCAGCAGAAATCATCTGCTGGTCAGGCTATGCATTGTGTGGATAAGCATATGTTTCTTATATGCAGCAAAGAAGGCAGGTGTAGTTTTTGTTTTTGTAACTATTAAATATCTCACGTTATTTTTATGATAAATAATTTTACAAGCACCTCGACTGTGGGGACTTAAGGGGCTCCGCCTTGGGGACACTGATTCACCACTTCTGTATTTCTAAAGTCCTGGTACAGCCCTGCTCACACGAGCTGCTGCACGCACGTGTGCGTTCAAAGGGCTCCAGCAGCTTTCCAGCGCGCAGGTGCTAAAAGTATCAGAGAGGAGCCTCTGACCTGCCATCTCGAACCGCACACAACTTTAGTTTGTCAGTTTCTTGGTTGGTTTAAAATGTTGCATCTTCCACAATAACCGCACCCAGAAGCAGAAGTCCAACAGATCTCCAAGATTTTTCCACACTTAGACAAAAGTCTGTTATGGAAGTGCATTTTGGACAGACTCCGCTCACCGTTACGCAGAGTAAGTAGCCTAATTATGTTTCCTAATGAGGGACTTTACCAGCACCGTTGCCCAGACTAGTGTTACCTCTTTAACTTTAGGCAGTAAACGACAGTCGGCGCACAGAGCGCATGAATAGGTGGTCTAAGGAGTAACACAATTTAACTGATGCTCCTTCATCCGTTCCGGTGCTCAGGGCACGGTGGAGTCAATCAGCTTGGTGGTGTCTTCATTAACGGCCGCCCGTTACCTCACGTTGTGAGACAGCGCATCGTGGAGCTCGCGCAGCAGGGCGTGCGTCCCTGTGAGATCTCCCGCCGCCTGCGCGTCAGTCACGGCTGCGTCAGCAAAATACTGGCCAGGTAAACGGAGCCTGTAATGTACGAAGGAGCATCAGGGCCACGTTAACAAAAATGATACTGTTAATCATCGTGAGATTGAAATATGGAGATTAAAGCCTTTTACATAATGCTTTGTGTAGTGAAATCTACTTCACAACTGGTTTCATTAAGGAAATTATGTATTTTTTAGCTCATGAACGCAGTTTGCTGATACGTGATGGGTATAAGGTCGCTGAAGAGCTGAAAGCTGCATTTGGTCAAAAAGAAAGAAACACGAGCTTGGAAGAGTAAAATAAAACAGCTGGAAATGGACAGGCGTAAGGATACCGATGGTTAAGAGGGCATAGAGGGTGCGTAGAGGGTGTATGTTGTATCACAAGACACAAGAAGACAGCTGATCAAGTTGTTTCACTAACTCATCTACACATCCTAGAAGCTGTGGCAGATGTTTGACTTGAAACAACTGTTATCTCCACATTTCGACTTTATCAAAATGTTATCAAATTAAAATGATTTCGAGTTCATTCCAGAAATTTCGACACTATTTTTTTCTTAATGTGGCCCAAATTCTCCGTCGTAGGGGTAATGTGTGATAGTATTTGTTTTAGTGTATTAATTCACACATAAAGGTATTTTTAAATGCATTTTAGCGTTAGTGATGTCTGCCCGGCTGTTTTGCCACTTTTCCAAAAGAAAAGTGTATCATTTGAATATGAAAACCAAATAATTTAAACAATTTTTTTAGCTTATTTGTAAATGTGAGTGTAATTTCTTTGTTACACTGTGATATTTTGTTGTTGTTTTAAGCTTTAAGCTTGACTTTTAAACTTCTTGGTTTTTCTCACTTCATTACAGTTTGAGGTTTTTATGGAAAATGTAAAAAAAAAAATATATATTACAATAGCTGATAATGTACTTAAAGGTGAAAATCCTTGGAAGGTGCTTTTTGATGTGGTTGTTATACAGCATTGCTTTCAAGTAAAATGTTAGCCCACCTGATAGATATCGACATTGTTTGTTCAGGTACAATGAGACAGGAAGCATCAGACCCGGACTGATCGGGGGCTCTAAGCCCAAAGTGGCCACTCCCCGAGTTGTGCAAAAGATCCTGCAACTGAAACACCACAACCCCACCATGTTCGCCTGGGAGATCCGAGACAGGCTGCTGCTGGAGCAAGTGTGTGACCAGAACAGCGTGCCCAGCATCAGCTCCATCAACAGGTACAGTGTGTGAACTCACGTGTGTCTGACTACACAGATTTTAAAAGTGAAGAAAAACGTTAAGTGAGTTATTTCTGTCCTCACAGAATCATCAGGAAGAAAGTTCAGTCCGAATCTTGTGAAGCTGGTAAGACTTTGTTCCTTTTACCCTCTCGTGCTCTCACAAATGTTTAATGACACTAAACCTCTGCCTCTGCAGTGTCCTCAGCATCATCAGTTGCCATGGGAACAGCCTGTTCCTCCCCATCCAGCTTTTCCATCAGTGGGATTCTGGGAATCTCAAAATATAGCTGCAAGCTACCAGAAGGTAATGTAATCTGTGAGCATGAGCTGCAATTGTTCATGTTGAAAGTGTAGGCTCACAAGTATTCTATTAATTTCTGTATTTTCACTTCTACTACCAATGCTGAATATCTGGACCCAGGAAGCTTTAGTTTCTGTTTAAACAGATGATAATAGAATATAAGGTCAAGTCCAGGATACACCCTAGTTTGTCAGCCATCATGGATGGGCAGATAGTAAACAGCCATGAACTGCAAGAGATAAAGCAACAACTCTTCATACCAGTGCATTTGACTAAACAACTATGAGTTTTATTTTTGTTTATTTTGAGAAAATTGGAAGATAATCAGATCCTGAGGTCACAGAAACAGTTAGTGAGGGATTGAGGAGGATGTCTGGCAGACAGTTTGTGGTGATGTGGAGCTGAGAGAAGGTTTAGGCTATGCTTGCATAATTTCTTTTTCTAAGTGCTATTGAGCCCTGGGAAACACATTTGGTGAGAGGGGTTAGAAGAGAGGAGAAACTCTTAAACTGTTATTATTGTATTTCATATCGAGTCATACAAACTTCTCATCTGATTGTAGTCATGTTGGTGTCACAAATCTAGAAAGGTTCATATCTGCTCATGAGCTTGTGCCTCTGGAGAGGTGCACAAGCTCAACCCCAGTGACACTAGCTGGATAAGTGGTGAAGAATGTAAAGTTTCCCTTTTTGACCAAATCTCCACATTGTTCAGATGCCTTTGAAAGTCCTATTTTTAATACCTTTCCAGATTTTTTTATGCCCCTTTTAAAAAAAATCTTGAAGTTGTACCAAGAAAATGTCATTTCTGCAAGAGAAATCAAACACATTGTTTGAAATTGCACGCTGAAGACAAATTTCAGTGGCCATTTCTTTTTCTATTGTAAGAGCTCACACACATGGATGTATTTACAGAGCAGGCTCAGGGTTTTCTCCGCAGCTCGTGACCACATGGCAGACTGATGTGAAAAGCCAGCGGTCTTATGTTAATATTAGTCTGACTAAAACAACCTCCGCGGCAGGAGGTCCACCTCAGCTCCCCAGGCTTCTGTCCTCAAAGCCAGCTCCTCGCTGCCTCCTCCTCACCTTGGCCTCTCATTACAGGCCCATATACCCTCACTTCTCCATCACTGCAAACATTAGAAGAGGAGATTGCATGAACAAATATGCATAGTTACCCCTGGAAACGCAGGCATGCATGTGTTTCATCATTCGTCTAATTAGAACAAGTGAAGATAGAAATGGAGATAGGAAGGGAAATAAAAGTGAACCTGAGCTGAAGCTGTTTTGTTTTCCAGCGGGGGACATCTCCCGCAGTGTGTACCAAGACCAGCCGTGTTCATGTTATGACACCTGGGGACAGCCTGACCCCTGCATGATCTCTCTGTCCAGCTTAACCTCTTATACAAGCCTGCCAGCTAATCCAGAAATGGGTCAGTATTTACTGAATTATGATCACTTATCTCTCATATGAGGTCAGCTTTGATGTGTCTTCCTCTCTCTCTCATACGTCCTCTTGTTTAGGACCTTTGTGTCAGTGCAGCTGAATAAGGAGCCTTGAGAAGAAAGAATATCACCGCTTTAGTGCCACAAACAGGATGACTGCAGAACTTGTTTAACTGTAATTATATTTATTACTGTCACTGAGATAGAAATCTGGATCATAATCGAAAACATGTGGAAATAAAACCAAGATAACAAGCCTCACCTTTCATGTTTTATTCACATTATTTGAAGCAAAGAACATGCTCGCCCCACGAAGGCCTAATAGAGCTTCATCAGTCCAACATATTATTCCCCATCCCTGTCGCCCCTGTGGCCACTTTCTCCTCTGTCAGTGGTATAGGGTTAGCATCATTAGGGGCCTCATGATGGAGAGCAGAGACTGCTTTCTCTCCTTTGTGTACATCTCCCTGGCCTCCCCTCTAGGATGAGGGATTAAAGTAGAAGATAGGAGCTGCTAGAAGGAGCAGTGGGGTCAAAAAAAAGAAACACTGCTGAGAAAGAAATCTGCTCAGCAGTAGACATCAATCTGCATGAAACATGTAGAGAATATTAACAGGATGACGAATGTGTTTTGGTTTTGGTTTTACTATGCATATCTAGACACGTGCACAAATCCCTCATGCACCACAAACAATGTATGAAGCACCATAGCAACATCTGTGTGCAGATAATTCAGCATGTGACCGAAATAAACCAAAGCTATCAAATCAGCTTCACCTTTAAACTCAGAAACCACAATTCTGTTTATAAAGCCCCAAATCACAACAACAATCACCTCAAGGTGCTTTATATTGTAAGGTAAAGACCCTACAATAATACAAAGAAAACCCCAATAATCAAGCACTTGGTGACAGTGGGAAGGAATTACTTCACTACTGTACTGGGATAACAAAGTGGAATCATTCATCACAATGCCATCTGTCTAATAACAGTTGTGAGTTGCTGTAGGTCCGATCGAGGGTTGCCTTGTTTGTTTGTGTTTGTGCTGATGTTTTTTTCAGCCATTAAGCTGTCTTATTTCTTTCTCTTTTTTTGATGCAACCCCATCTGACTTGTCTTACTGACTGTATCTTGCTAGAATCAAATAAGAGAGCATGGGGTAAAGTATGAGAAAAGGGAAGGGGTTCTACATTATTCTGTGTTACATTATGTAAGGTAAGAGAAGTCAAAAAAAAAGTACAAACTTATTAAGTGTGTGTACTCTGAAATGTCTCAGTTAGAGTAAAATCTTTTCAAACTAAGTTTTTTTTTAAAAAAAAAAAAGAAGCAGTAAGTGGGGTTTTTCAGCTTGCATCAGTAGAGGGCAGCACTACTGTGAGTAGTTTGTCTTGTAAAATGACTCTGTACCAAGGATGCATTAATGGAGCTAGTAATGCATCCACACCCACTTCTTAGCCTGACAGCACAGCTCCAGAAACACTTCAAGCTAAAACTCGTTAAGGCAAATCACTCAGAAGAGATCCTACAGCAATAACACTTGATGGGATTATGAGACAGTGGAAAAAATGCAAAGGCAGACAACCCAAAGAAGACTCTTATTGTAATGTTCTGATCGCTTTGTTATGATACAACAGCAGCCAGTGTCTTAATCAAGTCAGTTACTATAGTGACTGTAACCCAGTGTCACTGATTCCAGATGTGTCTCAAGAGGTTTTACAGTCTGTACATATTCTTAAACCTGTCTGGATCAGGAAATAGGAAGAACAAACCTAAGCAAGGCTTATAAACATAATAGCTGAAAAGCTAATAAATCTATCTAACATTCTTGACTTGTACTGGTTGAGCTTTATTAATGAATTTGTCAGTATTACCTGAAAAATTCATCTTGGTTCAAGTCATATATTGTTTTTTTAATACCTTTTATTTTCTTTGCAATTACCAAATGTATCAAGAAGCCCTAGTTAAACATTCCTGGCAGTGTGGCTGACAACTCTAAAGCAAAAATGCAGGAAGTGTCATGCAGACAGACACGTGCAAGTAATTCCTCTAAAATACATTTTAGCTGAACAGCTGCTCAAAGGTGATGTCTGCTGAGCTTTTCATGTCTGTTTTAATGGCCGCCAATGTCACCGCCTGCTATCATACTGGCAAATGTCAGGGTTAAAGGTTAATATGCTGCTTGGCATCAGTTAAACATTAACCATGTTCACCACAGATTCAATGCACTTGGAAAACAATGATGTTTTGTTACCTCCCCAAATCCCAGACAATCTGAAGTAAGAGCCTTCTGCTGGTGTTATTAGCTGCACCTGAGAGTGTTACATGTAACCTTTATGTAACTGTTCATAAACTGTAACAAGTAGCATAGACACACTTCCACTGAACTCATTAATACAGGCCATTTAGTGGTAACTGCTACCTTACTACTCCTGAGGACAATACGATGATGTCACTTCAGCTATAACTAATAATCTATATAAATGTATAGCTAACACTCTGTTATTTCTGTTATCCGCTACACAATATCAGAACTTTATTTATTTATCTAGCTAGCATCACTGAATTTTAAGTAGTGATGCAGGTTTCAGCAATTTACTTTTTTTTAAGTTTCAGTCTAATTTTGCCCTTGTCCTTTACACCTTAAAATATATTGAAACCATCTTATAGTCAAGTTTAAACCGTTCATGTATATATTCTGTGTATTGTGTATTTTAAACTTTGTGATAAATCTGTCTTAGTAAATGAAGCCGTCAGCTCTCACACGACAAATCCTGCCAAATGCTTTTAAACAAGTGTTGCTTATCTTCTTTAATCATGTGTTCAATTTAAATATTAAGCTGACTTGCAATATTAAGAGCTTGTGCATGCGTGTGTATGTGTGAATTCCTCAGAATCTGTTCGCAGTCCCTTTTACACTTAAACTTACTTTTACAATTAAATTCTAGGTAAGAATTTATTATGTTTGAAGTTATGATAAATCTCCAAGAAATAAGTGTAGTTAACTGAAATAATCTTTGAACTGATGTGAACGTGTGTGTGTGTGTGTGTGTGTGTGTGTGTGTGTCTGTGCGTGCATAATTTATTGTGGTGTAAAGCTTTTTAGGGATATGCTCAGGTCCAAAGTACAAAAGCACAAGTTAGTATGAGAATTCTTATAACACCAGCTACTTCCTTCTTTATATATTTACCAACGTTTCCTCATTCTGAGGGAGAGGACAGTGCTGAGGCTGAAGGTGGGGGAAAGAAAGGCTTATCTTTGTACATTTATGACCTCGTGATCAAAGCTCTCATATTCTGGACGCATAGTCTTAATTCATACCTGCTTTCAGAGCCTCATAAGGAAACAAAATCAGAACAAAGCTTTTCCAGGACTCAGCAGTTCGCCCTTGACTAGTGACTGCACTGCAAGACATAGGCTGAGCCAAAGCTGAGCCAAACCAGGGCAGAAGAAGACGTTGACTTGAGAGACTACTGGACAATGTCAAGGCCCCCCAGAGTTGTCCACAAGAGGAGGGAGACGATCACAGCCTTGCCTCTCTACTACTCCGGACACCTGCTGAAGAAACACAGCAAAGACACGGTAAGAACGAATGTGGGGAATAAACACGAAGAAATGTAAATAATTAAGAGTAAAACCAAACAAAAGCTGCAAAAGTCTATCAAAAGTAAGGACTCATAATGGAGAATTAGCAGTGTCTGGATGTTACTAAATCACTTATACTGACTGACATTATTTTAATGCTGTAGTTCAGAGAGTTGGGTCTTACTGCACTGTAATGTTGGTTACTGAGTACAAGCTACATATTTGATCATTAATCTGCTAGATTACATAAATTTGTGTAGCATACTTACTCTTGGACTACTTTAAAAAGTGGAGACAGAGCAAATTTTGTGTTACACTACGTCAAAAAACATAAAAATCTTTTATGTCTGTATTCTTCATGCAGTCGGGACTTTCAGCAAACACAGTGCTGTGGTACACATGAATTATGTAAGACACGTTTTTATGAGTTTGTTTTATTGGTTATCGAAAAGGTTTTATAACTTTAAAATATTTTAATGGCATGAAAAATGTAGAGAAGCAACTTTTGATATTATTATTCAAATGTAATCTGGGCTGACTGCAGTTGTTTCAATCTGACGTAAACTGTTACTGCCTTATTGTGGAGAGGGGACTAAATGTAACCACCTTTTATCACCAGTGGGTGGGTAGCTCGGCTCTGACGGTGCATCATATTTTATAATGGTAATCCAACAATAAATATACAAGACATAGAGGTTTGTTTGTAAATACCTCATCTGTAAATTATCTTACAGCCTTTAGATAAGTGTAAATACAATCATGTGACAAAGAGCATTTCTCGAAAAGCTACAACCTTAATGTTTCCACAGGAGTTAAGAGGGTAAGAGGCAGCCATGGGCTGTTAATCAAATGTACTTGATGAACTGATCATCAGCAAGAGTTTTAGCAATTTGCTAGTCTGGACCATTCTGGTGTGTTTTAAGACAATCTACCCGGGAGTCGACGTCTCATCGAGATCAGAAAAATTTCAACAACAACCAAGAGCTACATTTCAGACTCTACAGGCCTCAGTTAACGTGCTAAATGTTAAAGTTTACACCAGAGCAGTTAGAAAAAGACTGAACAAGTAGGGCATTTTTGGAAGGGTTGCCAGCAGAAAGCCTCTGTTCTCACTAAAGCAAACATGGCAGCACAGCTTTGATCTGCAAGGTTGCATCTGAACAAACCATGAGACTTCTGAAACATCGTCCTTTGGACAGATGAGACCAAAGTAGAAATGTTTGGAGATAATGTACAGCAACACGTTTGGAAAAAACAAACACAACATATCAGCACAAACACCTCATACCGACTGCAAACACGGCGGTGCAGGTAGATGCAAAGTTCACAGGACCTGTGAACTTTGCAGATACTGAGTTGACTATGAATCTCTCTGTATACTAAATATTAAAAGAGACAAATGTGAGGCCATCTGTCTGACAGCTAAAACGTGGCAAAAGTGGGTCATGCAACTATACAATGGAGAGCACCAAATCTACTAAAGAATGGCTGAAAAAAGAAAAGAATCAAGGTGCTGCAGTAGCTCAGTCAAAGTCCAGATAGCAACTAGATACCGAATCACGAAGTGTGCATAGTTTTCCACATGACTGCGTAGCTGAAAAACTGAAACAGGTCAAGTGTAAGCAGTTTAAGTGTGCATCTAAATGCCTGACATGTTCATCAAATGACTTTCAGGATTTCAAGAAATACTATGGAGAGCTCCGTGGGTGTTCGCTGTTTCTGTACAAAGATGACACACAGGATACAGTAAGCAAACACCTATGTTTATTCACATTGTGCACTTGACTAATTACCTGAATCATCTTTTGAAAATATGTGGAGTGTTTAATTCCAAGAATTAGGAAGTAGCTTTGAGGGGCAATAAGGAAGTGCTGCGAGCACTGACCTGATTTTTTTCTCAGTATACAGAGAAGTTGGACCTGGACCAGCTGAAGTCGATGGAGTCAGACTCTCCATATCAGAAGAAGGAACCCACTGTGTTCACCCTCAGCCTCAGCACAGAGAAGGTGCAACTTAAGGTCTGTTGTGATAAAACTCACTTCAAATGATCCAATTACATCTTATCTTATAATTAATCACTGGATGGATCAATACTATACATCGCTCTAGCCAAAGTGAAATTAAACTGACTGACCTGTTTTCATCTTTTTATCAACTGTGTGTGTGTGTGTGTGTGTGTGTGTGTGTGTGTGTGTGTGTGTGTGTGTAGATGGACAGTGCAGACACGGGAGAGGTGTGGAGGGGTTTCATCCTGACTGTGGTCAAGGTGAGCAAACACACACCGATCTAATTGATTCAGCACAATTATTTCCATTTATACAGGATATTACACACACACAGTGATGTAGACAGTGGTATTTAAATAATGTTCACTTGGTATAAATAAAGTCTGACGTCCTTCGCATCATTACCGCACAGCAGAAATCGAGACCCAGGCAACATTTTTCTGTTCAGTGATGATGACCCTCAGTTTCTAGTTTGTAGCTGAACGCCTGGTGTTGTCTTTTGTGATTGGATGTGTTGTGCATTCAAAGATGCTCTTCTGCCTTAGTTGTAATGAGCCATCAGCTATGTGGAAAAATCCCAAAAGATCAGCAGTTTCTGAAATACTCAGACCTGCCCATTCAGCACCAACAGCCAAGTCCAAGTCACTTAAATCACCTTTTCTCCTTCTCAGTTTGAATTTCAGCAGGTTATCTTGACTGTGTCCACATGCATGAAATGTGCTGAGTTGCTGCCATGTGATTGGCTGATTAGATATTGGTGTAAATGAGCAAGGTGCCAGATAAAGTGGCCAGTGAATAAATGTTTATATATTTTTTAAATATATCAGGATATATTTTTGAACATGTTCCAGATGATCTGAATGGTACTGAGGTCGAGCTCATGTTTCCTTGCAGAAGGAGCTTCCCAGTAAGCTGCAGCTGATGCCTGGCCAGGTGTTACAGCTGAAGGAGGTTCTCGCTCAGGAAATAAAAAGAAAATCCCCATCATCACGTCCACCGCTCCCACCTCGACCAGGCTTCCTCTCAGGCCCGCCATCCAAAGACAAATTGAGCTCTGAGATTGCTGAGTAAGTTAAACTGAAGCACTATCTGCTGTTTGTGTAAACACTGATCATTTGTAGGTTCAGAAACTTCTCAGATAGACTTTAAAAAGTGCTTCAAAACAGTTAAAATACAATAAATAAAAGTGTGTCTCCTTTTTTTTCCTTTGAATCCTGTAGGTGTTTCTTTGATGTGACTCGAAAGGAGGCTGAGAAAATGCTAGAGGAAAACCCAGAGTGTGGAAGCATCATCCTTCGCCCGTCCACCATGCCCAACAACTACGCCTTGACCCTCAGACAAGTGTCATCCAGGTCTGCAAATCCATCCAAAATACTGATATACACCAGTCAATGCAGAATACCTGCTTATAAATAACTATTGAATTTTAACCATTAATCTTCTTGTATTATAATTTTTCTCCTGTACTGACTGATTTCATCAGCACATCAGCTATAAATGTCTTGTTTTATATCTTTTACAATAATATATATTACTAAGTTTTAGAACTATTTTAATATTGTTCCTGCTAATTTTGTAATGTAGCGTGACCTCGAGTGCTTTGAAAGGTGCCAACAAACAATTTATTCAGCTTATTATTATTATTACTGGTAAGTCTGACACATGGACACAGGAAAAGAAGTGTTCACCAGAAAATAACCGACAATAAAAAACAGCATTAACCAGGAATAGACTGAAAGTCGAACGTAATATGAACTTTGCTCAGTGAAAACCCATTGAGCAAAAAAAACACTGTGAAGAATTTAACTGTAATATAATCATCACAACGTTTCTTCTGTTTCAGCGGGCCTGTAATGAAGAATTACAGAGTGACCCAAATAAACGCCGGATTTGTCATTGAACTGGAGACACCAGTAAGTCCTTACAGCTCTCACAGCTTCTCACCGATCGGAATATATTTCTGATAGGACACATTTACACATAAACTTCCTTCAAAGCCACAGGAGCACAACTGATTCAAAGAAAGTTCATGAGTGTGTAATGTGTGAAATTAGAGGTGGGCAGATCGATCCAAATATTGATCATGTCGTTAACAATACTAGCATCGGATTAATACTTTATTTGATTAGTTCAGTAAATTATTTGGAGACATTTACCTGATAGTAATAACAATTTGGAGCTTCACATGATCGAACCACAATGCTGAAACCCGGGATTGAACCAGGGACCTTCAGATCTTCAGTCTGACGCTCTCCCAGCTGAGCTATTTCAGCAGTGAACTGGCAGTATGTCCCCTAAAAAGCCTACTTCAGTCGCTTAAAATGACCAACTACTTTGCAGTGCCCTCACTTTCCAACAGCTAAGAGATGGTTTGTTTCCCTGTTTGAGGAACAAGAAGACGATTGATGTCAGTAAACTGCTCTGCCATACCTGTGCTGTTGGTGTTTTGACTGAGTGTAAATAAAGACAGTTGTCTGACTTCAATTAGGACTCCAAATAAATGCACCACGTTACCGAAACCCGGGATTGAACCAGGAACCTTCAGATCTTCAGTCTGACACTCTCCCAGCTGAGCTATTTCGGCACTGGAATAGCACCAAGCATCCATGATTTGCACCAAAAAGGAGTGTACATATGTACAAATGCATTTCTCTTACAAAACCATTTACTGGTTAAATAAGCAGACTTTTCAACAGTATAAGATTTATTGCCAAGAACTATTGTTCCAATAAAGAAATTATTGATCAAACACGAATTTCCTTACTTTCTGTGCAAAGTAATTTTAACTCAGTCACTGGCTTGAATTTGGTTGAAGTCATGTGGGAGAGCATCAGACTGAACATCTGCTAAGAGGGTAGTATGTCCTGTTAGGCTTTTCTTTTAACATTTAACCTATTTGGATGCATTAAAATGCACAGGTGTGGTTCAGTATTACAGTGTTATTAAGCCTTTGCAGTTACCATCCTGTCTCTGATTAAATGTACAATAATGCCGAAACCCGGGATTGAACCAGGGACCTTCAGATCTTCAGTCTGACGCTCTCCCAACTGAGCTATTTCGGCCGTATATGTGATAGTGAGAATGAGAGAGAGCAGTGTGACCCGTCACCTGCCCAAAACAGCCTATTTTCAAATATGCCACCTGGTCCAATCAGAGACATTATCGAATGTTGATCAAATGATGATCAAAAACTTCTATATAAAAGCAAAATGCACTTACCAAAAGGACACGGGATTAATAAATGCTGCAGCAAATCATTATGTGATTTATCGCACAGAGGAATAAAACTGCAGCGCTAATAAAGACTGAAGATCTGAGGATCCTAGGTTCAAGTCCAGGTGTTGGCATTGTAGTACGTTTCTGTGGAGCACAAAGTTCAGATCATTGCCAGTTTGCAAGCCTCAGCAGAACAGTGAAGCTTTACAATGTTAAACAGGCCGCCTGTAATTATTATTGTTTTATTAGCTGTAAAGGTGTCATAAAATCTGCTGTGTGTAATAGGGGAATGACAGATACTTCTGATAAATCCATATGAGCATCATTAACCGAGTCTTTTGCTTTTTTTTCACACGTCCTCTGTAGGTGACCGTCAGCTCCCTGAAGGATGTTCTAAAATACTTCATTGAAAAAACAGAGTACCGGCTTTGTCCTTTCATTCCATCTCAGCCCTACGACACTTTGATCGGTGAGAGCACTGCTTTTAAAAATGGTTAAAAAATGGTGACAGTGAAGTGGGCAACTCCTAACCACAGATTGTGTTCAGTAGAGGCGTCACCAGCTCCCAAGTGCCTCAACACAACCCCACGTGCGCCTAAACCACTACCAAAGGCGCAAGTGTCCCCTATGCTGCGGTCACAGACCAAAGAGAAGATTCTGCCAAACAAGCCTGATGAGGGAGAATATGTCATTCCTGATGATCCCAGTGACTCCAGCCTGAATCTAGGTGAGCAGAGTGAATGTTGATTTAAAAACAAAACAAACAAGCGAACGGGCAGAAGGTTAAATCAAGGCTCATGTGAGAGCAAGTCTAAATGACTTGAATGCTTTTTTCTAAACCAGCTCAGTTGGATGATGAGCTCAGGAGAGCCCTAAAACAACGGAGAGAAAACATCTACGTTTCGACTGATGAGAAAGTCTCCCCTTATGAAACAAAACTGAATGGAAAAACAACAATGTAACACGGCACGGTGGACGACCGAGAAACCGACAGCGTGAAGCAGGGACTGGTGTAACCTGACAAGTATAACGTTAAACTTTTACCTACAGCTCAGAGATCACAATGTTCACGGTGAAAATGGCTAAATTCTGCTGTATTGAAACGAAATGTAATAATTTTTCTCCAAGATGGGAGAGTTTGGACCGTTGCTTAAATATCGTGACCAAATGAGCGGGCGGTGCTAGATGATCAGAAGGATTTCTGTGTTTATTTCAGTGACCACAAATGTCTGCACCCGTCGTTGCAATCCAGCTGAGGTGTGTCAATAAGAAAGCAGTACATTTCATCCCGTAGTCAGTCCCAGAAACTTTGTAAAGGATTAAATGTTTGTTCAAATCTTTGTACCTGTGGATGGAACCACATTGGAACTTTTACATTGAGGGTTCACCAAAGTAATCAACCCCTTCGGGAACTTGAATGTTAATGAATGAAAAGTCATGCCCTGGATGTTTGAGGATGTTTAGACTGGGCTGAGGGCGGCCATCAGAGTGACACTGCCACAGCTAAAATAATAATACCAGAAGCAGGAGGGTCTGAACATGAGGATGAAACATGTTTGAGAGCCCGAGAATATTTCTAAAAAGCTTGGACAATTTGCAGATAAGATTTACACATTGCAATGTGGTAAGATTATCAGTGAAAATCTTTAATATGTTCTCAATGAAAGATTGTTTACATGTCCAACGATGCGTCACTGTACTCCATTTTTGTATTTTTTTATAGTTTTGTAAGAGTGAGCTCAAACGCTGTCACTGGGGTTGAATATGATTCCAACTCTGCTGAGTGTTTTCTTGATTTACTGATCGATTGATGACTATTTTCACGATACAAAAGTGATGACTTTGATGCCAAAAATCTCACGTAGGTGAAAACAATCAACTGCCAAAGTAACATGAATAGGTTTTGCGGATTAACTTTTGTTTTTGTCTCAGCTTCTGCTTGTTATTCATGTTTAAATGTGTAGTAAAAAAAAAAAAAAAAAAAAAAAAAAAGCAACATAAAAGCTTAAAGCACTGTTGTTTATTTCAGATCGATGTATAATTAAATTGTAAATATAGAAAGCCGATGTTTCTTCTTATTCTTTATTAATAAATAAAAAAAGCAACAACACAGACACAATTCAGGATCATTGTTATTTTTTTTATTTTTCACACACAGGAGTAAGCCAACATAAACTTTTGAAATGTTATAGTTTTATAAGTTATTCCATTGAGATTGCACTTTTTTTATTTTATTTTTTATCTTTATTGTGGATCATGTTATAGGTTTAAAGTTTAAGGATCATTCATTACTCAGTAAAGACAGCAAGACTGTGAAAAATATTCAATAAAAAAGAAAACCAAACACTCTCTCCCTTTTCGTCTCCTCCTTGACTATAGTGTTTATTTCTTGTTGTTTTTTAAGATTAACGGTCTCTTCCTGTTTCACATTTCTTATATTCAGGTCCTTTACACTCTGTTGTAGCAGCCTTCGTGTGAGAAAGACAAATAAAATATCTGTAATAAGTTAACATCTCAGGATTTAAAAAATAAAACAGAATAAATAAGATGATTGTTCCCTAATGTAGACCTGCCTCCGCCTGCCCTTGTCGGTGTTACATTACTTTTCGGTGAGTGACAGCTGCAGGATCCTCTCGAGCTCCTCCTCCTCCTCTTTACGCTTCCTGTAGCAAAATAAGAAGTTTATCTGTCAGAACAATGACAGTATCATCACTTTAAGATGACTTTGTTCTCAGATTTAAGGCATCTGAAAGGCTGTTCGGATCGTGTTATCAGTGTAATTAGATAGTGTGTTAAAGTAGTGTTAAATCTAAAGTGGTGTATTTGATATCCCCGTGTTGGTGTTCCTGCATCATCTTAATCACAAAATAATTTTCAGAAAATTCCAATTTTTTAACAATTGAGTATTTGGTGAATCTTCTGATGAAATTTTTAAAAATGAAATATTAATTTGCATATATGAGCATCATATTTTATATTATTTTTTGCAATTTATTCCGTAAAAATGTCTCCTGCAACTTACCTTTTTTTTCAGGGGGTGGAGTTAGGGGAGGGAGATCACACTTGTGATGTAATCTCAAAAACTCACTTAACAAATATGATTTGGCTTTAAAGCGATCAAGCACATTGTTGTGATGTCATAGCCTTGCAATGTGGGAGTGGGGGGTTTGTTTATATTAAATTTTCTTCTTGAACAAACGGTAAACATTTTAACTCTTTTCTTTAATCAGTTTGTACACAAGAACATATTATCAACTTAGGTTTGCCATTGGCCAAATTTAGGTTACTCATGTTTTAAAAGCATTAACTTCTTGGCTAATGCTAACTGAATGCTCCCTGGCCAGTTGAGATGCTGATCCTGGAGCAACATTAGTATTGATGATGCAGGAACAACACCAACACACCAAAAGATGGAACAAATGTGGCTTGTTTGGAAGGACTGACAGAAGAAAGCCTCCTCTCTCTCTAAAAAGCACATGGCAGTACAGCTTGGGTTTGCAAAGCTGCATTTGAACAAAGCACAAGACCTTTGGAACAATGTCCTTTGGACAGACGAGGGGTGATGATTTGGGCTTGTTTTGCAGTCACGGGGACTGGGCACCTTATAGTCATTGAGTGGACTGTGAACTCCTCTGTATCACATTTGACTCTATTCTAGAGTCAAATGTGAGGCCATCTGTCCGACAGCTAAAGCTTGGCCAGAAGTGGGTCACGTACCAGGACAGAAAATCTACAACAGAATGGCTGACTCAACCTGATTGAAATGCTGTGATGGGACATTAAGAGAAACCCTGTGAACCTCGATAAACTGAAGCAATGTTGTAAAGAAGCGTGATATGAGAGACTGATGAAGAAAACAATTAGTGCAAGTTATTGCTACTAAAAGATGTTTCTCCAACCTTCTGAATCAATCTAAGAAAACTGCACAGTTCTTGCTGAAGTGCACATGAATTATGAAAATCAAGAAATTGACTAATGAAAATGAATTTTTCGTTGAACAGGTGACACGTGCATATTTAATCAGGTTACCTCCCAAACAAAAGGGACCAAAAGCAGCATGACATCACACTGAATTTACAGCTCATTACCATCTGACACAAAGGAGGATGGAAGAGTAACTCACTGCTAAATGTGCATTAACCTGGCAGAGATGACCGTCTGAAAACAATACACCAGTCTGAGTCGTCGTGAGTCCTAACCTGGGTCAGAATTTTTTAATTTTCACCTTTATTTTATAAAATTGTGTCCGTAGAAGTTCACAAGACTGCAGAATGAGAAGTGACCCCCCACAGCCCTCCACTGTTTTGCTCGTTCAGTGGACTGAACCTTTCACTTTGGGCATTTAACATCTGATGAAAGCCCTCGTGCTTCATAAAGACACTTTTAAACTGCCTGTACAGCTAATAGTTTGCAGGTTCAATCGAGCCTCTTTAACAGCAGCTGAACTATGAGCTGCCATTAACACCAGAAATAATTAGACCGCTACAGCTGAAGGCTGATATAGTTATAATACACATCAGATAAACTACTTTGCTATTTGGCTATGATAGCGCTGGGTAGCATTAATGGGCTGTTGACAAGCAGTATTTTATCCCTCATTATCTTCCTCTCCTTTTTTTCATATTTTATTTTTCAAGCTTAAAACATTTTTAATGTTTCCAGCCACGTGAGAGCAAGGAAACTTGTCCGCGGTGTCCCCCGCCTCTAGCCCAGTGACAGATGGGTAACCCTGAATTAGATACGTGGTTATGAAAAAGAGTGATTAGATGAATGGATGAATCCATCTGAATCCAAATGCTTCCCTAAGCAGGGAATAATTTGTCAGCATCATTTGTTTTTTGGGAGATTTTTGACACCCCAAAGTGTCGCAGTTGTTGTTTGTCACACCATGCTGCCAAAATATGAGTTTGAGATGAAAGAGCAGAGGGCGGCACTCTCTGCGTGCACACTCCATTAAATTAAAACAAAAATAAAAAAGATGACTAATGCTTTGTATGCTCTACAAATTCTAGCAGGTGTGACGGGGTTTTTTTTGTTTGTTGTGGTTTCTTCCTTCTGTCTAACAATTATAGGTCGTATAAACCCACAATTTCAGAAATGACTCATTTCCTCATCCATCTCGTCTCCACTCCCACCTGTCCATCTCCTCCTGCTCCCTGCACGACAGCTCCATGGCAATCCGCAGCTGCTCGTCGAAGCTGGTCGCCACGCCGTAGTGTGCGGATAAGCGCGGATCGGTCACTGTGCTGTAGGAGAGGGGGGAGTTGGCGGTGGGGTCCAACGGAGAGACAGAAGAGGGCTGGCTGGGGTCGGCCATCTCCTCTCCCTCTCTGCTGGCCAGTGAGATGGACAGAGACTCCTGGATCGCCCTGAGACGGGAGAGAAATGAGGATACCGTTAAATAACGACGGGTCTCTTAACGGGAGACTTTTCAAGCTGTGCTTCATTACAGGATAAATTTAAGCTGGTGCTCTCAGGAGAACGTGGGAAGAAAAAGCTCATCACTGAACTCTATTTAGAAATGTGTAATTAAGTTACTTTACAAGCCAGGGATTTCCCTGCATAACAACAAGGAAGATAAGTTAAAAACGTCCTGATTTTTCTTTACAGTAACAACCACAATAGAGTATGTAAGGTCAAAACCTTTTAACCAGACATTTCAAAAAGTGAGTGAAAAGTATATGATCAGTGCCATTTGTTTCCATAGTGAAGAGGCGGAGCACTGGCAAGAAAGAAGAACCTGTTAAATTTGGTTGCAGAGGTTAAAGTGTAAGTATTAAAGTTTAATACCAGAGAAAACATATGGAGGATATCTACCTGCATGTCCTCATATCTCTGACTGTTTTCTGACTCTTTCATTCAGGCGTAAAACCTTCACCTAGTGTGAGCAGTGTGAAAGTGTCCGTGAACTAAAGCTGGGCCTGGTCGCTGATCTGTGTTGCATACGATTTAGACAGACCGACTGTGATAGCAGACGTTTAGTCTCATCATTTCATTTGCAGAACAAAAAAATGTCAGAATGTCCAGCCAACAGTCCACGGACCAGTCATTAACATGTGTTGCATAGATGAGTGACTCAGCTGCCAGGTTTATGCTCCTCTTTATCAAACACGACAATCTGCTGGAAATAGTCCTTAGGCGTGTTGTGCCCCATCTCAGAATGTTTCAAGTAATTATTAAGGACATGCCCAGCTCAAGAAAAGAAGATGGGTAAAGCCTGAGGATAAGCTCACCTCTCCAGCTGAGAGTCTTCCTCGTACAGGGGAGACTGCGGCACCGGGCGGCTGTTGGTGAGGGCCTCCCAGATGGTCACCTGAAAACCGGACACAAGTGTTACACTTGGCTTTAGATTTAAGGACAACCTACACAGAGGCTGTGCTGAGCTTTTCAATGATTCACAGTGGAATGAATTTGAGATGATAAAAACACTGTAACAGTATTATCACCAAAGACCGGTGTTTTTCAAAAATGTCACATGAGAAGGACAAATTACTAAAAAAACAGAAAAGTCTTGAAAGGAAAAGAAGAACAAGGCTCTGTGACCCAGAAGGGGATTTGTTCTGACCTGGTCGCTCTCAGTGCCGGCGTCCAGCAGACTCTGCTGAATGGCGAACTGCAGCAGGTTGTCATCCTCGTCCCTCATTGGCTCGCTGCGGCCCGGACCGAGAGTGGTGTAGTCGGGAGGGGGCTCAAACACTGAGGGGTCCACCTCACAGTGGAAGGGAGGAGTGGCCTGACCTGTGATATGAGAAGGTACATGATAATGATTACAGGTCAATTTAAAGTCGCGTAAAGGTATCAGGTACCACTAAATGTTAGGTCAGTAGCTACCAGCTTCTCCGGGGCTCTCTGGTTTGTGAACCGTCACAGAACTGACCGGCTCGTCACAGCCGCATAGGTTGCTGAACGTCACTCTGGCGTTCAACACATGAAACAGAGGAATCTCTGAAAGGCAGACGGAGAGTTCAGTCAGACATGAGATGTGGTGGCCAACAAGGACTTAAACAAAAACATAAATAAAAATCCTTCAAAACCCACAAAAGGTGACTGGAGGCGCAGAGGTGACTTGCATTTCTGGGATCTTTAATATATTCATTATTTAATTATATACTTCATTTAAGCTAGGGTTGCACACCCTAAACAAGACAGCTGCCATTTGGATTTAACCAGTTTTGACCGATGACATGTGATTTTTACACCCTGGTGAACATAGAAACTAAAGTCTTTGCTCTCTCCTCTTTCATTTATACAGGTGTTTGCTCTTGGTATTGCAAAAGAACTACCGTGAGATGATGCCAAGTTGGCAAAATAGTCTCATTCAAATAGTGCCACTAACAACATATATCTAACCACACTCACCTATCTTGACAGGGAAACCTGGTGGTAGGCGGAGGGTGATGAAGTCACGCAGCTTGGCAAAGTGGGCGTTCGAAATGGCCATGAGGTCTATGATGGGTGTCACTTGCTCGGCCAGGGACAGAGGGTGAGTCTCGCTCAACCACAGCGTTGCTTTAAACCTAGAATGGGGGCAGCACAACAAAAAGAGAAATAAGGGTGGTGATGAACATCTGTGCATGGATTTGCTTTGTGTATCTTACCTCTGGACTTTGCTGGTAAGCTCGATGGGACGTCCAATGTCGCGGCCGTTCAAGTTGAACTCCGGGTTGAAGTATTCCTCAGCTGTGATGGCTGTGGGGTTGTGAGGACTGGCGCACTGGGACACGTTGCTCTAAGAGAAATATGGAAAGAGAGCAGTAAGTAACAGTGTTCATTAAAGGAAGCTGAAAGCAGTGTAGGTGGTGTGTGTGTAGATGTTAATGCACGGGCGCTGTGGAGACTTACCCCATTGTGAGCTGTGTGCTGTTCAGCAATCCCCAGGAAAGACTGCAGAGGAGTCTTTGAGCCTGAGTAGGAAGACGAACAGGAATAAAAAGAGATCACTATAAAAGTGCTCCAAAAATCCATTAAATTTACTCTGTGTGGTCTGTTTAAAGTGGACTTTAAATTTCCAGCCCGTATTTTTATTCCAGCACATTATTAGAGCAGCTGTGCAAGATCCATAGTTCAAAATAGTCCTTATTTATCTTTTACTGTGCCTATAGACTGATGATCTATCTGACATGGAGCATTCTGAGCAGTTAGATGCTTCGCTTTCAGTCTCAGAGGGATTACTCATACTTATTATTTAAAACCTTGACCATGTTTAACATGAACATTCACACTTGTAGCAGTGTACATATGACCAGAAACAAGTAAAAGCATAATAAGTCCACTTTAAGGAAAGTATCCATGAAGAGCTAATTTTCTAATACAATCAACATTTCAATACAATAAATTGGTGAAAAATCCAAGGTCACATTTCTCAGTCTCCATGATCTGTCCAAGATACACACCTCAGTTATGAGGTGTATCTGTGTGTATCCGTTGTTACCTTTGCTTCTCGACTTGTCCTGGTCTGACAGATGTTCTGTCCTTGAACGAGTCACCAGCTCCACATTGGTAGCGCTGTAAACCTTTACACAACAACGCACAAAGGAAAAGCACCCGTGAGCATTTTTGTTTGCTTTTACAAAAACATTTTTTATATTTTTAATAACCATAAAACAGGGGTGTACAGTGAGGAGTACAAGTCTCTGTCTGTCTAAATTCAAAAGCACAGTTTGAAATAAATAATTAAATACATCTAAAACTAAATGGGCTCACTCGCACTTACCTTAGCTTCATACCCACTGACGACCTCGCTCTTCTCAGAACGCCAGCCCCAGATTCCAGACTTGTTCCTAAACACACAATGACAAATTAAGTGCTCATCGTGCTAATATAATATATATTTCTGCATGATTAATTGCGAGGATGCACTCGGAGTTTATGCACAGAAACATGACGAATGAGATGTGTGGAAATAATTTAAGAATTCTGCGTTTATGTATACAGTATGTTACCGCTCAAATGCAATATTGCGAGTGTTGAGGTGCGTGGAGACAATAGGTGATGTGAGTCTCTGGGCTGTGTTCTCTTGAGACGGCTGCATTGCTGCCAGGAGCGAAGGCGCATCACGAGGGGACAACACGAGCGGCTCTGTGTACACGACCTGCTTCTCATGGTCCACCTCCATGACCACTGCCCCGTCATCTGAGAAGAGACGGACAGATAGCACAAACAGCTAGGCTGAGTAATCAGGGGGCATACAAAACTCAATTAAGATACAGGTGCAAGAGGAAAATGACAATAATTCTGACAGAATGAAAGCCATCACAAAGCTAGAAGAACAGAATTGCTTTTTAGTCTTTCGGGGATGGCCTACATCAGCTCAGAATCTATCTATGTTAGCTTCTAAGTTAAAAGGCTTGCATGCTATTGTGGCCTCAGGTGCAAAAAGCGCATACCTCCACCCTTGAAGATATAGCTGCGTCGTCCTTTCAGCCAAGTCATGTGTTCGAAACCCAGGAGTGTGGTGTCCACACGGAGGCAAGAGCCACTCTTCCACACCCGGTAGACATCACTGGGGCACACTTTTGACACCAAGGGCACTGAGATGGAAGTTGAAGAAGATGAGATGCAGTTACAGTGAAGTAGCACTAGAAACAATTTGAATACCTAATGAATAAAAAACTGGCTGACTATACAGCTGACAATTTCTGTATGACTTTATTAACTATCAATGAGCGAATCATATATGCTATAATCTGGTTGGTAGTGATACTCTAATTTTAATCTGCTGAACAACATCTGTTTGCTGCTGTTGTGGGAGCTGTCCAGCTGCTTGTGGTGCTGAAACTGACCTCTGTGGATATGCATTAATGAGCCACACTCACCCCAACTGGTGAACTCCCACTTCATCTCCACATAAAAGTCCCGTGCCTGGAAGACACAGAAGACACTCTTAAATCTTCTCAAGTCTTCTTACATTTGTGCTTTCAGATTCAATACAGCTCAAGAGCTGCTAAAAACATACACTGACACATCAGACTTAAACTTTTCCCCATCAATCTTCAATCAGGCATCGAGGAATTGATGAAGGTTGTCTCAGTTCAATGGGTCAGGTGTAAAACCAAAGAGATTACTTTTGTGCAACCAGATGGATCTACCTGTCTTAGTTTGCTGAGCAGCTCGGGAATGCCCGCCAGTCTCTCAGTGGCACGCTTGAAGTCTCTGTACTGAAGCACCAGCTGTACAAGCTCAGGGTCCCCGGTGCTCACTGCCTCCTGCAAGACTGAAACATACATTTATTTACAGAGGATGTTTCTCTTTCCCTCTGTTGCCTGAGGGAAGGAAACAGAGAAGCAGCAGAGCACTCACTGGTCCAGCCCTGTGCGTTACAATGTGTAGGGTCTGCAGAGTGCCTGAGCAGCACCCGGGTTGACTCCAGGTGGCCCAGACACACAGCAAGCTCCAGCGGGGTGCGCCCTCTCGGATCCAAGCGCTCCAGATCCTGCTGCAAAACCAAACACACAAGCAGCAGCAGCATGAGCGCAATGCAGTTCGACATGCCAAAAAAAACCCCATCATCTATCACCAGCTCCAAAAAACAAAATCAAAGACACCCGTCTTACCTCTTTCTTCTGTAGCTCTCGATCCAGCTCCAGGTACTGATTGTTCCAAACCAGATAATGCAAAGGAAACGCTTCTTGAGCCATGTTTGACGACCGTTTGAGAGTTAATCAGCAGGAAAGCTACGACTTCTGCAGCGACACCACAGCAGACGGGTGCTGCGCTGATCGGCACCGCTGCTTAGCTAGCTAGCCTCGTTTACAGCAGGGAATTGTAAACTCTGAATGCAAGAGGTGTGTCACCAAGGAGGAAAAAACCCTTCCACTCACTAAATGCACACAAGTCGCTAGCGTTAGTCAGCAACAAAACGACTACTGTACCTGCCTATGGAAATTAGTGGGCTGAGTTAGCCTAGCTAACTCAGCCCACTAATTTGTTGTAGTTAACGTTAACTAGCAGCTAGCTGGGCTAATGTTAGCTAACTGGCTAATAACGTCATTTCTCGCTCCTTTTGGCGCCCGTGTTCCATTATTCGTAACTGAAGACAGCCGAAAATGCGCCTCAGTGTCCGCTCATCTTTTCCACAGTGTCCTTAAAGTAGTAAAATAGCGGGTGAAATTGCCGGCTGATGGAGTTAGCTAGCTTCTCCCCCGCTGCTGCTGCTGCTACTGCAACCATTCCCCCCTTTCTTATCGCAGGGCTGTCTAAATAACACAAGACACGGCCTTTACTCCGCTTTCACATCCAGGTCCCTCGAGTTGGGGCATCCGAGATGATGCTGGTGACAGTTCATGCCGGACAGCACTAGTGTCCTGCCAAGCAAACGCCTAATAAAGCTGATCACATCTGTCAGTCTGCTGCGATCCGGTACATATATTCCAGTGTATTTACAGCCGCAGCGGCAGTTTTCTTTCTTTATTATTTATTTATCTAGGCGTCGCTTTATTTCCAGGTTATTGAGAGATGCTGGGTGGAGCCACCGAGGAGTGGATGGATGGTATAAACAGGAAAATACTAGTGATGTAATTGCAGTGCATCTTCCCCACTTTCAGCTAAACAGAAATCACGAAAGCCATTGTTTATCATTCTTTTATTTTTTTTTCTTGAAAAATAACACAAATAACATAAAGTGAAAAAGGCTTCTGAAAATAATTACAATGCTACAGGTTCCCCGTTTTGATAATCTAAAAGAGGAAAAACACATTTACACAAAAGTATACATTTATATTCTTATATTCATTTTTAAGGGATATGGCCAGGAGGAGCAGTCTGGGAGGAGACCTTTGATATAGAGCCATAACACTAAAAGGGAACAAAGAAATGAGCAGAGCCCCCACCTCCTTAAAACATCTCTACACTGAATCTGACAAAGTCATGTGAAAAGTAGATGGTCACATTTTTTCCTCTCTTTTTATTTGTAAATGAAAGCAAAACGAGTGTATCAAAGACAGGTGGGGAGCGGTTTCATCTAGAATAGTTTTGCTCTAAATGTTGTCTCTGTACAAAAACAAAGCAAAAGGAGTTTGGAAATTATAGCACCTGAAGTCTAACGTTTGAAAATGCACCATTTATCTGACACCTTATCCTTGGCTCGTCCCCTACACTTAATGCAACCTGCCCTTTTGTTGGGGTGAGGTCTTGTTGCCATGTTGATTGCCTACTCACACTTTTAACTTTCTTACACACTTACCATCCATGTACACCATACAACTGGACTTATGTCGCACCCAGTGACTTACAAAGCTGAATAAACATCTGGTAAACATAGGTCATTCCTGTAGCTCACGTTTCCCAAGTCTGACATCGAAGTCCTTTCACCTTTAGTTTACTTTTTTTTGTTTGTTTGTTTTTTAAGTATCAAAGCATAGCTGTTGTGCATGAAGCGTAAGTCATCAAACAACTGAACAGAAAAAGATATTAATATGCTTGAAGCACCCAAAAGTAGCTGAAATCAGTTAAGTCCAACAAAACAATGCATGTTTGTTCTGCGGATGAAACTCAAAGTCTCTGCTTATTTTTCTCAAGGCAGAAAGCTTGTGATGACAGTCATGACTGGCTCTGTCCAAAGACGAGTTGATGACTTTGATATCCACAGGATGTATAGTCTAATACAGCTTTTAATTGCCTGCATTTTCCCACTTACGGCAATTTAAAAAAAAAAAAAAAAAAAATGATGTCTTCTCCACTCACCATGAAGTCCCAAAAGAACAGCAAAATAGCTCCTGAGTCCTTTTTTTCCTTTTTAAGTACATGGCAAAATAAAATATACTGAAAAGAAGCATTGTTCCAGCTGTGACATGCCATTTGCCCCCCCTCCCAACAACACCAGTCAAGCGAGCCCTCCCAGTTTAGACCCCACCCTTCCTTTACGTGGCACAGGTGCTTGAGCTTCCCTGCCTCTCTCTGTCTTTTGTGTCGCATAGATTCACATCAGGATCCACTCCCTCCGCTTTTGCATCCCAAATCACGTCTGCAGCGAGAGAAGGCGAGCCGCTTAGGATATCCGCTGGATCAGTTTTTCGTCCGATAGGCAGTAGAGTGTGTTGACCGACAGCTCAGAGATGAACGCCTCACAGGCCTTGCGGGAGACGCCTTTACAGCCTCGTAGGTCAAGCAGCATGATGCAAGAGAGGCGGCGGAGATACTTTAGACACGTATCTGTCAGTTTACTGCAGCCTGGAAAAGAAAAGTGAAAACATTTATCTCCAGTTGAATAAAACTTCCCAGAAATGCTGTCCAGTCTATTTACTTCCCAACAGTTTCCTACCTCCCAGGTTGAGTTCTGTGAGTGTGTTTCGCGTGGACGAACCCACTGCAGTCAGCAGATTGATGGAGTGGTCGGTGAGACTGTTGCAGTGGGACAGATCCAGTTTTGTTAAATGGGGCATGTGGCGGATCACCAGACGCAGAGTGGAGTCGCTAATGTCCAAACCTGCTAGCCGCAAACACTGCATGGACCGCAACTGACTTCGATTGTCACAGCCTGGACCAGAGATGAAAGAAAACAAGCAGAGACATTCTGTAAATTTGGTAAAGGAAAGGGAGAAAGTAAAACGAAAAGAAAGAAAAAGGAAGGGAAAGGAAACTATACCAAATCTATTACTAGATAATGCACATCTTATGATCAGTTTGTACCCTCTGAGGCTACCCTTTCCTTACCTGGGGGAGTGACTAGATCCCTGATCTGAGCATCTTTGACGGCATCCGCATATCGCAGATCGAGTGAACGGAGGAGAGGGCAACCAGAGGAGCACAGAGCTGAAACAGAGGACCAGGAACAGCCTGCCAGCATCAGATCCTTCAGCCCTGTAAAATGGATAAGATTTAAATAGTGTTTAATGTCATACAATCTAAAAATTGAGTCCCCCTTTTATGGTAAATGGCCTGTATTTGTATAGCGCTTTACTAGTCCCTAAGGACCCCAAAGCGCTTTACACAACCAGTCATCCACCCATTTGCACACACACTCACACACTGATGGCAAGCTACATTGTAGCCACAGCCACCCTGGGGCGCACTGACAGAGGCAAGGCTGCCGGACACTGGCGCCACCGGGCCCTCTGACCACCACCAGTAGGCAACGGGTGAAGTGTCTTGCCCAACGACACAACGACCAAGACTGTCCAAGCCGGGGCTCGAACCGGCAACCTTCCGATTACAAGGCGAACTCCCAACTCTTAAGCCACGATCGCCTTATGTGTTAATATTGTTAATAAATCTACATTGTCCCTTTTAGAATTCAATAATCCTGGAAGAAAACTTGAGTGTGTACCAGGCAGGCGGTCAATGAGCCAGCTGAGCTGTTTTTTAGAGATGTTGGTCCAGGAGAGGTTGAGTGTGACCGGCTGTCTCTTTATGATGCCCGTCAAGGCCTGAGGAGTAACCGTGCGCTTGATGCTTAGGTCAATCCGCGCCCAGAGCCGCTTGTCTAAACACCTACAGACAAAAAGAGATACATAAAGAACATATCCGACATTTGTAGATATATGGGTCAGCGATACAGTCTAAATAAACCATCTTTTAGGCTTTCAATAGGGCTCGCTGGGCCTTTTAACAAATACAAATCAAAGTGGTCTGAATTGATTTTAAAGACTGAAATCCAACTGAATCTCACTAAAATCTTTTTAACATTTAAAAAGAAGTAAAAGCAAAATTATCCTGCCTCTACAACATGAAATAGAGATGACCCACAAGACAGCCCCAGTTAAACATACCTCGAACGTGTGATTCAAAGCTGTAGTTTGGCATAATTTAACAACTTAAAGAAAGGTCCAGATTCAGAATTATCATAAATATCAGATAAAAATGCTGAGATCCTGAGGTGATCAGCCAGGTAACAGTCATCACTTTGCTGAAGTACAAAAACCAAAAGTCCAGTAGGGTTTGTAAAGCTCTCTTAAAACTGTGAAGCTTCTCTTTATCTGAATGCACTTTTGCTGTAACAAAACAAATTTCCCACCTGTGGGACTAATAAAGGTCATCTTATCTTATCTTATCTTATCTTATCTTATCTTATCTTATCTTAATGCAGAGACCAGCTATAGAGGCCACATTAACCAGAGAACAAGCCATCATTTGTAGCCGGCACAAGTAACGTCAGTGATTTGTCATTTAAATGAGGTAGAATGGGCCTGAACGCGTATGTTTTACTTTCCTTTTTATAAGTGTAGCGAAACAAAAAACCCTTTAAGGAGATGTGTTCGTGAAGTTTCAGGGAAGAGGTCTTACCATTTGTACCAGTTCTTGCAGACTGCCATGCAGACGCAGAGATCTGCACGATTTAAGTAGCGGAAGACAGACACCCACACCTCTCTCTCACAACTTGGGTTATTCCCGACACTCCCCCTTTCTGCTTCGCCCCCTCCTTCCTGCAGGGCAGACAGAGGGACGCGGAGATGGGGAAGCTCAGAAGATGAAGAGGAGGAAGCTCCATTGTTCAGTTTGGCTGGCCTGCTCAGTCTCATTCTTTTTGAGGCCTCAAGTCTCTCTGAGTGGGAAGTGCGAGTGCCAGTGTGTCCACTGCGAGTCTGCGGTGGTGTGTGCCTATTTGAGTGCTGATCAGGGCTGCGATTTCTAATGGGGGGTCTGAGGAGGGCTCTGGGCTGGCTGTGTACTGTGGAAGTGGCAGTGTGAGGGGCCACAGCCTCTAATTTGGGGACAATAGCTGACGGGTCCTGTTTGGCTCTGGTTGGCCTTTGGAGTGTGACTTTATTAAGATATGTTGCATCTCTGTCCCCTGTTCGACTTTCCTGCTCCATCTCCTCCTCTTCATCCTCATCTGCTCCATTTTGGTTGGCCATCTCAAACCCGTCCTCTTCTCTTTCTTTGGCTGCCTGTCCTTCTCGCCTCAACTGTGGCTGGTTCTCTTTATCACCTCCCCTCCCGCTGTTCTGCCCACTCTCCTCTTCTTCGTCGTCGTCACTGCTGCTGCTGTTGGTGCTGCTGCTGCTGCTGTCCTCACTGTCCTCTTCCAAATCTGCGTGGCTCTGACCACCTCTGATGCCTTTTCCTGCCCCTCCTCCCCGCAGCCTCACACCTCGTCCTCTCCCCCTGCGGGGCTCTCCTTTGGGTCCAAGCACTAAACCATGGGAAGGCTGCTGCTGCTCAAAGGACTCGGTCCCTACTGGATTGCTGTGGTAAGAGGACCCATTCGCCCAGGTGGAACCCTGACCTCTCCCTTGAGGTAGTCTGCTCGCTGGAGAGCGCAGACGAGGCAGCACCCTGGAGCCCAGCAGCCTCGAGGAATGAGCTAAAGACGACGATTTCTGTTTAGAGGGAAAAGGCAAAGAACAATAAGACATGATATGTTTCAGACACCAAATCCAATGCTAGAAAAAGGTTGTGCAGAATTGTGTCATTTAGCTGCAGATATAAAACAATGAAGAGTTGATAAAATACTTCACAACTGCAACAGTTTCAAATGCAATACAGAATAACTGCAGAAATAAGTGCACCACTTACTGTTAACATTTTGGCCTGATCCAGTTTCAGCTGCAATAAAAAGAAAAGATGTAGGGAAGTATCAGCTACAGAAAAAACTAATCTATGAATAGATAAAGTGTTAGATTAGCATTTTAAGTCAGAGAGAGTTTCTCTAAACAGGTGTTTCAGTTGAAAAAAAAAAAAAAACCCAAAATCAGCAGCAACTAAAATAAATCCAAATCAATGTGAAACAAACTTAAGTATCCCCAGCTTACCCTCTTTTTATATCTGAGCTGAAGCTCAGTTGCTCGTTTGCGGCTCTGTTGATGCTGTAGTAGCAGTTTCTGAGAAGGCGGTGGTGCTGTTGGCCGGCCTTGGGGTCTGCTACGTTTCGCTGGACCCGCCTCTTCACCGACACCAATTCCTTCCCTGTATGAAAGTTTGGACTGTGGCAAGGAGGTTGAGCCTTCTGACTCCTCTTCACTTTCCTCATCGCTGGAAGACTGATGTGGGAGTGTCATTATTAATTTGTGTATCAACATCAACTATAAGGCAACAGGAAGTGGCTGATAAACAAAGGAAAAACCATGTCCGAAAGAACGAACCAGCTAAAGCAATAAGGAATCAAAGTAAATGTAAGAAATACATGTAAGCACCTCTGATGCTGAATCTTTTCCTTGGTAACATTTGGGACACTCCCAACAGCTCGGTAAGTCCTTATTGATCTTCCCCTCACCAGGTTCCTGAAACGCAACAGGTAAATGTTTGAATTGGAAACTACAAAACCTGATCACAAATGCAAAAAGCATCAATGCAATAACTGTGTAATGTGCTTAATTTACACCCTACACAAGATCAGAAGCAGACGCACCTTAATGCATTGTCGATGGGCGATTTGTGAACACACAGAGCACTCCATGAGGGTGTGAGTGCTTGGATTCGCTTCATCCGACTCCCCCTCTCCACATATGGCACATCGTGCTGTGTTCGGTAAGGCAGGCTAGGTGGTGGACAAAATAAAGCCCGAAATTTTACATATAATGCTGACAGGACATTTGTTAAGCCTTGATTATACTTTCAGTGTCTATGAGTCGGCAAGGGTCAGAGTGATGTAACTTTTGGCATTAGATTGTAAGTGAGAGGGTCCCAAACACATCTGCCCGTTTTTTTTGTTGTTTTTTTTTTTTTAACTTAGCTGTCGGGTCTTCAGCAACTGAGTATAATCAAAACTTTACAATGATTCTCCAGTTCAGTTTGTCAAAACGCTTTAGAGTAAGAAGCTTCATTAAAAAGTATGTTTTAACAGTTTTCAGTGTTTCTTCTGCATGCATTTATAGGTGCACAGCATCATTTGGTTCAGCGTATATAAATACAAGGATGGGTATGAAATCTTACTGCTAGACACTGTCGCATGATGCAGCTCTTCTTCATGCGTCCAGGTCCACCGAACTTCCTCATGTCATGGCAGTACTGGCAATTGCCACACTCCTTTCTGCAGCAGGCAGCACAGCGTTTGCACCTCACCCGTCTCCGTCTCAAGGCGGAGATGGAAGACCGTTTGGTGGCCTTCTGACCCAGAGGTTTGTGGAGGGTGGGACCCAAGCGAGGACGGTAAAGAACAGGTGGAGGAGGAATGGGAGGCTGGTACCATGATGGCTTCATACACAACACCAGCAGGCAAGGGGTAGAAAAAGCATGTTATGATTGAGTCCCACAAACATCAGGCAGATGATTAAAAATATATTTTTATTAAAGTTAAAAATGTAGCAATCTTTTAATACAAGTCCAAAAGGCTAAAACAAATCTGTTCACAGAAGCATTCTCCCATGTACTCCCAGCAAGCTTAGAAAAATAGTTCACTACTCACCCTTTCAGGCCATCTGACAATGGGCTCTCCAGTGTAGGCTAGCTTAGGGCTGTCATCGGCGCACTCTGTCAGAACAGCCTAGACAAAAAATATGGAAATGAAAGATGAGTATCTGGTCTAAATATATTAAATACTTATGTAGAGCATTGACTACATTCTAAGTTAATCAACACAAGGAACTTTGGTGACACTAACCCTCATGTCCTCAAGCAGGCCTGCAGCATTTGCAATTCCTTCAGGGACACACTTTTTGTGGCTTGGCAGCTCCTCCAGTTTTCCTAAAAGGTTCCACAGTCCTTCCAGCTCAAAGGGGGTCAGCACGGGCCGGGGTTTGCTAACTTGGATTGGTTTTTCTTCTTCAGCATCTTCCTCCTTGATCTTGATATCCTCATTTTCATCATCACTGTCATCTCCATTGGAAGCACCATTACCAGTGTAGGCATTGTTTTCGAGGTCAGCTGGTGTTAAGCCTTAAAAAGAGGAAGCATGTACTGTTTAAAGTTAAAGTAAGTGATAAACAAATGTTTGTGTTCTGTAGGATATGGGGGGAGCACAGTGGTCTTTGTCTGAGTACATTTATCCTTACCTATACCAAGGGAGTACTTCTTGAACTCAGGGGTGAGGTGCGAGATGTCGGTCAGACAGTAAAGGTATCTCTCCAGGACGTACCAGCACATCTCATAGTAAAACGGGTACCTGAACTTTGCTGGCACCTAGGGGATGTTGATAAAAGCAGACCAGGAAAAACTGTTAAATCTTATATAATAATGATATATTTATGTCTGCATTTCTGTTCCATAACCCCCCCTAGTGGTTCAATCTTTATGAATCTTGGCCCATAAACTACCTCGGGTACCAAGACTAATAACATCAATATGGTGGTTGATGCAAATATTCACAGCAAGTAAAACACTGCCATTTCTTTTTCTGCATATTTGTATGCAGAACCTGCGTGATTGAGGCCGGTTTGTAAGATACGCCATTTATACGCAGGTAAATACAATGTCCAAAGAAACACGATGGACATAAAAGCAACCAAGTAGTCGTGTTGAACAACGGGCATGTCAATTCATTTGTTTGAGCTAAAGTGTTGCCTTGCTTTTTCAATTATTTCTGTCTTCGTTACCATTTCTATTACAATTAAAAACTCCTATTATTGATTATAAAGAGAAGGTTAAAGTGTTTGACCTGTAACAAAATGTTGATAATGCCCTTTCCTCTTTAAGAAACCATGTAAAGGTTCATTTTAAACACTGCTCAAAATCATATTTAACCCTTATTTAGTAGTAATTAAACTATTTGTGCTTATAATTATAGGTAGATCAACATTTACAAATAACAGAAACCATATGTATAACAATCAATGTAAATAGATGACAACAATATGAGCCATACTACATACAGGATGGGGACATTGATATTCCATGTGTTCTTATAGGAACATGTAGGAAGTTACATGCTTTTAATGCATATACAATAGTTTCAAATTGTTAGTAATGAAATGTCTTTTTTAAAATTCTCAGCTGCACCAATGTAAGTATTTTTTATGTTTTTTGTTTTGTTTAACTACTGTCAGGCACCACAAAAAGAAGCATTTGTCACAAGGTAGCTGTGGTTTTCACTTCTTCTTAGAAATAAATAGAAGAAATGGTGTCACTGCAGACACAGCAGTAAAGATACAAGTTGAACACCTGCATGTGTGGGCTAACCCAGCCTGATACCTAAACTGTGTTATACTTAATTTAAGAAAAGAAAGGAAAGGAAAATTGACATAGTCTGAAAATAAACTTCATATTTTATATAGCTAGTTTTGATTTCATCTACCAGTTAAAGTCACAGCATCTCCAATTTTTTATATATACAAAGATCTCTCAGACAATTTGAGGCCTAGTTTTTCATTTTGGACTTTTAAATTACCTGCAGTACCCCTGTAAGTGGGCTACAACTGTGTGGATAGTGCTTTACAACCCCTGGATTCATATCCAAGAACCAAAAGATGCATGTTTCAATTTCGAGAAAATGACAGTACTGGGATCAGATTTCTACAATGGGAATACCTGAAAAGGTACAAAAAATTTTTTTAGACTTGTCTTTTCCCCCCCTCATAATTTCCACACAGCCCTGAATCATGTATTACATTACTCTAAAATCTCAAATGATTTATAAAGACGTTTAAACACTGAGCTGTTTAACTGCTGCTCACCCGTGTGCGATCCTCAATGGTGTAGATGTTGAGCTGCATCGGGATGTTAAAGCTGTGGAGGAAATTCCCCCCAAACACCAATGTGTCCTCTGGTGTGTACACAGCATGGATCCACCCTACACCATGTTAAACACAGGATGCTTGTTTACATGTGTGAGAGGCTTATAGACGAGGATAGAGACAATGTATGTAACTGTATGTACTAATGCTATTACTCTATTACAGAACAGACCTGATGGGATGATG
The DNA here is from genome assembly GCF_001858045.2 of Oreochromis niloticus. NCBI lineage: Eukaryota > Metazoa > Chordata > Actinopteri > Cichliformes > Cichlidae > Oreochromis > Oreochromis niloticus. The sequence goes on from NC_031966.2 coordinate 22,390,538, forward strand.
AAGGTGTTGCCTTGGTGGAGCTCTATCCTTTGACAGTCATGGCATTTATCCCCCAAGAAGATGTCTCCCTGTTTTCCTGATAAAACCCAGTTCTCATACATCTCCAGGTTCTGTGGTGTGGGTGGAATCAGCCAGAACACCTGTAGGGGGGAAAAGTAAATCTTAGTTAGAATTTGCAATGCATGCCAACTAAATAATTTGATCTTCCCTCTAGTTTGCTAACAAGAATTTAATTTATTAAAGGAACTGACATGCACTCATAAAAATGTCCCCATCCGTATTTACAGCATGTTAACAGGAAGTGTGATAACATAAGATCATACGCTGATTTATTCTGAAAGCAAGACTGAAGAAAAGGGCTGTCCCAGATTAACTTTTTACCCAGCTGTTATAGACACTGCTGAAAGAGTCTCTGTAAACACAGCAGCCTACCTGGATTTTTTTAAATACAAAAGCTACAATTGTTAAGTTAGCTAATGTACCTTTACTATTATGTTCAGAATTCCTACACACTTGTATCCATTTCAGAAATAGCTCCAACTTATCATTTGCAGTAACCTAAATGTTTGCATCTTCAGTAAAATACACCTTTCTTCTCCATCTTGCTTATTCTCCTTTAATGCCTGACACCAAATTTCTCTCAATGGTAAAGGCTATAAAGTGAGAAACAAATTCTCCTTCTGGAAACCCACTGTGAGTGCAGAGATGCACAAATAGCTCCTCTGCTGCACGTGGGCCTCATAGTTAGCATTGCAACTGTGCAATAACAGCCCACATCGATATTGAAATGTGTCTGTTAAAGCTACCAAAGTTAACAACTGTTCTGATGGACACCTTGTTAAATCTACAGTTCTTGTGCGGTGTGACATTCAGACTGACCTTTCCTCCTCTCAGAATGTGGTACCAGACGGAAGTGCCTCCAAAGTCAATGTGGAAATCTGTGAAGCAGCCCTGCACACTCATGAGACAGTACCTGAGAGACATGAAGGCATCATTGAAAATCATAAACAAGATTTAAATGTTAACAGAAGCAGGCATACAGATTAGCTAGCTTACATTTGCATTGATATAGGAGAGGGACATGATGGTGGTTTCTCTACAGCACAGGAAATGTTAAATGTTGTTCGTTTACTCACTTCTGTACTTTGGGATAATGCATGTCTATGATGGCATTGGTGGAGTCCCTCTGCCTCTCCTTGAGATGACGGGGCCACATGTTGTCCACCCAGTCAATAAGGTCCACCTGTGGAATACAGAAGTACACATTTAAATTCTCAGCACCAATCCCGAGACTATTCTGAGGAATAGCACTACTTTCTGCTTAACACATCACAGTTGGTCAATAACTAAAGGTGAAGTTACGTTTCTTTTTTCCCCCCCCCCAAACAGTTGCTTCAACAAGTACAGTTTCTGTAAACGTGATGTGGAAAACTGTGCCAACTCTCACCGAAGCAGGCCGTTTCACCAGGTTTTCCAGTCTGGTGTGACTGAACTCTAGACTGATGACGTTGTAGAGTTTTTCTCTTTCTGATGGTGGCGTCTCATAGTATCGTCGCCACTGAGCCATCGACATCTCAATTCCTTTCTGGGTGTTCACATCCATAACATCTAGAATACGTCGACTACCTGTAAGCACATTAATGTCAACTGAGATCATTGCAATCAAATCCAAATTTGACAGCTTAATAATCGTAAGTTACATTGTAACTCACCAAGTTATAATGAATATTTTGTGACCTTTCCTCCATTTTTTCCAACATGCACAAATGTTTTGAAACAACCCCCCCCCCAAAAAACAAAAAACAAAAACTATAACCATCAACTACTACGCTATGGAGCCACAATGGGCAGAACAGTGCACAAATTAAAAAATCAACTCTTCCGTGCTCTGTGGGGCTGTTACAATACAAGAATTTCAATCTTTATACTGATCACCAGGAAAATACTCCATACTATTTTCTAGACCATGGGTGCAAAAAATTAAAAAAAAATCAAATCAAGGGGCATTTTTAAAAAAAGATTAGAACAATAACAATGATATTAGTAACAACAATATTTTTAAATTGAACAATGCAGTGCAAAAACATTTTACAATTATAAATATATCATTATAAAGTGTAATTATATTTTAAGATTCCATCTGGCAGTGTCATAGTGACATGGCTCTAGATTTTTCTTGCCGATAAAATGCCGAGAAATTGCTTCCTCTGAATGGGGATAAAATAGGAACTTACCAACAAACAACTTGACATCACTCACGCTAAAATCAGGATCTGGCATTCTGTAAGAGAGGTAATAATTTCACTATTACTTTTCTTTGGTGGAAGACACAGTGCAAAGAGTTTTCTAATGAAATCAGTCCCTTACTGCATGCCAAGGCCATCAGTAGTCTTGAAGATAATGGGGTCCCTGAGTCCTTCCCTCTGGATGTATTCAAATGTGAATTCTAAAAAAAAAAAAAAAAAAAAAAGACATATCAAAAACAAAACAAAAAGCCCCAAGGTACAAGATTTGTAGATAGCCTCTTACAAAAAAACAACACGTCAACTCATCTCACAGAGTTCTAGGTATAATCACAAAAGGTTCTGTTTAAAAAAAACGAAAGAAAGAAAAAAAAAGAAATCTCAGTACACTCGTCTCACCTTCACCCTCCATGTGTTTGATCAAGTCACTGCCGAATCTCCCACATTCCAGCTTTTCATCCAGGTCAAACATTCGTTTTCCTTCAATTTCATCATCGGAGATTCCATCGTCCTGATAGCGGCGCTGTGTTCGCGTACGCTGAAGACAAAGAAAGGTTTACAGTTAGCAAGTCTGTGCCATCCAAACTCTTAGAAATAGCTCAGGGTTTATTTTCACAAAAATTTCAGGACCTTTAAATAAAATTTTAACTTCACAGAATGAAAAAAATAGACATGTTTGTTAATTTAGCATTTTATTCCTTTTATCTTGATATGGCAAAAAAAAAAAAACCCTGCTCACAAACACCAAACAAATGAATACAATACAAAAAAAACCATATTTACAGTTCTTATTTGAAAGCTACATATTCACTGTATAAGACAAAGTAATCAATTACAGACACTGCACAAAAATCCGTTTAGCAAAATTTATTTTTAAAATACAACATACATGTAACGTAGCTCTAATGTCCCCATTCATTTTGAGATCAGCGACTACAGATAATATATATAATTTCTAAGGATTTAAATATTTTAAAAGTAACTTCCAAACACTATATAGATGTTGATAATCCTGGTACTCTAGGCAGTTTACATAGTAACCTTCATCCAGATTGGTTAACGCATAGAAGAGAAGTTAGCGAACAGACATACATACATACACTATATCTATTATAGTAAGATGTACTCTGTGGGCTTGTCACTCAGAAAAATATAAATTATATTGAGGTAAAAATTTGTACGGCTTCATAAATTATGCGACACAAACCAAGAATTACAGCTACGCACAAAAGCCATCCACCAAGAAGAACAACCGGACTTTCCAGTATTTCCCAGCTTCATGACCTTAACTTCACTGTCTCAACCTCTCAAACCAAGGTCCCAAAATTGCAGTTTACCAAACAGTTTCCAATGCATAAAGAGCAAATAAAAAAGGTGCCGTTTTGTCACAAAACCCCAGCAAAACTCTCAGTTATGAGGGGGAAACCCCTGTCAGCATAGCCACACTGGCCTAGGTCTGGTAAAGGTTATTGATAAAGCCTGTGAGGACTGTGATCAATCAACAGTGTATTGTGAACCTGGTGGAGTTTTGTATCATAAGCTTAATCGTTTACAAATGTGGTACAAGTGGGTATTTAACTATGTGCATGGTTACTACACAACAATAACTCAAAGAACAAACACAGTTTGACACCATGAGTTAAATACTCATAGAAAATAAAGAAAGAAATGTTTGAAATTTTTCGAAAATACAAAACGTAACAAAAAGAATTTAGACTTTAGCCTAGTTTCCACAAATTTTATCACATATACTAAAGGTATCTTATTTATAATAATCAGCTGATGCTGAGGAGATCTGGTTGGAGGCACACACACTTAGGTTTGACAAAATGGGGATAGAAATAACTGAGAGCTGGATAAATTAAATTTGCTTGAGAGGAAAACCACTGAAAACCAGCTGTATATTACAACAATATACTTAACCATTATCTCACTAACAACTGGATTACCTTTTGGCATCAAGCTAAATTTTATTATAGGCGTTTAACGGGACTTTAGACCTATACCACAACAATTTTTTAAGAAAAGAAAGAAACTGAAACTGGCAATATAAAAGCTTTAAGCAAAGAGCTGGATAGATGTAAACCAATCCAAATTCATCACTCAGTCAGACACAAAAATCAGTTCATCTGGGAAACAAACAGTATTACAGTATTACAAAAAGCAGGGGTTAATCTGCTACACAGTGCCCCCCTTTAACTCCCCTCCTGCCATTCACCCTATGCAGCACTGCTTGGCAAGACAGATGGATGAAGCACACGAATACTCTTCTCAGATCTCCCCACCCCCATCTCTACACCACAAATGTAGTATTATTTAAGATATAATGGTCCTTATTTTCAAAGGACACACCGTCCCTATTATTATTAAACTAAACCAAGGTAATATTACCAAAGCTTCCAGATAAAGCAATAAAAGAAGCAAGCAGAATTAATAAAGATAGTATTAAGCAACCACTTTACGTGTGCTTTTATTAGGTTTTCGTGCAATAAAAATAATAATCACACATGGCAAGAAGTCTTTTTAATAACATAAATATATATAAGTAAATATTGAGCCTCTGCCCCAGTAATAACAGGAATCAGCTGGTGTAATGTTTTGAGTACAAACCGCAGACGGTAAGCTTGGAGTTTATTGCTTTACAACGACAGGGAAGGGGGTGAAACAGGGTCACAGCACAAATGCTGTCAGTTTAAACACTGAACTTGACCTTTTCCTGAACCCAGAGCCTTTACACAGGTTCACTGCCGTTATCATTATCATTAGGGTGCCACACAAAACAAAAAAATGGGACCATTACCGTGAACACAATGTGCCAAAAAAAAAAGAGAAAAGAAAAGCAGGCCGTCCTAAAGAAAACACATTAGCTCTCATTCACTAAATCGCTTATTGTCCATTAAAAACCCACATTAAAAACGAAGAAGTTGCCTTGTTAACATAAAACAACGATTCCGGGTATTTAACAGTTGGGTGAAGTTACTTACCAGGCGCTTGCTGTACCGTGTATGAGAATCCTCCATTATTCTCTGGAAGCGAAACAAAAGTTTCTGGTCACACAGATGAAATATCCAACCACTGTCCAAGTATTTTAGTTTGTTTTTACACCCAGTCGGACAGAAACACACCCCCTCACATCCAGATAGCCCTGCTAGCGTTAGCCAACAGTGTTACTGTAGCCAGCAAGCTACGGTTAGCACAGCACATATAATTACCAACATAAACGTTCATCTCGCGTCATTCTATGACGATAACTGCCTATAAGAGCAGCTTCATTTTAACACAAATACCAGGAACCACCGTCTCCATTTTCTTCCGTTTTTTAACTGGCCTTATCGGCTAGCGTAAACTAGCTCAGTTGGCAAGCCCTTTCTTGAGTCGTCTGCTATCGCTAGCTAGCTATCGTTAGCCTCTGTACACGGTAGTTGTAAGCTTCTTTATCATTACCTCCGCGATTTAACTCCTTTTAGTCGAAGCGGTCACAGTAATGCTTCCCAACTAGAGCGTCCAAAACCTCCCAGTAAAGTTCCTCCCCATGTTATGGGATAACAGCTGTGTATATTGTTATGTTTATTATTGTGCGATAAAGTTAGAACGGTTCGAAGCCAAGAGACGCCATTTCCAGCTAGTCAAAAAACATACACACGAAACGGAAAAAAAGGAAAACGCTCAGGACCCACCCCTATTTACTCCACTGCGCCGAGAAATTAGCATGTAGGCGCTCTCATTGGCCACAGGGTGTGTCACTTAGACCAGATTAGCATATGTTAACATACAAGTATGTTTAGTTTGTCTGTTCCGGTGTGACCGCTCACCGGTAAATTAATATTTTACATAAAACAAATGCTGCTAGTATTTTAGAATTAAAATTAGTATTAAGAGCATTTTATATTATTAGACACAAGAAAGTGTCTATTTTTTTGTTACCGGATCTCTACATCTGAAGATTTTATGCCTTTACACTTTTTCTGACAGCATGCACAATGAAAGTAATCAGAAATGCACCACACACCTTGTGATATCTGGCAGAATTAGGAAATTATTCCATAATTTTGGAATAATACTAAAGGAGGACCTAAAATTATCATAGCTGGCTACAGTGGGGGGCATTAAGAATGAGAGATATTGCTCTTGTAATGAGCAGCAGTTCTCTGGGTTAGACTGATTTGAACTGATGGGGGCGCAAGAGTAACTCGAATGACCACTCGTTACAAGGTGTGCAGAAGAGCATCTCTAAACCCGTTGAACCTTGAAGCAAATGGGCTACAGTAGCAGTAGACCACATCGGGTGCCACTTCTGTCATTTAAGAACTGGAAACTGATGCTACAATTTACACGCGGTCACCAAAACTGGACAATAGAGACTGGAAAAACTCTCAGTTTGTTCTGCGACATTTGGATGGTGGGGTCTGAATGTGGCGTGAAGAATATGAAAGCATGGATCCGGCAAACACAGAGCAGGAAAACGAGCGCACCCTCATCTGCTGCTTGCCCCGCATCGTGTGGTTGGGCGGGGCTTGCAACTGGTTAGAAAGAACAGCGAGATGGGGATGAAACGAGGTCAGGAAGGCTCCTCATCCGCGGATGCAAAGTCGTGCTTATATCAGCTGCTGCATTTACGTCTTTGACATAGTAAAATAGCTCCACACGGCCGGTGCTATGTAAGTCAGTGTCATCGGGATCCCTCCATGCAAAGAGGTGATCAGCTGAGCCTCATGCAAGAAGCGAGCCGCACACAGCACTCGGTGTAACGCACAGAAATTTTATTACATAACAGGCTTTACTGAGACAACACACAGCCAGTGAGAGACTGACAGCCGCTGTTACGGAAAATCACATCAGACAGATCTCACACACAACAAAGTCACGCACATTTTTAATCATAATTATGACAAACAGGCCAGAAAATACCACTAAACTGGACACTTTGGAACAGATCATTTTGGAACCGAGACAGTAAAATAATCGAATATATAGATTTAAAAAAAAAAATAAAGAAAAGAAAATGATTAAAATGTTGTCTTCCGAAGTTTTATTTTCTCCTGAAATTGATAATTTCTCTAAATATGGGGTTTTCCCTTGATGCACCACCAGGAGGCGCTAGAGTATATGATTACAAATCACATGTCAAGTCACCTGGCTGTGAACAGTCAGGCTGAGACATCTACACACAATACATTTCAAACACTTCATACAGCAAGAAAATTGTTTACATTTCAATTGATAATAAAAGGGAAAGTGAACGGGACGAATGTGGTTTTTTGTTTTTAAATATTTTATTGTATATAAATAAGGGGGTGGGGGGTGGGGTCAAGGAGCATCAAGGAAATATTCCTAATTTTGGAGAAATCCTTCGTGCCTAGAAAAACCACACAGAGACAAAAGAAATGCAGTCTTTAAGCATTCAGAGAGTCCGCATAAACAATAGCACTGAAAGGCTGATGCAGGTGTTTTTTGTTTTTTACCTGTGTAGAACATTTTTTATGAGAAGAAGCTGTAGAGATAGGAGAACCCAACGATCCCAATGATGGCACAGCACAATGTAATCATCATCTTTTTCTGAAGATGCAATCAGAAACACACAGTCAGACACCAAAGAGAGGAATCAGGCTTTACTTTGCAAGCCAACGCAATTATCAACATTGATCGACACTGGTTTGAGGAAACAATTGAGCAAAAGCAGAACAAAGGGTCATAGAGGTTTGTGTGCAACTGTGTGTGTAAAGAGACAGGAAAGGTGAAACAACTTACCCCCCCTTTTTTGACACGTGTGCACCAGGCTTTAAAAGCTGTACTTTGCAACACTGTGGTTAACATGCTGACAGCAGCTACTACACTCCAATAAAACACACATACACCACTTTGCAACGAGCAGTCATCAGAAAGTCTAAAATTCAGTTAGATAATTCCATTTCTGCAAGTCAAACACGACAAATAAACACTGGGTAATTTAACACATAAAATCTTTAATTTCAGATAAAATCATTGACATTTACACAGGTAAAAAAGCTTCAATTTTCTCTTATGTTCCAGTCTGTCCCAACGGCTCAAATAAAATAGATTGTGCCCCTAAATGATGATGATGCTCCGGGATTCTCAATTTCAAGTGCTTCATACAAAACCACAGTTTAAAATGTAATTCATGCTTAAATTGCAACATTGTTTTACTGAAATCGGCCTACTGCCTTATGTCAGGGCTTCTCCTCATGACTGGTTGGTATTGTTTTTGTGTACGGCTGGAATCACGTGCTTTAATTACCCTGTTAAAGCCACTGGATGACAACCAGTGCACTTTGGTTTGGTAAACTGTCAGTTCCAAAGATTGTCTTTACCTCGACATGAAATGAAATGAATGAAATGATGACAGACAACCATTACTGAATTCAACAGGGAGGTACACGTTGCTAAAGCTAATGTGATCTAATACACAGCCCTGCAAAAATCCTGTCGTCTTGTGCATCATGCTTTTTTTGTCTTTTTTTGAAAATACAAGTTTTCTATTTACATTAAAATGACTTCTTTAAATAAAAAAAAGGAGGTATAATGTTCATTTTAGTTTAAATTGTTCATTAAGACTCGATGGGCTTTTTGGAGGACGTACTTTGTGGTGCGGATGAACTGGTTACAGTAAGAGGTGTTTGTAATATTGTCCCCACCCCCCACATTCACTAATGAGGACAGTCTAAATATTAGACACACCTATGAAGTAAAGAGCAGCACACATACAGCCTCCGCGATGTTTAAAAACGTCAAACCATTACATCTCTAAGGCTGTGTAAACAAAAACTGAACATTATCACCTTCGCAAACATCAGATGTACTGCAGGGCTGTGTCTAAAACTGGCAACTCAGTAGTAAAACCTAAAATATGCCTGTTAAGGCATTTCCCAGTAGTAAGACAAGACTAGCCAAGGATACTTTACAGAGTGCCCATTTGTATGTGACAACATAAGCAACATGTCTTAGAATAGTACAATAAATACAAAAAGACTATTCTGGCACTTATGGGAAACAAACCACTAGTGTTACTACTAGACTCTCTAAAAATCCTTTGGCATTGAAATATTTCTACAGCACTTTAACAGGAGGAGTAACTGTGTCTATACATGTAAAAGCTTTGGTTTGGGTTGTGAAAAGGATCAAATTTCAGCTCATCACACGCGCCTCTAAGTTCATGAAATGTGTTCCCATAAGTGCAATCCTTCACATTTGTTTTTGTTTTGTTTTTTTAAACAACCAGTGATAATTACAGATATCTGAGTTATGCATTTGGAAATGTTAAAGTGCTGGAACTCCCCAAATCCTAACAACAACAACAACAACAACAACAACAACAAAAAAGAAATCCCACAGCAGTGAAAATTCACTGGGGAGATTTTCAATCATAAAATCATGTCAATGCTCCCAAACAAAAAAAAAAAAAAAATCAGGGAGTTTATGTGCTTCTGAAAGCTTTCAGATGACAAACGCTTCCCAGCTGATTCTTTGGCAGCAAATGTTGAACAGTGAAATGTTTAGTGACACTGAAGTGATGTTTTATTTCCCAATTCCCTTTTCGCCTTCACAGAGGTACAATAGACAATGTACCTCATATGTCAGCTTTGGTCTTGTTTCCTCTTTTGCAGCAGAGCATCCTCAATTGTCCAAAAGTGAGGGAGACCTCAGTGTGTTTTATTCGATTGAAAATATCTGCAGTTTAATATTCTTATGCCCATATGGAGTGATCAGGATCAGTTTTTCCTTCTGCAGGCAGGCTGATGACTAATGGTGAGGATGTTGAATACACAGATGATGAGATGATGGCAGCGATCAGCCCTATAGTGTCTGGGTGAGGATGATGATGAGGATAATGAGAAGAACCACGGCACAGACCACAGAAATAATGATGATCTTCTACAGAGAAGGAGAAACATACACAGAAACAGCGTTGATGATGGGATACCTACAACTGAAAAACACCCACAAACTCAACACCAACTGGGACTAATTCACCACTACAGTAACCAGAGGCAAGAGGCCCAGAACAGGAGAATAACAACACACCCAAAGTACTTCAAACAAGCACACACACCTCGAGTAAGCCCTCTGGATAGTAAGAAAACACACACACACACTGAGCCTCAAAGTGCAAACTCCTTCCCAAAGCATGCCTAACAGACACACACCCATTATACAGCAGGTATTTGCTCAATTACTCACCCTTAGCGCTTCTCTTACTCAAATAACTCATCATCATTTCTTTAATCCCACTGACAACCCAATTGCCAGAGCCACTATGATCACCAAGATCACCACAATCACAATTATTATCACCAGTTTCTGTTGGGGACAATTAAGACATAAATTATCAGATCCAATGTCAGTGTGAAAACAGCAGGACATCAGGTCTGTACTATATGACAACAGCAGATGTATCAGATAAGCCTCAAGAGTAATCGATGTTATTTGCCACAAAAACTCTGCACATTAGTATTGCTCAAGACTGAAACAGGTTCAGGGTTGATTGTCTGTTTTCCTGACAATACAACAGTTTGCCTTTGCACACACACAATCTGTAACAGCCAGAAGCAAGCACACAACATCTCCAACCCTACAACACAGCAGCAGTTGTGGTTACAGCTTTTATGTGAAAACTGCACATCAACACAGTAAGGATGAAGCTGAAGAGAAAGGACAGAAAGAAAAGAAGCTGCGTGTGTGTGTGTGTGTGTGTGTGTGTGTGTGCGAGTCGGTGGGAGAGAGGATGCTTTTTATTCTGCTACGTGTTGCTGGGCAGGTCACAGTGGTGTTTAAAGCACAGGGTTCCACAGGCCACAGGGCGGTAACGGAGCAGGTAGAAGGGGTCGGAGAGCACAAGTCATCACAGGGGGAGGTGGGAATGGTCTTCAAACAGGTTTCCCAAAAGCATCCTCTAGTGGAAGAGGAATTCCAACTATTCCCAACCTGAAAACAATAAACAACCGTGAGCAGGAGCTGCCTTCAGGACTTCTGCTTGACGATTGTTGGGGTTGAGGACTGTGTGCAGGCCTCTCTGGGACGGGATCCTTCTGAGGACAGAAGACACTGGGGACACCGCACAAGAGCTTGTGACAGGTTGTTTGTTTTTAACCATCCCACACACTGATGGTATGTTATCCAATGGTAGTTAACAGAGCTGTATCATCTCCACACTAGTTAATGCTATCAGTGTGTGTAAATCTAAATTAGGGGAGTTAATGTTACAGATCTTTTAAGGGTACCTGCCAGAAGAATTAACACCACTTACAATGTTTGTTATCCAGTTAAAAAGACCCATCAGGAGCTACTGTATCTAAACGTAAAGTCTAAACATGAAAAGGAAGGTTAACCAGGGGAGACTGGGAGACATCTTTACTTTTTGTTTTTTTTTATTATTGCTCATACAGCTTATTGTGGATTCAGAAAAACCCCTCTAAGTGCATTTAATAAGTCACTAACTTGTAAATGTTGAAGGTCAAGCTTCTGCGTTTGAAATCAAGTCTTAGGGGTCAAAGTACCCTATATACCTTAGCATTTAAGAGGACAATTTTCAAAAGCCCAAAAATCTATTATTTTGTTAACAGATTTAGCACTTTTCACTGATGAGGACTTAAACAAAAAAAAAATATTGTCAAGAAAAAATTATCTTAACTTTTGAAGTCTGTTTAGCCTGAAGGACTTTTTACAAGGTTTACTACCCTGTACAACCTGCATTACACCTGCATGACGGTGCAGTTTCATTAGGTTCTGCTCAACATGAGACAGAAGAAGGCAGACTACATTTCCATGTGCCGAACATATTGTAATTCACAGTCAGGCTGGAGAACACAGTTTTTTTGTCCCATGCTATCAAAGTTATTCTGTTTAATTTATATTTTTAATCTTTGTCCTGCTTGTTCAGAACTATAACTAGATTTGTAAATGCAAAGTTATTAAATAAATAATTCCAGTGCTTTTGGGAAACCTGACCATTGTTTTCGATGATTATCACTCACACGGCGAGCCTCTTGCTGAAACTTTGCAGCTTTTTTAGTGTCTGCAACAGCGCGCTCCACAAAGCCCACCGACTGGTCCATGTTGCTCTCGATCCTGTCAATCATTCCACCCTGATGTAAACGGCACCAGAGGTAAAGAAACGCAGCAGCGAAATTAAACAGAAAGAGAGAGAAAAAGACAAGCACCAGCAATGCAACAGTTGGTGCGAATGGCAACGTGTGCGAGTACTGGGTGAGGGAGGGTGAGAGAGACATGGCGAAGGGAGGATATGTAGGCACACTATGTGGTTTAAGTGTGTCAAACAGTGAGGAGTGCAACAGTGTACAGAAGATAAGCAGGAAAAAAAAAAAAAAAAGACAAAAGCAGCTTGGTGCTATGACTGGAAAGAAAAGAAAAAAAAAAAGACATTACCTTGCGTGCTTTGGTCTGATACCTTACAGCTTTTTTGGTCTGTTCCTTTGCTGCTTCTATGTGGTCCACCGACTTGGCTATATTCTGCTCTATGTTTTCTACCAAGTCACCCTGAAAAACATGCAACATTCTGTAAGGTACTGACACTTAAGCAGAAATGAGAAGCAGACTGGGTTAAATACAGAGGAATACATCCAGTTAGATGGGTATTACATGTTCACTGAACAGTTAGATTGCCAACACCTGCACTGAGAATCTCAGGAGTTTGTTTTGAATTCTGACATTTAATTTTAACTTTAATCACTTTTTATAGCCTCATATAGAGATCTATAAGGAGAGATCCAGGACGTTAGCCTTAGTGGAGAATTAGCTCTGCAGGCACCCTTCTAGTTCTCTTCTGTAACTCAACTTTCAAACGTAAAACTGGAATTAAAAGTGGCAAGAAAAAAAATATCCAAAACAATCTCACAGCACAACATGAAACATGTGCATAACAACAACCCTTACCTTACAAAGCCTTTTCCTCAGACAGCATGGTGCAAGCAACAAGAAATATGTGGTTATATTTAGTTAAGAGGCTAACAGTAATGTCCCTGTACCAGCTAGTGAGAAGTTTGTTGACCTTGATGATTTATTCACTAATGCATTTCTATTGGTACCGTTAATGCAGAGTGATGGGATGGAGGTGACAGTGGCAGAAGAGCGCAAAGAGTAAAGGAAAGACATGCAGCTGGAAAAGAGTAAACAGAGTAATGATGTGCAAAGAGTTGGATACAGTCAGGGCTGAACACAAGGCCATGGAGAGGATTTAAGGATGGATTCAATGAATGAACAAGCAAATAAATTCGAATGAAATGACAGGCAGGTGGATGCAGAGTACCTGGCTCTCGACCAGCATGGCGATGTCTACAAACATATCGTGCAGCTCCTTAATACTACTCTCCAGACGGACGATGTCTTTGTGTCTGGCTTCAATCTCATTCAGGGCTTGTTTGGAGATCCCCGAGTCTATAATCTGTGCAAAGGAGAGGCTTAACATTACCGCACAGCATCAGTTAAAACACATGTGGCTAAATGAATATTTGGCATTGATTCAAATCAATGTGTATTCGCTTAAAATGGCACCAAGCCAGAAAACAGTTGTTGTGAAAGAGCCTTAAAATCTAAAATCTATTCAAGGACACCACTACACAACAGTCCCGTCCTGCCCAGCAGCTGGACTGTTTTTCTCCTTAACAGTTAAGTTAGGTCAAAGTCTAGCCTGTTTGTTACAGGAATGTGAGACGCCGTATCTGAAAATATCAAGTCAAGCTGTGTGTCCTTGTGCAAGAAATTCCTCCCTACTTGTATATTTTTTTATCAACGTGAGCTCAGAGAATCTTGGCTACATTTTCAAGTTTTTCCAGCTGCTGCGTGTAGCCAAAGCAACACAACACAATGCTCCTTATCTCAGTGTGTCATGAGCAGACTGAGTGCGAGTCAGGTCGACTCCTAAGCGCTAATAATTAGCTGACACAAGCAGTTTTAAGTTTTACTGAGAAACGGACAACTCGGCTTTCACAGTTCAACCACATCGTGATGGAGTTAACGTTAAGGTACGTTAAGGAAAATGCATATACGTGCACAAACGCACTCTCTTACCCCTGCAGTGAACACAGCAGCATTACCACCCTCCAACATCTCCTCTAGTTCTTCATCCGTAGTTGCTTTTCCAGCTGGAGAGGAAAGGGAAAAAGGAAAACGAGCGGGATTAATGACAAAGACGACAATGGAATCGTCAGATGTCTTTGTTGGTGTCGTTGTGACTCACTGATCTCGAGCTGTCTCTGAATACGTCCTTTACTCCTCTCCCGGAAATCCACCTGAGCTTCATTATACTTTGTCATCACCTCCACAAACTTCCTAGACAGCACTGCATGCTGGGAGGTAACAGAATAACCATGAAAGAGCTTATAAGTAACACTTTTAAATAATGAATGCAGAAACCTAAAGATAAAGACACGTGTATTTGTCCCATCTTCCTCCCCTCACCCCCAACCAGTTGCAGTAGATGACTGCCACGCCCCAAACCTCGTTCTGCTGCAGGTTTCTTCCTTTTAAAAGGGAGTTTTTCCTTCCCACAATCACCAAAGCACTTGCTCATAGGGTTTCATTTGATTGTTGGAGTTTTCTGTGTTTTCTCTGTACTGTTGTAGGGTCTTTACCTTACTATATGAAGCACCTTGAAGCAACTGTTGCGGATTGATTGAAACTGAATATTTTAGAAATGCCAAACCTCTTAAAGCAGAAGTATTAACAACCACCCTCTTCTCTTGATTCTCTATTTACCCACTTTTACCTACTCTTTACCTAAAATACAAAAAAATAAGACCATCAGAAAACAATAAACTTCACATACAATGCCCAGCATGAGGGGGAAGTTCACAACCAAAGCGCTTTCTCAAAAGGTTACTTGAATCGTCTGAAGGAGATGATTTACCTGTGATTTACGTATCCGCGTGTCAGCTGACACCCTCTCCTGCTCTTCCGACTCCAGATTTCTCTCAATGGCTGGGAAGAAGGCAGAGTTACTTCACTTAAATAACCTTGAACTGATTAAATATAACAACTATTCACTTGTTTACTAATCCAACAAACATACAAGTTATTCATAATGACAGGCTGTATGTAGAAATGGGAGCAGGACTCACTCTTGAGTTTGTTCCTTGCACCGTTGGCCAACTTCTTTATGTCATTGGTGATCGCCTCCAAATCCTCCTGTGTTTCTGTGCAGGATACAGCATAGTGCAGATTTTCAGTGCTGATGCCTTTCCTGATCAATGTTGTGTTTTTTTGTAACGCAAAAAAATGAAGTAAATGTCAAAGCTTCTTACTCTGATCTGATGTGGGAGCAGACAAGATGACAGAGTAAAGCTTTTTCACTTCTGTCACGTTCTCATCGATTTTATCAATATTGTTTCTGATTGCCTCGATCTGTAACACAAGGACACACCGCAAATGGCAAACACATGCAAATCACACCATCTTAGAATGTGCAGGTCCTCGTGAATGCAAGTGAAGCAAAACAATCACACTCAGTGCATACATACACCCATAGCAGCACTTACCTCCGAAAAGAACTCATCCATGAAGCCTGCGTTGTCCACAGCAATCTCCACGTCATCATCATCTTGATCACACACCTATAAGAATAAACAGAAAGAGCAGGACTAAGTGCGTGAGGTGGACAGACCCACAGGCCTTATGTTTCTCAATGGCTTTTTATCAACCTGTTGTCTTTAGGTCAAGAGCTGACTAGTTGCTGCACATTTATGGTATTAATTATTTAATCCATATTTTGGGGCTTCACCAGAAAGAAAACCAGCACTGCTAACACTCCACTGGATTAAAGATCCATACAAAACCCCCTAAAATTAGTTTTTAAATCCAAAACCAGCCATTTGTTTGGGACATCAGTAAAATGTTAACTATTCAAAATGCCTTACAACAACCTGCAAGAAGACAAAGTAGCTGAAGTTGAGTTTATACAACTTTAATCAGAGGACTTCCTGTTTGGTAATTGTGGGCAGCGTTGTCCTGCTTTCATGTTTCGTGCTAAAAAACAATTTCAACCTAATTTCAGTATGGAAATTAAAGGAGAGGTACCGTAGTTTAGTGCATTTTCAGCATACATGTTATTATTAGTTACATAAATCAACAGGATAAAAGAAAAAATAAAACTCTTAGCTCATGTGTGCATGTGAAGCATGTGTCCTGAAGTAGTGACATTGGTTGAAAATGTGAGGTAGTAAGTCCTGCAGTCCACTAATTAAAAGTTTTGTTTTACAAGAGGTAAAAATAATGTACATTTCTGAAACCCCACCAAATCAAAGTTAAGACTCTCAAATTGAACAAACAATTTCAGCTCAAACAACAGAATCTTAGTATCAGCAAAAGAGTATAATTTAACCTCCCCAAAAGCCATAAAATGTGGAAGCTGCGGTTTCTGTCATTTTGAAAAGAAAGTCCCTGTGCTCTGTCAGCCCAGCCGCCACACATGCAACATCAATGGAAAGCCCAGGATTTCCCCTAGACTCCTGTGGAGATTCAGAAATTCTTTTATTGCTGCTATATAACCTGCATCATTATAATTGCATTAATAACATGTTTTACAGCATTATTTTATTGGTAATATTTCTTACAGGGTTCATGTTGCATTGGAGATGTTTGTCATCACATTGACCTTTTCTATTTACAGGTTTAGGTATGATCAATCTATACACATTGCATATTTGTGCTTATTTGGAGTTGATGTTCCATCCAAAAGGATCTTAAGCTTCACTGGCAACGGTTCAGGTGATACATGCTGAGGGAAGATGAGAACATAGAAGGTTGATTGCATGCATGCTTACAATACACAATAAATCTAATAATAGGCCTGAGCGAAGGCCCAAATGTATTTTGCTTCTTTTTGTAACCTGTTGCACTTTGGTCTACTTGGTGACTGATGACCAGAGTCAGGGACTAGCCTCAGAGACCCTGAAGCTTGAAATGTATTACCTTGTATGGAAGGTGTTATCAAGGAGAGAGGTCTTATGTCTGTTTATAGCCATTAAAGATGTATAAGGGGCACCATTGACGGTACACAATGTATTTTTACTCTGTGATTGACGCACTGGGGGCGTGATCCCCAAATGCTATAAAATCAGCGTCCAGTGTATTTTTGGGGGAGATATAGAGAAGGCATATGCTGATATTTTTTCTCTGCTAATAAACTCCGTGGTTTGTTTCTCTGGTCTGCATTTGATCGATCTCGCAACACTCCATAAATTGTGCTTGACGTAGAGGTCTCAGACTCATGCCCCCGACAGAGGACAAAAATGAACTAGTGGGTGTTAGAAGAATAACCTCAATATCGGTGCCTCCAACACTGTCAAACAGCACCACAGACTAGCTTGCAGATTTCCCGATCCAGATCTGGGAGGATCACATCCGGAGAATGCCCAGTTGGCGTCTGCAGTGCAAACAGGCATGTGGAGGCCATACATGTTACCGAGCTATTTTATAACAATTGGATCAGCCTGTAGATCAAACCCATCTAAGATGTTCTCATGTATTACATATTACTTTAGCATTAAAGTATATTTCCTGTGAAATATACTGAATAAATAAATAATGACATAACCATCCACTTTCTTAACTACTGATCCAACTAGCAGTGTACACCCAGCATCCCCCTGGGGGCTCCAAACCTCTGTTTAAATAATTCAAAGCCACGTCCGTGTCCGTTAAACTCTGCACTTGTTAGTTTTTGTATCTCTAAAACCTTACAATAACAGTATTTAAATTAAACCTTTAACACTGGTGCAAAAAATTGAGGTCAGCAGTGGAGGCTCCAGGAAGTTCCTGTTCCCAGCCAGAAGTTAGTCTGGTATTCACCTATAAAGACCACACCCAGAAACTTCAACACTTTGGTCCTCGCATGGATTATATTGTGGTTAGTTGTGAGCTTTAGAAGTGCTGCTAGGGGAAGTATTTCCCGTCTCAATGCCAAGCTAAACAAACTGGCTGTTTGGAGTCTGGTGAGAAGAAGGATCTCTCTATCTGTAGGGTATATACGAAGCCTCAAACAACCAAACAACATTAAAGGAAGTGTCTTCAAATCACACTGTTAGACGATATCTTAAATTAAAATAAATAAATAAGCAGCTGTGCTTTCTTTAAACAAAGTAGAGTCAAAATAATTAAAATTAGTTTAATTTAAAATTTAATTTACAACTTTACACATTTATTTTAGAGTTTCTCTGTTTAATGTCATTTTTCTGAAGTTTTTCTGATTGGGGAGGAAAAGCCACCGAACACCGTTTAGACCGTGAGCCTCCATGCAAAGCTATACTAATGAAAGTGCTTCCTGGTTAGCAGCTCAGCCTGACCCTAATCAGTTTACATCCAGCATTTCATCAGAACGCTTCACGCTGCTGACTATACGTGTCACAAGTGACGGGCAGTAAACACAAGTCAGCACTGATGGTTTGCTACGCACGCGCTAAGCACTGGCAGTGAATATTTAACCTCTAGGACCAGAGGCAGGCTCCAAGATGTCAACCAATTTTCACTCTAAGCTGACTTTAACAAAACTGAGGCAGACTGAACGGACATCATGGCCACGCTGTGACAGCGTTTGATAAAGCAAGAAAAAAAAAAAAAAAAAGCAGCTGTATTTGCTTCCTCCCTTCTAATTACTTCCGCTTTTAAGTTAAATATGTTCTGATCAGACACCCGATGAGCTGTTCCAGGCGTTTGTGCTTTGTAACAGGTGACTCTGAGACCTGCAGAGGTCCACAAATTTGGAATAAGCTTCAAAGCACTGATTTAGGTTAGTATGATAATGTATGTTGGAAATTAAAGATGTATTTGCTGTATATTACCTGAGGTTTGGGCTCTTACTTATGGAGAGGCCCATTTCACAAATAACCATCTTTTTTGGAATTTGTATTTTAATTGATTTGTGAAACCTTTGGCTCTTCAGGTGTGCACCTGGGTCAAAGTCGAGGCATTGGAAATGTTAAGACGTCATCGGTTTGATGCCTCTGATCTCATATCAACTGACTCACACAGTATTTACAATAGTAAGAATAAATATAATAAATATTACGGTTCATTCACGCTGCACCTGTCCTGTGCTCCTGTTGTGCTTCTTTTCACTGTCATATTCAAAAAGTAAGCATTTTCTTTTGCAGTCCTCAGTTTCTGGAGAGTTTCAACATTTCCGGACATTTTACAGACAAAAATGATTAACTGAGAGAATAATCAGCAGATTCATCAGTATTGAAAGTAATCATTAACCCTTCTGGGCAGTAACATTTACTGCAACTGCACGAATGCTGACTTTTAGACTTGGCCTTTAACCTTCCAGCCGTCATCTAAAATTTGAATTGCAAATGTAGCCGAGACCATTTGCTTCAGGCTGGCGTACCTACAGCAGTAGTTGAACCGAGAGTTTCCAGGACATAGTGCTTGCTTTTGAATCTCTCAGAGAGTTATTCATCAAACGCACCACTCAGACTCACGCACAGTCTCACACTGCATTTCTGCTCTTGTGAGATAAGACCAAGCACTCACTTCCTTCCAGTGTCTCTCATTCAGCAAAAACAAGAGGAAAGGGAGTGATGTGTGCACCAAACCAAACAACCAAAGACCACAAAGACACACACACACACACACACACACACACACACGCCACTGCTTGTAAAAACATCGTGATAATGACAAGAACAGTCAGAGGCAGTGACCTTATCCAAGTCATCAAGAAAACTTTAACAGCATTACTCAATAAACTCACTTGCTCATCTCATGACTTTACTTCACTTCAGAAGACACAAAGAAATTCTTGGATCAAATTCTTATGAACCACTTCAGCTTAAAGTTTGGGAGGTGGCCAACTCTTTGTGATCGGTTTGTGAGATGTCAAATATTTGGGAGGCATGTTTAGACAGGTGAACAAGGTTTATAAGAAACAATATCTAACATGAGCTTTAAATGGTGCTGTGAGCCAAAATCCAGCCCGACTGTCAGTGAATTAGATTTGCTCGCTTAGAAATAAAAAAATAAAATAAAAAACAAAAAACATGACAGCTATAATCTCATGCAGAAGATTGCATTTAAGATTTTGATGGCTGCACAGTGGGTAAAATTAGGTCAAGTGGACATCAAGATTAGAAAACAGCAAACACGCAGCATAGCAACAGTGCATAAAAATCAGTCTGAGCAATTTCTTTTTCCCTTTTATGCAAACTTTTCCGTCATGTTCATTCTGTATACAAAGCATGTATACACAAACCGTGTGTCATGTTGCATAATTCTTCTTAACGAGGCAATGACTCGACAGAGCCTGAGGCAAACACGCTGACCATCATAAAATGGTTCATTATTCACCATTTTTAAGTTTTTCTGAAAAATTTAGAACTGCAAAAGTTAGAAGGAATCAAAGAAATGAATAAAAAACAACTTTATAAGCAACTCACGTCTTTAAGCTACTGAAAGCCAAGGGCCATTGTCATGTATACACAAGCCAGTTACTCTGACTGCAATCGTGGCACAAATTCAATTTTCTTGCCAATTAAAGGAAACAAGGAGGTGATAAACTGCTAGATTTTGGCTCTGTAACCTCAGGCTTAGGCTATTTATAATGCAGTTATCAGACAAAAAGAATTTGGTTCACCCCTTCATCTAAAGCTGATCGATTCTGGCTCCTTTTAGCTGCAAAGCTAAGCCTCAAAATGCGACATGTATGTAAGCTTGTTTCTGCCATGAAAAAACATCATTTTTTGCCTGCTGTTAGCAGCTGAGAATGGCGATAGAGGAGCTGAAACTATGTGGACACCAGTAGAGCTACAGGACAAGATCGACCAATCCGAAAAAAAGAAACAAATATAAAAACAGCAGAGGTTTTGATGAACAATAAAAAGTTAATAGCCAAGCAAAAAAAAAAGAAAATCACTTTGGAAAGTCATTTGTAAGGATTTGTTGCTTCTTCAGGCTAATATGAAGTTCAGTTTTTGGACAATTTGTCGATAAATAATGCAGAAAATAATCAGATAAAATCCATAATAACATGAAATGTTAGTTACTGCTGTCTGAGCAACAGCATTTTCTGTGGGATGGTTTAAAAATGAGCTGCTAGCTTTAAAAGCAGTAGCACAGGGACCTGCGGTCAGATTTACAGCAGCGTGGTGACAGAAGCCTATTTAGTCCATCAGCAGTTTTGGTGATGCAAAGCATCTGACAAGGGATTTAAAAACTCCATATGGCAATGAAGACGCCATGTTTACGCTGTTACATTTTTACCACTGGGTGTAAAGTGCTTTGAGTGACTGATAAGACTAATAAAGTGCTACGTAACTGCACTCCATTTACGATTTGTGCTAGTATCTGAGTCAGGTTAGGAAGCAGAGCAGCACCAGAACCCCAGCTCGTCACTGAAGACACAGAACTGAAAACCAGATGAGCTTGAATGAAAGTGCATTTGAAAATACTATGAGGGAACAGAAAGGCAGAACAACAGAAAGTAACAGTCATGTCAGTCTAGCTGACAACTGAGGTTACCAACTTCTCCTCTCAGTATTTCTCTAAAAATACAAAAACAAAAAAAGTGTTAAGAGGAGCTTGGCCGATAAGCTGCCACATGTAACAGTACAATAACTTCAGCAAATTACAATTCAGCGCTTCGTATGGTTTATAAAAGTGCCAAGGTCTTCAGCACGTCAGGTGATGTGATAATGATGCCTGTGGCGTAAGCAAACATTGACATGAACCCACACACACACGTACAGCCTAGATTACTGTCGGCAAGTTAAACATTAGAAAGGAAACTCAAGGAGGGAAATGAAGACAAAGGGATAGAGTGCGAAGATAAAGAAACACAGGAGTAAAGGCGGGTGAAAGTTGTCGGAAAAGATGCAAGTATTACTGGAGAAAAATTACAAATGTCACACGGCCTGCTTACAAACACAAGTCTGGCCTACTTCTGCTGACGTCTGTACTTCCTTTAACGTAAAGCCAACTGTGTTGTGATAAAGATATCTGGGAGTGGGGGGAGGTGAGGAATACCACTGCTCAAACAATTTTAAAACACAGCAAATATTTGACCAGCAGTTTCAGGTCGCTATAGCAACACAACATCCCTCAACACACGCCATCATGAGTTACTGTACAACAGCAGCAGTATAACCCAATTCAGAAAAGAAGAGACAAGTGATATGAAAATGTGGGAGATTTGCGCTGTACTGCATCATTATTGATATAGACACACTGGCCACTTTGCTAGAACCCCATTCCTTCAGAACTGCCTTAATTTCTTGGCATGCCAGAAACCTTCTTTTCGGTCCATCCTGACAGGATTGTATCACAATGTTGCTGCGGATTTGTTGGCAGGATGTCCATGATGTGAATCTCTCGTTTCATCGCATCCCAAAGGTACTCTACTGAAGTAAGTTCTAGTGGACACGGGCAACACAATACAATATAGACACTATCCCCCACACCACTAAACCACCAGCAGCAGCCTTAATTGTTGAGACACACAGGAAGATCCATGCTTTTATGTTGTTAACAGCAAATTCTGACCCAACTACCTGAAATTAAGACTCTTCAGATTATGCAACATTTTCCAGTTTTCTGTTGACCAATTTTGGCGCTGTGTTTGGTAAACCTCGGCTTCCTGTTCTTAACTGACACAAGTGACATCCAGGGTGGCTGTAGCTCAGGAGGTAGAGCAGGTCATCTGCTGATTGGAAGGTTGGTGGTTTGATCCCTGGCTCCCCCAGTCTGCATGCCGAATATCCTTGGGCAAGATACTAACCCCAAGTTGCTCTCCGGTGCATTCATTGGATTATGAATGTTGAGTATGTGTGTAGTTAGAAAACACTGATAAGCATAGGGAAAGAGAAAAGCTGCATGTTGTATAAAGCGCTACATAAGAGTCCATTTACCATTACCATTTACATCCGGGGTGGTCTTCTGCTCCTGCCCATCTGCTTCAAGGTTAGAAATGCTCTCCTGCATACTTTGGTTGTAACAAGTGCTCATTTGAGTTACTGCTGCCTTTCCATCAGCTAAAATCAGTCTGGCCATTCTCCTCTGACCTCTGACAGCGACAAGGGATTTTCGCCCATAGAACAGCCTCTTACTGGATACGTTCTCTTTTTCAGACCATTGTCTGCAAACCCTAGAGGTGGTGGTGCGGGAAAATCCCAGTAGATCATTTTAGCATTTCTGAAATACTCAGACCAGCTCATCTGACACCAACAACTACACCACGCTCAGGATCACTTAAAAAACAAAATCACCCCTCTTCTCGATTCTTGACCATGCCTACATGGCTAAATAGGTTGCTGCCATGTGATTGAGTAGCAGACGAATAGGTCAAATGTCTGATTATCTTCATTTCTAAATAAATAGATAAACAAATTATCAAGGTCCTGGGACCAGATCCTTCTTTCTTAAAGAACTATAATAAAGTCTTCCCCTTTATCCAGCAACAGTGTTTTCATTGGTATTGATTAAGAGTGACTCACCTAAGTTATTTTTAGCCATGACACACCGGGATACATAAATTAAGCTCAATTTCACTGGAATTACTTGGGTAAATATGACCTGTTGGGCTGCAGTTCAGTTAATAAGAATTAGACTCTACTTCAGACCTTATGCTCAGACGTGAATGCACAAAACAATATATCTTGGATAACTTTCACACAGCACTTCCATTCCCAATCATTATCCAAGCTGTAATGCCACTACAGCCATCACATGAGTTACATCATCATATCTCACTATTGTTGTTTGTTTTGTTTTTTTATATATATATATATATATATATATGCTACAATTTTTTCTCAGTTTTTACTCTCTTAAATCAAAGAGAGTAAAAATTTTCTTTTACAAATACTAAACTCAAACATCTTAAAATGGTCGTTTCTCTTTTTCGGAGTGTACAGAGTCAATATTGATGAGTAAAAGGAGGCACTTTCAGAAAACTCAACGTTTCCTAAACACTACTTACCGCTTTAAGCTGCTCCAATCGGTCCTTCATTTTTAGGCGGTTAGCTTCACAGTATTAAAATTAAGAAATAAACACAATATTGTGCAAAAAGGTTTAAAAAAAAAAAAAAAAAAAAAAAACTAGTCCCAATCTCCCAATTTCTCAGCCAGCTGCCAAGCTAGCTGTGCAACAGAGACCCACCGCCAGTAAGGCAGAAAATTAAACTCCCCAAAAGTCTTGACAGATGTGCCTGAGAAAACGACTTTTTTCTGAAAACAGGAGTCTTTCCGTCGCTTTTCCATACAATATGGCTGCTGGGTTTGAAGCCAGTGTTTTTTCTTGCTAAATCTCCTCGCTCAGGGGATTAAAACAACAGTTGTGTGGAGCCGTATAATCTGTTTCTCCGCTGGCTACCAGTAATCATTCTAAAACGCACTTTTATGGCTACCGCATGCGCAGACAAGTCCCACGGTCGCTGGGATGAAGCCACGCCCTGAGCCACCTGCACTCGTGATGCATTCAGGGATTGTAGGAATAATAAATTCACTAACCTGCCGATTTGTTGGAAACCTTTTTAAAAATATATAATAAGGAATCAAATGCGATTATTTTTGTCTTATCAGGGAATTTAGAGAAAGATATAGTGTCACAGAAGATAAACATCCACATAGTCTCACAACACCTTAACAACATGCAGTTAAATATCAAGTAGCCTGGTTTATCCAGTATGAAGGTACTAATGAAGATAATAAAGAAGCCATAGTATGCCCACAAACATACAAAGGTAACAACTCTAACATACCAATTTTCACAATTTTCGGGCTTTGTGGTATTATTGGTTAATTAGTATGATGTCATTAGTTTCACTGGTATGTGGTAATAAGTCAAAGTCCATCCATCTTCTTCCGCTTATCCAATCCAGAGCAGTGGCAGGGCTGAACTCCTTGTACACCTTGAACAGGCTGCCAATCTACTGCAGAAGTAATGCAGAGAAACAGACAACAGCCAGTTTTAGGATCACCAGTTAACCTAGAGTACCTAGACAGAACATGCAAACTCCAGACAGAAAGGCCCCAGACTGGGTTTGAACCATGATCTTTGTTCTGTGAGACAAAGGGTTTGTTTTTCTACTGCTGGAAGAAGTGAAGTCAAATGATCAGCAACGAGATCATCAATCCAGAGGGAAACACGAATACTTGACACAAATGTCATTGCAAAAGTTGTTCTAATGTTGTTTCTCAAATGTGAACACCACTGTATTGCTGAAGTCACTGGCAATGTTTTTCAGTAAGTGATCATAACTTCACCTTCTTTCTGCCATGAATGTCTGAACCAAAAGTCCCCACAATTAATCTATAGTTTAAGAGAGTTTCAGTCAAGACCAAAGTACTCCAATTAAATTAAAACCAATTAAAAGATCCTTCACACTGCCTGTGGGTTAAAACGTGTTTACATTTATTAACCAGATCTATCTTTGCTGTGTCTTTTCTTTTTTAGTTCAGCATATGGATCACATTGTCATGCCAGTATGTTTACACTGTATTTACATGTCACACCTCAAGGTCAGAGTTCAAAGAGTTATGAGAGTTAATGAGTTTTGAAGAGGAAAACAGCATGACTGATATGGTGGCCTGCAGCATGACTGGAGGATACACCACCTTACTCCTTACAGCAAAGTTTTTACTGCTGCCCTCTATTCATTTGCATTTTGGGATATTTTGCCTTAACCATCGAGGGCACTATCAATAAAACATCACCTTTTATCCCCCCTTGACATTAAACCAGAGTCATAAAAAAACAATACGGAAGCCTTAGAAAGCCTTGGAGTGAGCTGAAGACAATTTAATTTTAACGTAAGCTCATGTTAAAGCAAGTGATCAAGCATACTTATTTATGTATTTATTTTTAATTGCAGAGTTTGATACTCCTAGTTGCACAAGTGACCCAGGACAGTAAAATATAAATTATAAACTAAATCATAAAGACTGTTCATCCCATCGGATGTAGAAAAACTGTAAACAACCCATGGTTTATGAGGATTTTATTATAAAGCGGCACTCATAGTATGATCTCTCAGTTAAGTTATCTTATTTAGGCCATACGTTTTATTGGTTGCTTCACTTTACTGTGAAATATAATATTCTCTATTAGAAATGACAAATCTCGCGGTTTTTAACGTAAAGTAAATGTAGCACGAAGGGTTACCACGCTGATTGAGGGCATTACAGCAGCGTTAAGCCTGTTTTGGGGGGTGGTGTAACGGTAGTGCATGAAAAGCGAGATCGAACTAGGAGCTGTGTGTGTGTGTGTGTGTGTGTGTTAATAAAAATCAATCAGATCATGTTTACGGAGGTTTTTAATCTGCCAATGAGAGGAAAAGAGCAAACACCTGTCTTCCTAAACTCAGGCAGCTCTATCCTGTTATAATGACTGCATATTTTAGTGCAATACGTGTACTCGTATTTTCACATGTGCAGTGTGTTCAGCAGCCAGCAGCAGTAAACATGAATGTAGGCCTAATGTTACAGCTGGGTGTCAGGGATCAAAATCACACTCTCCTCTCTCCCACCGTCACCCAATGCATCGTGATCATTTCCTCCCAGCTAAGCCGATAAAGAAAAGTTTTATTACAGCTTGTAATCAAGTGTTGAGAACTGGATATAGATGTCTATTTCCTCATTTGTGGTTTTCTTCTTCTCTACGCTTTCAACACAACGACTAAATTGTGACACGTAAAGTGGGACCCGAGTCTGAATCAGAACATATGGCGCTGCGTGGAGGATGTATGATGTTGCACCCAGATCCGCGTAGTAACCGACACACGTCACAGTGAAGGTGCAGCAGAAATCTATTACATAACCCTACAGGGCGAGTTCACTGTGCTCTCAATTTAAAAAGCAGGAGGGAAAGGGAAAAGCACGGGTGACACCTAGTGGCCACGAGCTTATGATGAAACCCTTCATCACTGGTATCATCTTGTTTGAGTTTTCATAAAAGCACACGTGCGTCCAGTGAAGGATCTGGGACTCAGGTAGCTACTTTATGACTGTAATGGTAACACTGCATTCAGTCTCCTTCCACTCACACATTTCTTTTGGCTACTCCTGTGATCTCTGAGCCTCACTGTGCAGAGGCAGAGTGGTATTATAAGATTCATTTTTTGGTCTCTGAACTCACCTTGTAAGTTGAAGACATGTCCCATCAGGCATGGCTGGTAGCATTAAAATGAGCTCCAGTGCCAATAGTAGCAAATTATAGGAGCGTGCGATGTGGAAACTTGAAGGCTGCGCTGCACAAACATGCTCAGTAGTGCCATTGGAAAAATTAAGGTTCAGCGTTTTGTTCAACTAGATATGAGCATGTCAGCGGAAGAAGCCACAGGCTCCGACATGTGCCTTGTAGTCATTACATTTTGAAATTGCCTATTCATGTTATTTATCTTTATTTTTCAGATAAGGATGATTGGCAGATGCCTGGAATTTATGCATGAATAATTTAATAATCTATAGCACTTTGTGCTTCAGTTTGAGTAAAATGATCATTTAAAGTTAAACATACACTCTTAAATTTAGAGCTCCAATGAAAAAACCACTGCTGACCGAAAAGAACAAAGTGCTGTCTCAGATTTGTCAAAGACATCTTGATGATCCTCAAGACTTTATGGAAAATATTCTGTGGACTGATGAGACAAAAGGTGAAATTTTTGCATACTTCTACATCTGGTATAAAACTAAAAAAGCATTTCATAAAAAAGATCACATCAAGAGTCAAACATGGTGATGGTAGTATGATGGTCTGGATGACTTGCCGTAACTAATGGAACCACGAATTCTGCTTCCTATCAAAAAATCCTGAAAGAAAAAGTCCGGCCAGCTTAAGCACACTTGATTTAAGCAGCAGAAACACACCAAGTCCACCTCTGAATGGCTTTAAAAAAAGTAGTAGATGATTTTGGTGTGTGTGAAGCAAACTCTGGATTTAAAACCCCACTGAGATGCTTTGGCATGACTTTGAACAGGCCTTTCAGGCTTTAAAACACTCCAGTGTGGCTGAAATAAAACCATTCTGCAAAGAGTGGACCATAACTCCTCCACAGCGATGTGAAAGACTCATTATCAGTTATCACAAACACTTGATTGCAGTTCTTGTTCCCGAGATTGGCACAACCAGTTATTAGGTTTAGGGGGCATCTGCTTTTTCACACAGGATCCTGTAGGTCTGGATAACATTTTCTCTTAACAAATGAAATCAACGATAAAAAGCTGCATTTTGTATTTACTCAGATTATCTTTGTGTAATACTAAAATTTGTTTGATAATCTGAAACTTGTAACAAATATGCTAAAACACTAAGAAATTAGGAAGGGGCAAATACTTTTTCACAGCACTGTTGGAACATACGTCCATGCAAACATGGTGTAAAGGGAAAAATAAGGAACAAATTTTTGAGAAGCTTATCTATAACACAGTTTTTAACCTTTACTGATTCAGAAATCTACTCTTGATTTCTTTGACCTGCTCTTTTTCCAGGTTGGAATGATTTCACAGCATCTGTTCAAAGGGCAACTTGCTAATGACCATTTAACCAAAATATTAGTGGCAGCATGTGTGTATGTATTTGACCCTGTATGGATTGAAATAAATTCAAAATAAACTCTGACTCATGCACCCAATTCTTGTTTTGTTAAGTCATTACAGATGTATGCTGTACATTCACTCCATCCTGGAAAAAGGACTGCTCAAATTAGTCATTAAAACCCCAAATTGCCATGACATTCATGCCCATGCCTTAGATGTATTTGGCTATATCAAGCTTTCTATTTACGCAGTTACATTTTAAAATGAAATCTGAAGCCAATGAAAGGAAGTAACAGTCAATAGCCAGCTTTTGCATTCTTAAACTCAAGATTCATTTAACTGGAAACAATGTTATCTGACACAAATATTTAAAGTATTTTGTGCCTTCCAAAGCCTCAAAGGAGCAGTTGTTTTACATAATGCCCTAAAGTCTGCATGCTTTGTCAATTTAGTGGCACACTCTTAAGATAAAATGGTTTACACGTCTCCTTTAGCTGTACATGACCATACTTAGTAAAGGTTCACCAAGACAAAGGCTATCATTGTCTACCTCAGGTTTCCATGTGTCCCCTTGGCTCCAACAGTAGCAATTAGTAGATTTGGACAAATTTCAGGATCGCTTTATCTAGTTGTATTTGACCTACTGTGGGCAATGTTGCAGACTAAGCTATGGCATGAGACTTCTTCTATATGAAACATTTACTGGTAACAGCAGGAGAGCACAAAAGCAGATGCTGAATTTTATTGGTTTCTTTTATCCACCTGAGTTTCAGGAACCTGTATTGTGCACCAAATCATCCTCACCAAGATGCTTGAATATACTAGAGCCACTTTTTAAACTACGAGGCGCTCCCTGTGACCTGAAGTCGTTGGCGTGCAGGCAAATCACAACACAAACGGCCGTGTTATATCGAGAATGTTTTTATTCAAAGTTTACTCCCCTTAGTGCTTCCAGTACACCGTACAACAGCATTATGTGAGCTGGGTAAGTGCAATGGAGGGTGCTCGACGATGAAGAGTAGCACGTTGCCATGCCAACAACAACACTAGGGTGGGTGTGTGTCATACAGTGAAATTAGAACCACAACTTTTCCACCAAGTTTTTTTCTTTTTTACTTAAGTTTTAAAACAAAAAAAATTCAAAAATAAAAAAATCTGAAAAGGGATTTTACAGTAAGGGGGCAAAACTCCAACGACTTCCTGTCCACAGGTGGGGGAGGAGGGAGGGACAAATCTAGGTAACAGGTTAGAGGTCATCTTCTTCATCTGGGAGTGCTGTTTGTGATGCAACCTGGATATGGAAGAACAAAGTCAAGTCTCAGATTGTTCCACATTTAGAAGATGCTCAAGTAAAATTTACAATAAATTCATCTAAATCACACAAATGAGTCTGTACAGTGATACTCACTTGAAGCTCTTCCTCATACTTAGCAGCAAGGGATGGGTCCATCTGGACCTCTGGGGGAGCAAGGGCAGGCATTGCCACAAACTCCAGGTTGGGATCACCGATCAACTTCCTTGCTAACCACAGGAAAGGCTTCTCAAAGTTGTAGTTACTCTTGGCAGAAATGTCGTAGTACTGCAGATAGAAAAATTTGCAGCAGTTAGAAATGACAAAACTCAAAAGTTGTTTCTGCAATTCAAAAATACACATTTTTGCAAGCAGTTATTACCTGCAGGTTCTTCTTGCGGTGAAACACAATGCTCTTGGCTTTGACTTTCCTGTCTTTGATGTCCACCTTGTTGCCACAAAGAACAATGGGAATGTTCTCACAGACACGGACCAGGTCACGATGCCAGTTGGGCACGTTCTTATAGGTGACTCGAGAAGTGACGTCGAACATGATGATAGCACACTGAGCTGTTGAGGAAGCAAGAAAGCATTAACGTATTGTTCAGCTAAAGCCAAGGTACATGAATTTTAAAAACGTGAAACTCGAGCAGCATGCGAAGGATGCGAGGAGCACCTTGAATGTAGTAGCCATCTCTCAGGCCTCCAAACTTCTCCTGACCGGCTGTGTCCCACACATTATACTTGATTGCTCCTCTGTTGGTGTGGAAAATCAGTGGGTGCACCTCTACTCCAAGAGTAGCTGAAATTTCAAGCAAAGACATAATGAATAAGGAGAAGGAAGGTGTAAACAGTGATGAAGACAGTCATATTTTATCTGAGGAAGGGGCATGCAGGACATGTTGCTCCCTATAGTTCCATTTAACACATTTGGCATCATACATCCTCCTTTCAAATCTATCACCGCATCTTTAACTCATTGAGACCAGAAGAATGAGCTGATTTCCTTCCTGGGAAGCGAGTACTCACCAACATATTTCTTCTCAAACTCTCCTGTGATATGCCTCTTCACAAAAGTCGTTTTCCCGGTGCCTCCATCTCCTACCAAAACCAACTGCGATGCAGAGCGTACAGTTAGTCTAGACTGGTTGGTACTGGTTCACCACATTGACCGTTGTTAGCACAGACAGCGGTGCTTCATTTAGTTAAAAGGCTGAGAAATGGAACATCAATTTATCTTAGACTGCAAGCACTTACCTTAAACACCGCCACCGGAACACACTGTGCCATTGAGTCCGCCGTGGTTGCGACTTTTCTGTTAAATAAAACGAGGCGGGACGGTTGATTAGCACGTTGTCCGTCAACACTAACTAGCAGTGCTAGCAACTCCTTTAAATGGCATTTCAAGAAGACAAAATATGACATAAGCTATGATTTGTTGAGATGTTATTTTGGTGTTTTGAGCGGTTTTCTACGATTTTGTCGTTTAGCTAAACTCCATAGCTTGTTACATAGCCATAACTTCTAGCATTTTCCATCCAAGCTAACGTTCACACATGTAACGAGTAAACGTGTAACGGTGCACCTATGTTGTGAAAAAAGGTTTAATTCATTTTGTGTGTTTAATGTATATTTGCATTCAATGGAAAATTACGAAAGCGCGCTTCTAAATGCGCATTTCAACACCAACGGCTGCTAGCTAGGAAAGCTAAAAACGTTAGATTGAGTGCGCCACACGACGGGCGAGCGCACTTTTTCTTGTTCGACTGAAACAATCCGACTGGAAGCCCATCTAATGTGTTCCACGCTACACTTCAAGTCAAACCCAGCCTAAATAGTACCCTACACATGAATGTAACTCCACGCATCCACAATATATTTTGTCAAAAATACTGACTATGTATTTACAGGAATACGCGCGAGTCCCAAGAACAAAGCAGAAAAAAAATGAGGGATAGCCGTGCATGCTAACCTGTTAGCTAGCACAGCATGGAAGCCATTCTTTTTATCGAGCTAACAGCTAGTTAGCCGCATAAGAAAAACCACCGGCCTTCCCCGGTTGCCCCATTCCTCACGTGGATACAGCTACAAAATCGCAAGACAAAGATTTAAAGCTGCCCATTGTTTTAACTGACTTTTCTCCCCAAAGAATGCAAACTTGAAATATATGATAGCCCGCATTGTGAGAGGAATTCAGAGACTCACCGGTAACACTTCGAAGAGAGGAAAGAGTAAATGGCTGCGTTCGCGGGAGATTCAGCGTGGACTATGAGTCAGTTTCCGCCCTTATCATGTGACCCTCGCAGCGGCAAAAACGCATCATGAAGCAACACGGTCCTAACTGAACGTGATTCAGCATTCAGTCTTTATTTAAACACACTTATCCAACCCTAAAGGACATTCACATGCAGCTAGAAAAGCATAATTTCCCACTACAGACAAGCAGCTAAGGCTGGGCAGCTGTGTATGGTTACGAGCTGTTTATTTCTGAGGTAACTTGTTAAAAAACACAGGATAGCAGCAACGTCCTCGTTTCCTTGAACAACTTTTGGATGCACATGTGGCAGACAAAAGAGCCCAATACCCAAAATGTTTAGTGTTATCCTACTAACAGCCAAAGATGCTTCGTAGGTCAGACCAAGTAATATTGGTACACTTTTTACCACACAAAAGTCAGTGAATGAAAAGTTATTTTCTTTCTTTGTGTACTACAACAACAATAATAATATCTATAACTACCATCTGTTTACCACAGCTGGCTTCAAAAACACAAGTGCGTTTTAATTTTGACACAGGTGAAAGTCAGTTGAAACACCAATTCAGTGAAAATGCAAAATCCTTAAAAAAAAAGTCAATAAAAACATTTCATTTTAATTAATCATTTTCATTTATTAAGCAACTCAAAAAAGCAGATAATCCAGTAAACACTGAACAACCATATTTAATTATATTTATTTTGTTTCTATTGACTAAAAATTTAAAAGTAATTTATTTGCATCACAACTGCAAACAGCAATAGTTACAATGGAGGCTACAACCGTATAACAACAGCCTAATAAACCATTAAAAACACAGTCATTAACTCACTTAATGTAAGGGTTTTGGTCCAACAAGAGTCAAGTTTTTGATATAATATAATAAACAGAAAAGCACAAAACACATCTTCTCAGTTTCAAAGGTTTTTTCCCCTTTCCAATTCAGTTAATTCAATTTGCAACAGGTCTGTCAATATCTTTAAAACAAACATTTCAAATAATATACTCTTATATTGCAAGCTTTGACGAGCTACAGAAAATGGTCTGTCCCACATTGTGTATATATAAATTGTGCAAGTTCAACATCAAAAAGTACAACTACACCTAAGAGGAATAAAATTTGTGCGTTTTTTAAAGAATTTCCTCAGTATATGAGGCTTCACCACTCGGAACTCGCTGGCATAACTGTAAAACTGCCAGTAATCTCTTTAAATGCATATCAGGAGAACATACAGTACCCTCCCACAGTGAGTCTATCTGTACAGATAGTCTGCCTGTATGTTGGCTGCTATCTCAGCCTCCCATCGGTCTCCGTTGTTGAGCAGCTTCTCCTTGTTGTACAACAGCTCCTCGTGAGTCTCTGTGGAGAACTCGAAGTTCGGACCCTGAAGAAGGAATTCAATTTTTTTTTAAAAAGACATTAACTGTCTGTTTTGAAGGAGGGTTGGGTGGAGTAGTGGAGTTTTTCAGTTGTAAATTTACTGTACTGAACTAGAGTAAAGACAGTGAAAGATCCCCACATTAGCATTTGCTTGTTCAGCTTCATCAATCTTGGAGGACACTTTTGTTTTTACCTCAACAATGGCATCAACAGGACAGGCTTCCTGGCAGAAGCCGCAGTAGATGCATTTGGTCATGTCAATGTCATAGCGCGTGGTCCGCCTGCTGCCATCGGCTCGAGTCTCAGCCTCAATAGTGATAGCCTGAGATCAATAGAGAAAGGAAAGGGAAGCATCATGTTTAAACCGTTTTGGTTTTTTGGCGTAACAGTAGGAAGCATTCAAATATCAGCAACATTCATTTTACAGACACTTTGAGAACTGACTACAAACAAATAAACTGAATGGCAGTGTGCTTGGGATAATTACCATGCTGAAAAATGAAGCCTTTGCCAATCAGATCAAAATCTGATGATAGTTTTCTGGGTTCATAATTACATCCAGTTTGACCACATCTCCAACACCACTGGCTTAAAGGCAGCCCTAAACCATGACAGAGCCTCCACCGTGTGTAGACACTCACTGCTGTAGCCCTCTCCTGACCTCCTCTGCATATCATGATGACGATTTAGACTAAATATGGAGCCATCACTCCATCAAACCTTTTGCCCCTGATTTTCAGTCCCAGCTCCCGATTAACTTGGCATACCTCAGCTTCTTTTCCTTGTTTGCATTCCTTAATACTATCCCTGCCAATAATGAAATGTTCCAGCAGTCTATGTTTTCCCATCAAGCAATAGTGTTAACCTTTAAGTTTTTGTTCTTTCTTTTGAGATATACATGTATTCATAGCACAAAAACATCATGAATGATTAGCAATTCATGATCCACTGGTAGCTTCAAAACAATAATCTGGTTTCAAGAATGTTTCTTGACAGACACCCTACCACTGAGCCCATTTTTGGTCAGGTTTTGGTGAACAGCAGATGGATAGAGTGTAGAGTAAGATGAAGTTCTTAGGTCCTGTCTCAGATCTTTGCCGGATATAAAAAGTGTCTAAAGATACAATTTAAAATGGGTTCTTTGCTAAATTGTTTGTTATGTGTAAGCTGTAGGCACAGCAACGGTTCATCCTTTGAGTTGGGTGTTTTTTTTAGTCTTGAATGATTCATTCATGAGTGCTAAGTGGCTTAATAAAAAAAGGATTCCTCTGAAAGTGGTTAGGTACAGGACTAGAGTGGATTGAAAATAAGGGAAGAAGCAGCCAATGTATACAGAAACACTTTAAAAGACCCTAAGAAAGCCATTGCTGAAGAGCTCTTTAATAAATTACAAGAAAATCCTGCTGGTCTGAAGCAAAATAGAAATATTGCATCACAGTACTGCAGATGCAAAAAGGTGCTAAGAAGCACATAGGGTACACGTTCACATGAGAGCATCAGTCAGTTCTGGTGAGATTTGGTGATTGTGGAAGTTATTTGTGTCAACAATACTCCGGTGTAAGGTGGTGTTTAAATGAGCGGTAAATGTGTTCAAAAATATCTGCCACACTATTGCACTTGTGCCCACTCTAGCCTCAGTTTCCTGTTCTCAGCTGGAAACCTTCAGCTGCTGTGACTGGTCTGCTTCAAGGTTTCAGCATGTTGTGTTTTCAGAGACGTTGTTCTTCATATCGTGGTTGAAATAAGCGGTTATTCAATGTCTTTTTATCAGTTCCATCGCCCAGAGAACTGCCACTGCCAAACCATCAGTTTCTAAAAATCCTTAAACCTGATCATCCATGGCTAACAGCTGTGCCATGTCAAAGTGATGTCATTCATATTTCTTGTTCAGTATAATGCTTTGTTTGTACCTCAGTACATCCTCTAGACAACCTCAACATGTCCAAAAAACAAAACAAAAAACCAAAACCAAAACACAACTATCATAATAAAAGGGACTGTGTGTTTGCGTTTACCTGAGCAGGGCAGACAGCCTCACAAAGCTTACAGGCAATGCAGCGCTCCTCTCCGTTAGGATAGCGGCGGAGGGCGTGCTCCCCCCGAAAGCGGGGCGACAGAGGACCCTTCTCAAATGGGTAGTTGATGGTGGCAGGTTCACGGAACAGATAACTCATGGTCATTGCCAAACCTGCGTGAAGGCAAAGAATAAAAAATATGTTAAAAAAAACCCTTAAAGGGCCCACTGTCCCTGACACACATTAATTTGCAAGATATGAATTAGTTGAAGAGAGGTCAATTACTCACCTCTTCAATGTGGCTCAGTTTAAAGGAAGAGGAGTTAAACAGTGGTTTAAGTCCTCTCCCTATAGACCTTATTTTGTAGTGGGTGGGGCTGCTGTATTCATAAGCAGAGCTGTGTCACTGAAGTGACTCTAATTAAGGATACATACTCTGACTGACATCGAACAAAGCAATGAACAGCAGGGAGTGTCTGAAATGTACTGTTTAAAGGTGTATGAAGCCTGAGTTTCTGACTCATAGGCATAAGATGGATGTATACTGACCTCATTAACTTAATTTCTGGCCATGATTAATAACAGTACATAAACAAATCAGACACTTTATATAGATACGCTTTGATAGAACCGGTTGGACCATCTTCTGCCATCAGAATTGCTGTAATTCTAAGTACATAGATTCAACAAGGGGCTGGAGCCTTTCCTCTCAGATTTTGGTCCATATAGACATGATAGCATCACACAGTTGCTGCAGGTTTGTCAGCTGCACATCTACATTGTGATTCTCCTGATGGATCACATCCCAAAAGTGCTGTTAAGCTGACATCTCGTGACTGTGGAGGTCATTTAGGGGCTGGTTTCGTGAACATTGTTGCATTCAAGAAACCAGTTTGAGATGATTTGAGCTTTGTGACATGGAGCATTACAGGCTACAAATCTAGGCTATCAGGACAGAAAACACAATCAACGGCACCTCTAAAGAGCTCAGTCCAAAGCAGGGTTGTGGCAGCCCGGTCAGTGATGGATCTCATGTCTGTTGGCAGCTCCTGAGCATTTACATACTCTGACAGAAGAATAAACGGAGAGAGGAGTAAGAGAGTAAATAATAATTTGGCATGCTGATGTGGTCACTCCACTGAAGATTCATATATATGTACAGCTCTTGGTGTTTGTACTCACTGTAGCCGTCTCTCTGCACACTGAGACTCAGCGGGCGAATTGCACCGCAGCCATATCCAAATGTACCTGGAGAGATATACGCGTGTGATGTGAACATTTTGTGCACTTAAATACTACTGTGTTAATGACACCTGGATTAGTACCTTGTTTGGAGTAGCAGTGGAGAAGACGTAGACTCAGTGCTGCAGACATCTGAGCAGAGAAAGCTTCTAAGAGAGTAAAGACTAGTTAGAATAATGAAGATTCACAGAGTAAATGTGAAAAAGAAATTCGACACAAGACTCTATGCAGCTGATTAACTGATCAACAGCAAGTTTGCTAATCTGGAGCATTCAGATCCAACCCAAAGACTGTTCAGTGCTCAGAGAAACTGCACAATACCCAAGAGCTGCATCTGAGCCTCTACAGGCCTCAGATAGCATGTTAAATGTTAAAGTTCATGACAGTATAATTAGAAAAAGACTGAACAACTGAGGCTTGTTTGTAGTGGCCGCTAGGAGGAAGCTTCTTCTCTCTAAAAAGAACACGACGACATGGTTGAAGTTGGTAAAGCTGCCCTTGAAGAAGACTTCTGGAGCAACGTCTTTTTAACAGATGAGACCAAAGTGGAGGTTTGGCCATATTGCACAGCACTACCTTCAGCAAAACTCAAACACAGCACAAACACTTCAAACCAACTGTTCAGGCATGCTGGTGCAAGGTTGGTGATTTGAGCTTGTTCTGCAGCTACAAGAGACAGGCACCTTGCAGTCGACAAACTCCTCCGTATGCCAAAGTTTTGTAGAGTCAAATGTGAGGCCATCTGTCCGACAGCTAAAGCTTCTCCTAAATTAGGCCATGCAACAGGATAATGACCCCAGCACAGCAACAAATCTACAGCATGGAAGTCCTGACCTCAACCTGACTGAAATACTGTGTATAAAGGAATGCTTGCAAATGTCAATGAATTGAAGCAGCTGAAGTTATTGCTGCTAACTGCTGGCTCTGTAAACTACTCATAGAATGATTGCAATGTTGAACTAAAACAAACGCCTGAATCCTAAATTGTGGATATCCTACTGTGGTGATCTAAAATCAGATTTTTTTCTTTTGTATATATTATTTTCCAGGAGTTAATATATGCTAAAGAGTATACATTTTCATTATGGTCAACAAAATTTGAAAGCCTCTTGTTCGTTTTGTGTCTGGCGCTTGCATTTATGTACTGTTACATACTAAGTGTAATTACACAGTTATTGCCTGGGACTATTGTTGTTGAATGAAAAACTCAAAGGCAGTTTCAGCAGTGGATCTGTGTGAAATCAGCAACTTGCAAAAATAAATCAAAATGGGGGTTACTGATTCTAAGAACAGCAATCGCAACAAAGTTCAACATTTACTGCAACCGCATTTAACCTGACCTAATTTCTTCCTCATCCTGATTCCTGACCTTGGAAGGCAGAGAAATATTTCGTTGTTTGTTTTTGTTTGTTTGTTTTTGTTTGTTTGTTTGTCTTCTTGTTTTATTTAATTCCTTCTGGGATTTGGATCCAACAAGTAAAGTATGCATATTATGCACACACACAAGCACACATGCAGCTATTACCCATGTCTTGTTTTTATACTTATTTTTTTCCAGAATTTCATCAAGCATTACTTGCAAGCCTTCATTGTGTTTCTCAATGTTCTGAAGCTTGCAATCCATTTCTTTCTGTTTTAGCTCCTGTAGCCTTTTCTCTTGAAGAAACTCTACATGTGTGCAGTCTCTTATCAAGCCTTGCTTTCAGCACTCTGTATTTTATCTCCATGTCTTGGAGTTTGCATTGGATCTCTCTCTGTTTTATGTCATGTTGTTTCTTCTCTTGGTGGATTTCTTTCCCCCCCCAGAGTTTCATCAAGCTTTACTTGCATCTGTTGATTCTTTTTGTCTGTTTCTTGGAGATCCCATTCTTTTTCCTCAATAATACCTTCCTTTTCTTGAAGCTGGTAGGACAATTTTTTTTTAATTGGCGCTCTTTTTCTCATTTTCTTGCATCAGGAACATAATTTTCAGGTTACTGCAGAGTCCCGTAAGTCCCCCCTTTTCACCTGACTGTAAAGGGGTCGCTCTGTGGAGCCATTTATAAGATATTTTTTTATAAATGTCGTATTAACCCAGAAAAGCTTCTCTACAACAAGAGAGGAGTGAAAAAAGGGAGACAGACTGCCAGCTGAGCCCAGTCATCCTATAATCTGGCGCCCCAAATCCCAGCTATTACGTTAGCGATTTGCTACGTTCACTGGGCGCTGTTAGAATCGGAAGAAATCCACTCTCGGATTATCCCTCGATTATTGATCAGCATTCACCGTGTAAAATCGTAAAATACACAGGAAAGTCGATCAGCTGAAAAACCTATAAGCAGGGACATTACATAAATACCTTAGTATTTTTTAACATGTAAAACCAGAGAGAAACAAGTCGACCCCTTTACTGTATCGGTGCTAGTATAAAAATACTTATAAGATTAAAAAACAATCCACTACAGAGGTTTAATCAGAACTACCTGTGTTCTTCGGTAACATGAGGGACTAGCTGTCCTGACCAATGACTGGAAAATGTCTTTAACCCACCCGCTAGTTCCAATCTACACTCTACACGATTCACTTGAACGCCTCCTTTCAAATAGTATAACAGTTAGTAAAATTAGGCTCTGGTACACTAATGCTGCCAAGCTAATGTCTTTAATTAAGCTTTATTTTAGTTTTTATATATTTCCGTTCAGATGAAAAATGTTTTAATGACCTAAATATTCCTCATAAAGGTAAACTCATCGGTCAGCAACTTTACAACCATGTTAGCCAGTTAATTTACGGTAATTTGGTATAATGGAGCTAACATGACAATAAGATGAACATAGCCTATTCTCAATGCTAGCTAATTTGCGTCATTATTAATGTAAATCTCTTTTAGACTTACCACTGACACAAGTTTATGATGATCAACACTAAGGAGGCAATAGTCCCTGAACTGTGCAATGCTATTAATGCTGCATTCAAGGCCTCCACGTTGATGTTGTATTCACTTCACCTAGGAAATCGCAAAATTATTTTACCTGCCATTGAAAGTAACCAGTTATTTAATTTACCTCTGGCTTCCTAAAGTAGGCATAGGCCTTCTTGTTTTCCCCCCGCAATTAGGAAGTCCTATAAATGACAGAAAAGCCCCAATTGCACATTTATCACATATGTCATGACAGATAAATCATATTTAAGCAGTTTAACGGCATTTTCATGACAGTCAAAAAGATAAACCACTCCATAATTTTATCGTCATTGTTTGTGACGCGGAAGTTTATGTGAAAGCTGCATTTGTGACGGTGAGAAATGAAGGCGTGGTGAACAAATGAGAGCATATGATAGAGAAAGCAAGAGAGAGAGAGAGGAAGTTTGTCTTCCTCTTCCATCACTGGAGGATCACTTCACCTCTTCAGCAGCCAACTAATCAAACAGGGCGGAAATGTAAAAGGTAGTCACATTTAAATGTATATTTTAAAAGCTTTAACAGCTGTGGTTATATTTATGACTTAAAATCGTGGGCTGGGGGGTTGGTACACTTCTTTACTCTCATTCTCAAAGCTGAGCCAGCAGATTTCATAGATCCTGAGTCAAATAAGAGAGAGAGGGTGAAAACGTGCACGGAGACGTTTGCAGAGTGGGGTTAAGCTGTTTACCATCTTGGATGTTTGAGAGTTTAAACATCTCTGACGCACACATCCTCATCGGTTGCATACTGGATGACGAGCCCATCCTCTTTTCTTTAGCTAAGATGTTGAATTCTTCGAGTCCAGCCCAGAAGAACCTCAGTGAAGAGGACAGCTCTGGATCTGAACCGGAGACAGACCGCTTTGGCTTCATCTTAACCAATGGGTCCACAGCTGGGTGAGCACATCCACCTTGCGCCTTGTGTACTGTTACTGTGCTGTTGGTGATCTGTTCAAAGCCATGGATATGATCTCTAAGTTTTCATTCTCCCATTAAAGAGATTTAAGGACTAAAAGACGTGCAGGGCCACCTTTTCAAGATCACACAGATCAGATCAGAAAGCCCAGGGACTTTTGTAATAGTAAGGTTTGCACCTGCTGTCAGAAGACATAATTTGAAACTAAATATTAAATATTATCAGATAATTTAATGGTTGTTGCTTTGTCTTTGTATGAGCAAAGACAAAGGTTCCAGATGAGTTAGGAGTTTCTAATGTGGGCACACAACACCCCCTGAAGCAGCACACAAAGTAATCTTCTTCCATGACAAGACCAGGAAGTGTTGAAGCAGTGTTTAAATCTGCCGATTTTAAGAGACGGAGCAGCATTTGCACCCCCCACACACAGCCAGGTGAACTAAATGCCATTAATAAACAGTTAAAAGACAAATTGTTAGAGCAGAGATGTTAAGATTGAGAGAAAAAGTCACACAGAGTGAAAGAAAGGAAAATTCAGGCTATACTGGTGTAGTCGAGAATGTGTAAGAATGCAGGTCAATTGGAAACACGTCAAGAAACAAAGAAATCAGGAGGACCCCTGCAAATAACGTGACTTTACGGCAGTTTCATAAGCAGAGCAAAGGGGGAGGAGATGCTTTAGAATGATTTAGCTGAGCGTATCAGTGAAAATGCCAAGTAGTTTCAACCACAGTGGGTCTTCTTCAGGACGGAAACTGCACAAACAGATTGTTTACACTTGATATTCTTTACATATAATCCACAAAAAAAAAAAAATACTGCAAAAAACATAATGACTGAACTGAAAGTGGGTGTGTGTACTTGAAAAATAAAGTGCAATTTTACTTTCACAATCAGCTGACTGCGCGTTTGATAATAGCCCTGGCAGGGGATTGCACACGAAGCGGTGTAAACTAAGCATTAAAACTAACTGAACAAACTGCTACCTGTCATCTTTACTTTCTTCATTGATAACATCCTGACCTGTTGCCATAGAGACTTCACACTGCTAACGTGTGGTTTTCCTGTTTCCTGTCTTGTTTTTCGGAGCACTGTGTGTCTGTAATGACAACACACTAAACAGTGTGCAGCAACAAAGCACTACAAAGGTCTCCAGAATTTATATTGTTCAGCAAACAGGTGAAACGTGTCAAAATACTTACCTGGTGATTCATGTGCTGTGCTGTGTCAGGAGTTTGGGCCCGCCACCTGAACTGGTCAGGCAGAGGGAGGCCAAGTGGATAAAGATCATTGACCAATGGGATCGCATCTTGTCGAAGAAGAGCAGTAAGGTGCGTCCCGTCAAAGATGCCCGAAAATAAACCCTGGCACCAAATGATGGACGATGGGCCTTTTACATGACAGACATTGTGACACATCAGGAAAAAGCACAGTAACCGTTTGTTTTCTGGGTATCTCATCAGGTCAAAGTGCAGTGTCAGAAAGGAATCCCTGCCTCGCTCAGAGCCAAGTGCTGGCCTCTGCTGTGCGGAGCTGCCAACAGGATGAAACAGCATGAAAACCTCTACGAGGCAAGAGAAACAAACACTCTCACTGGGATGGTTTAAGAAAGTGCAAGAGTCCAGCTGCAAAGACTTTATGTAAAAGATGGATATAGCCACCATGTTGTCTCTCGTTGGATTTTGTGTGGTTTACTATTTGGCCGGCAACATGTTAAGTTTTTTGTGTTTGTTTGTGTTTTTTAATCAAACTTCACGAGTGATTGATGGATCTAAGTGAGAAATTTAGGAAACTACATACTCATAGAGCAGCAACATCACAACATCACGTTCCCTAAATCATGCCCTTCTTTATCACTCGTTTAACTATAAATGGGTCTATAATTGTATTTTGCATTAAATACCACTTCGGATTAGCGACTAAGGCTGTAAACCTATTAGGAAATAATTTAATATGACCAAGAGGGTCATTTTCTAATTTTTTCTACACAATCTGACTTTTTTCCCACCAGAGGAGTCTTCCCCTTCTGGCAATAAAACAAAATGCAGGTTTAAGGCATTTCTACATTGCTTTCTGTTAGACCCGGAGGCTATATTGTCCATTGTTTATATACAGTCTATGTCTGATCATCTATATATTCTGTTCTAAGTTGTGGGATCTTGTGATCACAGTTTTCTTATATTTTATTGAGTAAAAGTTAAATTATTTATAATATTGATTAACAGACTAGTTCTTAAAGACTCAAAAGTCTATTGTTTGGTACGTGGTTTTATGTTTTTTGTCTCTGCATCAGACTCTGGATGAGCAGCCAGCTCTGCAGAGTTGGGTGGATGTGATCGAGAGAGATCTGGACCGGCAGTTCCCTTTCCACGAGATGTTCCAGTCCAAAGACGGACACGGGTAGGCGAGGTTTCTGCTATTTGTTTCTGCTGTGAAGCTGAGAGCTGCAGAATAACCATACAGTTTATTTAGTGTTCAGTGTGACTTTCCAATCTTTTCGTAAGTTCCGTGGTTTAGCTTTCACAGTTAAAGGCTTATTCAACAGAACAGCAAACAGTCTCGTCACTTGTCTTTCTTTTTCTTTCTTTCCTTTTCGTTATTAAATGTGTAACTCTTGTCAAAGGTGACTGAAACCTCTGGCTGTGTAAGTGATGATTGTGGTGTGTGTGTGTGTGTCTGCAGGCAGCGTGGTTTGTTCCGGGTGTTGAAAGCTTACACCCAGTATCAGCCAGATGAGGGTTACTGTCAGGCTCAGGGGCCGGTGGCTGCAGTGCTGCTGATGAACATGCCTGCTCAGGTAAAGACCATTAACAGTTTAGCTTCGGTCTGATAAATCAGCTGCAAAGCCATTAGAATAATTAGATTTCAGTGGCGAAACAACCTTTGTTTAAGACACTGATTCTACCTTGCTTGTTTCATCGACCTGTTAAGCTTTTTATTTCAAAGGTATAACAGTATTAATGCAATCCTGAGAATACACTGCTAATTTTTTATAATACAGAGCAGTTATCGGCCTAATTTTCACCTTATGTAACCTGGCAGGAGGCCTTCTGGTGTCTGGTTCAGATCAGTGAGCAATACCTGCCTGGATATTACAGCCCTCTGCTGGTGAGGACATGCACATCTTTTGTTTTTTTACATTTTTTACTTTTCATAACACATATAATCAACACGTAGGTGAGTAGATGTTGATTTCAAGGCTGATTCTTGATAAGTTGTGCTATAAATAGAACCCAAACACAAAGATGAATCATGTGTTGACCCTGAAAGCTGGGCAGCTGTCTGAGCCTACTGTGGTGTGCTGTGTAGGAGGGAGTACTGTTCGATGCGGCCATGCTGACCTGGGTTTTGAAAAAGACGTGTCCAGCTGCACACAAACATCTGCAGAACCACGGAGTGGAGCCCCTCATGTTTGCCACCGACTGGCTGATGTGTCTGTTCACACGTCACCTTCCATTCAACACACTTCTCCGAGTCTGGGACCTCTTCTTCTGCTATGGTA
Source organism: Oreochromis niloticus (assembly GCF_001858045.2). Lineage (NCBI taxonomy): Eukaryota > Metazoa > Chordata > Actinopteri > Cichliformes > Cichlidae > Oreochromis > Oreochromis niloticus. The sequence continues at coordinate 22,434,819 of NC_031966.2, forward strand.
GAGCTGACCTCAGGCTAACACAACCCCTTTAGGACTGGCAGGAATAGCAGCTTATTAAAAGCGATGGCTTTGTCCACTATATATAGAAGTGTTTAAATATCTGCACAATTCTTACATTTTTGGTCACTGCCATCATCTACCTGATATGTAGCATTTTCAGCAGGTCTTCTTCCTCTTTCGCCCTCATCTTTCCTCGTAGGCGTCCGGGTGCTGCTACAGGTTGCAGCGGTGCTGGTGCGCCGGGTGTTGGGTCGAGCTGAACAGAGGAAGCAGTGTCAGGGCCAAATGGAGACTCTGGAGAAGTTGAGGGGTGTTAAGGAGCAGGTCCACGATGAAGATGACGAATTCATAGCAGAGGTAAGATTTTTACACCTGATAGGCTTATAGAGAAGCATCTTGTTCACTACAAATTACCTCAAGATAACAGCTTTCATTTGTAAAGCAACAGAGCAAGTAAATTAAACTAATCATGGCCAAAAATAGTGTGAAAAGATAAAAAGATACACCTCAAAAGCAAAAACCTTTCAAAAAGATGGCTCCAAACCAAAGAGATGAGGCAAATAAAATAAAAAAAACCCAAAGAGTAAATTTAAAACATGTTTCTATCATTTACTTTGTTTTTTTTACAAAATGGCACTATTCTATCAAATAACGCAGATATAAATCTTGGTAAGTTACTAAAACTGCTCAGCCACAAACATCCACTGTGGCATGAACGTGGGAGCTCTGGAGGTGTCCTGTGGTGCTCGGGATTAGTGTGTCAAAATGCTCAATTGGATTATGATCTAAGGAATTTGGAGGTTAGGGGTAACTGTTCTAGGCTCTTTGTGGTGTTCCTCAGGGATCTTTAACAGGTTTTGTGTTGTGGCGGGACACACTGTGTTGTTGGGGTGCAAACTATCTGCAGAGTTTCCCTTCTTGTTTCAGGTGTGCGCTGTGCCACTGTCGGGCAAAGATTTGGAAAAGCAGACGGAGAAGGAGCTGGAAAAGTGGAGGAAAGAAAAACCATCGTCCACGTTTGACCCCAGAGGTCGCTGCCATGGATACCGGAAGGCGTGGGCTAGAGCTCGGCAGCATGAAATTGAGAAGGAGAGGAAAGAGAGAGAGAAAGGGAACCTCTCTGTCCCACTAACTCGCTCAGCCTCCTCTCTCTCACTGTCTCCTTCCCTCCTTCACAAGAAGTGGAGGAAAGCAGGAAAAGGGAACACAGTTGACTCTGAAGGCAGTAACAAAGTAGTGAGGCATCTTTCAATGGGAGGAAGGGAGGACTGGAAAAGCTGGAATGAGTTTGACTTTAAGAAGGTACAAGGAGTCAAAGAGGAGGAGGATGTAGTTTCAGAGGGACAAAAAGAGGGACAAACTGAACAGAAGGAAATTTCACAGACGCCTGACAAGATGCAAGAAACCAAAAATATCCAAACAGAAGAAACAGCAGCAGGAAAAGAAAAGACTGAAAACACGGAAAAAGGAGTTGCTGAAATTGAGGAAAGCAGTGTCAAAGAGACAGAAACAGGTGATGTTAGAGAGACGGAGAAAAGTGTTGTCAGGGAGACGGAGATGAGTGTTGTCACAGAGCCAAGTGATGTCAGAGAGACAGACTCAAGTGATGTAAGGGAGACAGAGACAAATGATGTCAGCAAAACAGAAGCAAGTGTTGTAAGGGAGACAGAGACAAGTGTTGTCAGGGAGACGGAGACAAGTGATGTCAGGGAGACAGACTCAAGTGATGTAAGGGAGACGGGGACAAGTGTTGTCAGGGAGACGGGGACAAGTGTTGTCAGGGAGACGGAGACAAGTGTTGTCAGGGAGACGGAGACAAGTGATGTCAGGGAGACAGAGCCAAGTGATGTAAGAGAGACAGAGACAAATGATGTCAGCAAAACAGAAACAAGTGTTGTCAGAGAGACGGAGACAAGTGATGTCAGGGAGACGGAGACAAGTGATGTAAGAGAGACAGAGCCAAATGATGTCAGCAAAACAGAAACAAGTGATGTCAGGGAGACAGAGACAAGTGATGTCAGGGAGACAGAGACAAGTGATGTCAGGGAGACGGAGACAAGTGATGTCAGGGAGGCAGGGGAATGCAAACTCAGTGATATGGATGAAACCAAGCTGACTGAGATAAATGAAAGCAAAATGCTTTCAGAAGCAAAACAAGAAGAAAAGGTAGCCCCAGATCAGACTGTTGAAAATATTCTTCATCCCACTGATTATACACCTCACTGTGAACAAGAAGAAAAGCTGGACGCAGAGAGCGAATCACAAGTGCTGGAAGAACAAAGTCATAATAGCGAAGACCAGGAAGTAGAGCTCAAAGACACAAATGAAGAGGCAGAGAAACACGTGGTTGCTGTGGAGGAAAACCACAGTGAGACACCGAGAATAGCCGAAGCAGATACAAACACAGAGGATGAGATGCAAATGGGTGTAAACGCAGGTGAGGAGCAGAGGATACAAGCTGACGTGAAATCAGAAGAGAGTGCTGACACTGAAAGTGTGCAACAGGTGGAGATGGACACAGAAGTTACGGAGTCTAAAAGTGAGACAAGTGTGGACACAGACAGAGGTGTTGAAGCTTTAACTGTTGATGATCAGAACAGTGCAGCACAGGCAGAAACGCGACAGGAAAAGGAAGAGCTGAGCAAGGAGACAGAAAAAGGTGCACTTGAAGTAAAATACCACAGTACTGAGTCATTAGTAGAAACAGAAAAGGAAGCAGAGTCCCACACCCAAAGAGACACAGAAAATGAGGTTCTGACACATAATCAGGAAAATTCAGCCACACAGTGCGATATAAAGGTAGAAATTACAGAAGTAGATTCAGAACAACGAGAAGATTCAAAGACAGAAATAGAGCTAGAAGAAGAAATATTAATGCTGTCTTCACCTGAATGCACTCAACAAAAAGAAAGCACTGGTGCAGTAGATGATACAGAGACTAAAGCTGAGATAACAGTAGAAAAAGACACAGTGGAGGCGTCAAATAAGGCAACTGAAGAAATCGTTTTGAATGTACACTTGGAGGCACAGGTTGAAAGTGATTCATGGATCTGTGCTCAAAAAATCACAGAGGAAACACCAACAGAAACTCAGACTTATGAGAAGCCTGCAGACTCTGCAACACCCATGGAAACGGAAGAGTCTTCAGCACCAGTTGATCAGCTCAACCACACCACTGAGCCTGATGAGGAAAGCTCAGTACAAATTAGTTCCTCCGAGACACAAGCACCTGAACAGACAACAAGCCAGGTTACTGTGGGTCCTGAAGACTCAAATCAAAAGGTTCAACAAGTGGAGCCCACGCAGGAGGAAGAAATTACTGAAAAGGTTAAACAAACACCAGCAGGAGAGGACGATGTCTTCATTTCTTCTGAGCCAACAAATGTTCCCCAAGTCCAATGTTCTCAATCTGCAAAAGAGCCCCCGGTACAAACCCCTGAGCGTCGCAGCAGTCGATCATCTGCTGATTTCTGCGTTCGCAAGTCATCCACCTCACGTAGCTCCAGGCTAGCCCGCAGGCTTTCCGAGGATCTCTTCACCACCCCCCAGAAAACTTCAGAAAATCAACCAGAAGCCAAACTCACAGAGTCACAGTGCAATCCTAAAGCTGTGACCTCAAAACAAGCTGCTCCTGATCTGGTGCCGCCTGCAGCAGCAGCAGCAGCAGCAGCAGCAGCAGCCACAGCAACAGCAACAACAGAGGAAGCCCCCACACAGCAGCAGCCACAGCCCGATACCCCTAAACGTTTTGGTCTCTTCCGCAGACTGAGAGGTGAGCAGCACAAAGACAACAAGGCTAAGAAGGCACCCAAAATGCAAGTGCCGAAAATCTTGATTCAAGACTTCAGTGATATGCCAGAGACTGGGAATGTGGCTGAGGAAGAGGCGGGGGACAAACTGAACTCCAAGGAGAGGAGGAGGCGGCGGAGGGAACAAGCAAGAAAGGAGAAGGAAGAGGAGAGGATGAAAAAGAAGAAAGAGAAAGAGCTGGAGAAGGGGAAGGGGAAGGAAAAGGAGAGGAGGAAGCCACAGACGAGAGGGAAAAGTTTTCAGGTGCAAAAAGAGAAAAGTAGCGATGACGCTGCTCATCCTGCAAAGACTGACTCACAGACAATTCAAAGACATTCTGCAGGTTATGCCGAGGCTTATTTTTGACATTACTCAGATTCTGCATCACTGCCTTTCTCTCTTTGAGGAATTCCCTCATCCTAAATATTTCTCATACTTGAACTTTTCGATATGTAAATAAATAATAAATGACGTTTACATACATTGAATAATAAGTTTGCTTTATTCGGTGGGACTTTTTACACTGCACCTTAATTACAAACTGGGCAAATACAAAATAAAAATAAATTGGAATTGCTTCATGTCTAGTTTCACATATTGAGACTTTAGAGGCATTTTTAGTGTACTGGTGGCCTCTGCATATTTAACCAGGTCCAGGTACTACTTGTTCTGGCCAGTAAGGATGAACATTTGTGTTCATTTCTTGATCTTCAAGTACTCCAGGTGTCTTTGTTTAACAGTGCACGCACATGCACCCACTGTCAGTTTAGTCCATGTCTCCTCTAGCCCATCAGCCTGCAGTTATCTAAGTTTCTTCCTCACTGTCGCTGGCCAGCACCTCCTGAGAAGTCATCGGCTGTGTGCTCAACTGAGACGACGGGGGAAGCACCGATCCAAAGAAGAGCGACCGAAACTGTGAGAAAAATCACACACAAGGGAAATATATTACAGACTACAATTTATTGAAATGTTAAGATACCAGTGTTTAAGTAATTTGAGAGGATATACAAACATTCAATCACTTGATTATTTTTTTTATGAAATATCTGCTTAAATGTGCACGCCTTTGTTCCAGAGGTTTCTGTGGTTTGTTCAGAAGCAACTCTGCAAACATAAGGTGTGCTGCCATGTTTTTTTAGAGAGAAGACTGTTTCTTTCTCCTAGCAGCGCTCCAAACAAGCTATTCTTGTTCAGTGTTTTTGTAATCACACCCTCATAAACCTTAACATTTTACATGCTAACTTGAGGCCCGTAGAGTCTGAGAACTGCACGGTCTGACCTTTGGGTGAATTTACCAGGACCTTCACTTCCAGCAACACTGAGAGCTGTCTTGAAGGTTTTCCACTTGTGAATAATCTTCCTCACTGTACAGTGATGGAGTTCGGGTTGACTGGAAATGGTCTTACAACCCTCACCTGATTGATGGGCAGCAACAGCTGTTTCTCTAAGGTTATTGCTCATGTCTTTCCTCCCTGGCACTGCATTGACAAACACCTGAATGCTCCAGACCAGAAAAACAACCAAACCTCTGGTTTTATAAAGGTGACCACACTTGCTGTTAATCAGTTAATCAAGTGGATTTGATTAGCAGCACTTGGCTGCTACTGTATTTATCTTCACACTCAATTTCTGTGGAAGCAGTGAGGATATATTTAGTTACACACACACACACACGCACACACTGCTTTTGCATTTTTGTTAAAAGTAAGACATGTAATTAATGATAATAATTCATGAGTTTTCATTAATCTAAAGTTGTATTTAGCTCATTTTAAGACCTAATAAGAACATGATTTTTTTGTTACAGCCTTTTTTTGTTCTTTTTCACGTGAGGACTGTATGTGGACAGTTGTGATGACTCAGTTTTTAAAGAATCAGCTTCTTTTTGTACGTGCGAGAATATTTTACTTCTGTGTTTTTGATTCACTGAAGTGAATCCACAACCTGTTAACAGACCACCATTTTTCCTGAGAAACCTAAGGCATACCTTTTTATTAGGTAGTCTGTCTAGATCATCCGTTTCTTCTTCTTCTTCTTCTGCCTCCTCGATGCGTATCCTTGCCTTGTGGCTGACTGCTGCAGGCCGTTTTGAACGTGTGTCATCAGCTAATGAAGGCGGGGGTGGACCTGTGTTTGAGGGACCTGGCGCAATACTGGTATCCATGGCGATTAGATAGGAGTCCATGTCATCATTCATGAAGTCATCGGGAGGGGGTGGAGCTGCTGTGTGCGCTCTGAGGGGTGGAGCAGACGGTTTGGAGTGCAAGTCACATAGAAAGATGCCACACAAGATAAAAAAAGCTTTTCTTGCTCCTTTTGACCTTCATGGTGACCATTTTATTTTCTGGACTTGCAAAATAATAATAAATCAACAAGAATAATCAGCTTCAATTTTAGAGCTCAATGTCATAACAATTCAGCCTACGCTATTCTAGTTTTTCACTCCCATAAATATACTGAGTGCATTTATTGTGTGAAGATGCAACTACAAACACCTGTTAACTGTGACATGAGTTCTTCAGATTTAGCCTCTCATCCTCAGAATGACAAGAGGTGAAATCCTGAGGTGAAATAAACACACTTTTTAAAAAGAGTTTATTCAAACTGGTGGACTAAGAACATTTCCGTGTCCGTGAGCATGGTCTAAACTCTTGGGGCATATAATAAAAATCCATTTACTGGAAATGTCGAGTATGAAATGCAAATGGGCTCCTCCAGCATTTCTCTTCATTTACACTCTGATCCACCAGGTGGCGCAGTAGGGTAAATGTTGAGAATTTCCTGCCTGTCACTGAGCTGTTAATAAGCCATTGTGTGAAGGGTAAAGTAGTTTTGTTTTCATTGTCTTTGACGATCAGTACTCTCTAAGTCCTTCCTGTTCACAGGCATGAGAAAAAACCCTCCCAAATCAACAAAAACCAGCACGCCATTGTTGTTTTTACCCTTTGCTGCTATTTTTACGAAGGCTGGGATCATCAGAAAGCGTGGCCAGCACAAAGTTTCCTTCCAGGACACTGTCCGTTACTGAAAGTACCACAGGGCTGTCTCACGAACAGATACAGAAAAAAATTATGTTATTAAAAAGGAAGAAACAAGTAATCAAAAAAAATAATCCACAGGTGGCGATGCTCACCTGCCCGGCTCATCCAAGTACATAGAAACAGGGAGGCCAGTTGATTCTGCAAACACTAGTAAACCCTGAATGAGAGATACTAGTTAGTGACTTTGCAAACTATGCAAGCATTACAAGAACACCACAACATCTTGTAAGTGCTTTCATCTGGTCCCCAAATAACTTCTTTCACACTCTGGTCTGATAACCACCTCTCTCCCCCTCCCAAACTAACTTACGCAACTCTCTTGTGCGTGCCCCATATCGATCTCTCACCCGCAACTCCTTCAGACAAAAAGTCACACTGTTGTGAACTTGGGCAGCAAAATGATCAAACTCGTCTGAAGCCAAACACAGCTCGGTCAGCATGGCTTTGGACGCCTCTGAGAGAGCAGAAAAACAAGGGGACAAAACGCGGCAATGCATGCCATTATTAGATGTCAGTTTCTGGTTCACTACTACGCTGGCTAAACTGTTTCATATCAGTCTTGTCACCTGCTTCTTCCTCCACATGGTTCCTGACCCACATCCGTTCATCACTCACTGACACAGTCACTTCTTCCAGAGATGGAGGAAAATGGATGACTGTGTCTACCAGCAGCCTGAGAACAAGAGAAAACAAATCAAGCTACAGTTACAAAGTTACACCAGCATTAAAATATATTTTACTATTTAAACATATTTATTCATTTAATCAACCAACTGCAATGTAAAAATGTTTTTCCTGGTGTTAAAAAAAGTATATCGCCATCAAGTATAAGGAAATAAAAGATTAAAAGCAGGTGGGAGACTGCCATTGTTTTGATTTGCAAAATAAACAATGAAGAAAGATTTTTACAGACCTGGGCTGGGCTTTGAATACATTGGCATAGCTGTCCTTATCAAACACTGCCTGCAGGCTCTCGCTGTCCTGGAAAGACAGGTTATGTGTCTTCAGTAGGCCTGCAAAGAAAAATCACAGCAAGTTTGTGAGCGAACAGAAAACAATGAGATGAATGCACGATGGCCTTCATTAAATACAAAATATGTGAATGTAAACAAGATGTAAAAGTACAATGTAACGACTTATTTATATAGGTTATTAAAAGAGTTGCTTTACAGGCAAAAGATAAAATAAAAGGATGCAAAACATTATTTATAAACTGATGTGAAATCAGAATTTATTGATTCAAAGTGTCACAAAAATCAGATATGTAGTAATGTGTAAAAGTCTAATTTTTTAAGTGCTCTTGACCAAAGTTCTCCGGGCCTTCTGAAGGTCTTCTGGCTTCTTCTTCATTCATTTTCAGTCCAATGCTTGCACCTGAGCATTTTCCCATCTGTGTATTTTAACAGATAATTTAGCTAATAACCCATTTTAAATTGGATCTTTAGGCACTTTGTTATTAGCTGTTATTAGGCTGTAACAGATTCCCATTTCTTTAGTTGAATCTATGAAAAATGCCAAAGGTAACAGTTTGAGAGGCATAAAATAGCATTTCTGCACCATGAAAGTGATTCCCAAAGAGCCAAAGTATACACAGTGGATGAACAGTCATGGCTTAAGACATGGAAAGAACAGGAAAGAAAATCCAGCAAAGACCTCATACAGGACCTGAGAGATGTATCTGGCCCTAAATCTGATCCATCTACTGTTCACTGAAGTCACATAAGCAAAAAATGTGGCTGTCAAGCAGCCATTTAAAGGAAGAGAAATTGGGAGAAATTAGACAATAACTGTGACAGCTGCATCAGGTCTTATGAACTAATGACTCTAAATTTGGTCCAAATAATCATCATTATATACAGAGGAGGTACAGCAGTGAGTGTCTACAGCCATGTATAAAATACAGTGGAGACTGTCATGGTTTGGGGCTGCTTGAAACATAATATTTTTCTCTAATGGTTATAATTTTTATTCATGAATTCTAAATTCAGACAAAACTGTGGTTAATGTACTCAGCCCAAAAAATCAGAGACAGATTCTTACTCTGGATGGCATTACCTTGGCCTCCAGTAACACTGTGAGGAATCTTGAAGTCATTTTTGACCAGGATATGTCCTTCAATGCACATATTAAACAAATATCTAGCACTGCTTTCTTCCATTTGTGGAATATCTCCAAAGTTAGAAACATCCTGTCTCAGAGAGATGCTGAAAAACTAGTTCATGCATTTATTACTTCTAAGCTGGACTACTGTAATTCGTTATTATCAGGATGGCCTAAAAACTCCCTGAAAAGCCTTCGGCTGATCCAAAATGCTGTGGAAAAAGTGCTGTCAGGAACTAGAAAGAGAGAGCACATTTCTCTTATACTGGTTTCTCTTCGTTGGCTCCCTGTTAAATCCAGAATCAAATTTAAAATCCTGCTCCTCAAATACAAGGTCTTGAATAATCAGGCCCCATCTTATCTTAATGACCTTATAGTGCCATATCACCCCAATAGAGCTTGCTGCTCTCAGACTGCAGGCTTACTTTTAGGCCCCTCTTCTGTGGACCCAGGTTCTGTTTTCTCTTTATTATTGTAGAGTCTTTATCTTACCATATAAAGCGCCTTGAGGCAACTGTTGTTATGATTTGCTGCTATATAATTAACATTGAATTGAATTATGAACCCAAAAAAGTATCATCAGATTTTTATCCACCTCTCAATATCAACTAAAAAATGTCTGATTGGCAATGGCTTCATTTTTCAGCAAGGTAATAATCCCAAACACACTGCCAAAGCTGTTAAAGCATACTTGGATAGAAAAACACACTCTCAGTCGTGGATTGGCCTCTCCAGAGTTCGGACCTCAATGCTATTAAAGCAGTGTGGGACCATCTTGACGGAAAACGGAACAAAAGGCAGCAAACATCCAAATAAGACCTTTGAATGAAGCCTGGAGAACTATTCCTGAAGACTACTTAAAGACACAACAAGAAAGCTGCCTAAGGGTTCAGACTGTGTTGAAGAATAAAGATGCTTATAGCAAATACTGACTTTCTAACTTGTTACAATTATACAGTTTTTGCCTGATATACTGTATTTCCATGTATGTTTGCATGTTTCAATAAATCCCTGCACCTATTTCCTATTTTATTAGCAAAATATAAAGAAATGAGGAGTGACTCAAGAGTTTAGCACAGTACTGTATAGTTTAATAAATACATGTAAAAGCCATAGGAAAAAGGGTAGTTTTTCATTTAAAATAGCTACAGTTGAGGCACCTCTAAGTTTCAAAGAGATTATAGAAGTTTTGTTTTAGCTCTGTGCAGCAGTGACTTGCAGGCCTGACAGACTACATTTTACTCAGTCAACTTATCTCTAATATATTTGGGTTCTGCAGTATCTGGTGGACTATTAGAGTGTAAGTACAGACTTATAAATGATAACTACTTGTATTATAAATACAGAATTATAAAGACTTATATTTATCTGTAAGTCAATGCAAGGATGTAAGAACTGGATGTGTTCCCTCATCTCTGGGTTTGACACCAGCACCATTTTACATGCCTGAATGAGTTGTAAGCCTTCTTAAATCATCTATGGAAAACACTTTAAATGATCTGATAATGAAGTGAATCACTGATACCGTGCTTGCAGTGCAGGGTGAAGGTGAGACGGTCCTTCTGTTTGTCGAGATCAATGTGACACTTTTCCACTGTCTTCTCCAAAGTTGTCAGAGATCTGAACACAGACTGTACACTCTGAAACACAGGGGGGAAATAATGCTTATCAATACGCAATGACACACTCTGGTAGCAATCAATGCGAATAAACATTTTAGTGACACTCAAATGATATCTAAATCAATATGTTTGCCGTTTCTGAAAAGTGACACACAATCCAGTCTCTGATATAACTGCTAAGTACAACTGTTAATACGAGGAAGCTGTGAGGTTTTTGCAAAACTTGAACACAGATAACCACAACCGAAGGGTGGTAACACGACAGGAAAGGAGGCATTTGAAGCTGTCAGCAGATACAAGACTACACTCTCAATCCTAAGAATAAGATCTGCTATTCCTAACTGTAGTTACATCAGGGAGGCCCAAGTACGGCCATCATGCAGTTAATTTGAAAAACAGCAACAACGAAAAAAAAAACAAGGAACAGAAAAAATCATTATAAGAAAGTGTGATGTTTATCTTTAGTATGTTTAAAATCAAAGTAATCAAGAAACTATCAGCCACATTTCCCTAACATAGCAAACCGAGACTGAAAATGAATGTAAACCAGTGAGAAAAGGAGAAGAAAAATATATAGAGAGTAAGTTAAAATTGACATTTTTCACATTTTGGTAGTGGTCACATGAATGCAAACCTGACCAAACTATTAGACAAAAATCAGACTGGCAGCTGTAGTTTCAGTACATCTTTTGTGATCGAGTGGTTGAACTTTTTGTGATGGGACTTTGGGGTTTATTGCAAGGTCAATGTAGTTATTTAAAATTAACTGTGAGCTTAAAAAGAATTAAAACTAGACTAGAAAACAAAAGAAAAGTAACTGAAGTGATACTTATCACAACCTGCCTGAGGGGCCTTTGGTAAGCATGCTTAGTGAGATCCGTGACAGTCAAGTGACTGACTCTATGCAATCCCGAGATAAACTAAGTACCGTCTTACTGCTAGGTGCTTGTAATCAAATTCAAAATGTGAGTAGTTTGCATGTCTGGAGCATTCAGGTGTGTGTTAACACAATCCCAAGGATGGAACGTCAGCAGTGATCTTAAAGAAGCCATTGTTGATGCAAAGCAGTCTGACAGTGGTTATAAACCGAATTCCAAATAATTTGAACACAGTGGGGACGATTAATTACAAGTGGAAAACATTCAAGACAGCTGTCAATCCTTCCAGGTGTGGACGTCCCTGCAAACTCACACCAGTGACAGACTGTGCAGTGAACAGAGAAACTGCAAAAAAAAAAAAAAAAAAAAAAAAAAAAAAAATCCAAGAGCTACATTTCAGACTCTACAGGCCTTAGTTAGCAGTTAAATGTCAAAGTTCACGAGAGTACAATTAGAAAAAGACTGAACAAGTTTGGCTTGTTTGGAAGGGTTGCCAGCAGAAAGCCTCTCTTGGCTGTAAAAGAATATGGCAGCACATCTTCGGCTTGCAACTGAAGAAACCACAAGACCTCTGTTTGGTGAAAACCAAACACAGCATATCAGCACAAACACCTCATACCAACTGTCAGGTATGATGGGGAGAAGGTGATGATTTGAGCCTGTTTTGCAGCCACAGGACACTGACACCTTCCACTCATTGAGTTGACCATGAACTCCTCTGTTTACCAAAGTATTCCAGACTGAAATGTGAGGACATCGGTCTGACAGTCAAAACTTGTCCCAAACAGCATCATGCAGGAGGACATGAATCCCAAGTACCACAGCAAATCTACAACTGAATGGCTGAAAAAGAAAATAATTAAGCTCTAGACCTGACCCCAACTGAACTGCTGAGGTGGGACCTTAAGAGAACTGTGCATAAATGAATGTCCGCAAACTGTGATGCACTGAAGCAACACTGTAAAGAACAGTAGGCCAAAACTCCACCACAAAGATTTGAGACACTGGTAAAGTCAAACAGAAAACGATTACTTTGAAACAATGTAAGAGACTCATAAACTTCAAGTGATTGCTCCTATAGGTGGTTCTACAAGCTACTGAATCATGGGGTGTACTTAGTTTTTCACAGTTCTAACTGTAAGTAACAAAGACCTGAGAAAGCTAGTTTTCACAAGATTGTAACTGGAACTTAAATACCTTCACAAAGTTGCATATCTGTAGTAAAAGCTAATCTGAACTTGTGAAAAACACACCTCTGGCATATCCTAAATGTTCCTAAAGAAAAGAACGCTATAATAACTTTGGGTGTTATGTCATCATGAAAGTTTGGGAACCACATTATCTACTCAAATGTAATCAATGTCACACCCAGACTGTATAACGCCTTGAAAAACAGAAGCTTATCTAATTCTCTCACACCTTTATTGCCATCTTGCAGCGGAAGTTATCCCCACTAGTAGTGGAGTACCTGCACAGAAAAACAGAGGTATAAAAGGCAGATTAAAGTTAGCTCATATACACGCTTTCTTTTTCTCTCACACAGAGATGCCATTTATAAACACAGGCATGTATTCTGCACCTGCTGAAGAAGAGTGGTGCGAACAGGAAGCAAGCATAAGCCGACCGAGAGGAGTTCACAGACCGCAGGGCCAGCTACGAGAGAGAGAGAGAGAGACCAACAAATCAACTTTTTTCATTGACGCAAAGTGTGCACCCACAGGAAGCAACAAGCCTATCTGCATTGTAGGAGGAAGTGATGGTGTGCAAGTCAGTGTCAGAACAGCTCACCCCATCTTCCTGAGGCTCAACATACAGCTCATCGCCGATCCTGGACAGAGAATGGACGGCTTTGGCCAGTACTGGACGGTACAGACACACCCACCAACACACGCACAAGATAATTATTAGCGACAACTAATTAATGATACATATTCTAGCTAGAGACTGTGTTTAATATGCAGGAAATGTCTGCTACCTTTCACGTTTCCTCCCGTTACGATACAGTGCATCTCTGCAAACTCACTTTTCCGCTAAGTTAGCACATTTGGCTAAAAGTTAGCCAAAACGAGCGGCTAAGCATCACCGAGAAGTACACAAGACGGAGTTTTAATCGTTTCCACACCGAGAGCAAATCTTCCTACCGAAAGCATACTCCGTTTATTTCCAGTCTAAGTTTATTTTTCTCGGTTAAGCAGTGTCTCTTTCATCGATGTCAGCGTTGTTTACGCCGCCATTACCCGCTTACAAAGTGCGGACCAATCAGATACACGGCAACTTAAAGGGGGCGTGAGTTTGACAGTGCACATGCGCACTTAGTTTCCAAGTGAACATTCTGCCACTTGTCTTTTTTTCACTGCATCTTCGTGGCTGGTTATTTGTGATCGTCCCGGTTAGAAATATATAAAGATGGCGTGACGAAAAAACAAAAAATAAGGTATTAATGTAGTGGATAAAGAAGTATATTATTACTAATTGTTATATAAACTTTAGTTAATGATCAGCAACATGATTATTATTAAATAAGTTCATGTCAGAATAGGAAAGTAACTTTTCAAGTACTGTAGTGTACCTAGTTAATCTTATAGTCTAAACCTTCAGTCAGAAAGAAGGCAGTACAATTACTGTAATGACAAATGGTTTAAAATGCATTTTAGTAGGCTGAAATGTAGTTAGAACAGTTAAGAGTTTATCAGGGCAGCAGCATCTTGTAATGACTTGCAGTGGGGAACAATATAGCTGGTGGCTAACAAACCTATAAGAAATATTGCATGGTGTTCTCCAAGCTGAAGTACACTGCATGTTTGGAGAATCTACTACTTTATTTCAACAACAGTAGCAAAGAACTCTGTGACAGCATTTTTCACAGAATTGGTATAAAATGGGTTACTGCAAAGCTCAGTGCAGACATTTTCCTATATCTTTAATTTGGCAGGCGCATACATAGCGGCCGCTCTTAAAGAACGCCCTATAATTATCAGTTACGGGTCACAGAGGGTGTGTGTGCACTTGTGTGAGCAAGCGTGCCAAGTAGAGAAATGAGAAGGAAGGGAGGGCAAAATACAAAGATGGGCAGAAAGACACACAGTGGGAGAGAGTTAGAGTCAGCAAACAATTATCTCACCTCACTGGTCTTTCTTGTTGGTCTGCTTCAGTTTGTAAGATCTGAGGAACGCAGCCGTGCACAGTCTCCCCTCCCATTACCAGTGATATAAGTGGCTGCTGGAGAAGAGGTGTGACTACAACACCCGTAGTGTAATGGAACTATGGGTATTTAGTAAAAGCGAGAGACTTTTGAAAATTGGGAAAACAACAAAAGCTTATATCTCTTTGATGCAGAACAAGAGAAGAAGACTTCTGCTGCTCTTCTTGAGGATCGAGGATTAGTGGAGGCAGCATAAGAAGCAGCAGTTTACACAGAGAAGAAGAAGAAGAAGGATTTCTACCTCTGGACGGTTAAGTGGAAGAGGTGGATCTTTCTTCATATTTGCTATGAAGCAACTACATTGTCATGGAAAGGGATTGGATTATTCAGAAAGGCGAAAGCAGCCATAACAGGTGTCTTTCTAACAAGAACTGGACCAAAGAGTGATATCTTCTACACAAAGGTATTTTTCCTCTTGTCATGCTGGTTGTAAAGCGACGAATTATATTACTTGCGTAGAGTCCGTCCTTGTTTATCCGGTTTCACTGTGGTGTTGACACGTGTTTCTGCGACTCCTGGATTTAGAGGACTTAGAGGTTGTGTTCCTAGATGTCTCAGTCACCTAATCCAGCAGACTCCCACGCCCTGCTGCAGTCCATGCTGCAGAAACTGAGGCTGCAGTCGGAAAGAGAGGGCCAGGGGCACCGGCACACACTTGGACCAGAAAACAGCAGCCCAGGTACTAATGGTATCCCTTCGAATAAGGTCAGGAGCCCTGCTGCAGACAGCAACTTTAGCTTCAAATTTGGTCAACTACAGCAGCCCGGTCATGGAGGTGGGGTGGACAGGGGTTTTATTTCCTTCCCCTCCCAGAAAGACAACAGTGATGGTGACACTGGTGATAGCAGGGTTATGGGACAGGCGACACAGCCTGCGATCACCCCAACAGTAACAGGGCAGCTGTTTCCTACCACATCACTTAAGGATGCTTCCTTTGAGAGGACTGATACTGAGAAGTGGAGTTTTGGCAATTCTGCAATGAAAAGAAGCATGCCTCCTAACGCACATGCTGCCCAAAGCATGGGAGTGAATGAGAACCAGGAGCAGGGCTTTAAACCTAAGGCCTACCTGTGGGCCGTGAAAAACACAGACCCTTTCGCAGGAGGTCAAGACAATGAAGCGTTAAACGTAGGAAATGGAGGATTTGGAGCGATGGCAGAAAACAAAGATTCGCAGGTTGCCACAGACAGTCAAAAAACAACAAACAGCAGCGTGAGGAGGAAACAGAGATCATCTGAGAATAAAACCAGAAGGTGGACGCAGAGGCTCAAGGATCGATGGAAGGACAGACAAGGAAAAAAGGGAAAAGAAGAAGAAGGAGGAAGCATAGGAGACCAGAAGAGTGAGGAGGGACCTGAGGTGAGTAGTGTGTTTTGTCATATAATCATCAAAAAGAAATCTTGAAGTGACACTGCAACTTGTTTTTTCACGCAGATTTCACACCCAAACCAGGTTACAGAAAGCCTCATCAATGCATCAAATAAGGATGAAAGGACCCTCCATTCACTGGACACCAGTGGAGCCAGTAAAATGCTTCCTGCACGCACACAGGACGCCACTAACGACAGCCACATCAGGTAACAGGCACACAAATGATGCTAAATTGCACAAATACATCCAGACCTGCACTCTAGCAGCATGGCACAAACTGAAAGCCGTACAGGTTTTTTTGGCTTTATTTACTTTGAAACGTCAGCAGTAAGATATGCAAAGTATTTGAGATGTTTCCAGCCATCGGACATCTTTACTTTTGATGTGCGTCTGTGGTCTGATGTGCCAAACACACCCTGTCACTGACAGCATGTCATTACAAACTTTCATGTGTACGATGAGATTTTTTTATAACCTGCTATAAAAGGAAACAGATGTACATAGTTTCTGTGCAAGTAACTCATAAAGAACGATTCTCTCATTAGAACTTAACACAAAAGATGGAAAGATACTCACATCCCAAAGCCAAGTTTGTTTCCTTTTTTGTTTTTCCTACCAGAGACATAAATTATTAAAAACTCCCATATATGTAGCTTTAATTTTGAAGGATTTGTAATTTCATAAAACAGGTAGACTTAGCTGGCTGGATCTTGAGGAAGATTGAGGAACACTACAAAAACATAATCAAGTGATCTAGATGTGGTGCAAAACTGGTCTGTAGTATATTTAATGTACAGGAAATGCCACCTGAGCTCTACTTGCTGGAAATGAGAGCATGAAAAGTAGGTCGTAGAGAATATGAAATAGCTTAGAAATTGTAAAAGTGCGAATTTGACCAATGACAAAAGATAAGAACAAGCCTTAAAGCTATATAAAAACATACCGATACTTGACTGGTGGTGTCTCAGGGGGTAAAAACAA
The DNA here is from genome assembly GCF_001858045.2 of Oreochromis niloticus. Taxonomy (NCBI): domain Eukaryota; kingdom Metazoa; phylum Chordata; class Actinopteri; order Cichliformes; family Cichlidae; genus Oreochromis; species Oreochromis niloticus. The sequence goes on from NC_031966.2 coordinate 22,451,803, forward strand.
ATAACAACAGGCAACAAACAAAAACCAGGTTTTATAAAATTTGCTCTGGTCAGCATTTCAGTTGTATTGAGTTAACTTGTAAGCTTAGTTGGCCCATGAAGGCCCATGTAAACTAATCTAAACTACTGCCACAGTGTGTGTCATTGATGTGTTTTATGTATATTGATACATTTCTAGGGAAACAGTGGAGTTCTGTGGCGCAGTGGACTAAACAGTAATACTTGCTAATAGAATTTAGTCAAACATAATCGAACTGGCAAAGACTCCAATTCGGCCCACTGAATGTCTTTGGAAAATGTGAAGGAGGGCATACATTTTTGACTTTTAACTGTATTTTCATAAACTTTACAGCTTGTTCTAGTGATAAAGACCTTTCCCACAATCATTCATAATACAATAATGAAGTAACAGATAAACACAAGTTCCTGTTCTTTTACTATCTACTATAGACATGTCTGGTTTTTGCGAGAAGACCACAGTAAGGTAAACAAATAAAATAGGACATTTTCTGTGTATTGACAAAAGCTTTCTCCAGGACAGCCTGGACAATGAGCAAACAGAACTTTAATAATTTAATCTGCTGAGAGATTTCTTTCATTAAGTACAGCAGCATTTCTTATTATGCTGTAAAGCTGAGACATATTGTTAAAACTGCACTTCTTTTTTCCTATATTGAGATCTCTGAGGCATTAAATGTACTCTTACACAAAGTGGTCTGCATGTGGCCCATTATGTAAAATCAGTTTGATATCTCTGCTCTATAATATAAAGTTAGGTCCATAAGTTGTTGGACAATGACAGTTTTTGTAGTTTTGTTCCTGCACACTGGGGTTTTACAAAAATTTTGCATTAGCTGTTTAGAAATTTCAGGGGATCAGAAGTAATTGGTTGTACTAAGATAATTTTAAATCTAAATACAATTTTCAGTACTTGGATTAAAGTAATTTGCAGTCAGTGACTCAGCCGTTAGACTCCTGAACACTCAGTGACTGGACTGACACATATGCAGTGTCTCACATTCATACACACACACACACACACACACACACACACACACACACACACACACACACACACACACACACACACACACACACACACACACACACACACACACAGACACCCCTACAGACACCAAGTTATTTTTGCACAATACTCAGCATTTTGCACATTTCTATTGCACTGTGTTGTGTCTATATCGTTGTGTTTAGTGTTGCACTGTCTTGTCTTGTTTATTTTTTTGCACATTGCACTTTTACGTAGTCTAGTCCTGTGTTTGTCTGTTATATGTCATATGTAGCACCAGGGTCTCGGAGGAATGCTGTCTCATTTCACTTTGTACTGTACCACTGTACATGGTCGAAATGACAATAAAAGCCACTTGACTTGACTGGACTTGACTTAAAATGCTGTGTTTCCTCCCTTGCGATGCTCTGCCTGACCTTTACCGTAGTCCCCTACAGTTGTTTGTGGGTCTCTCTGGTTTCAGTTTAGTTTTTGGTAACTGAAAAGCATCCTCTGTTAGGCTCAGGTGACTGAAATGGCCATCGAAGAATATCCGTTTCTTTGCCTTGAGAAACTCTTGGGTTGCTTTTGGAGTATAATTGTAGTCTCCATTTGCACCATGAAACACTGTCCTGATCAGTTTTGGAGCATTTGGTTGAATCGGAGCAGAGAGTAGAGCCCTGCACACTTCACAATTTATCCTGCTGCTTCTTTTAGCAGTCATATCACTAATAAAGACCAGTGACCCAGCTCCAGCTGTACATGCCTATACTGTAACACTGCCTCCACCATGTTTGACAGATGACGTGGTACGCTCATGAGGATCATGAGATGTTTCTGTCCTCCTCCACATTTTTATCTTTCTATCATTACAGTTCAAAGTCCAAAGAATTTTTCAGAACCACATGTTTTCTGGCAAAAGTCTAATTTGGGCTTCTTGCTCTTGAGTGTAATCAGTAGTTTGCACCTTGTTGTAAACCCTCTGTTTCTATTCACGAAGGCGTCTCTTGATTGTAGTCTTTGATAATGATACACCTACCTCCTCGAGAAACCTCTTGAGTGAGTTGAGTGAAGTTGTTTTTGTTAACCATGGAAATAATTCTGTCATCATTCACTTCAGTTGTCTCCTGTGGGCCTTCAGGCATTTCGGTGTTGCTGAGCAGGCCGCTGTATTCATTCTTCATAAGAATGAACCAGATTGTTGATTTGGACACTCCTGAAGTTTTTGCTGTCTCTCTCAGAGGTTTATTTTGTTTTTTCAGCCACAGACATCTCTTTGGGACTCATATTTAAAAATACAGTGAAAAGTTATTAAATGCAATTTTAACACTTTGAATCAACTTGAGATATTATGCTTTCTTCACTTGTCATGAAATAACAAGGGAGCAGGCCTCTACTGCTTGTCAGTCAGTTGTCTCATTCATTTTGAACCTCTGTGCATAAAAATGACTAATTCCTAAAGGCTTAATTCATTTTTTTCTAATAACCTGTTGATTGTTTGTTTAAAATCAACCGTGGTGGTGTACAGAGGCAAAACCTCAAAAATATTCTCTTTGTCCAAAAAGTTATGGAGCTAACTGTATTCAAGGGCCTGTAATAACATCACACCTCCTCTGAGTGAACTCTGAAATGTTATTTTGGGTTATTTTGAGTAAAAATCTCTTTGTGCTGCTGGTAGTGATATGATTTGGATACTGAATTTTTGAGTTTACAGAAGATTTTGTCCTGTTTCAGACCTGCCAGTGACTTTGAATTGGGCCTCGGGTCATTCAGCCTGCTGGAAGAGATCACTAAGGGTCAAGAGTGGGCCAAGTTCCTCAGTCCCAGCCTTTCATCCTCATCAACCAATCAGAGACCATTAGAGGACCCAATGAGCCAACCCCAAAACCAACTAAATCCTCACAGTAGCACTCAGTCAAATGGGATTTTGAACCAATTTGGCAGTGCAGGCAACCAGTGGAGCTTCAGGAGCACAGAGCCATCACTGGCCACAGACTTCAGCATGGCGCAAACATTGCCTAATGCTTTCCCAGCTGCAAGTACGGACATTTCGGGTGGAAAACTACATCAGACTACACCTTCAGAACCAATGGAAGATGGTCACAACTACCCACATATGCAGTCTGGAGCGAGCAGACTGGAACAGCAAATAAGACCTCCATCATTTGTAGTGGTAAGATATTCATAAACAAAAAATATCTCATGTTCATCCAGTTAATATAAAAAAGAATAGCTATATTATCAATATGACAACTTTGTGATTCTCCCATTCTCTGTTGTCCTTTGCAGAGTGTAGGAAATCCGCTTAACAAGGCGCTGAAGAGCCGAGTCACCCTCAACAGAAAGAGACAGCATCAGTCAGCTGACAGGAGAGACGACAGGCTTCAAGCCGACAAAATAAGCGATGGAGAACAGACAGACAGAGGTCAGAACAGCTTAATACTCTGACCAGCAGCAACATTAATAATCAGTTATGAATAAAGAGTTTTTATTGTTTGAGCCATTTAATTTGGCAGCTGCTCAGGAAATCAAGCTGTCTCTTTTGTTTTACAGAAGGGGACATGTCTTCATTGAATCCTACGAGCAGCCAGATGATGGTTGAAACAGGAGAGTCAGAGCACGAGAACGTAATACCCTTATACACCCTAAACGCTCATTCAGCCTCTCTCTCCCCAACTGCTTTTAATCCTTTGGCTCGAGCGCCCCATGGTGTCCTCAAATACCCCGCATCCCAGGAGTCAGAGTCCTCAATGGAGATAGTGAATAAAAGGGTAAGATAGTGTGTATCGCAGTGCCTCCTTGTGGTTGGAAATTTTAAAATGTCAACATCCACAAAGTTTCTCAAATCAGTAATAACTCACATGTTAATTGCACGAAGGATTTAAATAAGCTACTTTTTTTGTTTTTTGTACACACAAAAATAAAATTAATGGAATGATTTGAAAAACTTGAGGAAATCATTCAGTCTCTGTAATATTTAATCAGATGCTAATTTCGCTGTAACTTTTTTGTGTTTCGGGCTTTCCCGGTTCAGAGGCGAGTGGAGGAGAACCGCCGGGTTCGTTTTGCGGAGGAAGTGGTGGCCATAGAATCTCCAGACATGGATCTGGACGCTTCAGACTTGGAGGATGACTCAGCAGCTACAGATGAGGAGTCGGTGACAGAGCAGGAGTGTGAAGTGCATCCGGTAGCGGCAGGGGAGGAGGCACCTGCCCGGCGGACTACCCTCCCTGCTTGGATACTGGCTCTGAAGAGGAAGAACACAAACAAGAAGCGCAGATAGTGACTGTAAAACCGCACAGCGTGCTGCATTCATTCTCACGGACTTTGCGTTCTATAAATTAAAGGAATAAACTTAAGGGGATACAGTTTGTCTCAAGAGCAGGTTGCTCTGCTTTGAAAATGCTTTTTTGAATGTGACAGTATTTCAAAAAGTCAAAAAGTGACCAGTAGTAGGCCTGGTGTGGATACGTAATCACTTTTTCCCTCATTTATTTTCTGAAATGTTTTGATTTTAAGATGCAATAAGGAAAATAAATACTATATCGGGATATATATATATATATATATATATATATATTTATATTTATATTTTCTGCAGTGCACACAGAAAGCTTTATAAGTGGATGTTTTTGTCTTTCTTTTTCTTATTGTTCCTGCTTTATTAAGCAAAGTTTGAGCAGAAGTTAAAGACTTTTCCAGTTGCACTAGTGATCCAAACTGAGGACTGTGCTGCAGTAACCCAGAAGCTGAATGTGCTGAAAGCGTTTTGTTGATTCAGATCTTCCTCCTTGTGCTCCTTCAGTCTTACACATGACAGCAGTCTGCTATCTACGTCACTCACTTACTGTACACCCCATCCCACCCCACAGTCCATATCCTGTCTCAGGGTAATGGCTCCCAGTCCAGCCATCATCGAGAATAACCCCAAAGGAGGAAAGATGTCTGAGCTAGAGTGGTCAGCGGTTTCTGATCAGCTGCTCCTCTCTATTCAATACCGCCATTTGATTTTGTAGAAATGGAGACAAGCACCTGAGCATTGAGTTCACTTATTCTAGTGAGAAAGCATCGACTTTGTATAAAAGATGAACGTAGCCACTAGTTTTTAAGCCTTATTTAAACAGCACAATCCTGTCCTGTTTAAACCCTGAGCCAGGGGTGGAGCTGACCGAGGAACTAAGGACACTGCACGCTCATATGGTAGCACACTGTCAATCAAAAGGTAGCTCCTCCATAGATCGAACCCCGCTTTTTCTACATGTGATCACTGTTTATGAAATGAACATCATTCTGTCTTGAATAAGACTTAAAACTAGCAGCTGTGACCATAAAATCGTCAGGAGAATGTGAGAAGTAGGTTTGTTTTTCACAGGTTGCTTTTTAAACAGTTCGTTTTCACAGCCAGAAACTGCTTTTATCTTTTATATACTGTGTATACAGAGTGAATCATCATCTCACGTGAACCTCTGTGAATTTTTTTAACAGCTGAAGCCATTTTATTTCTTTTTAGATGTATCAACATGAGAGGCTGTGCAGCATTGAGACAAAAAATAAAGCATCAGAGCTTCAGTTTTGGAAAGTTTAGTTATCTGTATTCTTTGGTTGGGTTAGACGAGAATTTCAGTGCCACTTTGTTATTTGTGCCTTTTATTTTTTTTACAGAATAAACAAATAAATTATATACAGTCATGTGAAAAAAGAAAGTGCATTTTTCAATTTTAAGGTTTTACATATCAGGGCATAATGGTAAATCATCTGGTCAACAGTAGGTTCTAAAATTAGGTAAATACAAGCTGAAATGAAGAACAGAGATGACATATACTGTGACATTATTTATTTAAGGGGAGAGGTTTTGGCAGTTTGCTGGTCTGGAGCCTTAAGGTGAGTATTAACATGATGCTAAGGATGAAACACATCATCTGTCTATTAATTTAGGAAGGTTCATCAGGCCCTTTCCAAACTGTTTAAAGTCCATTGTTGTATAGTGAGAAAGGCTATTCACGAGTGAAAAGCCTTCAGGTGCAATGCTCAGAGAAACTAGAAAAAACCCATGATCTACATTTCAGACTCTACAGACCTCAGTTAGCATGTAGCATGTTAAATGCTAAAGTTCATGACAGGGCAATTAGAAAAAGACTGAACAAGTTTGGAAAGGTTGCCAAGAGAAAGCGTCTCCTCTGTCAAAGAACATGGCAGCACAGTTTAGGTTTGCATATGAAGAAACAACAAGACTGAAGTTTAGAGAAAAATCAACAAAGCAAATCTGCACCAACACCTCATACCTGTGCATCTATGCTGGAAAGGGTGAGATAACACCCACATTTTCTCTACAGCTGACTAGCAAATACACACCTCCCCCCCAATCTTATCTCATCCCACTCACATTATTTAATGCCAATAATTATATTCAACAGGTGGCAGGTTGGTGCAGTGGGCAGGGGCCTTTCTGTGGAGTTTGAATGTTCTCCATGTGCCTTGTGTGGCTGCTCCAGCTTCCTCCCACAGTACAAAGACCTGGCATGTTAGGCTACTTGGTGATTCTAAACAAGGCATGGATGTGTGAGAGAGAAGGTTCTTAAAATTATGGGAAACACCGAATCTGTTTGTGTATTTTTCATGTATAGAGTGCTTCGTTGTGTATTTTATCATATTCTATGATTTCCATTAGGTGCATTATACTGACTTGTGTTATCATATTAGTACATCAAAGCTTCACACTAACTGCTGTTGTTTCCTCTGTGGCCTCCCCTGACAGATATCCTTTCTCATAAATCACTGTCAGCACCATTAAGAAGCTCTTTAGCCGATCTATTAGTGTCCTGGTAGTGAAGAGTGGGTGGGCACAGACGGATGACGGGAAAATGAAAATATGTGACGGAGAGAAGCAGAGGGACTGTCTGAGATGAAAATCTGTGGGAAAACCAGAAAAAGAAACTTTTTTTTAATTGCATAGAAAAAAAATGACTAAAAATTGAGAGAATAAGAATCACTAATAGTCCATTAATCTGCACAGTGACTGTTGCATGACTGGGCAACATCCACCAGAAGTGGACTAATAATGGACCATTTGTAAACCTCAAGCTACACTGAAATCACACACACACACACACACACACACACACACACACACACACACAAACCAGGATTTGCTGTGTCTCTACACCACTTAGAGACTTGGACACTTTTATTTCAGACAAAAGCACAGTCGCTGTTTGTGCGTACATGACAACAAAGAGAAATACTCCGAAGTCTTATTCAAATAATTTATTCTCAACAGTGTTTCAGTATTAGACATATTTTTTCCTATTTGGCTTGAGTCAGGAGGATTTATTTGGCTCCACTTTTCAGCTGACAAACATGAGTTTGACGATAGTTAATATGTTGCTAAATCAAAATGTTTGGACTAAAAATTGATTTTATTACTATTACAAAGAGGCTCTAGTTTGACAGTTATTGTTGTGAGCTACAAGCCCTTACTTCTTATGGAGATGGCAACAACATCGTCCTCCTTTACCCTGTTCCATATACTTGCCAATCTAAAGCTGAATACCTCTTTTAATAAGGTAGAAAGGGAAAGAGAAAGAGGAAGGGGAGTCCGTGTCTTCACATTGCTGCTGTCGGTTAGAGAGGTTGGTCATAGGTGTTGAGAGAAAGTGCTCCAGAGTCACAGGAGCTCTTCATGCATTTGAGTGACAGCTGGCTCCCCGGGCTCTGAGCTATGGAAGCTTCTATCTGAGCCTCTGACACCTGCATGGACAAAACAACAAGGAAAATCTGTGATAAGGTTCTGATAGGTTTCTGGAAAAACAAGTTGCTGCGCCATGAAAAGCAATACCTCTTCAAACTTTTTGGCTTTGTACTGCTCTGCCCCTTTCAAAAAGTTTAGTAAGATGATGTCACAGAGAACCGCGCCCTGCCACGATAGATACAAAAGATCAATGAGAGCCAAAAGCAACATTAGAACAAAAGATTAGGTTGACAAGAAATTCATACCAGTCCAATCGAGGTAAAGGCAGCTACCAAGTTGATCATTGTTGGGATTGTGTTAAACTTTCCTGCCTGAAAGAGATAGAGTCATTTTAGATGACATGTAATGCACAGTTTCCTACACACAGGCTCTCTCCATAATATTTAATTTTAAAATAAAGTACTATTCCTTAATGATTTTCTACACTATTATAACTGAAGTGTATATTTAAAGATGGTGATTTATTTTCTAAACATTTACAGTCAGGGATTTAAAAGTCATATTTTCACACTTGGCTAGTATGCTTATTTTCTGCTCTGGGGAGAGAGGACTGATCGCGCTCTGTGCCAGCAGTTTAGTCTGAAGACTGAATCCTTGGAAACATCAGCTGAGCTATTTTCAAAGGAATATAGATAACATACACTCACCAGCTACTTTATTAGATACACGTGTTCATCTGCTCATTAATTCAAATATTTTATCTGTCAATGGCATGGCAGCAGCTTTACTCAAAAATAACTCAAATAACTACTTGTTAGAAGGTACGCAGGAGGGCATCTGTGATGATGCAACATATTGACCCTACAGGAGCAGAAGACCAAACTAGGTCACTCATGCCAGCTAAGAACAGGAAATCAAGGCTATAACCCACACAGGCTCACCAAACTTGGACAATAGAAACGTGGAAAAACATTGCCTGGTCTGTTCTTGAATCTTGATTTCTGCCCTAACATTTGAATGTTATTGTCAGAATTTGGTATAAACAACATGAAAGCATGGATCCATGCTGCTGATGGTGTAATGGTAGCAAAGATATTTTCTTGGCACACGCCTTTAGTACCAACTGGGCATTGTTTATGCCACAGCCTACCAGAATATTGTTGCTGACCATTTTCATCCCTTTATGACCACAGTTTACCCATCGTCTAATGACTGCTTCCAGGAGGAAAACACACTGTGTCATGAAGCTCAGATCATCTCAAACTGGTTTTTGGAACATGACACTGAGCTCACTGTACGCAAATGGCCTTCAAAGTCAACAAATCGTAATTCAGTAGAGCACCTTTAAGATGTTGTGGAATTGGAGATTTGTATCATGGAAATCTGCGGCAACTGTGCGATGCTCGTACCAACAAGGACCAAAATCTCTGAAGAGATCTCTCTGCCTTGTTGAGACTATTCCATGAAAACCAAAAGGGTGTTGAGCCTGGTGTTAAAAACATGTACCCGATAAAGTTGTTGGTGAGTATATTTGCTTATGTAATTACTGGAAATTTGGAAGCTTTTGTGCTGTGTTTAGAAAAACAGCCTATGCGATAAGCTAACTCTACAGTCTAAGCTAAGCTAGCTCTGTGCTACAATATGCTAACGTGGTGGTAGTAGGTTTCCCACAATGCTCAGCTCAACAAAATGATTTTAGTTCATGTTAAATTGAGACTTCTGCAAAGTTTCTTGATTTTGTCATGTTTCTGTGTTTTTTTAATTACTAAATGTCACATTTTCTGAAAATAATTTACATAAAATTACATATGCAAATTCTTTGTTTTAGCCAGTTGCTATTACACATTGTCTAATAATAAGTCTGAAGACAACTCACTTTGCCAGTGACCATAACATCAAAACGGATCGCAAAAGCTTTATGAAGAGTCCGAAATTCAGTCCCATTTTCTGTCTTGAAATATTTGGCAAATCTGTATTCAAAGAAGAGAAAAGAATAACTAAAGACTGATTTGAAAAAAAAAAAAGAAGTAAACTTGAAGAGAAGGAATCATTATCACTACCTGAAGTTGTATCCTTTGGACACGGCATTCTTGGCAAATGGAGCATCGAGTCGTGTGAAGGAGTACTTGGGAATACAGTTTTCAATGTTTAGGTCCAGGTTACATTCCCACTGAATGTTTATTCCTATTTCTCCACCCTAAAACAGAAGGATTGGGAAAAGAGAGACATACCTTGAGGTACCAGCTTTGGCTTTGAAATAAATATGTGTCAAAGCCAAGGCTGGTATTCAAGTTTTTGGAATTGGATTGACTTTAGGTCAGAGAGAATTAATGTGAAATACTTCCAAAACTATCTGGCTTTTTGAGCTAAGTGTTATCTTGTGCACTTAATGATAATTGAGCCACTTCAGAAGCTTTGCATGGGAAGGATGAGACCACTGTCTAACTTGAAACGCCCTAACAGTGAGAAGACCTTCATAAGACCTTGTACACTCATGCTTACCCTGCTTAACAGTTCGGTTATATTCTGACCGGTGTGGTGGAGCACATCCCCCACACGAAAGATGGGGCAAAGGGGGTCGTCCTCTGGATGGTAAATACATTTCTTGATTTGTTCGGCTGTCATTGTGGGTGGAAAGTTCCCTCTGAGTAAGGAAAATGATTTTATGTTTTTTTTAAAAAGACACTCATAATATATTGGTGTTTTTTAGCTGCTTCGGTTTAGGTTTGTGTGGTTTTGTTTACCTGGTGACATTAAAAAGAGGGAAACGAATACTGTTTTTGATGAAAATAGTGAAGTTGTTCACATCCATTGGTTCACTGTGGGAGATACAGACAGAGACATGACAGGGACAAAGATGAAACTTAGGGCTTTCAGTGAGTGAGATGTATTTGTGCGGTATGTGTGTGCACTCTTACATTTCGATGGCATCATTTTCAGCTGGACACCATCCTTCCATCTCACACATACCATGGGACTCATTGGAGTTTTTAAGGCAAGCACCTGTTATTACACCTGGTGTGTAAGAAACAAGAGGAAGGAAACACTGTGCTCAGGTAAGTGAATGGAGATACCGTTAGCCATAATAATGATAATGATATTTACCCCAAGTTTTTTTGTACATTTGCCACACATGTTTCAGATCATCAAACAAATTTTAATGTCAGACAATGATAACCCAAGTACATAGAAATTGCAGATTGAAAATAATAATTTCATTTATTAAGGGAAAAAATGATGTGTGAAAAAGTAATTGTCCCACTTAAATCATTAATGTTTTGGAAATCTGAGTTAAATTTCATTACATCCATGTCTAATTACTGACCAGACCTACTGAATCAAGAATTTACTTAGATAGAACCTGTCTGACAAAGTGGGCTAGGTCAAAACATTTCAAGAAGCCACACAACATGCCACGATCTGAAGAAACTTGACAACCATCAGTTTGGAAAGGGCTACAAAACAATTTCTAAGGCTTTCGACGTGGTGAGAGCCTTTATCCACAGACAGAGAAAACTTGGACAAGTGGTGAACCTTTCCCGGAAATGGCCAAAATTACTCCAATCGCATCGACGACTGACAAAGAACATCAACCAAAGAACTGCAGGTCTCACTTGCCTCAGTTAAGGTCAGAGTTCATGATTCAACAATAAGAAAGGGACTGGGCAAAAATGGTATCCATGGCAGAGTTACAGTGAGAAAACCCTGCTGACCAGAAAAATCACAAAGGCTCATCTCAGATTTGCCGAGAAACTTCACGATGAGCCTCGAGACTTTTAAGAAAATAATCTATGAGACAAAACTTTAACTTTTTGGAAGGTCTACATCTCATTACATCTAGTGCAAAACTAACAGAGTTTGTCTGGGGCTGCTTTGGTAGACTTACCATAATTAATGGAATAATGAATTCTGCTCTCTAAAAAAAAAATCCTGAAAAAGAATGCCCGCCCATCAGTCCATGCCCTGAAGCTCAAGCTCACTTGGGTCATGCAACAGGACAACGATCCAAAAAATAACAGCAAGTCCACTGATGTCCTCTGAATGGCCACTTTTGGAGTGGCCTAGTCACTGTGGCCTAAGTCTAGACTTGAGATGATTTGGTGTGACCTTAACAGACCATTCATCCTCAAAACCCCTCCAATGTGGCTAAATAAACATAAATAGGGGAGACCGGGGATAGTTGTAACGTGGGTCAGTTGTAACACTTCCGATTTCTCCAATCAGGGCTAAGTTTCAAATGATGTGACTCATCCTGTACATGCCCAATTCAGTTCTTCTATCACATGTGAAAAAATCAGCACATTTTGTGAAACAGAGACAATTTAAGAAGAAAAAAAGTAATTTGTATGCCAAAAAGTAAGTTTTTTTTTTTTTACTTTATTTCAATTTCTAATAGCATTATCTGCTTTGCAGTTAAACTCATCAAACTTAAATTATGTTATTTGTATGTCTGTGGGGATATATTCTGTGTAGGTCTTTAGTGCTAATGTTTTAGCCGTTGGCTGTAATGTTAGCTAGTTCATGGCTATAGGAGTCTGGGTCAGTTGTAACAGCAACAGTCTGGGTTAGTTGTAACAATAATGCAGATGTCACAACTTACCACACTATTACTTTAACTTATATTACACAAGTTGGGGCAGTGACATCAACAGAGAGAGGTTCACTGGTCACCTTAGTACATGCGGTTAATGCCATTGGCAACACAATTCCTCCACTGTTTGTGTTCCCACACATACATTATGCAGACCACTTTGTCAGAGATGGGCCAGTAGGAAGTATTGGTAGTGGAAATAAATCAGGATGGGTGCAAGAAACAATTTCCTCATCTTTCTGAAGCACTTTGCAAACCACACCAAGGTAAGCCATGAAAAAAAGTAATGGAATTGCGATGCTGGTGCGCAACTACATTTTTTCAGCTTCATTGTTATGTTCAAAAGTTGGTGCAAGAGTTGTAGGTTACAATGCCCACTGAGCCAATGAGGCCAAACTCATGGAAGACCAACCAAAATTAATGAAATATTCAGTTGCAGAAAATTCCATAATTTGTCTTTTTTAGGGGGTTGGAATATGTTCAAAAGCTAGATTTCTGCATTCTGTCACACACAGCTATATAAACGGCTCTAAGGCATTCATGTGTTGAATAAAAAAGATTACATGTTAATATTTTGTCAGTACCCTTATTTCATTGTGTTACATTTCACCCCAGGATATGTTACAACTAACCCAGACTATGGGGTTAATTGTAACATTTCACTCTTTGTGTTTGAGACCATACCATGCAATGAGTAATTGTGCTGCAGAGAAAATAGCTGCACTATTTAATAGCAGAGACATGTAAATACTTTGCATTACATTTTGAATCCACTACCTTAAAAGAGCTCCAATTTACAGACAAAAATGTCAAAAATGTTACAACTATCCCCGGTCTCCCCTACATAAAAATAACATCAGCAAATAAGAGTGGGCCAAAATTCCTCCAATCCACAAGGACAAAGACTCATTACCAGTTATTGTAAACACTTGAGTGCAATTCTTGCTGCCACAACCAGTTATTAGGCTTAGGGGTGAAGTACTTTTTCAGACAGGGCCAGGTAGATTTGGATAACGTTTATTGTGAATTGCTTGTAAAGAATATAAAACTAAATATTTACCCTGCTTTTTGATTTAGGTTCATACTCTGTGCAGTTTATATTCTTCTAAAATATGCTAAAGGACATGGCACCTGGTTGTAAAGACTGAAATATTTAACAATGAGCATTGTCTGACTTTCTGTTACCAATATGTTTCAATATTATAATATTAAACCTGCAAAACATAGGAACACATTTCAATTTTCACCATTTACTACATTGGGTTTAAACAAAGCGGGTTTAAAATATAGCATGGTAAATACATTAGGTGGTATAAAGATTCCATCAATAAATCTACAACTTTAACAAAGGCTGGCTCATTCTACTATAAATATATTCTTATATTCAATTAAAGATTAATTGAAGATACAATAATGTCACAAACATCTTTGCACGTTATTTTGAAGATATTATTTATATTGATATTATTTTTAAGAAGGTTTGTTCCTGTCTGTTAAGTGCTACATTCTGCACGCTTATGTGTCAAAGGTAGCAAAAATACATATATGATTCTTTTTAAACATAACTTTTACTTTAAAAATCTTATTGTCCCGGTTAAAAGAACAACAACAACGCCCCCCCCCCCCCCCTTTTTTTGTTACACACAGTAATTAATTTCCTCAGTTTTTAGCACCATGCCTTCAATTTGAATTAAATTTTTGGGTTAAAAGATTTTTTCATGATTATTTTTTCATGTAGTATTTACTTACCAGGCAATGCCACAAATCTGATTTAAAGAATCAACAACATATGCTGATATAAGCAAAGTTACAACACTACAGACTTGACATCAGCACTGATGTGAAAGTTTCTGTTTAAAAAAATCTAACTCACCATTGTAAAGGTTGCTGCCAACATACTTTTGGCAGTCTTTATCGGAAGAACATCTAAATTTCTTCCCAGTCTAAAAAACAACATAAACACAGAAACTTAATGCATGCTCAAACTTTCTCTCACGAGTTGTTGATCAACTGTAGAATTTTTTTTAGACAAAATCAGAAACATATATAAATGTAACAGTGAATGAACAGGAACACATGGACGACTGCTCTGGTGCTTTTACTACTGAAAAATAAAACTGAAAATCACATCTCTAAGATACATCAGTCCAAATATAACTTGAAAAAAATTGCCAGTATTACCAACTGCTATTAATGCACTGTGAGGTCAGTTTTTAATCATCCTGTCTGCCACTGATAGATAAGAGGCTTCGTTTAAGAACCTACAGATCTCCCTGTTTAAGTTAGAAACATTAAAGAATACATATCAGTGATATTACTAACTGCGTTCATCTTATACTGAAATGAAGCTGTTTCCATACCAAATGAATAAATGTAACAAATTCCAGAATAGATTCAAAGACTCCCGTTCTTCCCATTCTATATACATCGCAATGCCTTGAGAACTGATTCTCTGCCTGCCATTCAGAGGTGAGGCCCTCCTACCTGGTCACACAGACCGTCTCATTACAAAACACCATACTGTGACAGACTGATGACTTCTCCAGGGTATACTCTGCCTAAAAATAAATGGATGGATGGACCATACTGCCAACACTACACTGAGAAGGAGTTAATTGCTCAAGGTGATGTCAGTGCAAAAGAGACTAAAACTTTAAATAGATTTTTCAGAAAAAATAAATGTAGTCATAAATCTTTACTGATATATATGACCATGTAAGACTTCCTGTTGATTCTCCGGACACCAAAAACACCCTGTAAGTATAAATGCCAGGCAGATATCTGCTGGAATATCAGTTTGCAATAATCTTGATCCTGATATGTTGACCAAAATTCTGCAATTTGGTTCCCTTGTTCTTTCAAAATATGCAATATTTTGACATATTTTATGCTGCCTAGGAATAAGAAGCCATAGGTGGTTAAAATACAATCAGTAGGCCTTAAAATCTACTGAAAATTAATGGTAAAATAGTAAAACGTGACAAAAGCATGTGCTTGAATGTGTACTCACCTCTGTACATCGTCCTTGGAACTGATTTTCAGTGACGATGAGTTTGGTGATGATGCAGAACACGCCTGAACCCTAAAACAACTGAATGCTTATGATATGCTTTGTGTTTATTTATTACTACACAAGAGTACCTCACATATGAGCCTGGGCAGAAAGCTTGCTCATCATAAAAGTTATTTTAAAAACACTTTCAACTGCAGCATCTTAACTGCCAACATTGTTAATAACTCATAGAAAACTACAAATTTTAAATATGTCATGTTATCATCAGGTCACTCACCTGAGGGGGCGACACGTAGTCAGCCACGTCCATCACACGATTCTGATAGTTCTCGTTTTGGTTTTGGTTTTGTAGATAACCAAAGCCTTTGACTTTGGTCATCACGGAGGACTCAATGTTGGTGTCGCTTGACTGATAAGCTTTCTCATGGATGAAGACCCAGCTGCATGACACGGATCAGTGAAAGAAATATTCCTTTTTGTAATTTAGCTAATTTCTTTATAAGGAAAACTCAATTTACACCCATTATTACATACGTTATTACACTCTGAAAAAAACTCAAAAGAAAACTTCAGATCACTGACCCGACAAAGTAGGTGATGATGAGCAGCTGTACAATCCGGTTGATGATACCCACAGACCAGCTCTTTACCACCACAGATTTGGTGGTCTCGTAGGTGAAGAAATCAGTCAAGAACCCCCACAAGAAGAAGCCCATTGCTGCTCGTCAGTGTGGCCCAGGTAGCAATGACTCTGAGAGAAAAGTGACACTCTTCTCCCCAACAGGTGCCTTCTTGGAAACTTGATGGTAAATCTTTCACAATACAGCTGTCCCTTCTGGTTCAAATAAAAGAAATAAGGTCCTAATCTTCACCCTGCTTGTATCATCTCTCAGTCTGGCCTGTGTTTATCGCCTTCCTTGGATGCTTAGTTTTGTTGGTTTATGACACAAATTGGACCTCCCCCTTTCTTGACACAAACGAGTGGGAGGAAAATGTCTCCTCTGTCCCTCCCTCTGTCTCCTTCTTCTCTACAAATCCCCATCCCCAAACACACTAACCATGCACAGACAAATGCACAATTAGACTGAGGCAGTAATCGATACCCCATATGTCCACTGTGATTTGCTCAAAGCATGCTTTCAGTGGGTTTGTAATAATTTTCATCTGTCATGTGTTAGTGTCTGACTCAGAAGGAATCTATCCCTCACACTTTCCATTTCACTGTTAGTAAGCCTTTTATTAGCAGCATGCAGAAAAAATGATAAAATTGGATGCTTTAGTGGTTTAATTCATGAGAATAAAATTTTGCAGACATTAGAATAAACCAGACAGAGAGCATAAGAAGGCAGATTTGATCTGTTATTTAGTAACAGATGTTATATCGCAGCAGAGATAACCTCCTGGTTGTCTGGGGCCTGTCTGTTTGGATTTTACACATCCTTCCTAAGTCTGTTTCTTTGATTTCCTGTTGTTAAGTTTTCCTTCTTCCACAGTTTATACTGGCCGAGGTGTAGATGCCAATGTGAACAGTTGTCTTTACCCCTGTTATGGACCAGTGACCCCTCCAGGATGTACATCTTACCTAATACTAGCTAGGATATGTGGTATGTTAGAAAAATGAGCGCTATAATGGATACGGTAGAAATAAACAGTAAATATAAGGTCAAACAGAACAGTGAATGGCATGCAGGATATGTTTAGCTGGCCAGGTTCACCCTTTATATGTATAATCACTTTTAAAATATATAGAAAATTGGATGTTTTTTGTTTTATAGCTAGCACTAAGTTATACAAAGATCAGAGTATTTGTCAGTTGATAGCGAATAAAAATTACAGTAAAAAATAAAAAACGGTTTTGAGGAGTGTATTATGACTTCCTTTTTAAAATTGGCCCCTTCTTAAGAATTAGTTATGACTAATTAAAAAACGAACATTTTCAGCGGCCTGAGTGATTCTCAGTGTGTGGAAGGAACCATCTTCTCCAGAATATAACAGGTGGGAAGGAAATATGCTGAAAATGGTGTCATATGAAAAACATTAGCTAGGATTAATGATGATATGGGTTTTGACAAATCATGGGGACGTGTTTTTGGCTGAGATTGATGGATCTTATTTTGCAGTGCAATTATCTTTTGTTAAATGTTATGTTTGCTGTGTTGTAGGTTTGTTTAGGCACTCAATAAAGATTTTTTTTTTTACCCTTTTTTGTGTGCCTGTATTGATATTTAGTAACTACTGATAATTGACCCAAAATGCAAATGTGAATTAACCATGGGATTGGAAGCTGTCGTTTTTGTTTTGTTAAATGTTAAAAACAAATAAAGACTTCTATTACAAAAAAAAGAAGAAGAAAGTTTTGTATGAGAAAAATCATAGACGGCTGCTAATTCACCAACAAAAAGGTGAGCCTTTAACATAGGCACTTAACAGAAGTCCAAAATACAGTCCACAAACTAAACAACAACCATAGCAAAGACTATCACAGGGCTGGAAACGAAACAGATACTGTGACAAAAAGTTAAAAAGAAAACCAGACTATTTGTACACAAAGGAGGAAAATGAGACACAGGTGAAGACAATCTAGTCAAACAGGGGAGACAGGCAGGAATGATAACTAACACAAGACATGAAAGGAAACAAACCTTTAAAGTAAAAAACAGGAAGTAACCTGAAGACAAACACTAAGCACCGAGACAAGAAGAACACATTAACACGAGACAGAGTTACTATAATTTGTCCTCATTTCTATATGGTCTCTTGATTCTTTATTGATTGTTCATCTTATTATTCTAAATGTGATATAAGTAATGCTCTAAATAGAAGAGATGACTATGTTTGCTTTTAGCCACACAGAGAGGAAGGACCTTCCGTTCTTTAACTAAACAAGAAAGCCTGAGTGGAAGAAAGTCGTTTGTGCTTTCATGTAAGTGGCTGTGAAAAACTTCTGGAAATGTCATCATTTAAAATGAAACCACTGGAAGAAATCTTAATGTTCAGTATGACCCCATTATATGCAATTTTGTCACATTTCTGCACATCAGTGGCATAGAAAAAAAGCAATGTGCTTCCATACTTACAGATGACGCCTCAATAACAGCACTGCAACAAATTACAAAGGGTGGTATTACTGACAACTGTGCAATAAGTGCGACATATGATACGATCGGTTTTCAATACATTCACAAGGACCAGCAGCATTAGTGCCTTTTACATTAGAGAGATAATGTAATGCAGTGACAGCGCTGTGTGTGTGTGTGTGTGTGTGTGTAGATAGTATGTAATTACTTAAATGGATCCATTATGTTTGTGGTCAGCTAATGGTAACCTAATACAATGTAAGATACATATAAACACACACACAAGTATGCGCTGAACATGCAAACAAGATCACAAGCTTTCAGTATACATGTAAATGTAATGTTTATAGCAGCAGAAAACTGAACACATTAAACCCTATTCGTCAGTGTAATTTGAACGGGGAGCAGACTGGTGAAAGGGGAAACTGCAGCGGAAAAGATCATTATGTCACAGGAAGGGATGTATGCAAACACTTTCCCACTCAGATTTTCTTTGGGCTCCACATTTAGAACATGACTAAACACACCGACACCCCAAGACTGCACGGCACCCAAACACACCACATGCAGAACGTACACAGCTCATTGTAGTGAGGTGACTCTTTGCCATGAATCTTAGCAGACACATTCATGCTCTCCAGAGGATTTATTCTACATGCTTGGAATATAATCATATTCATGGTCAAAGAGGTCACATGCAATATGTAGTACATGTTTTCCATTCAAACTTAAACATCTATTCATCAAATGTGTTGCAAAGTGAACAGAAATTATTGAAATATTCTACTAGTTCATCCTTTAAATTTAATCTTGTCAAAGAATCACTTCAAGCTGTCAATTTGTTCAAGTAATCTGAATCAATTTCAGGCCACGCTTCCTGAAATCCTCCCACAAATTAAATTAGTATAAAAGCCGCTTCTTATGTAATGTAAGTTTAAGCTGTTCCCACAATAGCTCAATAGGATTATGATGCAGTGCAGGTTGTCATAGACTCAATACCTTAATTCTTTCACTCTCTAAAAAGTTCTTCTAATACTTTGGTGCTTTGATTCATGGTTAAAGTACAGGAGGAAACCACATTGCTAAAAAATTTAAGGGAAGCAGCCAAAAATAAGAAGTCAGTTAATCCTCACAGATATCAGTGCATCCAGTTAGGATTCACGTGCAGTGTGATTTGAATTGACATGTGTGTAGCATAATTGGCTAAAAATGACCCAAATTGTAAGTTATGACTCAAATGCCAATCTATGGATGCATTCCTTCTAAAAACCCAAAGACTGTTAACAGACAGTCACAGAAATCACAGTGACATAACAGAGAGTAAAGGACTATAAAGGACAATCACACAAGACAATAAGAACAAATGTCAGCTTTTTAATTCATATTGTGTTTACTTATTAAGAGAGCTGGAAAGGGTGCATTCAAAAAATGAATCAAAGGAAACCAAATTAAAACAATAACACTGAAAGCTCTGCCTAGTTGCAGCTTCACAGAGCCACTTTGCAACACCTCGGGTTTCACATGATGATAACAAATATCCAAAGCTATTCTAAGGATATGTGATCAGTACTGCAGGATGTGGGAAGAGTACCTTATTGTCAAAAGCCACATTAAGTGGAGATGAACTTTAGAACTGGTATCGTTTGGCTCTTAAAAACCACTCTTCAAACCACCTTGTACTTAGGCTTCAGCAAATCGCTAAAACCACTGTCTCTTCAGCTTTGACTAGGGCAGCCAGTTAACACACACTCTCAAACCACCCCGCCTGGTCAAGCGAGCAAAAGTGTAAGTCCTATGGGAGTATCTTAACAGCTTAAGAGGTTTGGTTTTCATTCTGTTCCTAATGTGTTGAAAAATTACACTCACAAACACTGATCATATTAATTCCTTCAAGGATTTTTGGACCACATGGCTGAGTTTTTCTGGAGCTGTTTTCATTTGCAGAGTTAATCACTTGTAGCTCAATTGTCACTTAGATACATGTTTAATTCTGCTTTCTGTGACCCCTGTATAGACTTCTGAGTGATGCTGATTTGCATATAAATTTTTTAGTAACTACACTCTGACGGGATGTTTTTAAAGCATTTCATAGTTCACATAGATAAAATTTCCCCACAAGATCAAACAACAGCCACTAGTACAGGGTTGGGCCCGTTTGACTTCAGGACTGCTTTAAATCTGCGTGGCGTAGATTCAAGACGCTAGAAACATTCTTCAGAGATTTTGGTTCATATTGACATGACAGCAGTTGCTGTTTGTTACACTTGTGAATCTCCTGTTAGTCTGGATATTCTTCTCTGACCTCAACAAAGTATTTTCACTCAGAAATCTGCTGCTTACTGGACATTTTCTCTTCTCTTACCATTCTCTGTCAACCCCAGAGATGGCTGTGGGGGAAAATCTCAGCAGTTTCTGAAATACTCAGACCAGCCTGTCTGGCACCAACAACCACGCCATGTTCAAAGTCACTTAAAATCACCTTTCTATCTCATTCTGCTCAGTTTGAACTTCAGCATGCAGTCACGACCATGTCTACGTTTAGACTGTATTGCCAATCACATGACTGAGTGGCTGCCATCTGATTTGTTGTACTTCTCCTATACTGGCTTCTCTTCATTGGCTCCCTGTTAAATCAAATTTAAAATCCTGCTCCTCACATACAAGGTCTTGAATAATCAGGCCCGATCCTATCTTAATGAACTTGTAGTACCGTATCACCCCATTAGAGCACTTTGCTCTCAGACTGCTGGTTTACTTGTGGCTCCTACAGTATCTAAAAGCAAAATGCCCCTTGTCTGTCAAACCAGCTTCCAGAGACAGACACACTCTCTACTTTTAAGATTAGACTTATAACTTAAGCGTATAGTTAGGGCTCCTCTCTTAGTTACACTGCAATAGGTCTAGGCTGCTGGGTGATCCCCATGATGCACTGAGTGTTACTTCTTCAGTTACCTTTCTCACTCACGTTTTTGGTTTGTTAACATGTGTTAACCTCTCTGCGTTTAATCGTTAGTTAATGTTAATCTCTGTCCCCCTTTCCACAGCATGTCTTTGTCCTGTGTTCCTCCCCTCACCCCCAACTGGTCGCAGCAGATGGGCGCTCCTCCCTCAGCCTGGTTCTGCTGGAGGTTTCTTCCTGTTAAAAGGGAGTTTTTCCTTCCCGCTGTCGCCAAAGCACTTGCTCATAGGTTATAAGATTGTTGGGGTTTTCTGTTTTCTTTGTATTATTGTAGGGTCTTTACCTTAAAATATAAAGCGCTTTGAGGAAACTGGTGTTGTGATTTAGAGCTAAATAAACAAAACTGAATTGAATTGATTGGCTGAAAAGGTGTATGTAAAGAAACTTTTAAACATTCTGAACAATGAATGAATGTTTACATGTTGTAAATAACACTAAATGGACCACATTCATTAAATGTGCTTTACAAGCTACTTTACACGCACACGGCAGCAAGCGATCTCTCAAAATGACCGTTTGACCATCAGTTTAAAATCTTTTTCCATGGGGATCAAAGCACCACTAACTGAGTTTTTATTGAAAATGATTCATTTATTTATTTTGGCCTGAAAACATGACACTGGAAAAGTCACAAAGTTATTCCCGTTCATAGCTTTGCATCTGCTAACTAACAACTCCTGCAATCATCATGCTATGTAACTAAAACATATATGCCCACTGGTTTGATGGAAAACCCTTCAGTATTTCCAAAAGGTATGCCAGCTCATCATCAAACTACTCAAATATCATTACATGGGTTTTCAGAGTCAGTCACAAAAATGTGTTTGTACTCATAAAACGAACCACGAAGAAGCAAATACAACTCAAGTCTGTTAATTTGTCCGTCAGTGTGGTATCAGCAGAGAGAGTATAAACGCTTGGTCCTTGGTGTGTGTGTATACGAGGTGGAAAAGTGTGTGTCTTCAGTCAGACTCTTCCTCGGAGCTTGCAGGTGTGGACACCGCCTCTTCTTCTTCCTCATCGTCTGATTCCTGTTTAGAAAAAAAAAGAAAAAAGGAAGAACTCAGTGTTTACAATAGCTCATGTCAGAACATGAAGGAGTGCTTTAGTCTAAAAGAAACAGTTTCACTATGTTTACATCAACAATTTTCATTGATTTAATGCGCAACGCTCAAGTTCTCTGATTGCTCTCTGCATCTGTGTTATCGAGAAGCGAATAAAGCACATTTCTTTACAGTTAACTCAAACTGCAGACAAAATCTCAACTAAACAGGAAAAAGCAAGTTGCCAAACACTGCCTCGTAGCTCTATGGCAAATATATTCTAACAGAAACTGCAAACATCCACAGACATGTTCAAGAAAATTCTTATAGTCTCCTCATTACTGTTTTCTTTGCATTTGGTTAAAAAATGCAATATAGTGATACACAAGATAACTGCAGTTTTCATTCTCAAACACATTAGCTCTCTATTGCCTTCCCTCTCTATTGCCTTCCATCTCTTTAGTAAGCGGGGTGCTTCAGTTCCAGGTTTTCCCTGATACACTTTGTCCCGTAGCTATCCCTCAATCAGCTAACGGGATTTTAAAGGTTTCTCCTCCTAAAGAAAATGTCTACTTCTCACTGAGC
This sequence comes from Oreochromis niloticus, assembly GCF_001858045.2. Classification (NCBI taxonomy): domain Eukaryota; kingdom Metazoa; phylum Chordata; class Actinopteri; order Cichliformes; family Cichlidae; genus Oreochromis; species Oreochromis niloticus. The sequence goes on from NC_031966.2 coordinate 22,474,764, forward strand.
AGCCATTGTGGTTAGTATTGTGGTTTCTGATTAGGTAAAAGAAACTAAAAGACATCCTACATCATTCAATAAGAAAGAGTCTGAGTCTGTTTTGTCTGATGATGGCATTTACAGTCACTGGATTTACCTTCTTCCTCTTGGACTTGCTCTTGTGGTCAGAGTCTGATGAACTCTCCTCGCTGGTCTCGATGAACTCTCGGCTCTTGAAGCTGTCGTTTCCTCCCCGCTCTCTGTCCTTGTCTGCACCGGCAGACTTCCTTTTCTTATCGTCCTTTTTGGCTCCAGACTTTTTACTCTCCCTAATGGGTGAAAAGTAGAAGAAAATATAACAAATTTAGCTATTTTTCTGTATCAAGACTTCAAAAAAACCCAAAAATTTATTGTGTTGCAGGCCTTACTTCCTGGGGCTGGAAGTTGCTCCACCGCTCTCTTTGTATTCTTTCTTTGCTTTATCGTACTGTTTTTTCGCCTCGCCTGCCTTTGCTTCCCACTCCTACAGAAAACATTCTTTAGAGGTTTCTCTACACGTTTATTCTGGTTTATTAACATACTTAAGTGGACAATAGATGCATTTTATTCATGTGTATTTAAACTTTTTAAGTTAAAAAACCAAAACTAAAGCAATTTCTCTTAACCCTCACCTGCTTCTCATCTTTGCTCAGCTGTCTCCACATCTCTCCGGCCTTCTTAGAGATCTCTGTGACGGAGATGCCGGGGTTCTCCGACTTGATTCGCTCACGGCTGGAGTTGAGCCAAAGCATATACGCACTCATTGGTCTCTTGGGTCCGCCAGCATCCTTCTGCTTCTTCTGCTCACATTGAGGATAAAAAGAATTGAGTAAAGAAATGTTTGAAACTGCACACCTTTATGTACAGTGTCTATTGCTATGTTTGGTGACTTATTTTAGCCCTTCTCTCACCTCTTTTCGTGGTTTTCTTTCTTTTTTCTCCTTCACCACTTTGGCTTTCTTGGCCTTTTTCTTCTTTGCACTCTCATCTTCACTCTCCTCTCCTCCTTCACTGCTGTCGCTTGCTGAGGCATTGCTGTCATACCTGATTGAAGACGAGGAGACGCCAGTAGTGTTAGTGTTATAGTGTAATAGTGTTAATAAGCTATCATATCGTCCAACTACGTTTAAGGAGGGTCACGTACTCTTCTGCAATCTCTTCATCTTCCTCTCCAGGGTTGAAAGACTCATCTGAAGAGAAACAAGAAAGAAAGAAAAAAGAAATCACTATCGAACGTTCCCCTTCTTCTCAGTATGCTCGCTATCCTGTCATATAGGCAGTCATTACTCACCACTTTCACCATCTGATTCGTCGCTGTCATTGCCCTCCTCCCTGATCTTGCCCTCAGCCTTCATCCTTTCCAAGTAAGCATCGTGTTGGTCATCATCTGAGTCGCTGTATTCATCAATCTTGCCCTTCATGCCCTGGAAATACACTACAGGGTCAAAAAACAAAACAGACAAAAAACAAAAAACACAGTACCCACGAGCCTCTACCTACTCTGAGATAAAGTTAGTCACCTTTTCCTTATTGCTTAATTCATTAGCAAAAAAGAAAAATCCAACTAGGCATTACAGATATTGCAACTGCTGTTTTTTTCCAGCATGTTTAAAACCCCCAAATATTTAATGTACAGTGTTATTAAATCAGCCCGACACATGACTGCAACTTAACACATCACTTTGGCACTTTTTGCTAAATAAATAACTTAATTATCAGAAGTAATTTTAGCTGATCACATTTCTGTCACAAAGAGAATATAATGCAGGTTTAAAGGTTTAATCTGAGGGGGCAGCTAGCTTACTAAGAACAGGAAATGGGAAGAAAAAAATTTTTTCCACAGAAATTTTTTTAGTTTTTATGCCAACTTCTTTTCATTTCCTCTCTAGTTCTGCTGTTTTTACTGTTGTTATTGTACATTTCATGGTTTAAAACATGAATGTAAATTTTGGTTTGGAAAAATGAAGCTGCTGCAGAAGTGCCTAGAAACCTGCATTATTTGTGACGGCCACCAGAGGGCGATAGCTGCGGGGAGGGAAAAAAGCGCACACATACAATAAAGATTTGAGATCCTATAGCAGCCTATGAGAAAACAGCTTTGTTACTTAACCTTTGAACACATTTTGCAAAATCTTCTTCACGCCGTGGGAAATTGTGTTTAAAAATACAGTTAAATAGAAAAAAAAAAAAAAGCAGTGTGTTTTTGAAGGTGTGGCTACCTTGTGACTGGCAGGTCTCTGCTGTCTGCTGTACAAGAATCAAATGCCTCTTTTCCACTAGTACCTACTCGGCTCGGCTTTTAGGGTTTCCATCAGGTGGTAACACTTGGTACCAGGTATGAAAATGTGACGTCAAAAGACTGCAAGCCCCCGATTGGCCAGTCAATGATGGCATTACTCGATGAGTCATGAAAGTGACTCTTTCAGGAAAGGGAAGGGAAAAAAAACAAAACAAACCCCGCCCAAAAAAATTGCCATTTCTGAAACTCTGCAACGAGGTAAATGGCTGCACAAAAATCAACACCGCGGTCCTCGAGTCTGATAAAAAACAATGGAGCAACAGGTATACCATCACCCCCAAGTCCTCCATTATTGTGTCGTGTTTGTGTCATATATTAATAGTGTTGCAGAGTTTCGGACGTGTTGCTATAATGACCATCATACTGCGATGGCACTCAACTTTGGAAACCCCCCCCCACCAAAACAGAGTAGAGTGGAGTTAAGTCGGTACTCGTGGAAAAAAGGCACACAGTGTCACAAAGATCCACCACGAAATGCCCAGCTTTAAGCTTTAAGATGTGACTTCAGAAAACAATGGGTGATGTCATGGTGGCCATGCTCATCTTATCTATATTTTTAGGTGGTTCAGGCCTTTTATTGGTCCATTTCTGAGCTCTTCCAAACTGCTGGATGGACAAAAACTTTGTTTGCCAGGACATGGAAAGGGTTAACATGAGCCAAAACCATTGGACACTCTGATACTAATCGATTAAATGACTCATATTTACATATAAAGTGAAGTATAAGACCACACAAAATCTTAGCTTAGCATCTTCTTCTTTAGCTTGAGGCTTGCTATGCTGTAATGCCATCCTGGAAATAAAATTCAAACTATTTTCTTCTCCATCTGCACGCATCCAAGTCCACCAGTCGACGGACAAACAGGGAGGCTGCTACTCGAACACCAACAGGAATTAGAGAGGAGCTCCATTAATTTTCATTGACCTCTGCTGACCCCATCACCACAGAAACAGATGGGATGGCCTCGTTGAAAGGAGCTCATATATGTCAAAGACCATTGTAGGTAATGCAATCAGCGTCGCCTATGTAAGGCAGCAGTCTTGATGACAACTGTGTTGAGTGTTAAAGCACACCAAAAGCCCCCAGGCCACACATTAGTCAGCACAATGCAAACACACACACACACAACACGCGCGCGCACACACACACCGACCCAAAGAGGTGTTGGTCAGCGCTCCCTCACCTCCATGTCCCATGATTAGTCATAAATCACTCAAAATATCTCAGGTTCAACAGCAACCATATTGGTAATGTCAAATCAAATCAAGATCATTGGACGCCACCCTCAGAACACGCACACACACCAGCAGCACGCCATGCAAGCAGGAAATCACTCCAGACCAATAAAATCAAGTGCCTAATCCACACGTGACGCCCATGACCATACCCACCTTCTTCTACAGGTGTACAAGGACAAACACAAAGGAGAAGGGCAACAAGCATGAATATTGGGGATAGAAATATGATAAAACTTAATGTACAAACTGAGAGGTGTTTCAGTGACTTGTGCATTACCTCTTTGAAGCCTCTGTTCTTGATGTTGAGCTTCTTAGCATTAACAAAGTCAAATAGTTTGCCGTACTCCTCTCTAGAAGGGAAAGAGACAAAGCAGGAGTTATTTATTTTATATTAATTAGAATGGCTTAACAATATGATCAAAAACCAAACACCACAATAAGTAACAACCTCATGGACTGCTGGGATGTCTCACAAGCCTCAATTCAGGATCTAAAACTGCAGAGCTTGTCCTGCAATGGGATGGACCTGAAGCTGAACATCCTTAAAACAAAAGAACTTATAATGGACTTCAGGAGGCACAGACAGGTCCACTCCCCTCTGATTATAAATGGAGAACGGGTGGAATTTGTCTCCACCTTTAGGTTTATGGGCACCCACGCCGATCTTATCTGGACCCACAACACAAACGCGGTGGTAAAGAAGGCCCAACAGCAGTCCTGAGGAAGAATAACCTGGACCAGAAGCTGCTGCTGGCATTCCATTGCTCCTCAGTGGAGAGCATGCTCTCCTACTGCCTGGGTGTTTGGGACGCAGGGGCCACTACTGAGAACAGGCAGGCCGTGCAGAGGGTAAGTAACACCGCCACAAAAAAACCATTGGCTGCTCTCTGCCACCCTTGGAGACCATCGCCAGATCCTCCTGTCTCACAGGTGACTCCTTGTACTCTGCCCACCAAATGTTTGACCTGCTGCCCTCTGGTCAGCTACTTTTCTTTTTGTACCTGCTGCCACTTGGCACCATTTTCCAGAAACAAAACACTGCCTTTCACTGTTATGCCGATGACTGTCAATTTTATTTTCCAAGGAAGGACACTGGTGCATGCTCAGTCCAGCCTTTCCTCGACTGTGTCATTGACATCAGGAGATGGATGACACCAAATTTTCTGAATTTCAGAAGTCATGTTGTTTAGATCCTGTGGCAAAAGCAGCACCCGCTGTGTTGCCCTTTCCAATCTGCTCCCATATGAGAAATGCATTATCACCAACTTAAATGTGAAAACGGTTCCTTCTCTGAAGCTCGATTCTCATATGAATATACTACTGTCGAAATCAAGCCTCATCTGTCCAAATGCAATCTTGAAACATTAATACATGCTTTTTCAACATATTGTCTCGTTTTGATTACTGCAGTGCATGGCACATGTCTCCATTTCTCGACTACAGCTGGAGTAAAATGCTACCGCTTTGATTTAAAAAAAATAAGGTTAAAGCAAGTAAGAGCACATAAGCCCAATTTCAGCTTCCCTTCACTGGCTTCCAGGTCATTTACAAATCAATTTTAAAACCCTTTCATTTGTTTTTAAGTCTCTTAATGGTGGTGCCCCATTGTTTTTTTTCTGCTCCAGCCATATGTCCCACTGGTTCTCTCAGGTCAGTAGACCAGCAAACTTGTGATTTGCCATTGCACATCAAGCAGGCTCCTTTTGTTGTTGTTTTTAAATCTCTTAAAAGCATACTTTTACTCCCTGGCTTTGAACCCACTGTGAGATGTTGACTGTGATTTTAAGTTATATTTTATGTACTCCTTTATTGTTTCACTTCTACAGCTCTTTTGTTTTTGGTATCTGTTACCTTTTGGCCTGTGCTTGTCCTTTATTTATGGTTTTATTTTTCAGCACACTGGTCAGCTCTGTTGTTGTTAATAAAAGTGACATTATAAATTAAGTAGTATGGCAAGTTGTGCTGATGGACAACGATGTCGATGATGGCTCACCTGTTTCCATTGCTCAATTATGATATAGGTTCAGATGCCAAAATATGGAGGCGCTTGTCGCCCATTAATGCATTCAATTAAGATATTTCTTACTATGATATTCATAATAACATGTCTCAATCCATCTCAATATTGCTTCATGTTTCATCTCCACATATACTCATTTGTAACACACATTTCACTGGCGATCCCACATGGGGACAATCAGACCATGGCGATCACCCAACCCTGAGTCTATCCATAGGAAATGCTTGTTAATTATTTACGAGCAGTATTTATTCATTTCCAAGGACTGGATGTGCTTCGTTTTACAGAAAATCTGTTATTCGTCCTCTTCCATATTTTGGCACATGAACCTATATCATAACTGAGCTCCTGTCTGAGCAGTACAGTGCTGTAAAAGCTATAAACAAAATAAAAACACGGTATTAGCAAGATCTAAATTTATGAACAACATCCTTGCTTCAGAATCTGAAATTACCCACTGTCTTTCTTTTGATGGGAATATAACCCTCCATGTAGGCACTTAACTTAGGTTCCTGCAGCTTCATGTTAAGCTTGAGTTTTGGAGCATATGGCACAAAATGAAATGAAAGTCTGACAACTCTAATGCAGATGATGACTTTTAGTGCTTGGAAGGATCAAGTTACATCAGTGGCGATAAGATGGAGATGCTGAATCAGCAGAGTGGTCAATGCAAACAGCCAGAAACCAAAATGGATTTACTCTCATCCTCTAAAGTGAGTTATTAGAAGAAGAAAGAGAAGAAAAAAAAAAACCCCACACAATGTGAACGAGTGTGACAGAGTGAAAATCATTACCAGACTTGTATATGAATGAATATTCTCCCAGCATGAAAAACATAACCAGGATACCTTTGTGTTTTTATGATAGGTCTCCTCCTGTTAACAAAACCTGTGTGTGCAGTGGTCTCACCTCTCAATGCTGCTAAAAGTGTACTGGTTCCCTTGCTTGGTCTCAATCTCAAAGTCAAAAGAACGTGTCGTGGTGGTGCCTCTGGCAAAGTTGACACAAGAGATCTCTTCAAAGCGCAAGTGAACAGGGGGCTTGTGGACGTAGATGAAACCCCTTTCCAAAGGATAGAGGAGGCCTGAGGATGCCTTGTAAGAGCAGGTGATGCACTGGGCTCCTGAGTGTCTGAGGAGGAAGAGATGAACGGCCAAAGAGTGACACAGTTATACTTAATTTTGCTTAAAAAAAAAAAAAAAAAAATTATTTAAAAAAAAAGTGTTTTTGAAAAACAGAAGTATATGAGATGCCTACCCTTGGAAGTTTCCAGGTACTGTGATTTTACGGTTGACCAAGGCCTTCATCACCCTGCTCACCATCTCATAAAGAGATCCTGACATGAACTTACTGAGTTT